>NC_069500.1:163771399-164433899 GCF_027579735.1 Bombina bombina
GCCCACACACGTAATAAACAATAAACAATACCCGGCTAGACTAAGTACAGTAAAAGACTGGTAGCAGGAGAGCTGAATAATAGTAGTGACGTAAGGTAACCCGCAACTGTCAGACAGACAAGAGAATAATCAGTGCGGCCATACTAGTCTAATGTCTGAGTTTCGATAGACAAATTAAATAGGAAACGGGCCCTTTTCATAAGGGATATGGACAGAGGAATGCATGCGTACCTATCAGGAACCCATCATCCATGAAGGGGGACAAAAGAGTAGCGGGATAGGGCTAGAGGGGCAAGCCCTTATGTGAAACTATATACAATGTTTAAAGTAAATCACTTATGGGGGTGGCAAGCTATAATAGTCACCATAAGTCGTGTCAATAGTGCCCTACACATCAGGAGTAGGAAGGTACTAGTTTATATAGTGATACGTGAATGCTCATTCCCCAACACAGGGTATTAACCTATACAGCAACAGTTCAAAAGGCGTACATACCTACAGCACAATTGCATCACACTTTCCTATAACAAGAATATATAATAGTGGTTGCAACAGAATAAATACATGTAATGAGCAACTAAGGGATGAACATATTGAGTCAAAGCAGACCCAAATCAATGTAGTGGAGATCATAAATCAGAGAGGAACATCATGCCAAGTCTGTATAAGTATATCACCATAGTGAGGGGGTAGTAGGAGAAGTAAAAGGTCCACAAGGCTAAATGTCTCTACCTCCACATTCAATCAATAATGAATGAAAATCCATAAGGTGATAGTTATATTAGCATCTCACTCTCACATTTAAATATTTACAAGAAACATGAAGCCAAGGGCTTTGAAAGGTACTTGTCAAAAGTTGGATACATAGTGCGTGTATTATGTAATAAATCCCTGTAGAGAGGTTACAGTGACCCCAAAATAGTCAACGATCAATAGTGTCTATGAACACACCTGTATGCCTCAAAGGCCAGATGCAGGGTCAATTCTCCAATCATCACAGGAAGCAATGCCAGTCGATGCCCATGTTGAGTCCGCAGGGGTGGACAATGTTCAATTTATATATCCATTCCGCCTCTTTTTGTAGTAACAGCTTACCCCGATAGCCACCACGGCTTAGTTGCGGGACGTGGTCAATCAACTTGAACTTCAAATCTGCCATGGAGTGGCCCATCTCCAGGAAGTGCCTTGCTACAGGCTGGTCACTTTTCTTCTTATCAATAGCCGTGCGTATGGCACTTCTGTGGTTCGCCATCTGCTTTTTGACATCATCAGAAGTCTTGGCTATATAAAAAAGGCCACAGTTGCAATTTAACATGTATACCACTTATTTAGTTGTGCAAGTAAGGTAGTGCTTAATTTTGAACAACTTATTGGTATGTGGGTGCCGGAATTGACTGCACTGGAGCATCGAGTTGCATGTGATGCAACTTGAACACTTGAAGGATCCTTTCTTGGTTGAAGTGGTTCTTTGGCTATAGCTGTTGATGGGATCTGTCCTCATCAAGATGTCTTTCAAGTTCCTCCCTCTTTTGTAGCCAATTCTTGGCGGACCATATCCTCAATATGGTAATGAGGAATCGGACTCAATGATGTCACATCTTTCTTTCAGGGTCATTCCTAATGTTCTTGTGTTGGGAGAGTAGGTAGTGATGAAATTTACTCTATTCTTGGAATCCTTATTAGTATGATTAGCAGTGATATCCATTCTGGCTTTTTTGATCAAATGGTTCTTGTAGCCTCTGTTCCTGAATCTTTCTTCCATGTCATCCAGTTGAATATTTCTTCTTGTGCTTGAGGTGTTGTTCCGAATCAGCCGCAACAATTGTGCCTTAGGTATAGCTCTTATTAGTGAATTCAGATGAAAACTGGATGCGTGGAGAAGTGTGTTACGATCAGTTTCTTTCTTGAACAGGGTAGTACCCAAACCAGTAGCTTCCTTGTAGATTCCGAGGTCTAAGAAGTCTACTTCCATGTAGCTTGACACTTTTTTCAGTTTCACCTGATCCCCCAAGGAGTTCAGAAGGTCACCCATTCTTGGAATGATTCAATTGACCCACGCCAGACCATGATAATATCATCGATGTACCGTTTGTAAAAGAGTACCTGTTCATGGTCATATACTTTAAAGATGTTCTCTTCCATGTGTTCCATAAAGAGATTAGCGAAAGCTGGGGCCATGTTAGAGCCCATGGCCGTTCCCATCAATTGGAGGTAAAACTTCTTCTCGAATTTGAAGTAATTCCGTTTCAGACACAGGGATAACAGTTCAATTATAAATCCAACTGGTGGTCCCACATAGGGATATCTCTCCAGACACTTAGTTACGATGTTCATGCCCAATTCATGAGGGATGATTGTGTAGAGGCTTGCCAAGTCTAGACTGGCAAGTACGTCCCCTGGTTGTACCCCGGTCAGTGTGGTCAAATCTTTAATCAGTGCAGACAAGTCCCACACTGACAGGGGTACAACCAGGGGACGCACTTGCCAGTCTAGACATGGCAAGCCTCTACACAATCATCCCTCATGAATTGGGCATGAACATCATGACTAAGTGTCTGGAGAGATATCCCTATGTGGGACCACCAGTTGGATTTATAATTGAACTGTTATCCCTATGTCTGAAACTGAATTACTTCAAATTCGAGAAGAGGTTTTACCTCCAATTGATGGGAATGGCCATGGGCTCTAACATGGCCCCAGCTTTCGCTAATCTCTGTATGAAACACATGGAAGAGAACATCTTTAAAGTATATGACCATGAACAGGTACTCTTTTACAAACGGTACATCGACGATATTATCGTGGTCTGGCGTGGGTCAATTGAATCATTCCAAGTATGGGTGACCTCCCTGAACTCCTTGGGGGATCAGGTGAAACTGAAAGAAGTTTCAAGCTGCATTGAAGTAGACTTCTTAGACCTCAGAATCTACAAGGAAGCTACTGGTTTTGGTACTACCCTGTTCAAGAAAGAAACTGATCGTAACACACTTCTCCACGCGTCCAGTTTTCATCCAAATTCACTAATAAGAGCTATACCTAAGGCACAATTGTTGCGGGTGATTCGGAACAACACCTCAAGCACAAGAATAGATATTCAACTGGATGACATGGAAGAAAGATCCAGGAACAGAGGCTACAAGAACCATTTGATCAAAAAAGTCAGAATGGATATCACTGCTAATCATACTAATAAGGATTCCAAGAATAGAGTAAATGTCATCACTACCTACTCTCCCAACACAAGAACATTAGGAATGACCCTGAAAGAAAGATGGGACATCATTGAGTCCGATTCTTCATTACCATATCGAAGATATGGTCCGCCAAGAATTGGCTACAAAAGAGGGAGGAACTTGTAAGACATCTTGATGAGGATAGATCCCATCAACAGCTATAGCCAAAGAACCACTTCAACCAAGAAAGGATCCTTCAAGTGTCCAAGTTGCGTCACGTGCAACTCGATGCTCCAGTGCAGCCAATTCCGGCACCCACATACCAATAAGTTATTCAAAATTAAGCATTACCTAACTTGCACAACTAAATCTGTGGTATACATGTTAAATTGCAACTGTGGCCTTTTTAATATAGCCAAGACTTCTGATGATGTCAAAAAGCGGTTGGCATGGCAGATTTGAGGTTCAAGTTGATTGACCATGTCCCGCCACTAAGCTGTGGTGGCGATCGGGGTAAGCTGTTACTACAAAAAGAGGCGGAATGGATATATAAAATGAACACCGTCCACCCCTGCGGTCTCAACATGGGCATCGACTGGCATTGCTTCCTGTGATGATTGGAGAATTTTCCCTGCATCTGGCCTTTGAGGCATACAGGTGTGTTCATAGACACTATTGATCGTTGACTATTTTGGGGTTGCTGTAACCTCGCTACAGGGACTTATTACATGGTACACGCACTATGTCTCCAACTTTTGACTAGGACCTTTCAAAGCCCTTGGCTTCATGTTTCTTGTAAATATTTAAATGTGAGAGTGAGATGCTAATATAGCTATCACCTTATGGATTTTCATTCATTATTGATTGAATGTGGAGGTAGAGACATTTAGCCTTGTGGATCTTTTACTTCTCCTACTACCCCCTCACTATGGTGATATACTTATACAGACTTGGCATGATGTTCCTCTCTGATTTATGATCTCCACTACATTGCTTTGGGTCTGCTCTGACTCAATATGTTAATCCCTTAGTTGCTCATTATATGTATTTATTATGTTGCAACCACTATTATATATTCTTGTTATAGGAAAGTGTGCTGTAATTGTGCTGTAGGTATGTACACCTTTTGAACTGTTGCTGTATAGGTTAATACCCTGTGTTGGGGAATGAGCATTCACATATCACCATATAAACTAGTACCTTCCTACTCCTGATGTGTAGGACACTATTGACACGACTTATGGTGACTATTATAGCTTGCCACCCTCATAAGTGATTTACTTTATACATTGTATATAGTTTGACATAAGGGCTTGCCCCTCTAGCCCTATCCCGCTACTCTTTTGTCCCTCTTCATGGATGATGGGTTCCTGATAGGTACGCATGCGTTCCTCTGTCCATATCCCTTATGAATAGGGCCCGTTTCCTATTTAATTTGTCTATTGAAACTCAGACATTAGACTAGTATGGCCGCACTTATTATTCTCTTGTCTGTCTGACAGTTGCGGGTTACCTTACGTCACTACTATTATTCAGCTCTCCTGCTACCAGTCTTTTACTGTACTTAGTCTAGCCGGGCATTGTTTATTGTTTATTACGTGTGTGGGCTTGCCCATCTGAACCTATCCCATTGCTCCTGGGTTCCATTGTATGGGCGGAGTAGTCCTTTGAAAACTAGTGTAGTGAACAACTGTGAAGGGAACGTCATAAGGGAGTGGCTGCTGGGAGAGAACAATGGTGTAGTTGGTGTGCTAGGTGTGGGGGTTCCAGGTGAGATAAGGAGAGAAGGCATGGGCCAGGAGAAGGCTCAGGGGGGGGCTGGGGGAAAGGTGTTATAAGGAGAGGGACTGCAGGAAGGAGTCACTAACCTTTTTTCTTTGTTTGGGAAAGAACTTTGGAGGTTGAAAGCTCAATCATTGCTAAATTGCTGCTGGTAACGTATAAAATTGTACTACTGCTTAAGCTTTCTTTATAGAAATAGCATAGCCGAAGCTGTGATTTAAATGTGTATTGTTATGTCTATAAATTTATACTAAATATATTAGTGTATCGTATATAATAATTATACTAGAATTAGTGAATTTATCACTGTGGAAAAAATTGTTTGTTTTTTTTTGTATTTTATAGCATAAGTTTATTTTTAGTTACTGGTAATGTTTTTAAAAATTGTATTGTGGCTAGATCAGACTTATTTGGCTGTATTGGTTTATATATTTATCTGTTAGTAAGGTATACATTGCTCTGATTGATTATTTAAGTCATGTAAGACTATTTTGGTTAGATAGCTATATTATACCGCCAGGAATTCTATTCGGTTTGGACATTTGCTAGCTAAATGTTGTTAAATAAGCCATATGCTGAATCGGTTATTGTTACTAGCTAATTATAATTGTTATATCTAGTAGCATTAAATTGTGATATTTATAGTTTATTAGTTTTATTTAAAGTTCAGGGGACGCTGGGCCCGGGTTTTTTCTTTCGTGATTCGGATGGGGCACAAGATTTTGGCCGGCTTATCTGGTCCGCTCCTATAGTCGGGTTTTCTTTGTCCTCTTGGTATCTTTAGGTGAAATGCAAGAATGTAAGTTTAGATGCCGGCCCAGTTTTGGTGAACAACCTGGGTTGTCCTTGCTGATTGGTGATAAATTCTTCCACCAATAAAAAGTGCTGTCCAAAGTTCTGAACTAGGAAAAAAGCTTAGATGTCTTCTTTTTTGGATAGGGATAGCATGAGGGCGTGGAATATTTAATGGGGGGAGTAGATTAGGGGGTTGCTTGGGGTTGCATGCTTGGTCTAAGTCACGGGGGAGGGGTTTTTTGTTCGGTGTCCCTTTAATTCCTAATAATATGGTGACCATATCCAGGATAGAGACGATTTCATTGAATATTAATTAATATTAATATTTCTATACCTTGCTTTATATTATAACTTTAATATGGTAAAAATCAATTAATATGTATCTGGTCATAATCAATATTCTATTTACTGCATAAATATAATCACTGGGTTTATAAAATAAAAAAATAACCTGTTCAGAAATTAGGAAATATTTTATTTGGGTTAAATATTAATATTTGGTAATAATCGTATTGTCATTAATGGCTAGATATCTCAATAGTATTATTTTGGAGTGCGCTACTGAGATTATATAACAATTTTCTGGGGTGCACTGCTAAGATTCTACTATATGAATTGGAGGTATTGCTGACAAAAAATGTATTATTGCAATTAATTATTGATATTTATAATCCATAAATAATCTCATTAGGAGGGCACTCCTAAGTTGTACTAATATTTATTGAATACACCTCCAAGATATTCTAATGAACAAAATATCTAATGGAGGGGAGAGAACGCCAAACTTTTGTGTCGGTCTTTATTATTATAAATTAAAGAAAATCAGTCGGGAGAAGGGAAGGTTATAAATTAATGGGATTACAGGGAATGAAAAACTAAAGTTTAAATTCCTTAGTACAGTGTACTGACAGAATACTAAGGGAACAGCTTAAGGAGGTTACTTTGTTAGCAAAGGGAAGTAAGGGGTGGATTGTTGTTTTAAGCATTGTTTTAGAAGCTATGTAAAATAGATAAGCCAGGTTTACAGTTTCAGATGCGATAGGGGGGGAGCATGCAAATTCAGACACATTTGCAGATACTGTAGCGGGGCGCACCCGGGGGTAGATTGCAGAAAAAAAATGGAGGTAACAATGGGTATGGGAGGCAGTCCTTTCGGAGCCAAGGAACGCGGGGGGAGGGCAAGCTGGGGGGATTAGCGCCAACCCCGCTGAAAATAGACTGGTTCGTGAGCTGCAAGCATACCCTAACATAAAGGATAGAGATTTATTAATTGAGGGGCTGAGTAGGGGTTTTACAGAACAGTGAAAGGAGCGGTAACGGGGGCAGTAAAAGCTAGGAACTTAAAATCGGCAGCGGAGCCGATACTGTAAGAGAAGCTAGCGAAGGAGGTTGAGGGGGGGAGGATGGACGGCCCTTTCCCAGAAAAAACAATAGCAGATCTAGTCATTTCCCCCTTGGGGATGGTTCCCAAGAAGGAGGAAGGGAAATATCGCATGATACATCACTTATCATACCAAAAGGGTAGGTCGGTAAACGATGCTATCAATAAAGAGGAAGCAACAGTGCAATACCAATCATTTGACAGCGCAGTGCAGCTGGTAAAAAAGGCAGGGAGGGGGGCCATGATGGCTAAGATAGATATTGAATCGGCTTTTCGGCTATTGCCGCTGAATCCTGATAGTTTTAAACTGATGGGGTGCAAATTTGAAGGGCATTATTATGTGGATAAATGCCTACCAATGGGGTGCTCCATATCATGCTCAATCTTTGAGAAGTTTAGCACTTTTCTGCACTGGTTAGCGGTAGCAAGGCAAAAGAGGGATGCAATAGTCCACTACTTGGACGATTTCATGGTGGTAGGAGGGGCGGGCACTGACAGGTGCGAAAGCATGAAAGCAGGGCTGATAGATTTGTTTGAAGAGATGGGGGTCCCAGTGGCAGACAAAAAGACAGAGGGTCCTTGCGCGAGACTAGCATTCCTGGGCATAACAATAGATTCAGTGAAAGGACAATGCGAGCTACCCGAGGATAAGGTGAAAAAGGCTAGGGAGCTGATAGCATGGATGGCGACACGAAAAAAGGTAACGCTAAGGGAGATGCAGAAAACTTTGGGGGTATTGAACTTTGCGTGTAAAGTGATACCAGTAGGAAGGATTTTTTAAAAGGCGATTGGAGATTAGCACAAAGGGCACAAAAAAGCCAGAGCATATGATTAGGGTGACAAAGGAGATGAGGGAAGACCTGAAAGTGTGGGACCAATTTTTACAGGATTTCAACGGGGTGCGCATATGGCAGGAGGTTGCGCCCGCAGTTGAGTTGGAGCTATACACGGACGCGGCAGGGGGAATGGGGTATGGAGCATACTTTCAAGGGAGGTGGTGTGCGGGAGGATGGCCCGAAAGATGGAAGGAGATAGGATGGGTTAGAAACTTGGTGCTGCTGGAGTTATTCCCCATAGTGGTGGCCATGGAGCTATGGGGTGGGGAGCTAGCAAATAAGACAATAATATGTTCGTCAGACAATATGGGGGTGGTCGAGGTCATCAATCAGCTGTCCGCCTCATCACTGCCAGTAGTTAGGTATCTAAGGTACTTGGTTTTGAAATGTTTAAAGCATAACATCTGTGTCAGGGCCAAACACATTCCGGGTTTCAGAAACGTAGTTGCGGACGTGCTATCCTGTTTTAAATGGGAGAAGTTTAGGGAGCTTGCACCCAATGCCAGACAGGAAGGTGAATGTTGCCCTATGCTTCTTTGGCAGATTGGCAACGGATAGAAGGAATCGAGGAACTGGTCGAGAAAGCCTTAGCACCAAGTACATGGGCAGTATACAGGAAATATTGGGGACAGTGGTGCAAATATAGGGAGGAAGCTAAAGGAGGGGAGGAGGGAAGATTCCTAGAGTGGTTGATGGTGCTACGGAGGGAAGGCGTAAGAAAGGGGCGGATGAGTGCAGTAATAGCAGGGATATCATGTTGCGCACAGCTATACGGGGGAATGGATTAGTCCAGGAGGTTTATAGTAAAGAAGATTGCGAGGGCATGGGGAAGAGATGAAGAAAAAGGGAACGTATAGAAGGGAACCAATAATGGAAGACAGATTACAGAAAATGACAGGGGCGCTAGAAGGGGTGTGCGCATGCAGGGACGAGGCGCTAATATTCAGAACAGCGTTTATAGTGGCTTTTCATGGAGCAATGAGGATAGGAGAACTGTTACCAAAGAACAGAAAAATAGGTAAAGGAGGGATAGAGATAGGGGATGTAAGATGGGGGGAGGAAGCAGTATTGATATTGGTGAGACGATCCAAAACAGAAAAGGAAAGGGGCATGGCTGAATATGGCTGGAACAGGGGGAGCACTGTGCCCGGTGGCCTGTGTCAAAGAGTACCTGTTAACAAAGAGGGAGGGGGGCCGCACATTCCTGCGGCATGCGGATGGATCAGATGTAACAATTTTTCAGTTTAAGAGCGTGCTACAAAGGGTAGTAAAGAAGCTGGGGTGGGAAAATGCACACTTCGCGCCGCATTCATTCAGAATAGGGGCAGCGACCGCCGCAGCAGGTAGGGGCTGTTCAGAGGAACAGATTAAAAAGCTAGGGAGATGGAAATCCGCAGCATACAAATCATACATAAGGTTGCAAAAAGAGTAAGGCTTCATATCAAATTGTTCTAACTGTTAAAAATTGTTTTTTCTTTTTGTGTGTGTTACAGGCAAAGCATTAAGAGTGTGGATAGTAGGACATTCCTACATTTACTGGGCGCAGGCTAGGGCGGCAGCATCAGCGCAGGGATTAAATTTAGTTTTTTCGCACAGGGAAGCTAGCATTAGATGGATAGGAAAAAGAGGTATGAGTTAGTGCCAACAATACAGCAGGCAAGGCGGAGATGGGGGTGTCCAGACGCCCTGATTATACATCTAGGGGGGAATGACATAGGAGCATACCCGCTCAGAGAGCTAGAGGAGAAAGTAGCAGGGAGTATGAGATGGTTAAAAGTTGCATGGCCATCGGTGCGGGTGATATGTTCCAATATAGTGTCCAGGATATACTGGCGGAACTCGTACACGAGCAAGGCAGGATATAGATCGAGGAGAAAAGTGAACCAGGTAGCGGCGAAGGTAATGAAGGAGATAGGGGGCGGAGTGGTAGAGCACCCATTGATAGCAGCCAAAAAGGAGGAGCTATTCAGACGGGATGGAGTACACCTCACGGATGAGGGGAATGACCAAATGCTGGCGGACATCAGAGGGATGTGCCAAGAGCTGGTGTAGGTAAGGAAAGGTCACGAATGACGGAGAATGGTGGGCCGAAAGAGGGGCTCTTTTGGTGGCGGTGAAGTTTGTGCACGACACGTGGGCGGGGCAGATTAGGGGGTGGGAGGATCCCGCGGCATACTCAGCCCTGAGGGGTGGTCCGGTGGTCTATCTAATGGGGGGGGGCTATGCCGTGGGTTCTCCCATCTCCAACTGCCCTGCCCTGCCAGGGGGGGGGGGTAGTGGTTACACCCCCCTAGGCGTGGTCCCCAAAATTCTGGTTTAATGCAGTGGCATTATTTGAGGTTCTTTTGAAGTTGATTTTATGGCTGAATTTTGCAAGATATAGTTTAAAGGTGGCAAAATTCAATTAAGTAATAAATCGTGACCTTTCCACATTTCGCCATAACTACTGTGTCTGTGTTTTTATTTTAGATAAGTCTTAGATAAGTTAAAATGGGGTTCGGGGGTTCAATGGTTTTATACGGTAATTTGTTCAAAGGAATGCAGCCTCCTCACCTTAAACTAGTGTAGTGAACAACTGTGAAGGGAACGTCATAAGGGAGGGGCTGCTGGGAGAGAACAATGGTGTAGTTGGTGTGCTAGGTGTGGGGGTTGCAGGAGAGATAAGGAGAGAAGGCATGGGCCAGGAGAAGGCTCAGGGGGGGGGCTGGGGGAAATGTGTTATAAGGAGAGGGACTGCAGGAAGGAGTCACTAACCTTTTTTCTTTGTTTCCCACCCACCCACCCTAGACGCAGCAGAGCACAATGCAATAACCGGAGAGGTCACGTGAGAAAGCAGTAGCAGCATGGCTAAGGGCAGGACGTTGACTAATTGGTTGAGTCGCAGTAAGACTGCCCGTGCGCCTCAATAAGGGGAAGAACACAGCGCAACCGAAGGGCAGCAGGTGACCTGGCGTTCTACGCTGGCTGGAGGATAGAAAATGGCAGCTGTTTTTTTTTGTAGTATAGAGAATACAATCGCAACAAGCGGTGAAGTTTGTGCACGACACGTGGGTGGGGGCAGATTAGGGGGTGGGAGGATCCCGCGGCATACTCAGCCCTGAGGGGTGATCCAGTGGTCTATCTAATGGGGGGGGCTATGCCGTGGGTTCTCCCATCTCCAACTGCCCTGCCAGGGGGGGGGGGTAGTGGTTACACCCCCCTAGGCGTGGTCCCCAAAATTCTGGTTTAATGCAGTGGCATTATTTGAGGTTCTTTTGAAGTTGATTTTATGGCTGAATTTTGCAAGATATAGTTTAAAGGTGGCAAAATTCAATTAAGTAATAAATTGTGACCTTTCCACATTTCGCCATAACTACTGTGTCTGTGTTTTTATTTTAGATAAGTCTTAGATAAGTTAAAATGGGGTTCGGGGGTTCAATGGTTTTATACGGTAATTTGTTCAAAGGAATGCAGCCTCCTCACCTTATGTCCTTTGAAGCAGGACCTGCTTGTTTCGCCAAGAGTTTATTAGTGCTGAACAATAGGTATTTTTTGACACGTCTACCTTTACTGTTCTACTAGCGGGTTGTCTTATTTGTCTGAGTAGTTTTCAAGTATATCTTCAGGTTATTAGCGATGTTGGAGGCAGGCTATTTTCTATGGAGATATACCACATATATACACTCTGACTGACATAGTTACGCATTCTAATCTACCAATATAGTTTATATATATTTCTGGTAAAGTATGGGATACATTTTACTATCGCTATCTCCATGCCTATACTGTACGGACTCCTTTAGACCGATATGTTGGGGACTGCATGTGTAGCAGACAACGTATATGTTTTTGTATACACAATTGAAGTATGTTTACAGTTTTTGATACTATGTTTATATAATTGCTATATTTCAACAACTGTGTCCATATTGTTGCTGCCCGAGATGATGATGATGATGATCTTGCCTAAGCCATTCTGCATTTTTTGTATTTTATGCATTTTAAGTATGTTTTCAATTTTGGTGTTGTTTACATTAGTGGGGTTGCCTAGGCAACAACTTTGGCGTTTTTTTACACTGTAAATGTATAAATATTTGTTTCACTGTATGTACTTTGGTCTGATGAAGGGGTGTATTCCCCGAAACGTCACTTAATAAATCCATTATTTGTCAAGACCAGTGAGTGCTGTTTCCTTCTTGTTATATATTGAACCTTACTCTAGCACCCTGGCATTGGAATTGAACTGTTTGTGAGAGTGCACCTGCTTCAACTTGTTTTATATATATATATATATATATATATATATATATATATATATATATATAGATAGATAGATAGATAGATAGATAGATAGATAGATAATCAATATAAGAAGAAAATAATACACTCTCTGAATTTAACAGGTCCCAGGAAGTGGTGAATACCCCAAAACATCACGCGAGTAAAGATGATATTTTTGTTAAATTCAGAGAGCATTATTTTCTTCTTGGATTCATTATATATTAACTTTTTGCACCCTTGTTGGAGATATTACTAGTACTTTGGTTAGAGTGCTTTTTGGTTAGAGTGCTTTTTTTAAATTTTATGTATATATATATATATATATATATATGTATATATAGTCGTATGCAAAAGTTTAGGCACCACTGACAGTTTCCATGATTTTCATTTATAAATAATTGGGTGTTTGGATCAGCAATTTCATTTTTATCTATCAAATAACTGAAGGACACAGTAATATTTCAGTAGTGAAATGAGGTTTATTGGATTAACAGAAAATGTGCAATATGCATCAAAACGAAATTAGACAGGTGCATACATTTGGGAACCCTTGTCATTTTGTTGATTTGAATACCTATAACTACCTAGCACTGATTTATTGGAACACACAATTGGTTTGCTGAGCCCATTAAGCCTTGAACTTCATAGACAGGTGCATCCAATCATGAGAAAAAGTATTTAAGGTGGCCAATTGCAAGTTGTTGTTCTCTTTGACTCTCCTCTCAAGAGGGGCAACATGGGGACCTCAAAACAACTTTCAAATGACCTGAAAACAAAGATTGTTCAACATTATGGTTTAGGGGAAGGCTACAAAAATCTATAGCAGAGATTTAAGCTGTCAGTGTCCACTGTGAGGAACATAGTTAGGAAATGGAAGAGCACAGACACAGTTCTTGTTAAGGCCAGAAGAAAAATATCAGAGAGGCAAATGCAAAGGATGGTGAGAATGGTCAAAAACAGCCCACAGACCACCTCCAAAGACCTACAACATCATCTTGCTGCAGATGGTGTCACTGTCCATCATTCAACAGTTCAGCGTATGGGAGAGTGATGTGGAAGAAGACTTTTCTGCACACACGCTACAAACAGAGTCGCTTGATGTATGCAAATGCAAATTTGGACAAGCCAGCTTCATTTTGGAAGAAGGTGCTGTGGACTGATGAAACAATGATTAAGTTATTTGGTCATAACAAGCGGCAAAAGATAACAGCTTTCCAAGACAAACATTTGCTAGCCAAAGTAAAATTTGGTGGATGTTCCATCATGCTGTGGGGCTGTGTGGTCAGTGCCGGTACTGGAAATCTTGTTAAAGTTGAGGGTCGCATGGTTTCCATTCAATATCAGCAGATACTTGAGAATAATGTTGAGGAATCAGTCACAAAGTTAAAGTTATGCCGGAGCTGGATACTTCAACAAGACAACCACCAAAAACACTGCTCAAAATCTACTCTGGCATTTATGCAGAGGAACAAGTACAATGTTCTGGAATGGCCATCCCAGTCCCCAGACCTAAATATCATTGAAAATCTGTGGGTTGATTTGAAGCGGGCTGTCCATGCTCGGCAACCATTAAACCTAACTGAACTGGAGATGTTTTGCAAGGAGGAATGGTCGAAAATACCTTGATCCAGAATCCAGGCACTCATTACAGACTATAGGAAGCGTCTAGAGGCTGTTATTTCTGCTAAAGGAGGCTCTACTAAATATTGATGCAATATTTCTGTTGGGGTGCCCAAATTTATGCACCTGTCTAATTTCGTTTTGATGCATATTGCACATTTTCTGTTAATCCAATAAACCTAATTTCACTACTGAAATATTACTGTGTCCTTCAGTTATTTGATAGATCAAAATGAAATTGCTGATCCAAACACCCAATTATTTATAAATGAAAATCATGGTAATTATCAGGGGTGCCTAAACTTTTGCATACGACTGTATATAAACATTTATATATATATATACCTTTTGATCGGGCCCATAGTCAGCAAATGACTCAGTATATGGTGGTTACAAAAAAATGTGTATTGGGCTTGCTGTATTTTACATTTTTCATGAAGACAAACTGAATAAACAGCAGCCGTATCATAAAACTATTAGCTAAAGTGCTAAAAAGTACACTAACACCCATAAACTACCTATTAACCCCTAAACCGAGCCCCCCCCCCCCACATCGCAAACACTTAAATATAACATTTTAACCCCTAATCTGCTGACCGGACATCGTCGCCACTTTAATAAATATATTAACCCCTAAACCACCACACTCCCACCTCGCAAACACTAGTAAAATATTATTAACTCCTAATCTGCCGTCCCTAACATCGCCGCCACCTAACTACACTTATTAACCCCTTATCTGCCGCCACCAATGTCATCGCCACTATAATAAATATATTAACCCCTAAACCTAAGTCTAACCATAACCCTAACACCCCCCTAACTTAAATATAATTTAAAATAATCTAAATAAAATTACTTTAAAGGGACAGTCTAGTCAAAACTAAACTTTCAGTATTCAGATAGGGCATGCAATTTTAAACAACTTTCCTATTTACTTTTATCATCAAATTTGCTTTGTTCCCTTGGTGGTATTTTTGAAAAGCTAAACCTAGCTAGGCTCAAACTGATTTCTAGACAGTTGAAAACCGCCTCCTAGCTCAGAGCATTTTGAAAGTTTTTCACAGTTAGACTGTGCTAGTTCACATGTGTCATAGAGATAACATTGTGCTCACTCCCGTGAAGTTATTTAGGAGTCTTCACTGATTGACTACACTGCATGTCTGTCAAAGGCACTTAGATAAGGAGGCTGTCTGCAAAGGCTTAGATACAAGGTAATCACAGAGGTAAAAAGTATATTAATATAACTGTGTTGGTTATGCAAAAACAGGGAATGGGTAATAAAGGGATTATCTATCTTTTTAAATAAGAAAAAATTTGGTGTAGACTGTCCCTTTAATTACCTAAATTATTCATATTTAAAACGAAATACTTACCTATAAAATAAACCCTAAGATAGCTACAATATAACTAATAGTTTCATTGTATCTAGCTTAGGGTTTATTTTTATTTTACAGGCAAGTTTGTATTTATTTTAACTAGGTACAATAGTTATTAAATAGTTATTAACTATTTAATAGCTACCTAGCTAAAATAAAGACAAATTTACCTGTAAAATAAAAATAAAACTAATTTGCAATTTCACCTAACACTACACTATAATTAAATTAATTCCCTAAACTAACTACAATTAAATACAATTATCTAAATTATGAAAAAAAAACACTAAATTACAGAAAATAATAAAATAATTACAATTTTTTTAAACTAATTACACCTAATCTAATCCCCCAAATAAAATAAAAAAAGCCCCCCAAAATAATAAAAGTCCCTACCCTATACTAAATTACAAATAGCCCCTAAAAGGGCTTTTTATGGGGCATTGCCCCAAAGTAATCAGCTCTTTTACCTGTAAAAAAAAATACAATACCCCCCCAACATTAAAACCCACCACCCACACACCCAACCCTACTCTAAAACCCACCCAATGCCCCCTTAATAAAACCTAACACTAACCCCTTGAAGATCACCCTACCTTGAGACGTCTTCACCCAACCGGGCAGAAGTGGTCCTCCAGACAGCCAGAAGTCTTCATCCTATCCGGGCAGAAGAGGTCCTCTTCCGGCCATCTGGAGGACCACTTCTGCCCGGTTGGGTGAAGATGTCTCAAGGTAGGGTGGTCTTCAAGGGGTTAGTGTTAGGTTTCATTAAGGGGGGATTGGGTGGGTTTTAGAGTAGGGTTGGGTGTGTGGGTGGTGGGTTTTAATGTTGGGGGGGTATTGTATTTTTCTTACATATTAAAGAGGTGATTACTTTGGGGCAATGCCCTGCAAAAAGCCCTCTTAAGGGCTATTTGTAATTTCGTATAGGGTAGGGATTTTTGTTATTTGGGGGGACTTTTTTATTTTATTTGGGGGATTAGATTAGGTGTAATTAGTTTAAAAAAATTGTAATTATTTTATTATTTTCTGTAATTTAGTGTTTGTTTGTTTTTTTAATTTAGATAATTGTATTTAATTGTATTTAATTGTAGTTAGTTTAGGGAATTAATTTAATTATAGTGTAGTGTTAGGTATAATTGTAACTTAGGTTTATTTTAATTTTACGGGTAAATGTGTCTTTATTTTAGCTAGGTAGTTATTAAATAGTTAATAACTATTTAATAACTATTGTACCTAGTTAAAATAAATACAAAGTTGCCTGAAAAATAAAATTAAACCCTAAACTAGATACAATGTAACTATTAGATATATTGTAGCTATCTTAGGGTTTATTTTATAAGTAAGTATTTAGTTTTAAATAGGAATAATTTAGGTAATTAAAGTTATTTTATTTAGATTATTTTAAATTATATTTAAGTTAGGGGGGGTGTTAGAGTTAGACTTAGGTTTAGGGGTTAATATATTTATTATAGTGGTGGCGACATTGGCGGTGGCAGATTAAGGGTTAATAAGTGTAGTTAGGTGGCGGCAATGTTAGGGACGGCAGATTAGGGGTTAATAATATTTAACTAATGTTTGCGATGCGGGAGTACTGCAGTTTAGGGCTTAATAACTTTATTTTAGTGGTGGCGACGTTGTGGGCGTCAGATTAGGGGTTAAGAAGTGTTGATAGGTTGCGACGACATTGGAGGCTGCAGATTAGGGGTTAATAAATATAATGTAGGTGTCGGCGATGTTGGGGGCAGCAGATTAGCGGTTCATAAGTATAATGTAGGTGGCGGCGGTGTCCGGAGCGTCAGATTAGGGGTTAATAAATATAATGCAGGTGTCGGCGATGTCGGGGGCGGCATGTTAGGGTGTTAGGTGTAGACATACATTTTATTTACCCATATGAATCAATGGGGCTGCATTAAGAGCTGAACGCTGCTTTTTTGCAGGCGTTAGGTTTTTTCAGCCGGCTCTGCCCCATTGATTCCTATGGGGAAATCGTGCACGAGCACATTTAGCCAGCTCACCGCTACCGTAAGCATCACTGGTATTGAGGTGAGATGTGAAGCAAAATTTTGCTCTTCTCTCACTTTTCTGCGGCTACGCAGGGTTTAAAAAAACCTGTAATACCAACGTTGTTTACTGGGGAGCGGTGAGCTGAAACTGCTCGTTCGCCCCGTAAGCCTTACCGACAAAAACTTGTAATCTAGCCGCTAATTTTTACAATTATAACATTCCAATACTTAATTCAACATTTGATATTCAAAAATAATTTAAAATGTATGTAATTCAAAACTGATAGTTTCACTGGAAGGTCAACAATAATTTAAATTATATTTTAAATGTCAATATGTTTCTTTTTTTAATAGAATGTTTTATTTGATGTATAAAATGTTTAATTTGATACAGAGAAATGTAACATTAATTTGCACTGAAAAGGATTGTCAAATGTTGAGCAAACATTAATTTAGAATGAACAATTTCATTCAACATTGATCATTTTTTTAATAGACAAAAGTATTTGTCTCTCTCTAAATGTGTGCTGCTTCTATGTTAATGCCAATGAAGATCTCCTGAAGATAATTACAACTTTAAATAAACTGTGTTCTCTAAATTTAGATAAAGGTTTCATTAGCTGTGTCGTGTGAAACATAAAAACAAAATTTATGCTTACCTGATAAATTTCTTTCTTTCTGGGTATGGAGAGTCCACAATGTCATTCAATTACTAGTGCGAATATCACTCCTGGCCAGCAGGAGGAGGCAAAGAGCACCACAGCAAAGTTGTTAAGTGTCACTCCCCTACCCATAATCCTCAGTCATTTGACCAAAGGGAAATGGAAAAAGAATAACACAAAGGTGTAGAGGTGCCTGAGGTTTAGTCAAAAATAACTGTCTTAATAAAGGGTGGGATAGTGGACTCACTTATCAGGTAAGCATAAATTTTGTTTTCTTTCCTAAGATATGGAGAGTCCACAACATCATTCAAATACTAGTGGGAACCAATACCCAAGCTAGAGGACACAGAATGAACAGGGAGGGAGAACAAGACAGGCAGACCTAAACAGAAGGCACCACCACTTGCAGAGAGGACCAAGTTGCAAATCTGTTCCACAGAATCTTCATATTTGAAAGCCCAAGAAGAGGAGACAGCCCTAGTGGAATGAGCTGTAATTTTCTCAGGAGGCTGCTGTCCAGCAGTCTCATAAGCAAAACGAATCATACTTCTCAACCAGAGGGAAAGAGAAGTAGAAGTAGCCTTCTGACCCTTACGCTTTTCTAAAAAAAACAAACAGGGTAGAATCCTTAGTCGCCTGTAGGTTGAATTTTAGAGCATGCATAACATCCAAGTTGTGCAACACACATTCTTTATGAGAAGAAGGATTGGGACAGAGAGAAGGAACAACAATTTCCTGATTAATATTTATATCCAAAACCACTGAAGGAAGAAACACCAATTTAGTACAAAGAACCGCCCTATCCGCATGAAAGATCAGGTAAGGCGAATCACACAGCAAAGCTGAGAGTTCCGAAACTCTACGAGCAGAAGAGATAACAAAAAGAAAAAAAACCTTCCAAGATAGCAGCTTAATATCTATGGAATGCATTGGCTCAAACGGAGCCTGCTGCAAAACTTTAAGAACAAGATTAAGGCTCGAAGGATTAAACACAGGCCTGATTCTGACCAGGGCCTGACAAAAATATTGAACATCTGGTACATTCACCAGATGCTTGTGTAACAAAATAGATAATGCAGAAATCTGACCTTTCAGGGAACTGACGGACAACCCTTTCTCCAGACCTTCCTGGAGAAAAGACAAAATTCTATGAATTCTGACCCTACTCCAAGAGTACCCCTTAGATTCACACCAATAAAGGTATTTATGCCATACCTTATGGTAAATTGTTTGAGTAACAGGCTTGAGAGCCTGGATCATGGTCTCAATTACAGACTCAGAATATCCACGCTTAGATAGAACTAAGCGTTCAATCTCCAAGCAGTCAGCTTCAGAGAAACAAGATTTGGATGGAGGAATGGAACCTGAGTTAAAAGGTCCTGCCTCAGAGGCAACCTCCAAGGCGGCCGAGAAGATATCTTCACTAGGTCTGCATACCAGATCCTGCAAGACCATGCAGGAGCTATTAGAATTACAGATGCTCTCTCTTGTTTGATACAAGCAATAACTCATGGAAGAAACAGGTATGCTAGACCAAAATCCCAAGGAACCACCAGAGCATGTATCAGAACAACCTGAGGATCTCTTGACCTTGAACTGTACCTTGGAAGCTTGGTGTTCTGCCGAGACACTATATGATCCAATTCCAGTACCCCCTATTTGAGGGTTAACCTGAATAGCACCTCCGGATGGAGAGCCCATTCCCTGGGATGAAATGTCTGTCTGCTTAGGAAATCCGCTTCCCAGTTGTCCACTCCTGGAATGTGGATGGCAGATAGAACACAATTTTGAGCTTCCGCCCACTGAATTATCTGTGCTACCTCTTTCATGGCTAAGGAACTTTGAGTTCCTCCCTGGTGGTTGATTTAAGCCACTGAGGGGATGTTGTCTGACTGAAACGTGATAAACCGGGCTAAGGACAATTAAGGCCAAGCCATCAGAGCATTGTAAATCTCTCTCAACTCCAAGATGTTTATGGGGAGAGCAGACTCCTCCCAAGTCCATAGTCCCTGCTCCTTTAATGAGTCCCACACTGCTCCCCAGTCTAGCAGGCTGGCGTCCGTGGTCACAATCACCCATGAAGGTTTCCGGAAGCATGTGCCTTGAGACAGATGGTCCTGAAAAAGACACCACGGGAAAGAGTAGACTGGTCTAGATCTATCCTCTGAGACAGATCCGAATGGTCTCCATTCCATTGTCTGAGCATGCATAATTGCAGCGATCTCAAATGGAATTGAGCAAAGGGAATGATGTCCATGGAAGAGACCATCAAACCAATTACCTCCATACATTGACACACTGATGGCTGAACAGTAGATTGAAGAGAGAGGCAAGAGGAGAGAATATTGGATTTTCTGACCTCCATCAGAAAAAAAATCATAGATAGGGAATATATTATGGTCCCTAAGAAAACCACCCTTGTAGCTGGAACAAGGGAACTCTTTTCCAGATTCAATTTTCAACCTTGGGAACATAGAAAAGACAACAAGATCTCTGTATGAGAGTTTGCTTGTTGAAACGATGTCGCCTGAACCAATATGTTGTGCAGGTATGGCATCACTGCAATTCCCCAAGAACTGATCACTGCCAAGAGAGCCCCCAGAACCTTTGAGAAAATTCTGGGAGCTGTGGCAAGGCCAAATGGAAGAGCCACAAACTAAAACTGAAACTGTTTGTCTAGAAAGGCGACTCTCAGGAATTTGTAATGATCCCTGTGGATGGGAACATGAAGATATGCGTCCTTCAGGTCTATGGTCATCATGAACTGACCCTCTTGGACCAATGGAAGAATTGAAAGAATGGTTTCCATTTTGAAGGACGGTACCCTGAGAAACTTGTAGAATTCCCTTTTTTTTGGGAACCACAAACATATTTGAATAGAATCCTAGACCCTGTTCCCTTACTGGAACTGGGACAATCCCTCCCAGGCAAGAAAGGTCCTGAACGCAGTTCAAGAATGCCTCTCTTTTTATCTGGCTGTCTGCAGATAATCTTGAGACGTAGAATCTGCCCCTGGGAGGGAAAGTTTTGAATTCTATTTTGTAACCCTGAGATACTATGTCCACAGGCCAATGATATGGGACATCTCATCTCTACGCTTGACTAAACAGGGAAAGTTTGCCCCCCATTTGATCCGAACCCGGACCAGGGGCAGACCCTTCATGCTGACTTAGACTCAGCTGAGTGTTTCTTTCATTGCTTCCCCTTATTCCAAGAATAATTGGGGTTCCAAGAACACTTGGATAGCTCCTGCTTGGAAGAGGGAGAGGAAGACTTTTGACCTGGAAGTTACGAAAGGAATGAAAATTACTTTGACGTCCTTTGAGTCTGTTCTTCTTGTCTTGCAGTAGAAAAGACCCTTTTCCACCTGTAATATCAGAAATTATTTCTGAAAGACCAGGTCCGAACAAGGTCTTACCCTTGTAAGGAAGCACTAGAAGCTTGGACTTAGAGGTAACATCAGCTGACCAAGATTTTAGCCACAATGTCCCGCGGGCTAGGACATTGAAGCCAGACATCTTGGCTGCCAGTCTAATAACTTACATGTTAGCATCAGAATTAAAGGAATTGGCTAGTCTGAGAGCCTTAATCCTATCTTGTATCTCCTCCAATTAGTCTCTATTAAAATTCATTCAGAATTGACGTTGCACCAATAAGATGCTGCACTTGATACTGTGGCAATACAAACTGCAGGTTGCCATTGAAGACCTTGATGAACATACATCTTCTTCAAATAAGCTTCCAGCTTTTTGTCCAAGAGATCCTTAAAGGAGCAGCTATCCTCTATAGGGATCGTAGTTCTCTTAGCCAGAGTAGAAATAACCCCTTCTACTTTAGGTACCGTGCACCAAGAATCTTTAATGGAGTCAGCAACAGGAAACATCTTTTTAAATACGAGAGATGGGGAGAAAGGAATGCCTGGCGTCTCCCATTCCTGTGAAATAATCTCTGTCACACAGTCTGAGGCAGGAAAAAAACTTCCCCAGAAGAAGGAACATCATAGTGTTTATTAAGTTTACTAGACTTCTTAGGGTTGACATTGTCAGAAGTATCGGAATCATCCAAAGTAGCTAAGCTCAAGTTCAAGCTTAAATCTGAAGTTTACTTCTTCAGTATCAGATGAAGGAATAATACTGTCCAAATCTGAGATTTCACACTCAGAGGCTACCGGCGTATCCTCCTCATCAGATTTATGAGGGAGGGCAACCTGCATAGCAGTAGGTGGAACAGAAACCTTACTATCTGAATGTTTCATTTTCCTCTTGCGTTTTTCCAGCATATAAAAAGCAGATAATACCACAGATACAGAAGATACCTGTGCAGCAAAATCTGCAGGCACATAAACTCCTACAAGAGCATGAGAGGAACTGCAGGGCACTGTATGTGACACCATAGAGGCTTGGGATATTTGAGGAGAAAGCTGTGGCATTGCCTGAACAGCATTATCCTGAGAGACATTGGGCTCAGAGGGCAACAATTTATCTTTAAATACAAGTGCTCTAGCTAAGTATGTAGCACAGAATTGCATAAACAAAACAATTTGTGCCTCTTGGCATAACAAGCATTTGTCTAAAAACACAGAGTCTTGGTCCATGTCGATAATAATAAATAAAAAATTCCCCAAATTGTAGAATTTTTTTAAATACACTGTCACTTTAAGAATTTTTCATACCACAATTTGGTTGCCAGAAGGCTCTAAAACGATCGTATAGTAGATCGACACTGAAGAGACTGAAATTCAATGACGCCGCTCTGCTCCGTGAATATTCTGACAGCAGAGAAGTCACATGACCGGCAGAGAGAGGAAACTATGCAGCAAGTAAAAGGCGCGTGTTTCCCTCTGCCTACAACTTAAGATGCAAGTAGCTGCAGTTAATTTCAAACTCAAGCAGTTTGTCAGTTAGCCTGTTCTAGCTAAGCAAGCAAAGAAAACCAAATGCCAAATTTTAAGTTTATACATAAAGCCCTGTATAAAACATAAGCCACACACATACTAATAAAGTATTTCAACAAAATTAGCCCAAAGAGGAAAAACGTCCCATTAAAGGGAAGATTAACCCCTAGGGGCCTATTTATCAAGCCGTCAACTTACTTGCATTCGACGGCACCAATACGCTTGCCTAAGATCACCTAACATCGATGCCGCAGACCTGAATACTCTCTCCAAAGTTACCAAAAAAGCTGTCAAAAAGCCCTGCACCAAGTACGGGGCGATGAGCAGCGGACTGTTGTTAACTAACAGTCATCGATCTCGCTGCTCTTCGGCTTTTTCCCAGCTTTATTGGTATACTGTCACCAAACACCCACACTATACTACAATGTTTTACCCCTAAACCGCCGCTCCCAGAGCCCACCACAACTAAATAAAGTTATTAACCCCTAAACAGCCACTCCTGTACCCCACCGCAACGAAATAAACTTATTAACCCCTAAACCACCGCTCCCGGACCCCACCACAATGAAATAAACTTATTAACCCCTAAACTGCCACTCTCGGAGCCCACCGCCACCTACATTATGTTATTAACCCCTAATCTGCCGCCCCCTACATTCTATCAGCCAATCGGAATTAAGGTAGAAAAAATCCTATTGGCTGATGCAATCAGCCAATAGGATTGAGCTGGCATTCTAATGGCTGTTCCAATCAGCCAATAGAATGCCAGCTCAATCTTATTGGCTGATTGGATCAGCCAATAGGATTGAAGTTCAATCCTATTGGCTGATTGCATCAGCCAATAGGATTTTTTCTACCTTAATTCCGATTGGCTGATAGAATTCTATCAGCCAATCGGAATCGAAGGAATGCCATCTTGGATGATGTCACTTAATAAGAGATATTCATTCAGCAAGAAGTCGTTGGAATAGGATGTTCCACGCCGGATGTCTTGAAGATGGAGCCGCTCCACGTCGGAAGGATGAAGATAGAAGATGCCGTCTGGATTAAGACTTCTGCCCTTCAGGAGGACCACTTCTGCCCATCTGGAGGACCACTTCTGCCGGCTTCGTTGAGGACATCTTGCCGCTTGGATGAAGACGTCTCCCGGTAAGTGAATCTTCATGGGGTTAGTGTTAGGATTATTTTAAGGGTGTATTGGGTGGGTTTATTTTTTAGGTTAGGGCTTTGGGCCTGCAAAAGAGCTAACTGCCCTTTTAAGGCAATGCCCATACAAATGCCCTTTTCAGGGCAATGGGGAGCTTAGGTTTTTTTAGTTAGTAATTTATTTGTGGGGTTGGTTGTGTGGGTGTTGGGTTTTACTGTTGGGGGGTTGTTTGTATTTTTTTTTCCAGGTAAAAGAGCTGATTACTTTGGGGCAATGCCCCACAAAAGGCCCTTTTAAGGGCTATTGGTAGTTTAGTTTAGGCTAGGGTTTTTTTATTTTGGGGGGGCTTTTTTATTTTGATAGGGCTATTAGATTAGGTGTAATTAGTTTAAATATCTGTAATTAGTTTTTTTTATTTTCTGTAATTTAGTGGTTTTTTTTTTTTGTACTTTAGCTAATTTAATTGATTTAATTGTTGTTAATTTAGTTAATTTATTTAATTGTAGTGTAGTGTTAGGTGTTATTGGAACTTAGGTTAGGTTTAATTTTACAGGTCAATTTGTATTTATTTTAGCTAGGTAGCAATTAAATAGTTAATAACTATTTAATAACTATTCTACCTAGTTAAGATAAATACAAACTTGTCTGTAAAATAAAAATAAACCCTAAGCTAGCTACAATATAACTAATAGTTACATTGTAGCTAGCTTAGGGTTTATTTTACAGGTAAGTATTTAGTTTTAAATAGGAATAATTTAGTTAATAATATTAATTTTAATTTAGATTTATTTAAATAATATTTAAGTTAGGGGGTGTTAGGGTTAGACTTAGGTTTAGGCGTTAATACATTTAGAATAGTGACGGCGACGTTGGGGGCCGCAGATTAGGGGTTAATAAATGTAGGTAGGTGGTGGCGATGTTAGGGTCGGCAGATTAGGGGTTAATAAGTATAAAGTAGGTGGCGGCGGTGTTGGGGCAGCAGATTAGGGGTGTTTAGACTCGGGGTTTATGATAGGGTGTTAGGTGTAAACATAACTTTTATTCTGCCATAGGAATCAATGGGATATCGGGCAGCAGCGAACATAAGCTTTGCTGCTTTCAGACTCCCATTGATTCCTATGGCATCCACGCTGGGCCAGAATAGTGCCTAGCGTACCTGGTAGAAATTTGATAATTTGCAAAAGTAGTCAGATAGTGCCGAACTTGCATTCGGAACATCTGTAGTGACGTAAGTATCGATCTGTGTCGGACTGAGACCGGCAGATCGTATGTTACGTCACAAAATTCTACTTTTGCCGGTCTATAGGCTTTGATAAATGAGGCGAATCAAGCTCTCCACAATTACGCTGCAGAATTCCAGCGTATTTGCGGTTGATGGCATGATAAATAGGCCCCCTAGTCTCAACATATATAATGTGCTTGCCCAAATCAAATCCTGTATAAAGGATAAAAATGTCCCCATCTACTGCATATGACATATTCTTCTGAAGTGCAAGTCTCCAAGACCTAGAAGACAAAAGCACTTACTTGCAGTCTAGCTGTCCGGCAAGGTGTAAAAGGACACATATGCCTTACAGAGACCTGTAGAAAAAGAAAGAACAGACTAACCAACTCTGGCTTTCTGTACCATGGTAAGCAATGTGTTAGGAAACAAAGCAAGGACTACCTCACAACTTCCTAACTGCTTAAAAGTCACCACTACTCTACTGAAGAGATTGATGTGGACTCAGCTAAATCCAAATCCTTGCTTGCATGGATAAGTACCCAAAAAAGGAATTCATTTCTTCAGACCCAGACTTCCCCTTTGCTTTGGTGCTCTTTGCCTCCTCCTACTGGCCAGGAGTGATATTCCCACTAGTAATTGAATGACGTTGTGGACTCTCCATATCTTAGGAAAGAAATTAGTGGTAATATTGGTTCACTTATGGTGGAAAATAAGAAAATTCCAGTGAATTATGTAGTATAGAGTTTCATACAAATATTGCAATGGTCAACAATCCATATCATATCTGTTTTTTTACAGTAAGCAAAACAGCTTAGGTAATGATCCTGGACATGATCAGTTCCACCATATAATAATAATAATAATTATTATTATTATTATTATGTTGGAATGCTTTGCTGAAGAGTGGTAAAATACAGGCTTCCTCCAAAATGTAGTCTAGAATGACAAGTTGAATTGTGAGTCTCTTCCTGAAATCTGAGTTGACAGAATATTACATTTAGAACAAGGTCTGCCAGTTCCTAAGGGGAGGACAGTATTGGGGGTGTTGTAAAAGGGACAAGAAAAATAAATGTGTTTATTTTTAGTTAGTGGAAAGAGCGTTATTGCGGACACCAGATCGCAGGGTTCTTTACGCTCCAATCTATATTACAAGTGTCAAGCTGTTTAAAATACTGCAAATTTGTTTTTGAAAACTCGTGATAATTTATGGTCCCATATTTTCTACGGATGACATTGACCAGCTATGCCCGCTCATATTACAAATTGAAAGTAAATGTAATCACTCAAACATAATCATATTTAATGCTCAAATTGTTTACGTGACCTTAACGGTCTCATAAATAGTTTGGGTGGAAGAATCAGTTGCACTAAACTACTCTATAAACCCCTAAACTGCCACAATCCCATCACAAACTACTCCTCTACATTATTAACCCCTTGACCGCCACAACCCCACCACAAATTACCCCTCTACTCTATTAACCCCACACCCCCACATCGTAAAATACCCCTGTACACTATGAACTTCTAAACCGGCACAAACCAACATTGCAAAATATCCCTCTACACTATTAACTCCTTAAACTGCAACAACTACCATTGAAAGCTACCCCTCTACTCTATTAACTCCTAAACAGCCACACACCCTCTACTCCATATGGGGTATTTTGCAATGTGGGGGCGTGGGGGTTTAGGGGTTAATATAGTAGAGGAGACTTTGTGGTGGGCTATGCAATGGGTTAGAGGTTAATATAGTAGAGGGAACTTTGTTGTGGGCTATGCAGAGGGTTAGGGGTTAATAATGTAGTGGGGACTATGCTATGGGCTATGCAGCGTGTTAGGGGTTAAAAACGTATTGGGAACTTTGTGGTGGGCTATACAGCAGGTTAGGGGTTGACAGTGTAATGGGGACTTTGCGGTGGACTATGTGGTGGGTTAGGGTTCAAAAGTGTAGTTAGCTTGTCAAGGGGTTTAGATGTTATTGGGTATTTTGTGGGGGTTGTGTCGGTTTAGGGATATATAGAGTAGTGGGGTATTTTGCTATGTGGGGGTTTAGGGATTAATATAATAGAGTTGACATTGCGATGGGCTATGTAGCAGGTTAGGGTTAAATAGTGTTGTGGGGACTTTGTAGTTGGCTATGCGATGGGTTAGGGGTTAATATAGTAGCGGAGACTTTGAGGTGGGCTATATGGCAGTTTAGGGGTTGATAGTTCAGTGGGGACTTTGCGGTGTGCTATGCTGTGGCTTAGGGGTTACTAGTATAGTGGGCACTTTGCAGTGGGCTATGCAGTAGGTTAGGAATTAATAGTGTAGTGGGGACTTAGCGGTGGGCTATGCAGTGTGTTATGGGTTAATAGAGTGGAGGGAATTTTGCGGTGGGCTATGTGGCAGTTTAAGCGTAATTAGAGTAGGGGGCTTATGGCACATTAGGTTAGCGCGCATGTAAGAGTGATTTTTTTTCCACTTTTCTCTCAACATTGAATTCTAAGGGAGGGTATGTTAATGTGGTTGCAATATTCTAACTTCTTTTCTTTGCACGTGTTGGGTTAAAAAATATGTACTTTCAACCTGTAATACGCACGCAACCCGACACGGCAAAGAGCAGAAGTCGAGCGGAGTTAGAGTTTGAGGGGGGAGCAGTAATTATCAATCTACTCATAGAGGCCCATTTATCAAGCTCCGAATGGAGCTTGAGGGCCTGTGTTTCTGGCGAGCCTGCAGGCTCGCCAGAAACAGCAGTTATGAAGCAGTGGTCTAAAGACTGCTGATCCATAACCCTGTCCGCCTTCTCTGAGCGGGCAGACAGACATTGCAGGAATTCAAAGCGATCAAGGTTAATTGACACCCCCCTGATTGGCCGCGAGTCTGCAGGGGGCGACATTGCACCAGCAGCTCACAAGAGCAACTGGTGCAATGCTGAATACAGAGAGCGTATTGCTCTCCGCATTCAGCGAGGTTTGGCAGACCTGATCCGCACTGTCGGATCAGTTCCACCAGACCTTTGATAAATAGGCCTCATAATCTATCCCAAAATCTTTAGAATAGAATTTAAATTGTGTGGTGACTATGAAACTGTGATATTTTATGGCTTAATGATTTCAGAATCTTAGGTTTTGGTGCAGAATTCATTGAAAAGGCAAACACCAGCTAAAATATACTGTTAGTTAAGAGCATGACCCATTACATGAAGTCAGATCATTTTGCTCAATCAATCTAAAACACTAGTATCCAGGAGTCACCATAGTTAGTAATTAATGTTAAATATTTGTCTGAGGAAAAGAATAATTTTACAATGTTCATATGCAAAAGATTGAAAGAGCATTGATATCAATAACTTATATCAGTTACAAACACCTAGATTACGAGTTTTGCATTAGAGGCTGTGCAAGTGCTAACGAGCAGTTTATGCTCACTTCTCACTTACAGACAGCGCTGGTATTACGGGTTTTAACAAACCAGACAAGAAGTGAGCGTTGAGCAAAATTTTTCTCATTACCGCACTCCAATACCAGCCAGTGCCGGTGCTAGGATTTTTGGCTACACAGGCAAAGACACATTTTGCCGCCCCCCCCCCCCCCCAAAAAAGAAAAAAGATATACCCTGCTACTTAATAAAATGTTCTTGTAATGTGTAGTAGCTATTTCTGCATGGTATAATGTGCAGGTAACAACATTTACCTACACACACACACAATTTTACACATGCATACATATTTTCACACACATACATTTACACATACATATACACACACTCTTACACATATATACACATTTACACACACACACACACACACATTTACATACACATTTACACACACATACATATACATACACATTTACACACACATACACACACATTTACACATACATACACACATATTTACACATACATACACACATACACATACAAACACACATACACATACAAACATACACACATATTTACACATACATACACACATATTTACACATACACACACATTTACACATACATACACACACATTTTCACATGCATACACACACATTTACACATGCATACACACACATTTACACATACATATTTACACATACATACACACACATATTTACACATACATACAAACATATTTACACATACATACACACATATTTACACATATTTACACATACATACACACACATATTTACACATACATACACACATACACACACATTTACACATACATACACACACATATTTACACATACATACATACATACACACACATTTACACATACATACACACATATTTACACATACATACACACATACACATACAAACATACACACATATTTACACATACACACATATTTACACATACACACACATTTACACATACATACACACACATTTACACATGCATACACACACATTTACACATGCATACACACACATTTACACATGCATACACACACATTTACACATACATATTTACACATACATACACACACATATTTACACATACATACATACATACACACATATTTACACATACATACACACACATATTTACACACACATACACACACACACACACACAATTTACACATACATACACACACACACACACATATTTACACATACATACACACATACACACACATTTACACATACATACACACACATATTTACACATACATACACACATACACACACACATTTACACATACATACACACACATATTTACACATACATACACACACCTTTACACATACATACACACACATATTTACACATACATACACACACACACATTTACACATATATACACACACATATTTACACATACATACACACACACACACATTTACACATACATACACACATATTTACACATACATACACACACATATTTACACATACATACATACACACACACATTTACACATACATACACACATTTACACATACATACACACACATATTTACACATACATACATACACACACACATTTACACATACATACACACATTTACACATACATACACACACATATTTACACATACATACATACACACACACATATTTACACATACATACATACACACACACACATTTACACATACATACACACATTTACACATACATACACACACATATTTACACATACATACATACACACACACACATTTACAAATACATACACACATTTACACATACATACACATATATTTACACATACATACACATATTTACACATACATACATACATACATGTTTAGAGCAGCATAAGTGTCATATCACTTATTGAAATCACATATTATATCCCCAAGTTGAGCTGAACTAGCAAACACTTCAGTTCAGTGAACACTACAGACACAGCCGATCAAAACTCTCTCCCTACCCACCCCCCTCTCCTGTTTGCCTACCCTCTGCTTACTGTGAGGGGCTTGTGTCCGATTTCCCAGTTAAATTGTGACCACTGACCTCCCTCTGCAGGAACAGCTCCCTGGCTTATTAATCTTGTTGTTTAACACAGAACGGCATCTCTCTGCACGGAGCTTGGACTGCATTAAGCAGATACTCCCACAAATCATGGCACTAAGGACAAACACAGCGCTCCCCAATCAAAATTGTCCATTTTAGAACATTAACATTTAACATATATTCGACAGCCCTGCATTACTGCATGCATAAATCAGAACATATATATATATATATTTAAAAAAACAAAGCAAGCTTGTCCTTTAAAAGCAAGTGTTTATTTAAGCAAATGGTTCAGGACATGCAGCATGGAAAATAGCTCAGACAGTGAAGTAAAAGTAAACTTGTACTTAACTGTCTGATATATTTTGCATGGTGAAGTTTCTGAGCCGTTTGCTTAAATAAACACTTCCTTTTACAGGACAGGCTTTGTTTTTTTACTGCTTTAGTACAGGCTTTGCTTTACCTGCTGTGACTGCTGCCAAATCAGAACTGCTGAGCTACTTGCAAGTTACAACACAAATCTGTTCCAGGATAGCGCGACTCCTGCATAGCTGCTCCAGCAGCTCCACCCCCTCCTCCTTTCCCTACAGAAGCCCGCGCGCACTGAACATATGCAGCCTGTGCTGTGCGCGCGGGAAACATTTGATTTGAATTTAAGACAATATGTATGTATTAGCACGGCAGTAGTATAAGCGCCACGGCACCCCAATTTCCCAATTCCCCCAAAGAAAATTCAAGGTTGCCTGGACTGGGGGCGGACCGCAAATGTTAAAAAATAAAAAATGTTGCTGCTGCTTGTCACCGGCTGAGCCTGTTTGCGCCCCAATACTGTGGCGCCCTAAGGCCATTGCCTAACTTGCCTATAGGCAAGCGCCGGCCCTGATACCAGCGCTGCGTTAGTGGGGAGCTGGTGTAACGTGTTCGTGCACGATTTCCCCATAAGAATCAACAGGGAGAGTCGGCTGAAAAAAAAGTCTAACACCTGCAAAAAAGCATCATAAAACTCCTTAACGCAGCCCCATTGATTCCTATGGGGAAATACATTTTATGTCTACACCTAACACCCTAACATGAACCCCGAGTCTAAACACCCCTAATCTTACACTTATTATTTATTAACCCCTAATCTGCCGTCCCGACATCGCAGACACCTACATTATAATTATTAACCCCTAATCTGCCGCCCCAATGTCGCCGCAACCTACCTACACTTTTTAACCCCTAATCTGTGGCCCCAACATCGCCGCCACTATAATAAACATATTAACCCCTAAACCGCCGCACTCCCGCCTCGCAAACATTAGTTAAATATTATTAACCCCTAATCTGCCGGCCCTAACATCGCCAACACCTACCTACATTTATTAACCCCTAATCTGCCGTCCCCAATGTCGCCGCCACTATATTAAAGTTATTAACCCCTAAACCTAAGTCTAACCCTAAAAGTAACACCTCCTAACTTAAATATAATTAAAAGAAATTGAAATAAAAATTACTATCATTAACTAAATTATTCCTATTTAAAACTAAATACTTACCTATAAAATAAACCCTAAGATAGCTACAATATAACTAATAGTTACATTGTAACTATCTTAGGGTTTATTTTTATTTTACAGGCAAGTTTGTATTTATTTTAACTAGGTAGAATAGTTATTAAATAGTTATTAACTATTTAATAACTACCTCGCTAAAATAAATACTGCCTTCAATTCCTATTGGCTGATTTGAATTCTATCCGCGTCGGATGTCTTGAAGATGGACCCGCTCCGTGCCGGATGGATGAAGATAGAAGATGCTGTCTGGATGAAGACTTCTGCCCGTCTGGAGGACCACTTCGCCCAGCTTGGATGAAGACTTCTCCTGGCTTCGTTGGATGAAGACTTCTTCCGGAAAGGTGATTGTCAATTGGTTAGTGTTAGGTTTTTGAAGGGGGTATTGGGTAGGTTTTAGAGTAGGGTTGGCTGTGTGAGTGGTGGGTTTTAATGTTGGGGGGGATTTGTAATTTTATTTACAGGTAAAAGAGCTGATTACTTTGGGGCAATGCCCCGCAAAAGGCCCTTTTAAGGGCTATTTGTAATTTAGTGTAGGATAGGGTTTTTTATTATTTTGGGGGGGCTTTTTTATTTTGTTAGGGGGATTAGATTAGGTGTAATTAGTTTAAAAATCTTGTAATTTGTTTATTATTTTATGTAATTTAGTGGGGGGGGTTTGTACTTAAGCTAATTTTATTTTATTGTATTTAATTTAGGTAAGTCATTTAATTATGGTGTAGTGTTAGGTGTTATTGTAACTTAGGTTAGGTTTTATTTTACAGGTACTTATGTATTTATTTTAGCTAGTTAGTTATTAAATAGTTAATAACTATTTAATAACTATTCTACCTAGTTAAAATAAATACAAACTTGCCTGTAAAATAAAATAAACCCTGAGATAGCTACAATGTAACTATTAGTTATATTGTAGCTATCTTAGGGTTTATTTTATAGGTAAGTATTTAGTTTTAAACAGGAGTAATTTAGTTAATTATAGTAATTTTTATTTAGATTTATTTAAATTATATTAAGTTAGGGGGTGTTAGGGTTAGGGTTAGACTTAGATTTAGGGGTTAATAACTTTAGTATAGTGGCAGCGACGTTGGGGGCGGAAGATTAGGGGTTAATAAATGTAGGTAGGTGTCGGCGATGTTAGGGAGGGCAGATTAGGGGTTAATAATATGTAACTAATGTTTGCGAGGTGGTAGTGCAGCGGTTTAGGGGTTAATATATTTATTATAGTGGCGGAGATGTCCAGTTCGGCAGATTAGGGGTTAAAAAAATGTTTTAGTCTTTGCGATGCGGGAGGGCCTCGTTTAGGGGTTAATAGGTAGTTTATGGGTGTTAGTGTACTTTTTAGCACTTTAGTTAAGAGTTTTATGCTACAGCGTTGTAGTGTAAAACTCTTAACTACTGACTTTAAAATGTGGTACCAGTCTTGACAGGAGAGGGTCTACCGCTCACTTTTTGGCAGACTCGTAATACCGGCACTATGTAATTCGCATTGAAAAAAAGAGAATACGCAATTTATGTAAGTGTATTTGCGGTATTTCCAAGTCTGGTCAAAAAAGTGAGCTGTGAGCCTGTACCTTCAAGACTCGTAATACCAGCGGGCGTTAAAAAGCAGCGTTAGGACCTCTTAATGTTGCTTTTTTAACCTAACGCTCAACTCGTAATCTAGCCAAAAGTATGCATGATGAAATATGCTTTTAAACTTTCACTCAATGTTTAAAACACCCTATTACACATATTGCCTGCACTTAACCCCTTAATGACCGTGACATACCCTGTACGTCGCGGGTCGTTAAGGGGTTGTGTGCCTATAATAGTGCAGATATTGCCGCGAGCTGCAAGACGGCGCTATTAGTCCCTCAATCTCTATAGTATGCTAAAATAGCAGGCTGTTCAAAACAGCACCCCATTAGAAAAAACAGTGATGTACAGGGTACGTTGCTGGTCATTAAGCGGTTAATCTAAAAATAAAATATAAATTAGAGATGTGCATTTCTTTTGCTGCAAATGTACATTTGTAACAAATGTATGGATGTGCAAATGAATGCCCCAACAAATTTAAAGAATAACAAAAATATACTAAAGAAATTATTTAGTATATATTTTTTTATCTTTTAAATTAGGTTTTAAAGGTAAATGCCTATAGGATGGCAGGAATCGACACTAATATGACCCTTCTTCACAAAGTCCAGAGGCCTCGCTAATAGGAGGATTAGTGCGGATGGATCAGTTCTTTAGAGTAGGCTCTGTTAAAAAGCGCCAGATTGCAAATATTGACAAATATTCAGTATTTGTTTAATTTGAGACAATTAAATACTGAATAGTGCAGCACACAAGTATTCTGAGAAAAACTATTTTTCAGAATATTCGTTCTGAATTATTCATCCGATACAAATGAATCAGTGCTGCACAAGTCTAATATAAATCAAGGAGTAACACTTTTTAAATCAGACTTGATGATTACAATTTTTCAGTTAGTACAGCAAGCCTGATAATAGTTTTTATTATGAGCTCTTATCTTGCATTTCGTTGCATATAAAATTAAACCATGAAAAATGTAAAATGAAAAATTCCTACATATTAAATGCATAAAAATTGCACACATTTTATTGTTCCACATTTAGCATAATTTCATTTTCCCAATCAACAAATTTAAAGATCTTATATTTTATGGTTCAATTAAACTTAAAGGGAAAGTCAACACAAAAAATGCTATTGTTTAAAAAGATAGATAACGCCTTTACTACCAATTCCCCAGCTTTGCACAACCAACATTGTTATATTAATATACTTTATAACATTCAAACCTCTTACTTTCTGCCAGTTTGTAATGTCAGGGTATGGCTGAGGGGCATTGAATATCACATAATTTAATATCTCATTTAGCTAATATCTACTATGAATTGATTTGGCTGCACTGTGAATGACACTGAAGTGGGTGGTATCGACCCCCCTTTTGTTCTGAAACACAGATTTCAAGAACAAAGAAATAGACATTTGGAGAACTCAGGATGTCCTGATCTTTCTTCTATGTAATAAAAGTTACCAGGTAATGACCCCCTGTGGGAGGGAGCCCAAGAGTCTAAAAACTGACCTTTGAAGCTCAGGATGAAGCAATTAACACTTGTATGGTATACAGGGGAGGATTCCTTTTGAAGTCACAATACACATATGCGTCTGGGAAAGTTGCTAGCAAATATCAGCATGTGGGAATGCAGGATTTCATGTGAAGTTGCTTGTGACTAATTTTCATTTAAATTAATCCAAACCTATATTACAAATTATCAAAATATTTAATTTATACCTCAGTATGGTTTAAATATAATATATAAGTCTGAGAGTATAATATTAAATATGACATTAATTGAATAATAGCTGCATTGGTAGATTTAACATGTATTCCAAAATCTCAGAATAATAACACATCTTATTTTATTCTCAGATATCTGAATAGACAGAAGAGTATCAATGCAGGGAGACTCATGCAATAAGTTGTCCCATAAATTATACCTAAATTGTGTTTTCATGCATTCAAAATAACACTATCAAGAGATGTACAAATATGTGGGCTATATTTATATTGAGAGGAATGAGACTCCAATAAGCATATTTTAATATAGAATTGGTAATATACTCATATTCGGTCTCAAATTGTACATTTTCAATAGTAATAAATGATCCCATATACAGGGAGTGCAGAATTATTAGGCAAGTTGTATTTTTGAGGATTAATTTTATTATTGAACAACAACCATGTTCTCAATGAACCCAAAAAACTCATTAATATCAAAGCTGAATAGTTTTGGAAGTAGTTTTTAGTTTGTTTTTAGTTATAGCTATTTTAGGGGGATATCTGTGTGTGCAGGTGACTATTACTGTGCATAATTATTAGGCAACTTAACAAAAAACAAATATATACCCAATTCAATTATTTATTTTTACCAGTGAAACCAATATAACATCTCAACATTCACAAATATACATTTCTGACATTCAAAAACAAAACAAAAACAAATCAGTGACCAATATAGCCACCTTTCTTTGCAAGGACACTCAAAAGCCTGCCATCCATGGATTCTGTCAGTGTTTTGATCTGTTCACCATCAACATTGCGTGCAGCAGCAACCACAGCCTCCCAGACACTATTCAGAGAGGTGTACTGTTTTCCCTCCTTGTAAATCTCACATTTGATGATGGACCACAGGTTCTCAATGGGGTTCAGATCAGGTGAACAAGGAGGCCATTAGATTTTCTTCTTTTATACCCTTTCTTGCCAGCCACGCTGTGGAGTACTTGGACGCGTGTGATGGAGCATTGTCCTGCATGAAAATCATGTTTTTCTTGAAGGATGCAGACTTCTTCCTGTACCACTGCTTGAAGAAGGTGTCTTCCAGAAACTGGCAGTAGGACTGGGAGTTGAGCTTGACTCCATCCTCAACCCGAAAAGGCCCCACAAGCTCATCTTTGATGATACCAGCCCAAACCAGTACTCCACCTCCACCTTGCTGGCGTCTGAGTCGGACTGGAGCTCTCTGCCCTTTACCAATCCAGCCACGGGCCCATCCATCTGGCCCATCAAGACTCACTCTCATTTCATCAGTCCATAAAACCTTAGAAAAATCAGTCTTGAGATATTTCTTGGCCCAGTCTTGACGTTTCAGCTTGTGTGTCTTGTTCAGTGGTGGTCGTCTTTCAGCCTTTCTTACCTTGGCCATGTCTCTGAGTATTGCACACCTTGTGCTTTTGGGCACTCCAGTGATGTTGCAGCTCTGAAATATGGCCAAACTGGTGGCAAGTGGCATCTTGGCAGCTGCACGCTTGACTTTTCTCAGTTCATGGGCAGTTATTTTGCGCCTTGGTTTTTCCACACGCTTCTTGCGACCCTGTTGACTATTTTGAATGAAACGCTTGATTGTTCGATGATCACGCTTCAGAAGCTTTGCAATTTTAAGAGTGCTGCATCCCTCTGCAAGATATCTAACTATTTTTTACTTTTCTGAGCCTGTCAAGTCCTTCTTTTGACCCATTTTGCCAAAGGAAAGGAAGTTGCCTAATAATTATGCACACCTGATATAGGGTGTTGATGTCATTAGACCACACCCCTTCTTATTACAGAGATGCACATCACCTAATATGCTTAATTGGTAGTAGTCTTTCGAGCCTATACAGCTTGGAGTAAGACAACATGCATAAAGAGGATGATGTGGTCAAAATACTCATTTGCCTAATAATTCTGCACTCCCTGTATATTGAACATATAATTTATTAATGTCAGGAAATAGTAAGTATATTAAACATACAGTTGGCTATGATAGTATTTTGCTAACAAAGCCATTTTCCTGCTCATGTTGCCCTCTTGTGGTTTATGCAAGAATTGCAACTAGAGGGGATTATAGTATCAAATAACCATATGCCTTCTCGAACAACCAATGAAATGTTCAGCTTCATAGGGCCAATGGAAAGATAGCTTCAAAGGGCCTATCAGAGACAAGCATCGAATGGGGTGTATAACGGTTTTCACCAATGATTAGAGAATAGAGGTAGACCTTATCACTTGATAAAGTCTGATGTACAGAGAAAAAAAGAACATGCTGCTGAATTTTAAGTCTCTGACTTATCTTGCTGCCTTGGTTTACAGAAAGCAACATTGGGCCTAAACCTTTTATTATCTGAATTGCAAATACCTTTCTTATTTATGACGGTGAACTGAATTAATCTGAAAAAGCTGAAAATTTCAAATTGGTTTTGTGGTAATGTATGGAGTTTTGTAATTTAATATTTTAAAACTAAGACATTCATTGTTGCTACAGTTTAATTGAAACTGGTAATTTAAAGAGGTACTTTGTATTCTAAATCTATGTTCCACAGCCTGGTATAGTTTGAAAATAATTATAGTTGCTAAGTAAATCCTACTGCTAAGAAAGATTCTTGTATTTCATATTTACAACTCAGTCCTACTTATTGTGAAATCTCTTAGAAATTGGCATATAAATTGGCTGTTGCATTAATAATATAAAATTTCTGGTGTTTTAATTGAAGTTATATTGAACCATTTGTGGGCTAAATAGTTTAATTATACTTTCCTGAAAGTTCTCTTAGTTAAGTGGTCCATGTCCTGCTATTTTCATTGTGATATTTTAACAAGTGATTAGGTTAATTTTTAGAAGTACATTTTATGATCTGTTTTGTGTAGAATAATTGTAACATAATAAATGTGTATAATTGATTCATAATCTAGTTTTTACATAAATATAATTCAAGTTGTCTATAAAGATAACTTATCAAGAACAAAAGGATTAAATATTAATTTTGATAATAATATTGTTGTCAAATTTATAGATATCTATATAGTGATATTCACCAAAGAGATCTCACTGAAGTGTATTGACAAAATTTCTGCTATATTAATTGTAGATATAGCTGACAATAGTTTTATATTGCTATTAATTTAATTAATTATTAATATTCATAATAACAAAGATATACAACATTTTACTGTAGGTTACTACTGAAATAATAATAAATAATACTTTTGTAACCTAGTATATATTATAAGCTGATGATTATTATCTTTATCACATTAATATAATATATTTTGTAGTAAATAGAAATTATTATCTAGAAAAAAAAAACTTATAATATTTTTTTCCCTATTGGTCAAAACTGTATTAGTGTTTTAAGTTAACCAAGTACTAAACCAAAATAATAATGTCTGTTACTAGAAGTGAATCAATTGAATCTATACATAGTTTCGAAATATGTTCCCCAAAATTGCCCATTAGTCAGGCAGAAACCCAATTTTTTTCTTTTGTGATTCAGATAGGGCATGCAATTTTAAGCAACTTTCTAATTTACTCCTATTATCAAATGCTCTTCATTCTCTTGGTATCTTTATTTGAAATGCAACAATGTAAGTTTAGATGCCATCCCATTTTTGGTGAACACACTGTGTTGTTCTTGCTGATTGGTGGATAAATTCACCCACCAATAAACAAGCGCTTTCCATGGTCTGAACCAAAAAATAGCTTAGATGCCTACTTTTTCAAATAAATAAAGCAAGAGAATGAAGAAAAATTGATAATAGGAGTTAATTAGAAAGTTGCTTAAATTTGCATTCTCTATCTGAATCACGAAAGAAAAAAAATTGGGTTCCGTGTCCCTTTAAAACAGAAGACATAACTCACCTTAAAAATAGATTAAGTATTAAGAGAGAATTAGACGCTTACATTAAGATGCTTAAGACTAAGGGGGATATTTATCTAGCCGTCAACCGCAAATATGCTAGAATTCCGCAGCGTAATTGTGGCGAGCTTGATCCGCCTTGGTTATCAAAGCCTACAGACCAACAAAAGTTGAAATCTGTGACGTAACATGCGATCCACCGGTCTCAATCCGACACAGATCGATGCTTGCATCATTACAGATGTTCTGAATACACATTCAGCACTATTTGACACTTTTTAAAAGTTATCAAATAGTTAACAGGTATGCTCGCGGCTATTCTGGCCCAGCATACCTGGTTTTCAATCCGCCACCTTGGAATCAATGGGAGTCTGAAAGCAGCGAAAGCTTATGTTGATGCTGCTCGGTATCCCATTTATTTATATGGTAGAAAACCAGTTACGTTTAAACCTAAGACCCTATCATAAGCCCCAAGTAAAAACACCCCTTATCTGCCGACCCGACATCGCCGCCACCTACATAATGTTATTAACCCCTATTCCGCCGCTCCACGACACCGCCGCAACTAAATACATTTAAAGAATTAAAAGAAACTAATTCTAAACTATTAATTAACCTACCCTAACTATTATAAACTATTATATTAAAATTACATTAAACTACCAATTAAATTAACTATATTACATATTAAAAAACCCTAACCCTACTCAACTTAATTAAATCTACTATTAAAAATTACTAAATTACAAAAAATAAACGCTAAGTTACAAAAAATTAAAAAAAACACTAAATTACGAAAAAAAACAAACCACAGTATAAAAAATAAAAACGAATTACACCTAATCTAATAGCCCTATCAAAATAAAAAAGCCCCCGCAAAATAAAAAAGACCCCAGCCTACAATAAACTACCAATTGTCCTTAAAAGGGCCTTTTGCGGGCATTGCTCCAAAGAAATCAGCTCTTTCACCTGTAATAAAAAATACAAACACCCCCAACAGTAAAACCCACCACCCAACCAACCAACCCCCCCAAATAAAAAGCCTATCTAAAAAAACAAAGCTCCCCATTGCCCTGAAAAGGGCATTTGTATGGGCATAGCCCTTAAAAAGGCATTTAGCTCTTTTACCTGCCCAGACCCTACTCTAAAAATAAAACCAACCCAAAAAAACCTTAAATAAACCAAACACTAACCCCCGAAGATCTACTTACAGTTTTTGAAGTTCCACTTGAAGGATCCATCCAGCCGGCAAGAAGTCTTCATCCGGGCAGCCTCTTCCATCTTCATCCATCCGGTGAAGTCTTCATCCATGCGGCCTCTTCTATCTTCATCCATCCGGCAGAGAGCCGGTCTATCCTGAAGACATTCAGTGCGAAGCTCCTCTTCAATACGGTCGCCACCGTACACTGGAACTTGAATGCAAGTGATGTCATCCAAGCTGGCGTCCCTTGCATTCCTATTGGCTGAAAGGTTCCAATCAGCTAATAGGATTAGAGCTGCTAAAATCCTATTGGCTGTTCCAATGAGCCAATAGGATGAGAGCTCAATCCTTTTGGCTGATTGGAACAGCCAATAGGTTTGAGCTTTCATCCTATTTGCTGTTTGGAACCTTTCAGCCAATAGGTATGTTATACCAGATGAAATGAAGATATATTGAACCATTTGTGGGCTAAATAGTTTAATTATACTTTCCTGAAAGTTCTCTTAGTTAAGTGGTCCATGTCCTGCTATTTTCATTGTGATATTTTAACAAGTGATTAGGTTCATTTTTAGAAGTACATTTTATGAGTTGTTTTGTGTAGAATAATTGTAACAGAATAAATGTGTATAATTGATTCATAATCTAGTTTTTACATAAATATAATTCAAGGTGTCTATAAAGATAACTTATCAAGAACAAAAGGATTAAATATTAATTTTGATAATAATATTGTTGTCAAATTTATAGATATCTATATAGTGATATTTTGGAGTACACCAAAGAGATCTCACTGAAGTGTATTGACAACATTTCTGCTATATTAATTGTAGATATAGCTGACAATAGTTTTATATTGCTATTAATTTAATTAATTATTAATATTCATAATCACAAAGATATACAACATTTTACTGTAGGTTACTACTGAAATAATAATAAATAATACTTTTGTAACCTAGTATATATTATAAGCTGATGATTATTATCTTTATCACATTAATATAATATATTTTGTAGTAAATAGAAATTATTATCTAGAAAAAAAAAACTTATAATATTTTTTTCCCTATTGGTCAAAACTGTATTAGTGTTTTAAGTTAACCAAGTACTAAACCAAAATAATAATGTCTGTTACTAGAAGTGAATCAATTGAATCTATACATAGTTTCGAAATATGTTCCCCAAAATTGCCCATTAGTCAGGCAGAAACCCAATTTTTTTCTTTTGTGATTCAGATAGGGCATGCAATTTTAAGCAACTTTCTAATTTACTCCTATTATCAAATGCTCTTCATTCTCTTGGTATCTTTATTTGAAATGCAACAATGTAAGTTTAGATGCCATCCCATTTTTGGTGAACACACTGTGTTGTTCTTGCTGATTGGTGGATAAATTCACCCACCAATAAACAAGCGCTTTCCATGGTCTGAACCAAAAAATAGCTTAGATGCCTACTTTTTCAAATAAATAAAGCAAGAGAATGAAGAAAAATTGATAATAGGAGTTAATTAGAAAGTTGCTTAAATTTGCATTCTCTATCTGAATCACGAAAGAAAAAAAATTGGGTTCCGTGTCCCTTTAAAACAGAAGACATAACTCACCTTAAAAATAGATTAAGTATTAAGAGAGAATTAGACGCTTACAAACACCCCCAACAGTAAAACCCACCACCCAACCAACCAACCCCCCCAAATAAAAAGCCTATCTAAAAAAACAAAGCTCCCCATTGCCCTGAAAAGGGCATTTGTATGGGCATTGCCCTTAAAAAGGCATTTAGCTCTTTTACCTGCCCAGACCCTACTCTAAAAATAAAACCCACCCAAAAAAAACCTTAAATAAACCAAACACTAACCCCCGAAGATCTACTTACAGTTTTTGAAGTTCCACTTGAAGGATCCATCCAGCCGGCAAGAAGTCTTCATCCGGGCAGCCTCTTCCATCTTCATCCATCCGGTGAAGTCTTCATCCATGCGGCCTCTTCTATCTTCATCCATCCGGCACAGAGCCGGTCTATCCTGAAGACATTCAGTGCGAAGCTCCTCTTCAATACGGTCGCTACCGTACACTGGAACTTGAATGCAAGTGATGTCATCCAAGCTGGCGTCCCTTGCATTCCTATTGGCTGAAAGGTTCCAATCAGCTAATAGGATTAGAGCTGCTAAAATCCTATTGGCTGTTCCAATGAGCCAATAGGATGAGAGCTCAATCCTTTTGGCTGATTGGAACAGCCAATAGGTTTGAGCTTTCATCCTATTTGCTGTTTGGAACCTTTCAGCCAATAGGTATGCAAGGGACTCCATCTTGGATGATGTCACTTGCATTCAAGTTCCAGTTTACGGCAGCGACCGTATTAAAGATGATCTCCATGCTGGATGTCTTCAGGATGGACCCGCTCCGTGCCGGATGGATGAAGATAGAAGAGGCCGCATGGATGAAGACTTCGCCAGATGGATGAAGATGGAAGAGGCCACCCGGATGAAGACTTCTTGGCGCCCGGATGAAGACTTCTTGCCGGCTGGATGGATCCTTCAAGCGAAACTTCAAAAACTGTAAGTGGATTGTCGGGGGTTAGTGTTAGGTTTATTTAAGGTTTTTTTGGGTGGGTTTTATTTTTAGATTAGGGTCTGGGCATGTAAAAGAGCTAAATGTCCTTAAGGGCAATGCCCATACAAATGCCCCTTTCTTGCCGCCCGGATGAAGACTTCTTGCCGGCTGGATGGATCCTTCAAGCGGAACTTCAAAAACTGTAAGTGGATCGTCGGGAGTTAGTGTTAGGTTTATTTAAGGTTTTTTTGGGTGGGTTTTATTTTTAGATTAGGGTCTGGGCATGTAAAAGAGCTAAATGTCCTTTTAAGGGTAATGCCCATACAAATGCCCCTTTCAGGGCAATGTGTAGCTTAGGTTTTTTAGATAGGCTTTTTTTTTTGGAAGGGTTGGTTAGTTGGGTCATGGGTTTTACTGTTGGAGGTGTTTGTATTTTTTTTACAGGTGAAAGAGCTGATTTCTTTGGGGCAATGCCCTGCAAAAGGCCCTTTTAAGGGCCATTGGTAGTTTCTTGTAGGCTAGGGTTTTTTTATTTTGGGGGCCTTTTTTATTTTGATAGGGCTATTAGATTAGGTGTAATTCGTTTTTATTTTTGATACTGTGCGTGTTTTTTTTTTGTAATTTAGTGTTTTTTATTTTTTTGTAATTTAGTAATTTTTGATAGTTGATTTAAATAATTTGAGTAGGGTTATGTTTTTTTAATATGTAATGTAGGTAATTTAATTTGTAGTTTAATTTAATTTTAGTATAATAGGGTAGGTTAATTAATAGATTATTATTAGTTTCTTTTAATTCTACAGGTAAGTTTAAATTTATTTTAAGATAGGGATGTTGTAATTTTAATGTAAAGCTAGCGGGTTGTTGGGGTTAATAGGTTTCGTTAATGGTAGAGATGTGGGAGGTCAGAGGTTTAGGGGTTAATATGTTTATTTAGTGGAGGCGGGGTCCAGGAGTGGCGGGATAGGGGTTAATAAATTTTATTTAGGTTTCAGCAGTGTTAGGGAGTGTCGGAATAGGGGTTAATAACTTTATTAAAGTTGCGGCAGGTCCAGGAGCGGCGGGATAGGGGTTAAAAATTTTAGTATAGTGGAGGCGTTTAGTGACAGGGTATAAATAAAGTTGGTAAAAAGCCGAATAGCAGCGAGATCGATGACTGTTAGTTAACAACAGTCCGATGCTTATCGCCCCATACTTGGTGCGTGGCTTTTTGCTGGCTTTTTTATAAATATGAAGATCATATTCAGGTCCGCGGCCGCGATGTTAGGCGATGTTAGGCGATCGTATTGGTGCCGATGAATGCAGCATAGTTGAGGCTTTGATAAATATCCCCCTAAGGCCAAAAATAGTGCAAATAATATATGATGTGGCGAAAGTGAAATATTTCAAGGGCTGTTCAAATTTGGCCAACCTCAAAAAACGAGAAAGCGCGAAGAAATAATTTTCAAAATTTGGGGTCTACTCCTCTGTGTGAGCGATGAAATGTCCAATAAGATTGAAGTACAGAACTCACAATTGGAGCAACTGAGGAGTGAAAATTGTTCCTTAAGACTAGGTGAAGAGGAGGTGGAGCAAGTCCAGGATAAAATTAATGTGCTTGCCCAGTACATGGCCACCTTACAAAAGTATAACCAAAATTTAGTAGCCCAAATAGAACATTTGAATAAACAACTCACAGAGAGCCAAAAAGATTTAAGTGAATTAAAAAGACAGTATCTCCATAATGAAACCCCCTCCATTGATAGTGAAAATAAATGAAAATAATAATGCAGGAATTTTAAAAACCCAAAAATAATTTATGAGAAATGAACTGCAGAACATTATGGAAGAATTTAAACAAAGGACCCCTATTGGGTCAGAGGTAAACTTCCCATATATACAGTCATCTCATGTTTTAAATTCAGGGAACTGCTATACTTCCGGGGGGAGGGCAGCTCTAATAGTGAGTCAGAGGGCGGAGCCAACTACCCAGATAGCCCATGTAATACTAATGTACGTAAGGGGTCTCCCCATAGTAAACATAGGGCAGGTAGGGGGCACTCCAGCCCCAAAAATAAGGTCCCTAGGAAGGCTCAAGATGCATCTAATAAGGTATATTAACCCCCTAAAATAATTACTTTCTTAAGTGGTACAGTACCTAAACTTCCCAACAAGGGAACCAATTATATAATTGACCACTTAGAGGCCTATGAAAATGCTTTTTCCATAATGAATGTTAATAGTGAACAGTCAAAAATTACATTTCTGCCCTGGGTATTTGAGGGTAAATATCACAAGTTCTTTGCTTCACTAAAAGATATGAATATTCATTCCTGGAGTGAAACAAAGCAGCAGTGCAAAAAGGAGTTCGGGCAATATCCCACGAAAATATCTGCTAAAATAGCTGTATATGGGTTGAAATGTGGAACCAATCAAAGCCCTATAGAATTCCTTTCTGCACTCAAAAGTTCGTACAGTATGGCCGAAGACTACCCCATATCTGAAAGCTCAGAGTGTGTTAATCTGTTTTATGAAACATTACCCGCGCACATCAAAATTAATATGGCTAGAGATTTTGATGAGAACTGCTCATTAGACTAAGTGGTCAAAGAGAGTACAAAGTTATACTCTATTCAACAGTCTGCTGAACAGGGGGTTAAAAGGGAACCAAGGCCAAGCCCCAAAATTGTGTCAGAAACTAAGGTGTCACCTAGCCCCCTAAACTTAGAGTCCAAAAAGAAAACTTATGCGGAAGTGGCCTGAGAAAACAGGCCTTCCCCACAAAGTTTTGACTCTGCCCCTCCCCCAACAAGGCCCAAGGTGCAGAGGGAATATACTCAAAATGGGGGGCATACCCAGACAAATAGTTATCCCCAAAGAGGTGAATACCCACCAAGGTAATTGGTATCCCCATAAAAATAAATTCCAAATGTGGTGAAAATATTCTCAGGGTAACCAGACACCCCAAATAAATAGTGCTCCCCAAGATAATAACACTGAACCAGATGAACCCCAAAGACAACCACATCAAAATAGAAATGATAGTTATGATTCTGAGGGATCCCAAGGATCCAAGAATCAGTACCCTGGGATATAAAAAAATCGGTCCATGGGTAAAAAGAGCTTGTATAGTCAAGTGGGCCAACTTAGTACGCATTTAAATCAATTGTGTACACTATTAACTAATATGAGGTCAAGCTTTGACGGCTCAGCACCCTAATAATCTTTTTTTAAGGGTACAGCCAGTGGCCAGCAGTGGACCACAAGCACAATCAAAAATACCAGGTATTACCTGAGAGAGAGGGGAGAGATATACCAGATGAAATGATAAATGTCAATAATGGTTCTAATCATGTTCTCTCCCTACAGCCCAGAAACACACGATTTAGCTGTGATGATGGGCAGCCTCAGCCTGGAAGCTCTAACAAACCTCTTCTTTTGCAGTTGTCCCATAACCTTTTTCCCACAGATGCAGTACACAGGAACCCTGTCAGCCCTATTATAGAGGAAATGACTGGTAAGAATGAAAATTATTCTGTATCAGGTAACGTGGAGGATTCAGGTAACTCGTGGCGAAGGCCACAGATGTGTAATCATGCTAATTTTATGTGTGAAATGGTAGAAACTGCAGGAAGATGTTATGTACTGTATGTGCTGAGCTCCAGGATTCAGTTACTACCCCTATAATGGGATTAATTGATACTGGATCTCAGGCAACTATTTTATCCCACAGGTACTACACACAGCTAAATGAGCTAATGCCCCACAAGCCTAAACTCAGGGAATTTGATGGTTCACTAATAGGTGTTGGGGTGACTCTCTCAAAGTCTGGGATACTGCATGGTTAAAGTTAAAACTGGGGAACAAAGAAATAAGACACCCTGTCATTATAGTGGATCTGCCAACTGATCGTTTAATCATTGGTATTGATCTCCTGAAGCGATTAAGCACCATAATTGATTGCATAAATAATGTAATTTGGTCACAAGTAAAAAGACCTATTAATTATGAGCGGTCCAGCATAACTCACACCAGACATAACTGTCACATGGCGGAAGAGAAGCCAGATACTGTGGAGATTCATTTCAGAAATAGATAACAATCCTTCAAATAGATGATCAGACTCTCCTAAGTGATTCTGATAGTAATACCATTAAAATGTCACCTGGGAAGATAGACAATATTTCCCTAGACGGCAATGCATTAACCATATCTCTCCACAAGGGGGACCCTAAGTCCCCTAAAGGGGGAGATCACTCTCAATTCTTCGCAGAAATTGAGAAAGTTAAAGATGATCTATTTATCCCTATACAGGTGCATGACCTTGGAAAAAGCTAGTATGCTAAATTAAACTTAAAACAGGAAGCTAGCTATATAAGTGAAGGCTTATTGGCGCAGATCACTGAATCTAAAGTGATTAAATATCTTTCCCCCCAAGATCTCGTGGTCCATGACCTGGATGACAACTCAGAAAGCTATAGCATCACAGCTAAATGTTTATTATATATCTCAATAGGTAATAAATCAGGAAAGCACCAGTTTTTAGTTTTAAATACTCCCCATAATCAAATGTACATTGGCAATGATCTCTTACACAGATATGCCATACAAATAAATTTGATTAACCTTTGCCTCTGGAGCAGGTTAAAGGGGGACCCTGAAATATATCAGGATGAAAACGCGACCCTGAAATAAATCCAGCAAATGCCATATGCTTTGAATATGCAGGTGTCTAATGATATTATAATCCCTGCTGGGGCTGACAAATTCCTTTTATCCTTACAGGTAAAAAGCAGTCAGAAATTAAAAACTTCTGAAACACTAATGTGCATCTCCCATAGAATGCAAAATCTGGGTATAACAATGATCCATACTCCTATGGTAAGTATTGGAAACATTCCAATACATGTTATTGTGCATAACATGACCCCACAGGATATCACCTTGTCCAAGGTAACTACCATAGGATATGCTCTAGAATCCAGTTACTATAGTTTTGGATTCCAGAATAATATAATTGGGCTAATCCCTGAAGGATACTTAACTGAAGAACAGTTAATAGAACAATCCTTTGCATCTATGCCAGCGGAATTATTTACAATTCAGTCTATTTATCCCTAATGTTTGATCAGCCGATCAAAGAGCAAGAATACCCCAATACCCAGAATCATGGGGGCAATGTAAATTATAATCAAGGGGATTTCACCTCTAGGTTGGAGGAAGCCTATGAGATAGGACAGCCTGAAATTTTTCCAGGATTTCAGCAAATAGTCGAAGAGCAAATCTCCTTAGCTAATGGCTGTTCCAGTGATGATTAACACCAACAGCTATGAGAACTCCTGAAGAGTACAAGGATATTTTTTCTAGGGATTCTTATGACTGTGGGACTACAGACCTGCACATTGCAAGAATACAAACAGATCCCAATGCACCACCTGTCTTTGTTAAATAATAGAGACTTCCTTTAGCCTCATATGATTCTCTTGCAAAAAATCATAAGGAACCTGGAAGAAAGGGGTATCATCAGACAGGTGTCTAGCTCTTATAAAAATCCTATTCTAGGTGTTCTTAATCCCAATGGACAATGACGTTTGTGTGCTGACTTAAGACAGCTAAACAAATGAGTGTACATGTCTGGCTGGTCTGTACCATACATGGGCCAGTGCCTAGCACAGATGCAGGGGTCTAAAATATTCACTGCCATTGATTGTGCACAGGGATATTGGACCATAAAGGTACACGAGGAGGACCAGTATAAGCTAGCATTTTCCTTCCAAAGGTCCAGTATGCATTCCAAAGGCTCCCGTTTGGATACATAAATTCAGGACATGAATTTGCTGTATTCATGCATAAGGCTATGGCCTCTATGTATGAAGCCGTCTACTTTCCTGCATTCGCCGCCCCAATACACTCGCCTAGGCTCGCCTACCATCGCTGCCGCAGACCTGAATACGTTCGTCAAAGTTATCAAGAAAGCTGTCAAGAAGCCGCGCACCAAGTACGGTGCGATGAGCAGCGGACTGTTGTTAACTGACAGTCATCGATCTCGCTGCTCATCGGCTTCTTCGCAGCTTTCTTGCTAGCCTATCACTAAGCACCCTCACTAAACCACACTGTTTTACCCCTAAACCGCCGCTTCCGGAGCCCCCCGCACCTAAATAAACTTATTACCCCCTAAACCGCCGCACCTGGAACCCGCCGCAACTCTAATAAATGTATTAACCCCTAAACCTCCGCTCCCGGACCCCGCCGCCACCTACATTATACCTATTAACCCCTAATCTGCCGTCCCCTATACCGCCGCCACCTATATACAAAGTTATTAACCCCTATCCTGTGGATCCCGGACCCCGCTGCAACTAAATAAATTGTTTAACCCCTAAACCACTGCACCCGGAGCCCACCGCCACCTACATTACATTTATTAACCCCTATCCTGCCCCCCACTACACCGCCGCCACCTACATTAAACTCATTAACCCCTAAACCGCCACTCCTGGACCCCGCCGCAACTAAATTAAATGTTTAACCCCTAAACCGCTGCTCCCGGACCCCGCCGCCACCTATATTAAACTTATCAACCCCTATCCTGCCCCCCTATACCACTGCCACCTATATTAAACTTATTAACCCCTAATCCTAATTCTAACACTAACACCCCCCTAACTTTAATATTATTTTAATAAATCTAAATAAAACTTACTATTATTAACTAAATTATTCCTATTTAAAAATAAATACTTACCTGTAAAATAAACCCCAAGATAGCTACAATATAACTAATAATTATATTGTAGCTATTTTAGGGTTTAATTTTATTTTACAGGCAACTTTGTATTTATTTTAACTAGGTAGAATAGTTATTAAATAGTTATTAACTATTTAATAGCTACCTAGCTAAAATACTTACAAAATTACCTGTAAAATAAATCTTAACCTAAGTTACAATTAAACCTAACACTACACTATCATTAAATTAATTAAATAAATTAACTACAATTACCTAAAATTAAATACAATTAAATAAACTAAACTATAGCACAAAAAAACAACACTAAATTACAGAAAATAAAAAAAGAATTACAAGAAGTTTAAACTAATTACACCTAATCTAAGCCCCCTAATAAAATAATAAAGTCCCCCAAAATAAGAAAATGCCCTACCCTATTCTAAATTGCAAAGTAATGAGCTCTTTTACCAGCCCTTAAAAGGGCTTTTTGCAGGGCATTGCCCCAAAGTAATCAGCTCTTTTACCTGTGAAAAAAAAAATCAAACCCCCCAACATTAAAACCCACCACCCACATACCCCTACTCTAACCCACCCAAACCCCCCTTAAAAAACCTAACACTAACCCCCTGAAGATCTCCCTACCTTGAGTCGTCTTAACTCAGCCGAGCCAAATTCTTCATCCAAACGGGGCAAGAAGAGGTCCTCCATCCGGCCGAAGTCTTCATCCAAGTGGGGCAGAAGAGGTCCTCCATCCAGTAGAAGTCTTCATCCAAGCGGGGTCTTCTATCTTCATCCAACCGTGGCTCCATCCTGCAGACCTCCGACGCGGAACATCCTTCTGGCCCGACAGACTAACAACGAATGAAGGTTCCTTTAAGGGACGTCATCCAAGATGGAATCCCTCGAATTCCGATTGGCTGATAGGATTCTATCAGTCAATCGGAATTAAGGTAGGAAAAATCAGATTGGCTGATTCAATCAGCCAATCGGATTGAAGCTCAATCCGATTGGCTGATCCAATCAGCCAATCGGATTGACCTCGCATTCTATTGGCTGTTGCGATCAGCTCTCGCTGCTGTCAGACTCCCACTGATTCCTATAGGATCCGCTGCCTCCAGGGCGGTGGATTGAAATCCAGGTACGCTGGCCCGGAATAGTGGCGAGCGTACCTGGTAGTAGTTTGATAACTACCCAAAAGTAGTCAGATTGTGTCAAACTTGCGTTCGGAACATCTGTAGTGATGTAACCATCGATCTGTGTCGGACTGAGTCCGGCGGACTGTAGGTTACGTCACTATATTCTACTTTTGCCGGGCTGTAGGGCTTGATAACTAAGGTGAATCAGCTTTGCCACAAATACGCTGCGGAATTCCAGCGTATTTGTGGTTGACAGCTTGATAACTTGAGGCCTATGCCTAATGCACTGGAAAGGGGGACGTTATCCTATGTTGATGATGTTTTGATCAAAAGCACAGACTTTGAAATACACATCACAGAACTTAAACACATCCTCAGCCAACTTAAAAGGGCAGGTGTCAAATTATCCCTACAAAAAGCTCAATGGTGCCGCACTCGTGTAAACTTCTTGGGACATGAAGTTACTTCTGAAGGGTTAAATCTTCAAAAGAAAATTGTGGAAGCTATAATAAATTCTAAGAACCCAACTAACTTAAAGGAATTGAGATCATTCCTGGGTATGACAAATTATTCTCACAAAATGTATTAATAATTATGCAGAATTAGCTAAACCACTGCTATTTCTTCTAAAGAAGGATGTAAAATGGCATTGGAGTGAGACTCAAGATACAGCCATCAGAGAGCTGAAGAGAAAACTCACTCAAGCACCTTGAGTGAAGGGGGTAAACCTTTCTACTTAGAGACAGGTTACAGAGATATAAGCATGATTGCTGTTTTATACCAAAAGCATGATAATTTAAGCAAAGTCATTGTTTATGCGAGCAAAACTTTATCCCCAGTAGAAATAAAATTTAGTGATTGCAAAAAAGCCCTCTTATCTACTGTATAGGCTCTACAAAATTTCTGCAGCTATATACAGGGCAAGAAAATTATTGTAGAAACGGCCCACCAGCCTTTGCTATATCTGCAAAGTGAGAAAATAAGACATGGGAACCTGTCAAATAGCCGCATAACAGCTTGGACTCTTTCCTTACAAGGCTGACCTTTAGAAATTCGCTATAAGCAAAAGAAAAATAATCCAGTCACACAGGGGCTTGCTGAGCTCCATGACTGTTCTGCAAAGGGTCATGGGGAAGAGTTATTATTGGATGATTTCCTGGAGGAACAATTGCTTTCCCCATATAAAATATATAATGAGGACTAGTGTCAAACATTACCTTGGGTATATGAGCGCAGATTAGTCGCTGGCATTGGTATAGTTTGGGAGAATTGATTCACACATATTTCTGTAGGTTTCAACATTGGACAAATATCCAGTCAAATAGCAGAACTAACTGCTGTTATAAAAAACATTGAGATGGCTATTGAACAAGGTATTCATGAATTTGTGATCATCACTGACTCAAATTATGTGCGTGACAGTTTTGTTGAATACTTGCCAACTTGGAAAAGAAATGGCATGCAGAAAACTAACAACAAACCAGTCAAACATGGCAAGTTGTTCTGCGACATTGATAAGTTAGTGGAAATCCACCACGGGAGAGAATGCCTTGACAACTGATCTAACTCTATTCTCTGAGACAGATCCGCATGGTCGCAATTCCATTGTCTGAGCATGCACAACTGGAGAGATCTCAAATGTAATCGAGCAAAAGGAATGATGTCCATTGAAGCCACCATCTGTCAGAACTCATCTCTCCACCTTAACTGTCTGACATCTGTTATCTGTAATTCCACCTTAACTATGAAGCCGCACCTTTCTACCTTACTTAAACCATTTCCTGAGGGCAGACAGGTGCTTAGTTAATGAGTTTAGTAGCTGAGCTAAACACTGCATATTGTGTTCTTTGGATTACGCTTTCCTTACAAGAGGATTGGTTCTGAATATCGTTCCTGAACTTTTGTTTGCTTGTGCAAGTCTTTCAATTGCTCCTGAAATTACCTGTTACACCGGATCTGTCTTTTTCTATCACCGCAACTAAACTGTCAGCACCAGGAGTTTCAGTGTTTCCCTGCAGCAGCTGACGTCACCCGCTCTGCTCTACAGCAGCGTAAACACTGCTGTCACTCAAGGATCAGCTGAGCGTTCCCCAAAGTCACAGCTCCTCGGCTCTAACCGTTCACGCTGCCTGAGGATTTCTCCTCTGCCTAACAGACAGTTCAGCTCTTGCAACTTACAGCTTTATACCACTCTCCGGTAAAGGGGATCATACTCATATTCAACTGAAAGGTTTCTTGACAACCAAACTTCTGCCTAAAATAATTAACCCCTCGGTTACCAGTTTTCTCTATCAGCTGATTCTGTAAGAGACTGCTCCAGGCTCTTAACCTGTCTCACTCTATTCTTTCAAGATATAATAAATCACTCCAAGCCATATGCTTTTCTTCTACATATGATAAGCAGGTGCTGAGTGAAACATTCCATCCTGATCTGCAGTTGAAGATCCATATATATTAAACTTGCCATACTTTTCTATCAGTTGCTAACAGATTAACTAAGCCCAAAATAATGGATCCAGTGGATCTACCTCAAGTTGTTTATGGATTATCTCAGAGGGTAGACCAACTCGGTCAGGCTCTAAGCAATCTTCAAGTTGAAAATGAAACTTAAAGGAAGGTTATTAAGGACTCTCTATCTGCTAAAACGGTACCACCTGATGCAAGCCCAGAGCCACAGATATCCTCTCCAGATCTTTTTTCAGGCGACAGACGAATGTATAGACAGTTCAGGAATGCCTGTCTACTTATGTTCACTTTAAAGCAGAAGACCTATCAGAATGATAAAATAAAGGTGCTCACAGTAATTTCTTACCTCAGAGGGGAGCCAAGAATTTGGGCAGATTCATTCTATGAAAACAACAATCCTATCATCAACTCCTTAAATGATTTTCTGACCGCCATGGACGAGCTATACCTGGACACCAATTCTCAGTTAACTGCAGAAACAAAGATGAGGGCTTTGAAACAGGGCACCAGATCTGTTGAATTATATATAACCAATTTTAAGCAGTTTGCTACAGATTCCCAATGGAATCATATAGCCCTAAAAAATGAGTTCAGGTTAGGTCTTTCTGACCAAGTAAAAGATGAGTTAGCTCGAGTGGAACTACCCAACAGCCTGGAAGGTTTAATGAGACTGTCCATTCAAATAGATCGGAGACTACGGGAGAGGAAGAGTGAACGCCACTCCTCAGAACCTACGTATAAAAGAACCTCTGCACCTAACCAGTCCTTCAGCACTGCAGCTGTCCCTCAAGAACCTATGGAGATAGGCATGCTAAGGGGTCCCCTATCTTTAGAGGAAAAGCAAAGAAGGAAGGCCCAGGCACTATGTCTATATTGCGCTAACCCAGCTCACACTGTAAAAGACTGCCCTGTACTGCAGAGAAATAAAAAGAGTAAGTACATTATGACCAATACTATGCCTCATATTCAATATAACCCAGTTTACTGTACCATCTCTCTCTCTTTGCAGTGGGACCGTAAGCGTTCGACTACAGAGGCTATAATCGACACTGGGGCTTATGGGGCTTATATTGATTTGGAGTATGTGAATGTTAATAAAATCCCACTTGAAAAAAGTATGTTCCTGTCTCTATCAGAGTAGTTGATGGGTCCTACATATCAAGTGGTCCTATCACCCATCACACAATCCCTCTATTAGTCATTACTCGGGACAATCATCATGAGTACTTACAAATTGATGTACTTCCTTCCCCACTCTTTCCCATAGTTTTAGGGATGCAGTGGATAAGACTACATGAGCCCGTCATAGAGTGGAAAACATTAAATCTCACATTAGATTCCACACATTGTCGTAAGTTATGTTATAATGACATACATACTCTACATTGTACAGAAGAAACTCTAGTTATCCCTAGGGTTTATGCAGAATACTCTGAAGTTTTCAACAAAAGAGAGGCTGAGAACTTACCTCCGCATCGGAGTTACGATTGTCCCATTGATTTAATACCGGGATCTAGCGTCCCATATGGACATCTATACCCTTTGAGCCAGCCCGAATTAAGTCATTTAAAGTCCTATCTTGATGATAATTTGAAGAAGGGATTTATTAGACCTTCTGTTTCCCCTGCCGGAGCCAGCATGTTCTTTGTGATGAACAAAGATCAGACTTTAAGGCCAATAATCGACTATAGGGAGCTTAATAAAATCACTGTGAAGAACCGTTACCCTCTCCCTTTGATCCCCAAACTTATAGAGCATTTACATCAAGCTAAGATCTACACTAAGTTGGACCTCAGGGGGGCTTACAACCTCATACGCATAAGAGAGGGAGATGAGTGGTTGACAGCTTTTAGAATGAGATATGGGTTATATGAGTATCTTGTAATGCCTTTTGGTCTGTGTAACACTCCGGTAACGTTCCAACATTTTGTCAATGATGTTTTAAGGGATCTTCTTGACATATGTGTCATAGTTTACCTCAATGACATTTTAATATACTCCCAAAACTTGGAGGATCACATTAAACATGTCACATGGGTACTATCAAGACTTCAAATACATTGATTATATGCTAAGGCAGAGAAATGCCTTTTCCCTACAGAAAAGATTTCCTTTTTGGGATATGATATATCCCCAGACGGAATACAGATGCAGGATAATAAGGTGGAAGCGGTAAAAGATTGGCCAACACCTTCTAACCGTAAGGAGCTTCAACGCTTCCTCGGGTTTAGTAACTATTATAGGAAGTTTATTAAAGGTTATTCCGCTATCGCTAAACCCCTAACTGCCCTTACGGGTTGTACAACACCTTTTCTGTGGAATCCATTAGCAGCTCAAGCCTTTCACAGGTTTAAATCTGCGTTCACCTCTGCTCCTATACTCCGACATTCAAATCCAGAGTTGCAGTATTTTTTGGAAGTGGATTCCTCGGATTATGCTTTAGGTTCAGTCTTATCCCATAGAGATATGGTGATTATCACTCTCCCGAAACAGGGGAAAGACTTAACTCTATGCGAAAGTTACAGGCCTATCTCATTATTAAACCTGGACGTCAAGCTATATGCCAAAATATTGGCTTCACGCCTGAATGCTCTTTTACCCATACTAATCGATCCTGACCAGGTGGGTTTCGTGATGGGACGTCAGGGACCCGACAATACCAGAAGGCTTTTAAATGTCTACTTTGAGGCTCATAGAATGAGTCTGCCCTGTGTCACCCTGTTGTTGGACGCTGAGAAAGCCTTCGACAGGGTGGACTGGGGGTATATGTTTGCTGTGTTACGAAGGTTTGGACTTCCGGAGTCTTTTATCAAATCTATAACAGCGTTATATTCTAACCCATCGGCAATGATTAAAGGACTTGGATTCTGCTCAGAGCCATTTACAATCACCAATGGTACGAGACAGGGGTGTCCCTTGTCTCCCCTTGTCTTTGTCCTCGTTATGGAACCGTTGGCTGAAGCTATTCGATCATGCTCCCAGATTAGAGGGGTTGAGGTCCATCATACCGAACAGAAAATTGCACTGTTCGCAGATGATGTGACGGTCCTTACATCTGACCCTCTTGCTTCACTGCCTCATTTGTTCTCTTTACTGGAGAGATTCACTCTGGTCAGCTTTTATAAACTCAATGTTCTTAAAACGGAGGCGTATGCCATGAATATCCCGGAGGATTCCCTTGCTATCCTCCGAAAGCAGTATAAATTTCTATGGTCGACGCTATATATTAAACACTTGGGTGTCTATCTATCTCATCTTATACCAACCATAATTGAGCTTAATTTCTCACCATTGTTAAAGGCCATTGAAAAATCTACAGAAACATGGAATGTCCCCTCGCTATCTTGGCTGGGGCGAATAGCCGCGTTTAAAATGAGCCTCCTCCCCAAACTGACGTACCTTTTTCGCTCTCTGACAATCCCAATCCCCAGATCTATAATTCATAAACTCCAACAGCACTGCAATAAGTTTATTTGGCGTAATAAGGCCCCTAGAACTGCTACCCATATCCTACAACAGCCAATACTGGCGGGAGGGGCAGCGGCCCCCAGTATACTGAGATACCATGAAGCCGCAAGATTATCCCAAGTGACCCAATGGGGCTCAACTTTAGAAAGTAAATGGGCTGCTATTGAACAGGCATCGATTCCAGAAGGATACACTCTGAGAGATCTCATTTGGATCCCCAAGCATACTAGGCCACCGTCTCTTTCTACTAACTTCATCATAAAGTCAAACCTGAAGTTTTGGGACAAAATTCATAATCTGCCTGGTATCGCCCCGCATCCATCGCCAATTCACTCCCTTAGAGGATTATTACTGTCACTATTTGATATGCATCCAAACATTTGGGCTAACATGGGCCTGGTTAAGATTGCGGACCTCTATGTTGATGATAAACTGCCCACTCTCCACGTCTTCCTTCGAGAGTTTAATCCACCCCCAATCTTGCATTTCGAATTTTGGAGGCTGTGCAGTTTCCTCAGATCCTGGGGCTTTGCCAATGACCCATTGAGACCCAAAACTAAATGGGAGGCGAGATGGGTTTCAACACTTCCACCTAAGAGATTACTGTCTCTATCATATTTAGATATCTTAAACCCCCCGGTTTTTTCTAACTCTCCTCCAATAAGGCAATGGGAATCCTCTTTGGCTCTCACCCATGACCCACAGGTGTGGAGAAATGCAACCCTACTAACCAGGAAAGCCATACATTACACAACTCTATATGAGTTGTTCCTCAAAGTTCTTTTACAATGGCATATGACTCCTATCCGCCTGTTTAAGATATCATCTGTCAACTCTCCTAAATGCTGGAGAGACTGTGAGGCGTTGGGGACACCTCAACACATCTGGTGGTCCTGCCCGCAGGTCCAGCCCCTTTGGCAGCAAGCCACCAAGTACTGTAACTCTAGGAGTGTTCAAGTATCGCTATCCCCAAGCATGGGTTTATTCCATATACTACCCACGCATCTGACAATGCCACAAAAGTTGTTCTGTATCTACCTATTCCTTGCCATAAAATTGGCAATAGCTCGTAAGTGGCTGCAGCGAACCCCTCCCACCTGGGATCAGGTGGTAGACATACTACGGTATGTGAGGACTATGGAATCCTATGTTTCTCACATACATGGATCGGAGAACCTCCAGATCATGATCTGGTCATATGGTCCGGAATAATTTCTGCTTACACACCTCACCCTCCCTTTGCCTCTGTATGAATACTCAGGTTATACCCCACATCCCCTATCTACTTCCCCTATTCCTACTCCCTTCCTTAACATGAAACCCTCTATCCCGCCCTATCCCTAGAAATTTTTTTTTTTTTTTTTTTTTTTTTTTCTTCCTTTCTTTCAAGGCTCAGCACGGTCTTGAAAAGATCAGTTTAGTATCCTACTCCTATACTCACAATGGATACATTATGGTGTTGTTAATGACAGCTCTCTCATGGTCTCACACACTATGTACCTAATGCTATCATACCCGAACTAAGGGACAGTAAATTGTCTTTTTGTATAAGATAGATTGTGATGATCCCTCTCAGATGATCCAGAGGAGACTAGATTAGCCATGGACACTGGTTTACATTGTTTTGCATATCCCTCTGGAAAGTATTTATAAAGAAAAAAATGTAAAAATGTAATACATAGAAATTGTGACATTATGCATTGATGTTATTTGTAAAATCTACCATTGTTGATGTTATTGCATTTCTTTGAATAAAAACCATTTAATAAAAAAAAAAAAAAAATTAAATTACACATTAAAAAACCTAACCCTACTAAAAAAATTAAATCTAAAATTACAAAAATTGAAAAATACTTAAGTACAGAAAATAAGAAACACTAAATTACGAGCTACTGAAATTCTATTGGCTGATTTGAAAAGCCAATAGGATTTCAGTAGCTCTCATCCTATTGGCTGATTTGAATTTCCAAAATCAAATCAGCCAATAGGAATGCAATGGAAGCCATTTTGAAAAGGTTCTCTTGCATTGAAGATTCAGTATACAGCGGCAACTGTATGAAGAGGATGCTCCTCACCGGATGTCTTCAGGATGGAGTCGCTCCACGATGCTGGGATGAAGATAGAAGATGCCGCCTAGATGAAGATAGAAGATGCCGCCTGGATGGATGAAGACCTCGCTGTTTGGATGAAGACTTCTCGCCACCTGGATGAGGATGGATGTCTGGACTTCAAAAACTCTAAGTGGATCGTCGGGGGGTTAGTGTTAGGTTTTTTTGGAGTGGGTTTTTTTTTTAGATTAGGGTTTTGGGCATTCTTAAAAGAGCTAAGTGCCCTTTTAAGGGCAATGAAAAAGATCTGAATGCCCTTTTAAGGGCAATGCCCATACAAATGCCCTTTTCAGGGCAATGGGTAGCTTAGTTTTTTTTTAGAGTTAGGTTTTTTTATTTTGGGGGTTGGTTGGGTGATGGGTTTTACTGTTGGGGGGGTCTTTTAAGGGCTATTGTTAGTTTATTGTAGGCTAGGTTGTTTTTTTTTGGGGCGGGGGCTTTTTTATTTTGATAGGCTATTAGATTAGGTGTAATTGTTTTTATTTTGGATAATTTTCGCCTAGATTTAGAGTTTGGCGTTAGCTGCTTTTTACCGCCCGCTGGTATTTAGTGATGTCGCGAACCTAAAATTTTTGGTTCGCGAACCGCGGACTCGAACTTCTGGTATTGTTGAACCGCGCGAACCGCAATTGAATTCAATAGGCAGGCGAACTTTAAAACCTACAAGGACTCTTTCTGGCCACAATAGTGATGGAAAAGTTGTTTCAAGGGTACTAACACCTGGACTGTTGCATGCTGGAGGGGGATCCCTGGCAAAACTCCCATGGAAAATTACATAGTTGATGCAGAGTCTGCTTTTAAGCCATAATGGGTCTAAATCAACTAACATTCCCAAAGTGGCTGTCTCAAAACATCCAGGACAGAAGATAGATTGATAGTGATAGATAGGATAGATAGATATACATAGATTGATAGTTAGATAGAATCGATAGAAGAGAAATAGATAGATTTGTTAGATATATAATTACCCTAATAAATTCTAATAATCAAACATGAGTTCTTGGACACAACTAGCTTGTGTCAATTAGTACTTTTCTTAGCACTTTAATCCCTGTTCCCCCCCCCTATCGGGGGAGTTCTATATGGCCTGCCAGATTACCCTGAAAAATTATAATAATAAGACATGTGGTCTGCTACCTATTTTAACGAGGTTGTGTTTTAAGTACTACCATTCTTAGCACTTTAATCTCTGTAACTCCCCCTATTTGGTGAGGTCTATACGGCCTGGATGATTACCCTTACAAAATATAAAAACCAAACATATGCTCTGGGACCCATGGTAAGTAGGTTGTGTTAAGTAGTACTGTCCTTCGCATTTTAATAGCTGTTACTCATACTCACCCTATCGGTGGAGGTCTATATGGCCTGCATGATTACCCTTACAAAATATAACAACCAAACATATGCTCTGGGACCCATGGTAAGTAGGTTGTGTTAAGTAGTACTGTTCTTTGCATTTTCATACCTGTTACAACACCAAATGGTGGCAGGTCTATCTGGCCTTCATGATTAGCTGCACCCAAACCCAAAAAAAAGCCGAGTGGTCTTAGACTAACACCCATGGCTAACTCTGTTGTTTCAATTAGTACTATTCTTAGCACTTTCATCCCTGTTACGGGCGGTCTACATGGCCATCATGATTAGCCGAACAAAATACTGCAATCCAACCTTTGCTCAGTCTTCATAGGCCCTTCATTGTCTGTATTTTGATAGTACAGTTCTTATTATTTTTATAGCTGATACAACACCGAATGTTGTCAGCTCTATATGGCCTGCATGATTAGCTGCACCCAATACAAAAATAAATCCAAGCGGTCTTGGATTAACACCCATGGCTAACTCTGTTGTTTCAAGTAGTACTATTCTTAGCACTTTCATCTCATCATCCCTGTTACTTCCAGGACTCTCGGTGGTGGTGGTCTACATGGCCATCATGATTAGCCTAACCAAATACTACAATCCAACCTTGGCTCAGTCTTCCTAAGGCCCTTCATTGGCTGTATTTTGGTAGTACTGTTCTTATTACTACATGGTGGTCTACATGGCCATCATGATTAGCCTAACCAAATACTACAATCCAACCTTGGCTCAGTCTTCCTAAGGCCCTTCATTGGCTGTATTTTGGTTGTACTGTTCTTATTAGTTTAATAGCTGATACGACACCGAATGTTTTCAGCTCTATATGGCCTGCATGAATAGCCACACCCAAAGCCAAAAAAAAGCCAAGCGGTTTTGCACTAACACCCATGGCTAACTCTGTTGTTTCAAGTTCTACTATTCTTAGCTCTTTCATCTCATCATCCCTGTTACTTCCAGGACTCTCGGTGGTGGTGGTCTACATGGCCATCATGATTAGCCTAACCAAATACTACAATCCAACCTTGGCCCAGTCTTCCTAAGGCCCTTCATTGGCTGTATTTTGGTAGTACTGTTCTTATTAGTTTAATAGCTGATACGACACTGAATGTTGTCAGCTCTATATGGCCTGCATGAATAGCCGCACCCAAAGCCAAAAAAAAGCCAAGCGGTTTTGCACTAACACCCATGGCTAACTCTGTTGTTTCAAGTTCTACTATTCTTAGCTCTTTCATCTCATCATCCCTGTTACTTACAGGACTCTCGGTGGTGGTGGTCTACATGGCCATCATGATTAGCCTAACCAAATACTACAATCCAACCTTGGCTCAGTCTTCCTAAGGCCCTTCATTGGCTGTATTTTGGTAGTACTGTTCTTATTAGTTTAATAGCTGATACGACACCGAATGTTGTCAGCTCTATATGGCCTGCATGAATAGCCACACCCAAAGCCAAAAAAAAGCCAAGCGGTTTTGGACTAACACCCATGGCTAACTCTGTTGTTTCAAGTTCTACTATTCTTAGCTCTTTCATCTCATCATCCCTGTTACTTCCAGGACTCTCGGTGGTGGTGGTCTACATGGCCATCATGATTAGCCTAACCAATTACTACAATCCAACCATGGCTCAGTCTTCCTAAGGCCCTTCATTGGCTGTATTTTGGTAGTACTGTCATCCTTTTGAATAATAGATTACAGGAAAGGCATTGATTTTAGAATCCCAGAGATCATTTATATGACCCGTGAAATAAAAAAAAAAAATCATTAAATACCCGTTACACAATTATTTATCCTCAGGCCTTTTTAATACAAGGGTCCCAGAGCCTCAACCGAAACAACAGCATGAAAGAGGAGATATGTCATCCTTTTGAATAAAAGATTACAGTAAAGGCATTGATTTTAGAAACCCACAGATCATTATTTGCAACCGTGAAATTAGAAAAAAACATTGATTACACAGCCGTGACACTTATTTATGCTCAGGCCTTTTTAATACGAGGGTCCCGGAGCCTCAACCGAAACAACAGCATGAAATAGGACATATGGCATCCTTTTGAAAAATAGATTACAGGAAAGGCATTGATTTTTGAAAGACAGAAAAAATTAGTTACAACCGGGAAATCTAAAAAAACATTGAATAGACACCCATTACACTTCTTTATCCTTAGGCCTTTTTAGCAGAGGCTCCAGGACACTCAACAAAACCAGCAGTAGGAAAGAGGACATATGGCATCCTTTGTGAAAAAAAGATTACAGGAAAGGCATTGATTTTAGAAACCCGGGGATATTTTTTTGCAACCGTGAATTTTAACTAAAAAAAATGATTGGATGGACACCCAGTACAATTCTTTATCCATAAGGCCTTTTTATAAGAGGGTCCAGGACCCTCAAACAAAAAACCAGCAGGAAAGAGGACATATGGCATACTTTTGAAAAATAGAGTACAGGAAAGGCATTGATTTTAGAAACCCATAGAAATTTTTTTTTAAATGGAAATTTGAATAAAAAAAAAAGATTCGATGGACAGCCAGTACACCTCTTTCTCCTTAGGCATTTTTATAAGAGGGTCCTGGACCCTCAAAAAAAAAACACCAGCAGGAAAGAGGACATATGGCATACTTTTGAACAATAGAGTACAGGAAAGGCATTTATTTTAGAAACCCATAGATAATTTTTTGCAAATGGAAATTTGAATTAAAAAAAATGATTCGATGGACACTCAGTACACCTCTTTCTCCTTAGGCCTTTTTATAAGAGGGTCCTGGACCCTCAAAAAAAAACACCAGCAGGAAAGAGGACGTATGGCATCCTTTTGAACAATAGAGTACAGGTACAGCATTGATTTTACAAACACAGAGATCATTTTGGTCAATTGTTAAATAGAAAAATAAAAATGAGTGGCCAACCAGTACACCTCTTTCTCCTTAGGCCTTTTTATAAGAGGGTCCTGGACACTCAAAAAAAAAACCAGCAGGAAAGAGGACGTATGGCATCCTTTTGAACAATAGAGTACAGGTACGGCATTGATTTTACAAAACCAGAGATAATTTTGGTCAAATGAGAAATAGAAAATAAAAATGAGTGGACACCCAGTACACCTCTTTCACCTTAGGCCTTTTTATAAGAGGGTCCTGGACCCTCAAAAAAAAACACCAGCAGGAAAGAGGACATATGGCATCCTTTTGAACAATAGAGTACAGGTACAGCATTGATTTTACAAACCCAGAGATCATTTTGGTCAATTGTTAAATAGAAAAATAAAAATGAGTGGCCAACCAGTATACCTCTTTCTCCTTAGGCCTTTTTATAAGAGGGTCCTGGACACTCAAAAAAAACACCAGCAGGAAAGAGGACGTATGGCAACCTTTTGAACAATAGAGTACAGGTACGGCATTGATTTTACAAAACCAGAGATAATTTTGGTCAAATGAGAAATAGAAAATAAAAATGAGTGGACACCCAGTACACCTCTTTTACCTTAGGCCTTGTTATAAGAGTTTCCAGGACCCTCAAACAAAATACCAGCAGGAAAGAGAACATATGGCATACTTTGGAACAATAGAGTACTGGTACGGCATTGATTTGTGAAACCCACAGGTAATTGTTTGTAAAAGTGAAATAGCCCCAAAAACCATGCTTGGACTCCCACTCCAGGTCGTTCTACTTCAGCTTTTTTATAAGAGGGTCCAGCACCCTCAACAGAAACAACTGCAGGAAACACCACCACATATGCCATCCTTTTGCACAAGCGAGTACAGGTATGGCATCCATTTTAGAAACCCAAAGATAATTGAGAGGAACCAGGAACATTTTTCTAAAAGCTGGATGTGGCACCTATTACTACAGGTTGTTCTCCTTCAGCCTTTTTATATCATGGGCACGACCCGCAACAGGCACAACAGCATGAAACACAGCATATGCCACCCTTTTGCACAATAGAGTACAGGTATGGCATAGATGGAACACGGAGATAATTTAGAGCAACCAAGAGATGGATAAAGATGCTTGGTCGGTCCTACTCTTTCAAATTTGTTGCATTTTGCGTTCAATTGAATGGTCCACTGGATATGAGTGGTGTGTAAAGTTGTACAATTTGTAACAGTTTAATCACTAGTGTTATGTGCCTTATTTTTTGTATTTGAGTTTTGTACCCACAGAGATGCAGCAGAGGTCAGAAAAATTAGGAATATACAAATGACTGAAAAATTGGGGTATTGTTGTAGCAACTGCTGTAGCAGCGGCCAGAAAAATCGATGTTTGTAAAACATTTATAAAGTGCCCTAAAAGCTTGTGGCTTGAACACTAGTTGTTGGCGGATAAGTCAAGCAAGTCCTCCGTCTTTATAACCAAAAAAAAAAGGCCAGCCTGTGTACCAGTTGTAGCCCAAGCCAGCTCATATCATCATCAGTAGTTTTTTATTCAAATGTATCGCCCAATGTCAGTCCCTTCGGGATCCAGCCCTCATTCATTTTTATAAAAGTGAGATAGTCAAGGCTTTTTTGACCTAGGCGACTTCTCTTCTCAGTGACAAAACCTCCTGCTGCACTAAAAGTCCTTTCGGACAGGACACTTGAAGCGGGGCAGGCCAGAAGTTCCATTGCAAATTGGGATAGCTCAGGCCACAAGTCCAGCCTGCACACCCAGTAGTCAAGGGGTCCATCGCTCCTGAGAGTGTCGAGATCCGCAGTTAAAGCTAGGTAGTCTGCTACCTGTCGTTTGAGTCTTTCTCTTAGGCTGGATCCCGAAAGGCTCTGATGGTGCATGGGAGTTAAAAAGGTACTCATGTCCACCATCAACAAGACGTCAGGAAAGCGCCCGGTCCTTGCCGCCGTGGTCGTGGGAGGAGGAGGATTAATTTCATCTCTTCCCCTGTTACATTCCCGTGGTGCTGTGACATCACCCTTATACGCTGTGTAAAGCATAGTTTTTAATTTAGTATGAAAATGCTCCATCCTTTCCGACTTGCGGGAATTTGGTAACATTTCAGGCACTTTATGCTTATACCGGGGGTCGAGGAGCGTGGACACCCAGTACAGGTCGTTCTCCTTCAGCTTTTTTATACGGGGGTCCCTCAACAGGCACGACAGCATGAAAGAACCCATTTGAACAAGGTTGGATGCTGAGCTAATCATGTCGCGTTCCTCCTCCTCACTGATCTCACTGATGGTATCTTCTTCCCCCCAGCCACGTACAACACCACGGGTACCAGAGAGGTGACAACAACGAGCACCCTGGGATGATTGTTGTGCTCGGTCTTCCTCCTCCTCATCCTCCCCAAAACCACATTCCTCCTCTGACTCCTCTTCCTCACAATCCTCTTCCTGCGTTGCCGCAGGTCCAGCAAGCAATGCTGATTCGGCTGTTTGCGGGGGTGATGGACACCACAACTCTCCCGCTTCCTCTTCACGCTCATCTACTGCCTGATCCAGCACTCTTCGCAGGGCAAGCTCCAGGAAGAAAACAAATGGTCTGATGTTGCTGATGGTGCCTTCGGTGCGACTGACAAGGTTTGTCACCTCCTCAAAAGGACGCATGAGCCTACAGGCATTGCGCATGAGCGTCCAGTAATTTGTCAAAAATATCCCCAGCTCCCCAGAGGCTGTCCTAGCACCCCGGTTATACAAATACTCATTAACAGCTTTTTCTTGTTGGAGCAGGCGGTCAAACATTAGGAGTCTTGAATTCCACCGTGTCGGGCTGTCGCAAATCAAGCGCCTCATTGGCAGGTTGTTTCGACGCTGGATATCATACAAGTGCGCCATGGCCGTGTAGGAACGCCTGAAATGGCCACACACCTTCCTGGCCTGCTTCAGGACGTCCTGTAAGCCTGGGTACTTATGGACAAATCGTTGTACAATCAGATTACACACATGTGCCATGCACGGCACATGTGTCAACTTGCCCAATTTCAATGCCGCCACCAAATTACTTCCATTGCCAGAAACAACCTTGCCAATCTCCAGTTGGTGCGGAGTCAGCCACTGATCCACCTGTACGTTCAGGGCGGTCAGGAGTGCTGGTGCGGTGTGACTCTCCGCTTTCAGGCAAGTCAACCCCAAGACGGCGTGACACTGCCGTCCCCGGGATGTAGCATAGTACCTGGGGAGCTGGGGGGGGGTGCCATAGATGTGGAGCAAGACGCAGAAGTTGAAGAGGACTCAGCCGAGGAAGAGGTTATGGAAGAGGATGGAGTAGGAGGAGTAGAGGAGGTAGCAGCAGGCCTGCCTGCAAGTCGTGGCGGTGTCACCAACTCTTCTGCAGAGCCACGCATTCCATGCTTGTCAGAAGTCAGCAGGTTTACCCAATGCATTGTGTAGGTGATATACCTGCCCTGACCATGCTTTGCAGACCAGCTATCCGTGGTCATATGGACCCTTGCCCCAACGCTGTGTGCCAGACATACCATAACTTCCTTTCTCGCAACAGAGTACAGGTTTGGGATTGCCTTTTTTGAAAAGAAATTTCTGCCAGGTACCTTCCACTGCGGTGTCCCAATAGATACAAATTTTTTGAAAGCATCAGACTCCACCAGCTTGTATGGTAAAAGCTGGCGGGCTAAGAGTTCAGACAAGCCAGCTGTCAGACGCCGGGCAAGGGGGTGACTTTGAGAAATTGGCTTCTTACACTCAAACATGTCCTTGACAGACACCTGACTGTGGGCAGATGACCAGGAACTGCTATGTAAGAGAGACTGAGTGGAGGATGGTTGAGAGGGGGCAAGGAGGACAGCACTGGTTGACGTGGCTGAAGATGCTGGAGCAGGAGGAGGAGGGCGGCTTTCACTTTGTGTGCTGCTTCTACTCATGTGTTCTTCCCATCGGCCTTTGTGATGGGAGACCATGTGCCTTTGCAAAGCAGTTGTACCTAGGTGGCTGTTGGACTTCCCATGACTCAGTTTCTTTTGGCACAGGTTGCAAATGGCATCGCTGTTGTCAGAGGCAGACACACACAAAAAATGCCACACTGCTGAGCTCTGCGATGACGGCATTCTGGTGGTGGCAACAGCATGCGTTGATGGGCGTCGGCGGGCTGTCTGGCTGACCCCTAGTGACGATGCATGCTGTCTGACTGTGCCACTAGCTCCTTGAGACGACCTCCCCATGCTTCCAAATCATCTCCTCCTCTCTGTCTCCCCATCTGAACTTTCCCCCTCTTCTTCTTCTCTTCTAGCAGGCACCCACGTGACATCCACCGACACATCATCATCAACCGCTTCACTTGTATCTGAAACATCAAGAAAGGAAGCAGCAGCGGGTACAACATCATCATCACACCGTACCTCCATGTCGGTAATGCTGCCTGACTGAGACTGATCACTATTATCTACATCCTCTGTCAATGATGGTTGCGCATCACTCATTTCTTCAAAATGATGTGTCAATAACTCCTGTGACAGATTAAGTGAAGCGGCTGTGGTGCTAGTGTTGGTGGTGGCAACAGGTGGTGGAGTGGCACTGGTCACTTGAGACCTGCCCAAAGCACAGCTGGACTTAGATGGTGCGTCAAGGTTAGGAGGACTAGCAGCGGAAGCTGAAGAAGATTGGGTTTCCTGTGTTAGCCATTCAACTAGGTCCTCCTCAGAAGTTTTTGCATCCCCCCTGGCACCCGGCGTCTGAACAATGTGCATATTTGTAGGGTCTAAAGGAATCACAGCACCACGACCACGACCACGGAACCTGCGGGGTGGCCTGCCTCTGCCTGTCATTTTTTTTTTTAAATGGACACTAACAATACTATTACACCAATTCAATGGTGGCACTGTGAAAGTGGGCACAGTATATGCTGTGAGACTGACAACAACAAAATAGACAGATGTTTTAAAAATCACAAATTGTTAATTTTTTGAAATATTACTAGTACTGTGGCAACAAATATGATTGTTTGGCACTATTTGGCAAATGAGCCTGTCTGGCACACACGCTGGGAGAAAGGAAACTGCAGTTCAATGGCACTAGGAGACTGAAGAATCACAGTCAAAACAGTTATGATTAACAAAAATTCCAATCCTGTTACAATAAATATGAGTGGTGGCACTAATTGGCTAGTTGGGACTGGCACACAGGCAGGAGGAAAATGCAATTCAAGGGCACTAGTAGACTGCAGATTGACAGTCAAAACAGTGTTGATTGACACATTTTGCAATAATGTTAAAAGAAATATGATTGCTAGCACTAATTGGATAGTTGGGCCTGGCACACAGGCTGGCAGGCAGTAGAAAAGTGCAATTCAATGGCACAAGCAAAATGAGGATTAAGATCAACAATCAAGATTTTTTTATTTTAATTAGTAACTATACTGTGACAACAATTAGGATTGGTGTAAATAGTTGGAAAGACGGCCTGGCACAAAAGGATGGCAGGCAGGAGGTAGATGCAATTCAAGGACACGGATTAATGACAGTCAAAACAGTGATGATTGACAATTTTTGCAATACTGTTAAAAGAAATATGATTGCTGACAACAATTGGCTAGGTGGGCCTGGCTCACAGCAGGCTGCAAGGCAGAAGAAAGTGCTATTCAATGGCACCAGAAAACTGAGGTTTCAAATCACAGCAACTATTACCAAAAATTTTAATTTTTAATTATTAGAATACTGTCACAACAAATATGATTGGTGTAAATATTTTTTAAGTAGGCCTGGCACACAGGCTTGGAAGGCTGTAGAAAAGTGCTATTCTAGGGCACGAGCAAACTGAGGATTAAGATCATCAACAATAAAGATTTTTTTAATTGTAATTAGTAACTATACTGTGACAAAAAATTAGGATTTGTGTAAATAGTTGGCAAGACGGCCTGGCACAAAAGGATGGCAGGCAGGAGGGAGATGCAATTCAAGGACACTAGGAGACTGATTACTGACAGTCTAAACAGTGATGATTGACAATTTTTGCAATACTGTTAACAGAAATATGATTGCTGACAACAATTGGCTAGGTGGGCCTGGCTCACAGCAGGCTGCAAGGCAGGAGGAAAGTGCTATTCAATGGCACCAGCAAACTGACGATTCAAATCACAGCAACTATTACCAAAAATTTAAATTTTTAATTATTAGAATACTGTCACAACAAATATGATTGGTGTAAATATTTTTTAAGTAGGCCTGGCACACAGGCTTGGAAGGCTGTAGAAATGTGCAATTCAAAGGCACGAGCAAACTGAGGGTTAAGATCATCAACAATAAAGATTTTTTTAATTGTAATTAGTAACTATACTGTGACAAAAAATTAGGATTGGTGTAAATAGTTGGCAAGACGGCCTGGCACAAAAGGATGGCAGGCAGGAGGGAGATGCAATTCAAGGACACTAGGAGACGGATTACTGACAGTCTAAACAGTGATGATTGACAATTTTTGCAATACTGTTAACAGAAATATGATTGCTGACAACAATTGGCTAGGTGGGCCTGGCTCACAGCAGGCTGCAAGGCAGGAGGAAAGTGCTATTCAATGGCACCAGCAAACTGACGATTCAAATCACAGCAACTATTACCAAAAATTTTAATTTTTAATTATTAGAATACTGTCACAACAAATATGATTGGTGTAAATATTTTTTAAGTAGGCCTGGCACACAGGCTTGGAAGGCTGTAGAAAAGTGCTATTCTAGGGCACGAGCAAACTGAGGATTAAGATCATCAACAATAAAGATTTTTTTAATTGTAATTAGTAACTATACTGTGACAAAAAATTAGGATTTGTGTAAATAGTTGGCAAGACGGCCTGGCACAAAAGGATGGCAGGCAGGAGGGAGATGCAATTCAAGGACACTAGGAGACTGATTACTGACAGTCTAAACAGTGATGATTGACAATTTTTGCAATACTGTTAACAGAAATATGATTGCTGACAACAATTGGCTAGGTGGGCCTGGCTCACAGCAGGCTGCAAGGCAGGAGGAAAGTGCTATTCAATGGCACCAGCAAACTGACGATTCAAATCACAGCAACTATTACCAAAAATTTAAATTTTTAATTATTAGAATACTGTCACAACAAATATGATTGGTGTAAATATTTTTTAAGTAGGCCTGGCACACAGGCTTGGAAGGCTGTAGAAATGTGCAATTCAAAGGCACGAGCAAACTGAGGGTTAAGATCATCAACAATAAAGATTTTTTTAATTGTAATTAGTAACTATACTGTGACAAAAAATTAGGATTGGTGTAAATAGTTGGCAAGACGGCCTGGCACAAAAGGATGGCAGGCAGGAGGGAGATGCAATTCAAGGACACTAGGAGACGGATTACTGACAGTCTAAACAGTGATGATTGACAATTTTTGCAATACTGTTAACAGAAATATGATTGCTGACAACAATTGGCTAGGTGGGCCTGGCTCACAGCAGGCTGCAAGGCAGGAGGAAAGTGCTATTCAATGGCACCAGCAAACTGACGATTCAAATCACAGCAACTATTACCAAAAATTTTAATTTTTAATTATTAGAATACTGTCACAACAAATATGATTGGTGTAAATATTTTTTAAGTAGGCCTGGCACACAGGCTTGGAAGGCTGTAGAAAAGTGCAATTCAAAGGCACGAGCAAACTGAGGATTAAGATCATCAACAATAAAGATTTTTTTCATTGTAATTAGTAACTATACTGTGACAAAAAATTTGGATTGGTGTAAATAGTTGGCAAGACGGCCTGGCACAAAAGGATGGCAGGCAGGAGGGAGATGCAATTCAAGGAAACTAGGAGACTGATTACTGACAGTCTAAACAGTGATGATTGACAATTTTTTAAATACTGTTAACAGAAATATGATTGCTGACAACAATTGGCTAGGTGGGCCTGGCTCACAGCAGGCTGCAAGGCAGGAGGAAAGTGCTATTCAATGGCACCAGCAAACTGACGATTCAAATCACAGCAACTATTACCAAAAATTTTAATTTTTAATTATTAGAATACTGTCACAACAAATATGATTGGTGTAAATATTTTTTAAGTAGGCCGGGCACACAGGCTTGGAAGGCTGTAGAAAAGTGCAATTCAAAGGCACGAGCAAACTGAGGGTTAAGATCATCAACAATAAAGATTTTTTTTATTGTAATTAGTAACTATACTGTGACAAAAAATTAGGATTGGTGTAAATAGTTGGCAAGACGGCCTGGCACAAAAGGATGGCAGGCAGGAGGGAGATGCAATTCAAGGACACTAGGAGACTGATTACTGACAGTCTAAACAGTGATGATTGACAATTTTTGCAATACTGTTAACAGAAATATGATTGCTGACAACAATTGGCTAGGTGGGCCTGGCTCACAGCAGGCTGCAAGGCAGGAGGAAAGTGCTATTCAATGGCACCAGCAAACTGACAATTCAAATCACAGCAACTATTACCAAAAATTTTAATTTTTAATTATTAGAATACTGTCACAACAAATATGATTGGTGTAAATATTTTTTAAGTAGGCCTGGCACACAGGCTTGGAAGGCTGTACAAAAGTGAAATTCAAAGGCACGAGCAAACTGAGAATTAAGATCATCAACAATAAAGATTTTTTTAATTTTAATTAGTAACTATACTGTCACAAAAAATTTGGATTGGTGTAAATAGTTGGCAAGACGGCCTGGCACAAAAGGATGGCAGGCAGGAGGGAGATGCAATTCAAGGAAACTAGGAGTCTGATTACTGACAGTCTAAACAGTGATGATTGACAATTTTTGCAATACTGTTAACAGAAATATGATTGCTGACAACAATTGGCTAGGTGGGCCTGGCTCACAGCAGGCTGCAAGGCAGGGGGAAAGTGCTATTCAATGGCACAAGCAAACTGACGATTCAAATCACAGCAACTATTACCAAAAATTTTAATTTTAAATTATTAGAATACTGTCACAACAAATATGATTGGTGTAAATATTTTTTAAGTAGGCCTGGCACACAGGCTTGGAAGGCTGTAGAAAAGTGCAATTCAAAGGCACGAGCAAACTGAGGGTTAAGATCATCAACAATAAAGATTTTTTTAATTGTAATTAGTAACTATACTGTGACAAAAAATTTGGATTGGTGTAAATAGTTGGCAAGACGGCCTGGCACAAAAGGATGGCAGGCAGGAGGGAGATGCAATTCAAGGAAACTAGGAGACTGATTACTGACAGTCTAAACAGTGATGATTGACAATTTTTGAAATACTGTTAACAGAAATATGATTGCTGACAACAATTGGCTAGGTGGGCCTGGCTCACAGCAGGCTGCAAGGCAGAAGGAAAGTGCTATTCAATGGCACCAGCAAACTGAGGATTCAAATCACAGCAACTATTACCAAAAATTTTAATTTTTAATTATTAGAATACTGTCACAACAAATATGATTGGTGTAAATATTTTTTAAGTAGGCCTGGCACACAGGCTTGGAAGGCTGTAGAAAAGTGCAATTCAAAGGCACGAGCAAACTGAGGGTTAAGATCATCAACAATAAAGATTTTTTTAATTTTAATTAGTAACTATACTGTGACAAAAAATTAGGATTGGTGTAAATAGTTGGCAAGACGGCCTGGCACAAAAGGATGGCAGGCAGGAGGGAGATGCAATTCAATGACACTAGGAGACTGATTACTGACAGTCAAAACAGTGATGATTGACAATTTTTGCAATACTGTTAACAGAAATATGATTGCTGACAACAATTGGCTAGGTGGGCCTGGCTCACAGCAGGCTGCAAGGCAGGAGGAAAGTGCTATTCAATGGCACCAGCAAACTGACGATTCAAATCACAGCAACTATTACCAAAAAATTTAATTTTTAATTATTAGAATACTGTCACAACAAATATGATAGGTGTAAATATTTTTTAAGTAGGCCTGGCACACAGGCTTGGAAGGCTGTAGAAAAGTGCAATTCAAAGGCACAAGCAAACTGAGGGTTAAGATTATCAACAATAAAGATTTTTTTCATTGTAATTAGTAACTATACTGTGACAAAAAATTTGGATTTGTGTAAATAGTTGGCAGGACGGCCTGGCACAAAAGGATGGCAGGCAGGAGGGAGATGCAATTCAAGGAAACTAGGAGACTGATTACTGACAGTCTAAACAGTGATGATTGACAATTTTTGAAATACTGTTAACAGAAATATGATTGCTGACAACAATTGGCTAGGTTGGCCTGGCTCACAGCAGGCTGCAAGGCAGGAGGAAAGTGCTATTCAATGGCACCAGCAAACTGACGATTCAAATCACAGCAACTATTACCAAAAATTTTAATTTTTAATTATTAGAATACTGTCACAACAAATATGATTGGTGTAAATATTTTTTAAGTAGGCCTGGCACACAGGCTTGGAAGGCTGTAGAAAAGTGCAATTCAAAGGCACGAGCAAACTGAGGGTTAAGATCATAAACAATAAAGATTTTTTTAATTTTAATTAGTAACTATACTGTGAAAAAAAATTTGGATTGGTGTAAATAGTTGGCAAGACGGCCTGGCACAAAAGGATGGCAGGCAGGAGGGAGATGCAATTCAAGGACACTAGGAGACTGATTACTGACAGTCTAAACAGTGATGATTGACAATTTTTGCAATACTGTTAACAGAAATATGATTGCTGACAACAATTGGCTAGGTGGGCCTGGCTCACAGCAGGCTGCAAGGCAGGAGGAAAGTGCTATTCAATGGCACCAGCAAACTGACGATTCAAATCACAGCAACTATTACCAAAAATTTTAATTTTTAATTATTAGAATACTGTCACAACAAATATGATTGGTGTAAATATTTTTTAAGCAGGCCTGGCACACAGGCTTGGAAGGCTGTAGAAAAGTGCAATTCAAAGGCACGAGCAAACTGAGGATTAATATCAACACTAAAAAACGTTTTTATTTAAATTAATAACTATACTGTCTGACTGTGACAACAATTATGATTGGTGTAAATAGTTGGCTAGACGGCCTGGCACAAAAGGCTGGCATCGGCAGGCAGGAGGTAAATGAAATTCAATGGCACTAGGAGACTGAATATTTGCAGTCCAAAATATTATGTTTTTTTTTTTTTTATTACTGTTACAAGAATTGTGATTGGTGCCACTAATTGGCTACTTGGGCCTGGCAGACAGGCTGGCAGATATGAGTCGTGGATGGTAGGTAGGGCAGCAATTTAACACAGTATGCTGTGTAAGTGACAAAAACACACGACTGATAGAAAATTAAGTTACATTACACTAGCAAAATATTTTAACATTTTAGATTTTAATATTAAAATTATGTTAAGAAGTGCAATGCACATATAACTCTATGAGTGGTCGCACTGGCTGGCTGCTTCCTAGGGCAGCAATTATAACAACAGTATGCTGTGTAAGTCAGATAGACAGTTAGACACAGGCCTGATAGAAAATACAATTAGATTACTCTAGCATAATGATTTAAAGACTTTTTTTTGGAAATTTTAAGAAAAAGGTTAAGCACATACATATGAGTCGTGGCTGATAGCCATGGAAGGGCAGCTATTAAAAACAGTAGGCTCTGTATGTCGGATACACACACGCCTGATAGAAAATACTATTAGATTACACTAGAAAAATGATTGAAATTATTTTTTGGGGGGGGGAATTAAAAAAAGGTTAAACACATATGAGTCGTGGCTCATAGACTAGGGAGGGCTGCAAGTAAACACAGTACGCTCTCTATGTCAGCAAAACACACAGGCCGGATAGAAAATTATATTACATTACACTAGCAAACAAATTTAAACTTTTTTTTTTTTTATATTAAAATTAAGGTGAAAGAAAAATAGATATGAGTGCTGGGTGGCTGCCTGGCACAGACCAATTAACCAAAAGACTGAAAAAAAGAGGTATAATAATGCTGAGTGAGCCTGACAGACACAGGCATGATAGTAAATGTAATTAGATTACACTAGAAAAATATTTTTTTGTGTTTTTTTTTTAAATTAAAAATAATGTTATAAATGGATATTAACACTGGTGGCTGCTGGCTGGCACAGAGCAATGAACCAGAGTATTTGCTGTGTGACACTGGCCTGATAGAAAATGAAAAAATTTACACTAGAAAAATAATTATATTTTTGGGTTAGTTAAATTTAAACTAATGTTGTTAGGGAGATATCAGTGGTGGCAGTAGTCACAGCATATGCTGTGAGCCTTAAACACACAGCTGAAAGCCAGGCAAATGCTAATAAAAAAAACAAGAAAAAAAAAAAAAACGGCACGAAATATAGCCCTAAAAAGGGCTTTTTGGGGTGCTGTGCTTGCAGCAGAGATGAGTGGAGTCCTTCTGGACTGTAAATACACTAGCCTAGCTATGTTTTTCCTATTAATGTCAGGAGCAAAAACACAACACGTCCTCTCATTAAAAAAGCAAGGTCGTTATGAGTCTAAAATGGTGGATTCCGAGTAGCTGGGAGTGTCTGTGAGGGAGTGTCTGATGTTGATTGGCTCTAATGTGTCAGGAGGCTGTGACATAAAGGGTCAAAGTTTCCACAATGATGACACATAGGGGCGGATCGAACATCGCAATGTGTTCGCCCACAAACGCGATTGCGAACAACCTATGTTCGCTGTGAACCGTTCGCGGGCGAACAGTTCGGGACATCACTACTGGTATTTAGAGTCAGGCAGGAAAGGGTCTACCGCTCACTTCCTTTCCATTACTCCAGGCTGGTTGGAACAGCCAATAGAATGCAAGCTCAAACCGATTGGCTGATTGGATCAGCCAATTGGATTGAACTACAATCTGATTGGCTGATTGAATCAGATTTTTTCCTACCTTAATTCGGATTGGCTGATAGAATCCTATCAGCCAATCGGAATTGAAGGGACGACATCTTGGATGACGTCACTTAAAGGTACCGTCATTGTGAAAGAAGACTCCGGATGAAGAGGATGGCTCTGCGCCGGCTCCTTGGAAGATGGCTCCGCTCCGCTCCGGATGGATGAAGATTGAAGACGCTGCCTGGATGAAGACTTCTACCGGATGAAGGACCTCCTCTGCACACCTTGGATGAAGATTTCGGCCTGGTTGGGTGAAGATGACTCAAGGTAGGGAGATCTTCAGGGGGTTAGTGTTAGGTTTTTTTAAGGGGGGTTTGGGTGGGTTAGAGTAGGGGTATGTGGTGGTGGGTTTTAATGTTGGGGGGTTGTATTTTTTTTTACAGGTAAAAGAGCTGATTACTTTGGGGAAATGCTCCGCAAAAAGCCCTTTTAAGGGCTGGTAAAAGAGCTGATTACTTTTGTAATTTAGAATAGGGTAGGGCATTTTATTATTTTGGGGGGCTTTTTTATTTTATTAGGGGGCTTAGATTAGGTGTAATTAGTTTAAACTTCTTGTAATTTTTTTATTTTCTGTAATTTAGTGTTTGTTTTTTTGTATTATAGATTATTTAATTTAATTGTATTTTAGTTTAGCTAATTGTAGTTAATTTATTTAATTAATTTAATGATAGTGTAGTGTTAGGTTTAATTGTAACTTAGGTTAGGATTTATTTCACAGGTAATTTTGTAATTATTTTAACTAGGTAGCTATTAAATAGTTATTAACTATTTAATAGCTATTGTACCAAGTTAAAATAAATACAAAGTTGCCTGTAAAATAAATTTAAATGCTAAAATAGATACAATGTAATTATTAGTTATAATGTAGCTATATTAGGGTTTATTTTCTAGGTAAGTATTTAGTTTTAAATAGGATTAATTTATTTAATTATAGGAATATTATTTTGTTTTATTTAAATTATATTTATGTTAGGGGGGTGTTAGGGTTAGGGTTAGACTTAGATTTAGGGGTTAATAACTTTATTATAGTAGCGGTGACGTTGCGGGCGGGAGATTAGGGGTTAATAATTATAGGTAGGTGGCGGCGATGTTAGGGAGGGCAGATTAGGGGTTAATACTATTTAGTATAGTGTTTGCGAGGCGGGAGTGCGGCGGTTTAGGGGTTAATACATTTATTATAGTGGCGGCAAGGTCCGGTAGGCAGATTAGGGGTTAATAAGTGTAGTTAGGTAGCGGTGACATTGGGGGGGGGGCAGATTAGGAGTTAATAAATATAATATAGGTGTCGGCAATGTTAGGGGCAGTAGATTAGGGGTTCATAGCTATAATGTAGGTGGCGGCAGTGTCCGGAGCGGCAGATTAGGGTTTAATAATATAATGTAGGTGTCAGCGATAGCGGGGGCAGCAGATTAGGGGTTAATAAGTGTAAGGTTAGGGGTTCATGTTAGGGTGTTAGGTGTAGACTTAGAAAGTGTTTCCCCATAGGAAACAATGGGACTGCGTTAGGAGCTGAACACTGCTTTTTTGCAGGTGTTAGGTTTTTTACAGCCAGCTCAGCCCCATTGTTTCCTATGGAGATATCGTGCACGAGCATGTTTTTCAAGCTTACCGCTACCGTAGGCAATGCTGGTATTGAGGGTTGAAATGGCACAAAATTATGCTCAACGCTCACTTTTCTGTGCCTAACGCAACCATTGAGACAACTCTAATTACCAGGGTTTTCTTAAGGGTGCGCTGGGAAAAAAAGCAGCGTTAGCACTGTGGGTCTTTACCAACAAAACTCTAAATCTAGGCGTTTGTTTGTTATTTTTGTAATTTAGTGTTTGTTATTTTTTGTACTTTAGTATTTTTTATTTTTTGTAATTTAGTATTTTTTATTTTTTGTAATTGTAGATTTCATTTTTTTAGTAGGGTAAGGTTTTTTAAATTTGTATAATTATTTTAATTTGTAGTTATTTTAATTTTAGTATAATAGTAATGTTAGTTTAATTTATATCTTAAATTTAGTTTTTTTTAATTTCCCAGGTAAATTTTTATTTATTTTAAGATAGGGATCTTGTAATTTGAATTTAAACTTAGGTGGTTTTTAGGTTTAGGTGTTAATAGTTTAATTTAGTTGTTCACAATGTGGAGGGCTGGCGGTTTAGGGGTTAATAGGTTTATTTAGTGGTTGTGATGTGGGAGGCCAGAGGTTTAGGACGTTGATGTCGGGGAGCAGTGAAATAGGGGTTAATATCTTTATTATAGTGTGTGTGATGTTGGGGTGCGGGAGAATAGGGGTTACTAACTTTAGTATAGTGGCAGCGATATCGGGAGCGGCAGATTAAGGGTTAATAAATTTATTTTGGTGGCGGTGATGTCGGGAGCGGCACATTAGGTGTTAATAACATTATGTAGGTGTCGGCGATGTTGGGGGAGGCAGATTAGGGGTGTTTAGACGTGGGGTTTGTGTTAGAGTGGTAGGTTTAAACGTAACTTTTTTCCCCATAGACATTAATGGGGTTGCGTTACGGAGATTTTCATTTTTCGATCGCAGGTGTTAGTTTTTTCTCTAACACTTTCTCCCCATTGATGTCTATGGGGAAAGCGTGCACGAGCATGTCAAAGCAGTGCTTGTATTTTGTGCGGTATGGAGCTCATTGCTACCCTATCCCACGCACAAAACTCATAATGGCAGCGCTATGGAGGGTGAAATAAACTTTTGTTGCGTTCATTTTGCACCTTCTATAGCGCAAAACTTGTAATCTAGGTGATTGTTTGTTATATATTGCATAACATTTTCAGCATATAATGAAAAACTATTGCTCACTGTTCAACATTTTTTTACATGCCAGGTCTATGCTGTTTACAGTAGCTGAAAAAGTATATGTTGCTATACAGAATTCTACAGATGTCATTTGAAATATTTCTGTTAGTTACATCAGTGTTTTTCAACTACAGCTCTCAGGTCACACCAACTGGCTACATTTTGATGATATCTGAAGAAGGGCACAGGTAAAATAATCAGCTGATCAGTAACCATGGTTACTAACCTGCTCTCGTTCATCAGCTGATTATTTTACCAGTGCTCTAGATCAGATATCATGAAAATATGGCACGTTAATGTGCGTGAAGAACTAGATGGAAAAACACTGAACTATAGAAAGCTAAAAATAAAAATTGGCTTAGCGTCCCATTAAAGTACAAGACCATTATGAAAAAAGTGTTTAGAATACGTCCTTGATGTAATCAAGCGTTGAAGCTAAAATGTGGAAATATATTGCAATACACTTAAATATTGCTTATAATGTAAATTTAAAATGTGTTTCAGTTTTACTTTGCATTTTAATTTTCGATAATCAGAATGAAGATTTTGAAAATGTGGGGAACGAATAATTCTTCAAGACAATGACATTTGAATGTACAGGGAGTGCAGAATTATTAGGCAAATGAGTATTTTGACCACATCATCCTCTTTATGCATGTTGTCTTACTCCAAGCTGTATAGGCTCGAAAGCCAACTACCAATTAAGCATATTAGGTGATGTGCATCTCTGTAATGAGAAGGGGTGTGGTCTAATGACATCAACACCCTATATCAGGTGTGCATAATTATTAGGCAACTTCCTTTCCTTTGGCAAAATGGGTCAAAAGAAGGACTTGACAGGCTCAGAAAAGTCAAAAATAGTGAGATATCTTGCAGAGGGATGCAGCACTCTTAAAATTGCAAAGCTTCTGAAGCGTGATCATCGAACAATCAAGCGTTTCATTCAAAATAGTCAACAGGGTCGCAAGAAGCGTGTGGAAAAACCAAGGCGCAAAATAACTGCCCATGAACTGAGAAAAGTCAAGCGTGCAGCTGCCAAGATGCCACTTGCCACCAGTTTGGCCATATTTCAGAGCTGCAACATCACTGGAGTGCCCAAAAGCACAAGGTGTGCAATACTCAGAGACATGGCCAAGGTAAGAAAGGCTAAAAGACGACCACCACTGAACAAGACACACAAGCTGAAACGTCAAGACTGGGACAAGAAATATCTCAAGACTGATTTTTCTAAGGTTTTATGGACTGATGAAATGAGAGTGAGTCTTGATGGGCCAGATGGATGAGCCCGTGGCTGGATTGGTAAAGGGCAGAGAGCTCCAGTCCGACTCAGACGCCAGCAAGGTGGAGGTGGAGTACTGGTTTGGGCTGGTATCATCAAAGATGAGCTTGTGGGGCCTTTCGGGTTGAGGATGGAGTCAAGCTCAACTCCCAGTCCTACTGCCAGTTTCTAGAAGACACCTTCTTCAAGCAGTGGTACAGGAAGAAGTCTGCATCCTTCAAGAAAAACATGATTTTCATGCAGGACAATGCTCCATCACACGCGTCCAAGTACTCCACAGCGTGGCTGGCAAGAAAGGGTATAAAAGAAGAAAATCTAATGACATGGCCTCCTTGTTCACCTGATCTGAACCCCATTGAGAACCTGTGGTCCTTCATCAAATGTGAGATTTACAAGGAGGGAAAATAGTACACCTCTCTGAACAGTGTCTGGAAGGCTGTGGTTGCTGCTGCACGCAATGTGGATGGTGAACAGATCAAAACACTGACAGAATCCATGGATGGCAGGCTTTTGAGTGTCCTTGCAAAGAAAGGTGGCTATATTGGTCACTGATTTGTTTTTGTTTTGTTTTTGAATGTCAGAAATGTATATTTGTGAATGTTGAGATGTTATATTGGTTTCACTGGTAAAAATAAATAATTGAAATGGGTATATATTTGTTTTTTTGTTAAGTTGCCTAATAATTATGCACAGTAATAGTCACCTGCACACACAGATATCCCCCTAAAATAGCTATAACTAAAAACAAACTAAAAACTACTTCCAAAACTATTCAGCTTTGACATTAATGAGTTTTTTGGGTTCATTGAGAACATGGTTGTTGTTCAATAATAAAATTAATCCTCAAAAATACAACTTGCCTAATAATTCTGCACTCCCTGTATTTGAATATAAAGAAGTACATTTGTCTCAAAGTAATAGTGCTATGTAGAGCAGAATAACATGTCATATATTAGATTTGCCACAGAGGCGTAACTAGAAACCACAGGGCCCAGGTGCAAGAATCTAAGAAGGGGCCCCCCCACCGCCCCCCCCCCCTCCAAAAAAAGGTGAATTTAATACATTTTTTTTTTACATTTAACACAGAAAAAAAATGTGAATCAGATTACATGTCTGCAAAAGGAGGTACCCTGTGCCCACAGTCTGTGAGATGGTCTGACCCCCTATTACTGTATATAGGGACACTGTTTAACCCACCAGTACTGTATATAGCGAGTTAGTGACACTGTCTGTAATCTGCCGGTGAGATGGCTGGCCTGACCCTATCCACCCAGTACTTTATAAAGTGACCACAGTAGTCAGTGACATGGTCCACCTCCCCCCATACTTTATATAGTGGTACTATATAGTGACACTGTTTACCCCCTGCCCCCCCATGCTGTAGTAACAAGATCTGTAATTTGCTGGTTCCACAAATATACACACATACATGCATAAATACACACACAGTCACATACATACACACATACATAAACACCAATGGGTAAAACAGAAACACTAACCACTGTAGTCATGTCACACTCACATGATATCAGTGCAGGCAGTGGTAGGTTAAAGTTTTTTATTAAAAAAAAAATTATAAAAAAAAAGTTTTTGTTTTTTTTTAAGCTGGGCCCCCACCCTCAGGGACCCAGTCGCACCTGCAACCTCTGCACCCCCTGTAGTTTCGCCCCTGATTTGCCAGATATTGAATGTAATTCTGAAACTTCTGTATAGCAACAGAAAATAGAGGATGGTGATTCAGCTGAGGAACAAACTATTATTATATATCAGGAATATCAAGATAATAATAATATAAATTTACATCAAATGTAATTCCTGAGGAGGAACATTATTTTTTCTACAAAGTACAAAGTGAATCTTTGAAACTCATTACTGAAACTTCAACACATAAATCATTTATATTTTCCACTAAGCAACTGTATAAAATTAGAGTTAGTGCTGTAGATTTCTCAGGAACCGCAATGCACTACTGGGTGTGTGCTACTAATTGGTGGCTGCACAGATATGCCTCTTCTCATTGGCTCACCAGATGTGTTGAGGTAGCTCCCAGTAGTGCATTGCTGTTCCTTCAAAAAAAAAAAGGATACCAAGAAAATTAAGGAAATTACATACAATAACTAAATTGGAGCTTTGTATGCTTTATGTGATTGATAAAAGAAAAATCTGGGACTTCTTGTTACTTTATAAAAAGTGTTATAATAAATAATGTGTGATGATATTACAGATGTACTAATGTACTGGATTTTCAAGTTTAAATTGAAAAATAAAGTAATGATGTTGTTTCTTTAAATTTCAAACAAGGTAACTTGAATTGTTTTTCAGTTTTATTAAGCATGAAAATGTAAACCTCCTATTTAAAAAAAAAAAAAACAATATCAAAAGAGAAGGATATGTGCTAGTGCAACTAGAAGTTTATTCTTTCCTTGTGACTATTATCCCTATAGTGTCATTTATTTATTTTACTTTTTAGTATAATCATGTTTTGCATGGGCTACTCTTGTAGGGGTAGAAGTAAAAGCAATATGAATGTACTATGTAAGTTATTTATATTTGTAAAAGTGTATCATCTCATATTACGACAGAAATATTTTCTTCATGCATAAAGTCTTAAAGTGTTGCATTATCAAATCAAATTGTTAGGCTCTGACGTTGTTTAATAAAATAAACTATAATGGGCCAGATTACAAGTGGAGCGCTATTTAGCGTTTTTGCTAGAGCGCTAATTGCAATAGAAATTAACAATTTCACAATTAGAATATTGCATACTCGATAACATATTCCCCATAGAATTCAATGGAGCAAAAGAAAAACTAACCACCTACTCGCGCGCTTACCCAAACTCATGTTCTCACGGGTGCTAACCCGACATGAAGAGATCTCTATGTTAAAGCCCTTTGCCTTCCTTTTTTTCTAACACCTGAGACCTCATAACTTTTGTGTGAATTTTTTTTCAATATTTTTTTAGATGTTGTTATTATGAGTGTAACTGTACTTTGTAATGTACAGGTAGCCCTCAGTTTACGCCGGGGTTAGGTTCCAGAAGGAATGGTTGTAAATCGAAACCGTTGTAAATTGAAACCCAGTTTATAATGTAAGTCAATGAGAAGTGAGAGAGATAGGTTCCAGGCCCCTCTCAAAATTGTCATAAGTAACACCTAATACATTATTTTTAAAGCTTTGAAATGAAGACTTTAAATTCTAAACAGCATTATAAACCTAATAAAATTATCACACAACACAGAATATATAATTAAATTAAGTTAAATGAACAAAAACATTTGCTAAACAGCATTATAAACCTAATAAAATAATCACACAACACAGACTTCACTTGCATTTTTCTGCAAACAGTTCTTTCTATGCATTCCAATCTGGACTGATTTATAGACAGGACGATCTTGTTCCTTTGAAATCTGCTCGATAGCTCAGGTCTGGTTAAACTGATTAATTTCAGCTTGCTTGGCTTTGCAGCAACACAAGGGGACAGCTCCACCTACTGGCTATTTTAATAAATGCACTGCTTCTCAATGCTTTTCAATAGCAGTCACATGACTGGAAAAAAAGGTTGTTATTCTGAAACAGTGTAAATTGAACCGTTGTAAAACGAGGGCCACCTGTATTTGTGATGTGTTTTGTGAGACTTTTTTTTCTTGCGAAACAGTTAACCACAGCTAAGCTAACCCGACGAGCGTTAACTTGTATTGCACTTAAGCAATCGCGTTTACTTTCAACTTGTAATATGAGCGCAATTTACCTGCGTACAAACGATCTTGAATATCCGATATCGTTTGCGTGCAAACGATTGTGCTCCATTCGCAATCTGACCCTAAAATGGCTATTAGAAATGTTTCAACAGTATAGAGTATCAGTGAAAAAAATGAAGGATTAGATATTCTTTAAAGAAGTTAAATGGTTCTTTTCTTGATAACTGTGTAGGTTTAACTTCCCCAATTAAGGGTCAGGCTACAATTGATGCGGTACAGTTGTAATCAAAATTATTCAACCCCTATTGCAAATCAGGTTTATTGTCAAAATTTACAGACTTTCAGCTGTTTGCAATGAACAAATAAAAAACAGCAATTGAAATAGCTCAATACAACGAATGCTTCAAATGGTTTCCCCAAATTTATTTTTTAATAAATTCTGCAGTCTCAAAATTAAAATCCCTCCCAACAGCACTCATAAAAAACAGGTGTTGTCTCAAGCACACCTGATGCAGCCAATAAAGGGCTTCATTAATTGCAGCAGGTGTGCTGGAGCTAGAACACATGAAATACCTGAACTGGTTAGGGGTTTGTTGAGTGTCACATTTGACTGCATGTTAGAAATATGGCTAAGTCAAAAGTATGGTCCAAAAAGTTAAAGTGACACTGAACCCAATTTTTTTCTTTTGTGATCCAGATAGAGCATGCAATTTTAAACAACTTTTTAATTCACTCCTATTATCAATTTTTCTTCGTTCTCTTGCTTTCTTTATTTGAAAAAGAAGGCATCTAAGCTATTTTTTGGTTCAGTGCCATGGAAAGCACTTGTTTATTGGTAGGTGAATTTACCCACCAATCAGCAGAACAACGCAGTGTGTTCACCAAAAATGGGCCGGCATCTAACCTTACATTCTTGCATTTCAAATAAAGATACCAAGAGAATGAAACGAATTTGATAATAGGAGTAAATTAGAAAGTTGCTTAAAATTGCATGCTCTATCTGAATCACGATAGAAAATATTTGGGTTCAGTGTCCCTTTAAGAGATCATCTCCCTTCGCAAACAAGGAGCAGGATACAAAAAGATAGCAAAGGCACTGAATGTTCCTATAGACACCGTTGGAAGCATAGTTCACAATATAAAAGTTAAAAGAGCAGTGGTTACACTACCTTGACATGGCAGAGAAAGGAAGCTATCAACGGCTGCAACAAGATTTCTGAGAAGACAGGTTGAAAAAAACCTGCGAGTGACTGAAAAAGACCTGCAGCAAGACTTGCCACTCTAGTGGATCATGTTCGCCCGACATCGCTAAACGTCGACATAATATGCTAATGGCATTTAACATTGCACAAGTATTTCTAGTGAAATGCTTGTGCAATGCCGCCCCCTTCAGATTTGCGGCCAATCGGCTGCTAGCAGGGGGTGTCAATCATCGCTATCGTATCTGATCAGGATGAACCGCTGCTTCTTAACTTATGTTTCCGGTGACCCTGGTGGTTCATGCCGAAACTGCTGCTTTTGCAGCATATTAAATTGGCCCCTTGGTGGCAACAAGTACTGAGGTTTTAGTTTGTACTGTAAGGCGCATACTAAACGCAGAAGGTTTCCTTTCCTGAACTCTAAGACATACACCACTACTGACCCAAAAGCACATAAAGTTGGCTCCAATATGCTCAAAGAATACAAAAAATGCCTGAAGGAGCGCCTAAGTATAGGCAAGGTCGAAATGGTAGAATAGAGGTCTAGATGTGGTATAAAAATCTAAGTGCAATAATATTTAATATCACAGAGAATAATAATCAGAGGTGGTGGATAAGTTAAGGAGCAGCTGTCTTACGACCGCTGCTTCTTAACTTATGTTTCCGGTGACCCTGGTGGTTCATGCCGAAACTGCTGCTTTTGCAGCATATTAAATTGGCCCCTTGGTGGCAACAAGTACTGAGGTTTTAGTTTGTACTGTAAGGCGCATACTAAACGCAGAAGGTTTCCTTTCCTGAACTCTAAGACATACACCACTACTGACCCAAATGCACATAAAGTTGGCTCCAATATGCTCAAAGAATACAAAAAATGCCTGAAGGAGCGCCTAAGTATAGGCAAGGTCGAAATGGTAGAATAGAGGTCTAGATGTGGTATAAAAATCTAAGTGCAATAATATTTAATATCACAGAGAATAATAAAACATCAAATATTGACACAAATATCATAAAAAATCAATTAATCTATAAATAAATGCATGGATCCATGACTAAAAATATATATAAAAACAATGGTTACAATTAAAAGTTGATAAAAGTAGGGAAAAAGGCCCTATAGTAGGCCAAAATGCGTTGGCAAATATATGGTGAGCTCTATTTTAATTATCTGATATTTTATTTAAAACAATACTGTGCTATGTTATTGTCTTTCACTTACAGGATTTGAAGACCTTCATCACATTATTTGGATCACATCCTTTTTTTGATAGGATCTTTTTACTGTTGTTTGATCAATATCAACAAATAGATATTTTTTGGACACTCATTTATTTTTTGTTTTTTCTTTTGATCTTATTCACCGTTTTTTCTTTTGTGACATTATTGCATTTAACTTTCTACACACCACACCTTTGGAGATTTTTCACTCTTTTTATTTTTTGCACTCGCACTTTGGACGCATTATATCACAGGAGAACATTTCACCTTTTGAGGAAATTTATATATTTTTTGGATTATTTGATGAACTTTTCGTAATTTGTTTATACACCACAAAATTGTTTTCATTGTTAATATTTGGCTGGATGTACCTTTACATTACATTTTTCCATTTGACATATTAGGATATAATAACCTCTTAGAGTACATATTGTTTATTGGGCGGCTCTGTCCCTACTTTTATCAACTTTTAATTGTAACCATTGTTTTTATATATATTTTTAGTCATGGATCCATGCATTTATTTTTAGATTAATTGATGTTTTATGATATTTGTGTCAATATTTGATGTTTTATTATTCTCTGTGATATTAAATATTATTGCACTTAGCTTTTTATACCACATCTAGACCTCTATTTTACCATTTCGACCTTGCCTATACTTAGGCACTCCTTCAGGCATTTTTTGTATTCTTTGAACTTACTGTGGGCGGCTAGGGGCCCATTCTGTTTAGGAGCTACAGGTCACGATCAGCGCTGTTAGATATTTGTTCCAATATGCTCAAAATCATATAAATAAGCCACAGAAGTTTTAGGATTCTGTTCTGTGGATCAATGAAACAAAACTGGAACTTTTTGGTCTGATGGATCAGCTGTATGTCTGGAGGAAGAAGAATGAAGCATACGGTAAAAAGAACACTCAGGCCCATTTATCAAGTTTTGAATGGAGCTTGTGGGCCCGTGTTTCTGGCGAGTCTTCAGACTCACCAGAAACACCAGTTATGAAGCAGCGGTCTAAAGACCGCTGCTCCATAACCCTGTCCGCCTGCTCTGATGAGGCGGACAGGAATCGCCGGAAATCAACCCGATCGAGTATGATCGGGTTGATTGACACCACCCTGCTGGCGGCCGATTGGCAGCGAGTCAGCAGGGGGCGGCGTTGCACCAGCAGCTCTTGGGAGCTGCTGGTGCAATGTTAAATGCGGAGAGCGTATTGCTCTCCGCATTAAGCGAGGTCTTGTGGACCTGATCCGCACTGTCGGATCAGGTCCGCAAGACCTTTATTAAATAGGCCCCTCCGCCTACAGTTAAGCATGGTGGTGGCTCAATGATGCTCTGTGGCTGCTTTGCATCCTCTGGCACCGGAAATCTGCAGCGTGTAGAAGGCAAGATGGATTTATTGAAGTATCAGGAAATCCTAGGAGAAAACTTCTTGCCGTCTGTAAGGAGGCTGAAGTTTGGGCATCATTGAACCTTTCAAGAGGACAATGATCACAAGCATACCTCAAATTCCACCAAGTCTTGGTTGCAGAATGAGTCCTGGAAGATTCAACAGTGTCCATCACAGTCACCTGACTTGAACCAAATCGAAAATCTCTGGTGGTATTTTGAGAAAGTGGTTGCAGCATGCAAACCTAAGAATATTTCCGAACTGGAGGCCATTACTCATGAGGAATGGGCTAAGATTCCTCAGGAACGCTGCCAAAAGCTGATGTCTGGCTATGCATCTCGTTCGCATAAGGTCATAACAGCAAAAGGGTGCTCTACTAAGTATTAAGGATGCTTGCTATGAAGGGGTTAAATAATTTTGAGACTGCAGAATTCATTAAAAGTTGCATTTTCATTTGAATTTGGGGAAACCACTTGAAGCATTCATGTGTTGAACTATTTCAATTGCTTTTGTTTGATTTGTTTATTGCAAACAGCTGAAAGTCTGTAAATATTGACAATAAACCTGATTTGCAATGAGGGTTGAATAATTTTGATCACAACTGTACATATACAAACATATCCATATTTAGACATGTATATGTACAGTATTTATCTCTATATTAAAGCTTTTTGCAGTCCTTTTTTTTATAACACCTGAGATCTCATTTCTTTGAACCCTTATAACTTTTTTGGCAGTTTTTAAAAAAAATATATTTTTATTAGATAGTGTTATAAGTGTAAATGTACTTTTAAATGTATTTTTGATGTGTTTTATGACACTTTATTGTTTTGGGAAAGAGTTAACCAGAGCTCTGAGGTTTCACTATCCTGACGTGCGTTAACTTCAATTGTGCTCAAGCGATCCTGCTTACTTTCAACTTGTAAAACAGGCGTTACATCCAACGCACGCAAACAGCAGAGATAAACCTGATATTGCTCGGATGTAACTGTTAGCGCGCGATTTGTAATATGGCCCTAAATATTTTTAAATATGTGAACGAGCTTACCAAAATCTTTAGATATTAAACTCTAAATCTAAAAAAAATAAAAAAAATAAAAATAAATAAATCACAACTTCTTAAACACCTGGTACTGAGTTCACTGCTTCACCCACTTCTCGTGTTTCTGTGTAAAATATATGAATATTTTAAAAATAAGTCTATATAACTTACAGTAAATTTAAACTACATAAAAATTATTTTTCACTTTATGCTCCTATTATTATTATTATTATTATTGATTATTTGTAGAGCGCCAACAGATTCCACAGCGCTATTAACAAAGGCGGAGTACAACAAAATAGTTATAGGGATCAAATGGGTAGAGGGCCCTGCCAAGAGTTGCACTGTTGTAGTCAGCTCTTGAGAAGGTGATCAACAAACAGCTGGACTCCTAAACTTACATGCTAAGGGGGTTCAGGGGATAGCAATGGAGGAGAGGAACTGGTATAAAGAAAGGTTAGCGTAGGTTGTATGCATCCCTGAACAGTAAAGTCTTTAGGGAGCACTTGAAGCTTTTAAAACTAGAAGAGAGTCTTGTGGAGCGAAGCAGAGAGTTCCACAAGATGGGAGCCAGTCTGGAGAAGTCCTGTAAACGGGAGTGTGATGAGGTGACAAGAGAGAAGGAGAGTAGGAGGTCGTGAGCAGAGTGAAGGGGACGGGAGGGAGAGTATCTGGAGAGAAGGTCTGAGATATAGGGGGGAGCAGTGCAGTTGAGGGCTTTGTATGTCAGAGTGAGAATTTTGTGTTTGATCCTAGAGGCAAGAGGAAGCCAGTGAAGAGATTGGCAGAGAGGTGCAGCAGATGAAGAGCGACTTGTAAGGAAGATGAGTCTGGCAGAGGCATTCATTAAGGATTGTAAAGAAGCTAGGCGGTAGGTGGGGAGAACAGAGAGACCAGAGAGGACAGAGTTGCAGTAATCGAGGTGGGAGAGGAGGAGAGAGTGGATTAAAATCTTAGTTGTGTCTTGTGTAAGGAAGTGTCTTATTTTAGAGATGTTTTTAAGGTGGAAGCGGCAGGCTTTAGCCAAAGACTGAATGTGAGGAGTGAAAGAAAGATCTGAGTCAAATATGACCCCGAGACATCGGGCATGCGGGGTAGGGGTAATGATGGAGTTGTCAACAGTTATAGAGAGATTGGGGGTGGAGAGTTTGGAGAAGGGGGGAAAATAAGGCGCTCAGTTTTGGAGAGATTTAGCTTGAGGTAGTGAGAGGACATCCAGTTGGAGATGTGAGAAAGACAGTTGGTGACACGGGTTAGCAAGGAAGGAGAAAGGTCTGGCGCAGAGAAGTAGATTTGGGTGTCATCGGCATACAAATGATATTGTAAACCGTGGGACTTTATTAGGGAACCTAGTTATGACGTGTAAATTGAGAAGAGAAGGGGACCAAGGACAGAGCCTTGTGGTACTCCGACAGAAAGTGGTGATGGGGCAGAGGAGGCCCCAGAGAAGGCTACACTAAAGGTACGGTTTGACAGGTATGAAAAGAGAGCCACGAGAGGGCTGTGTCACATATGCCGAAGGATTGGAGGGTTTGGAGCAAGAGAGGGTGGTCAACAGTGTCAAAGGCTGCGGACAGATCAAGGAGAATAAGCAGAGAGAAGTGGCCTTTTGATTTTGCTGTAAGTAGGTCGTTGGTAACCTTAACAATTGCTGTTTCTGTGGAGTGATGGGGACGAAATCCAGATTGCAATAGGTCAAGGAGGGAGTTTATTGTAAGGAAATGGGATAGGCGTGCATAAGCTAGTTTTCCGAGAAGCTTTGATGGGAGGAGGGAAATATGGCGGTAGTTGGATGGGGAGGTAGGATCAAGGGAAGGTTTTTTGAGGATAGGTGTGACCAGTGCATGTTTCAGCGATGAGGGAAATATACCAGTGCTGAGGGAGAGGTTGAAAGTGTGTGTGAGTATAGGGATAAGGGTGGCAGAGAGGGAGGGGAGTAGCTGTGAGGGGATAGGGTCAAGGGGACAGGTAGTGAGGTGAGAGCGCAGTATAAGTGCCGAAACTTCTTCCTCAGTAACAGGGGAGAATGAGCTAAATTTAAGGTTATGTGGGTTGTGGTTGATTGAGAGCATTTGTGGGGGTGAGAGAATGGAATTATGTTGAGAGCTGATTTCATTTCTGATGGAGTTCTAATACATAAACACATAAACAAAAAAGTTCTAATGAAATTCCTTAGTAAGGTCTGTTAGAGGAAGATGAGAATGAAGACTGTAAAACAATATTCCCATTAGGGCTGATAGATTTTAATAGTCGTAAAAAATGTATCTCAACTACATTCCAGACAGGATGGGCACAGGAGGGAATCAGGGATGTTACGTGGGAGGAGGGCCGGGAGGGATTTGAGAGGGTTAAGAAAACCACTCTTTCTGCCAATCTGAGAGAAACCCAAACTAAGTTCTTACATAAAGCCTACATGACCCCTAATTTGTTGGTTAAATGGATCCCCAATTGGCCTAATAAGTGTTCCAAATGCTCCGTGGAGGCCCCTGGATTGTTGCACTGTATCTGGGACTGCCCACTGATAAAACAGTTCTGCAATAAGCTACAATATTGGATTAATAAAAAGATGAATATCCCGATTGTCCTTGGTCCTAATGATGAGCTATTCCTGAATTGGGACAAACAATACAGACAGCATGACTCAGAATTGACCATGATTATCCTCTTAGTGAGGAAAAGCATACTTTAAACATTGGACTGATAATACGGCCCCTACGGTGGCCTACTTCCGTAACATGCTAAGAATGCAATTATTTGTAGAACAGGCTGACGTTAGAGTAGATGTCTGTAATAGGTTGAACTTGTTTTTGCGAAAATGGTGTACATTAATTTTAACATTTGAACTGGAGGTCCAGAGGCAGGTGCTCGCACCATTTAGACACACCAACTTATTTTTAGAAGATTCTCTACGGAGAATGGGATCATATTATGTTTCCCTATGGGAGGGGAGAGTGGACAGCAGGTCCTCTTTTTTTTCTCTCTCTTTTTGCTGGATTCTCAAGGCATGCTATGGAACAGAAGAGAATAGGGTAAATAGCATGACAGATATAAGAACGGTACTTTTAGTTCAATAACTATTTATTTAGGTTAGTTTTAAGATTAGATAGTTATTGGGTGTGGTAGGCGAGTGAGGGGAATAGGCCCTCTTCCCCATAAAAAAAAATAAAAAAAAATAAAAGAGTGAAACATGAGAGATTGTTGCATGTAAGAAATGGAGATAATATGTGTCAATGATAGACGAACATCAGTAATATGCGCTCTAAATTAGCTGTATTGTCTCATGAATACTGTATTTGTCAATAAGCAAATAATTAGCATGCTTGAATGTATTTGGAAATTACATTGTATTGATGCTGTGACTTTATGTATTTACATGTACTCTCTCAATAAAAAGATATTTTTTAAAAAAAAACGTATCTCACATTTTAGAAGTGCAGAATGGGTATGACGACTCCCCTTTCCTTTGGCCATTATGTTTATCAGCATTTCTTTAAGGTAACACATTTTGGAATCTTCTGCAACCCTTTTGTGACTTAGGCTAACAGTCTGCAAATTCTCCGACATATAGTTTACTGTATACCTAAAATATATTGCCAGTTTCTCCCCCTATTTGTTAAATGTATAGGTCACCTCTGAGAACAAAACATTAGCTCATAGCTTAAAAAATGCTACCATAACTTCATTATTTTATTGTGAAAGGTTTGCAGCCACCAATTTCAAAATTCTGCTTTCAACTATGTAGTAAAATATGTTTTATGTAGTTACATTACCATATTCCTATAGATTATTATGTTACATGATTTCACACTGGTTGTTTAAAAAATAGCACATTTACATAACTTAATATGGGCAAAGATTTATGGGGTCTAGTAAAACCAAGTGAACAAACAGTTTCCAATTAAAGGGATATGAAACTCAAACTTTTTCTATTGTGATTAAGACAGAGACCTAGATTTGGAGTTTGGCGTTAGCCGTGAAAACCAGCGTTAGAGGCTCCTAACGCTGGTTTTAGGCTACCGCCGGTATTTGGAGTCACTCAAAATAGGGTCTAACGCTCACTTTTCAGCCGCGACTTTTCCATACCGCAGATCCCCTTACGTCAATTGCATATCCTATCTTTTCAATGGGATCTTTCTAACTCCGGTATTTAGAGTCGTTTCTGAAGTGAGCGTTAGACATCTAACGACAAAACTCCAGCCGCAGGAAAAAAGTCAGTAGTTAAGAGCTTTCTGGGCTAACGCCGGTTCATAAACCTCTTAACTACTGTGCTCTAAAGTACACTAACACCCATAAACTACCTATGTACCCCTAAACCAAGGTCCCCACACATCGCCGACACTCGAATAATTTTTTTTAACCCCTAATCTGCCGACCGCCACCTACGTTATCCTTATGTACCCCTAATCTGCTGCCCCTAACACCGCCGACCCCTGTATTATATTTATTAACCCCTAACCTGCCCCCCACAACATCGCCTCCACCTACCTACACTTATTAACCCCTAATCTGCCGACCGCAAAGCGCCGCCACCTACGTTATCCTTATGTACCCCTAATCTGCTGCCCCTAACACCGCCGACCCCTATATTATATTTATTAACCCCTAATCTGCCCCCCTCAACGTCGCCTCCACCTGCCTACACTTATTAACCCCTAATCTGCCCTCCCTAACATCGCCGACACCTAACTTCAATTATTAACCCCTAATCTGCCGACCGGAGCTCACCGCTATTCTAATAAATGTATTAACCCCTAAAGCTAAGTCTAACCCTAACACTAACACCCCCCTAAGTTAAATATATAAATATATAAATATAGTTTAAACAAAATTAATTAACTCTTATTAAATAAATTATTCCTATTTAAAGCTAAATACTTACCTGTAAGGTAGGAAAATTCTGATTGGCTGATGGAATCAGCCAATCAGAATCAAGTTCAATCCGATTGGCTGATCCAATCAGCCAATCAGATTGAGCTTGCATTCTATTGGCTGATCGGAACAGCCAATAGATTGCGAGCTCAATCTGATTGGCTGATTGAATCAGCCAATCGGATTGAACTTGAATCTGATTGGCTGATTCCATCAGCCAATCAGAATTTTCCTACCTTAATCGGAATTCGAGGGACGCCATCTTGGATGACGTCCCTTAAAGGAACCGTCATTCGTCGTTAGTCCGTTGGGCCAGCAGGATGTTCCGCGTCGGAGGTCTGCAAGATGGATCCGGAAGAAAGAAGATTGAAGATGCCGTTGATAGAAGACTTCATCCGGATCATGGACCTCTTCAGGTCCCGCTTGGATGAAGACTTCATCCGGATCATGGACCTCTTCAGCTCCCGCTTGGATGAAGACTTCAGCCGGATCATGGACCTCTTCAGCCCCCCGCTTGGGCTTGGATCAGGACATCGGAGGAGCTCTTCTGGACAGATCGTTGAACCCGGTGAGGTGAAGACAAGGTAGGAAGATCTTCAGGGGCTTAGTGTTAGGTTTATTTAAGGGGGGTTTGGGTTAGATTAGGGGTATGTGGGTGGTGGGTTGTAATGTTGGGGGGGGGTATTGTATGGTTTTTTTTACAGGCAAAAGAGCTGAATTCTTTGGGGCATGCCCCGCAAAGGGCCCTGTTCAGGGCTGGTAAGGTAAAAGAGCTTTGAACTTTAGTTATTTAGAATAGGGAAGGGCATTTTTTTATTTTGGGGGTCTTTGTTATTGTATTAGGGGGCTTAGAGTAGGTGTAATTAGTTTAAAATTGTTGTAATATTTTTCTTATGTTTGTAAATATTTTTTTATTTTTGTAACTTAGTTCTTTTTTATTTTTTGTACTTTAGCAAGTTTATTTAATTGTATTTATTTGTAGGAATTGTATTTAATTAATTTATTGATAGTGTAGTGTTAGGTTAATTGTAGGTAATTGTAGGTAGTTTATTTAATTAATTTATTGATAGTATAGTGTTAGGTTTAATTGTAACTTAGGTTAGGATTTCTTTTACAGGTAAATTTGTAATTATTTTAACTATTTTAGCTATTAAATAGTTCTTAACTATTTAATAGCTATTGTACCTGGTTAAAATAAATACAAAGTTACCTGTAAAATAAATATTAATCCTAAAATAGCTATAATATAATTATAATTTATATTGTAGCTATATTAGGATTTATTTTACAGGTAAGTATTTAGCTTTAAATAGGAATAATTTATTTAATAAGAGTTAATTAATTTCGTTAGATTAAAATTATATTTAATTTAGGGGGGTGTTAGTGTTAGGGTTAGACTTAGCTTTAGGGGTTAATACATTTATTAGAATAGCGGCGAGATTGGGTCGGCAGATTATAGGTTAATAATTGAAGTTAGGTGTCGGCGATGTTAGGGAGGGCAGATTAGGGGTTAATACTATTTATTATAGGGTTAGTGAGGCGGATTAGGGGTTAATAACTTTATTATAGTAGCGCTCAGGTCCGGTCAGCAGATTAGGGGTTAATAAGTGTAGTTAGGTGGAGGCGACGTTGTGGGGGGCAGATTAGGGGTTAATAAATATAATATAGGGGTCGGCGATGTTAGGGCAGCAGATTAGGGGTACATAAGGATAATGTAAGTAGCGGCGGTGTACGGAGCGGCAGATTAGGGGTTAATAATAATATGCAGGGGTCAGCGATAGCGGGGGCGGCAGATTAGGGGTTAATAAGTGTAAGGTTAGGGGTGTTTAGACTCGGGGTACATGTTAAAGTGTTAGGTGCAGACGTAGGAAGTGTTTCCCCATAGCAAACAATGGGGCTGCGTTAGGAGCTTAACGCGGCTTTTTTGCAGGTGTTAGGTTTTTTTTCAGCTCAAACAGCCCCATTGTTTCCTATGGGAGAATCGTGCACGAGCACGTTTTTGAGGCTGGCCGCTTGCGTAAGCAACTCTGGTATCGAGAGTTGAAGCTGCATTAAAAAAGCTCTACGCTCCTTTTTTGGAGCCTAACGCAGCCTTTATGTGGACTCTCAATACCAGAGTTATTTTTATGGTGCGGCCAGAAAAAAGCCGGCGTTAGTTTTTCGGGTCGTTACTGACAAAACTCCAAATCTAGCCGAGAGTTTGCAACTTCTATTATCAAATTTGCTTTTATCCCATATTATTCTTTGTTGAAGAGATAGGTGTCTGGGGCACTTCATGGCAGGTATTAGTGCTGCCATCTATCGCTCTTGCAAACGTATTACATTCTTCCAAAACTGCTGTCATATATTGCTCCAGACGTGCACACACCTGAGCTTAAATCCATGCTATTCATCAAAATATACAAAGAAAATTTGATAATAGAAATAAATTAGAAAGTTGTTTCAAATTGTATGCATCTAAACCATGAAGGAAACATTTTTGGATTTTGTGTCCCTTTAAGGAGATCTTTTTTTATTTATATATATATATATATATATATATATATATAGCACACATAATGCATTTACAAATGTATAGTTAACATAACATTTAATGATCCACCAAATAGTAATATCTCATTTACATTAATTAATGTGACATACCCATAATCCTCTTCATTGCTCATTATGAAAATGAGAAAGAAGTGTAATGTGTGTGGAATATATATTAAAATGGAACCCTGCGCTATGGTCTGCTTTCAAGAAATCTTTACCCAACAGGCCACATGACATTTGTTGAAGGATTAAGATGTTATGCTTCTAGGATATGCCTTTGAGAAGAAACAAAACTTAAAAAGGGGCTTAAAAGGGGCTCATTTTACAGAGGGCTGGTAAAGTGTACAGCCTACTTTTTCAGTGCCTAAGACTATCCTAAATGTTTAGTTGAATATTTACTTTAAATAAAGCAAATTAAGTTAGATTTGTATTGAGTTTACTGTGCTTTAAAGCACAAAAATAAGGTCAAGTATGAATCAAATACATTTTTACTTCTTAACAACAGCAACTTACACTGTACCTGTTACAAGGGTCTTCTAGGACTTTAACGGCATGTATCTCACAGACAGGGGCAAGCTTGTGCTATTTCTGCATGACTCAGGGACACTTTTCCTGGAATTTAGCTATGGATGGGGATTGTGGATTTCTAATTCTCATTAACTGAAATGCACCCTGCTGACTTCTCAAGGTTAACCCTGCTGCATATCTTTCCCTGATTCACTTTAACTGATAACAAGTGCAAAAAATGTATTTTACACTAACATGATGACTATGATTAGCCTTGTTGTCTGTACTAAAAGTCAGATTGGCTACTCCAAATAAGTTAATAGCATGAGGAGTTTGGCTACTGAAAACAATTTCAGTAAAAATGATATTAATTTGTTTTAAAAACATTTATTCTTGACTGATATGTTATTCTACAGCAACACAAAATAAATGTTTTCTAATTACAATGTGCTCTGTGTACTAAGCAGCAAACACTGCTTTGCACTTGAAGGCTCACTCATACAAACCTGCTTACCACAATATAAGAAACAGTGGCCATATAAATGCTGTTCCTTAAACTCTCCTGCACTTCAGAGCTGGCAGAGATAAATTACCCTAAACATGTTCATTGGGGTGATTGACTGGCCTTGCTCTCACATGATTGTTTGCATGAAAGCAGGGGGTGGGACTGCAAAAGTCAATGCTTGTGCAATAATACATTCTGGTAGCTGATGTATTTTTTCATTGCAAATCTTTGGTGTGGGGTTCTTTGCCTCCTCCTGGTGGCCAATTGATGCAATTCCCACGTGTAAGAATTAAGTTGTTAGACTCTCGCAACCAAAAAAAGAAAGAAAATTATCAGGTAAGATAAATTAAATTTTTAACTCAAAATAATGTTTTTCCTGTTTTCTTCTGCATCAACCTTGGGGTCTGCATGGTCAGTTTAGCGCACGTAAGCCCTCAAGATTGTCAGACTTTTTAAAAGTTTGTTTTTTACACTCACCGTCCTTTGGGTCTGTGCACATCTGGTTAGCGCATGTAAGCCCTCAGCATTTCGTGTGTCGGGTTTTAGATAGCTTTTCTCTTTATTTTCCGTTGGGTTTTGTGCACTTTCCCTATCTGTTAGCATGCTCTCCAGTCATTGGATTGAGTTTGTTTGTTTCAGATTAGCATGCCTGGATTAGTAAATTTTGTAAAGAGCTTCTTTTGGAGGTGGTAAGTTTTCCCTTTCTTCAAGAGCTCTTTTTGTGGGTATATAACATTTTCATTTATTTACGCATTTTCTACTTTTGTATTTTTCAGCAATAATGGATCTTTTCTGATTATCTCCCTAAATCTTCCTTAGAAGACATGTAGACAGTTCCCAAGTCAGATTAAGACATGAGGCTCATAGTGTTCACTGCCCCTTTAAAACAGGCAGAAAAAAACCTACTTGATAATATGGGGCCAATTAATCATCGGTCTGTCCGACATGATCCGCTCAATGGATCATGTCCGACAGACATTGGGAAATGCTGACAGCATACGCTGTGGGCATTTATCATTGCACAAGCAGTTCTTGTGAACTGCTTGTGCAATGCCGCCCCCTGCAGATTCGCACGCAATCAAAAAAAGGGGGGTCAATCAGCCTGATCGTATAGTCTTAAGACCACGGCTTCATACCTGCTCTTTCCGGTGAGCCTGAAGGCTCATGCAGAAACAGGGTCATCAAACTCCATTCAGAGCTTGATAATTTGGCCCCTATGCATGAAAGAAAATTTGAAATAAGTAAAAAAAAAAATAGTAAGACAAGATACTTCACTGGGGCAATAGAGATTTTTTTTTATCTTGTGTGGTGTTCTATGACTATGCCCCCAGATGCCCCTATCATATTATAGAGGAAGTGTACATTTGTATAACAATACTATTTTATATTTACATTAACTGTGTATTCTCCATGTTGTGCTTGTAATTTGTATAAAGGGACACTGTACTATAAAATTAGTTTCCACTTAATATGCTACAAATGACTTGTTATGCCTACTGCAGAGTATTAAATGCATGGGAAATTGTTCCTTCATCTTTATTTCCACATTTCAAATAGCTATTTTTCTCTTTAAAACCATCATCTAGGACATGCCTATAAGAATGAGATGCAACCAGCAAAAGTAGCTATTTCAAATAACAGATAGAGGTAATGTAGCTATTTGCAAACTCTCCAGCAGGTAAAATGGAATATTGGGAACACCATAAAGGGGATAAAATATTCATTTAACACCTTAGCAATAGCTTCTCTTTTTATGTGCAAAATATCATGTATATGTATGCATTTAATTCCAATATTAATGCTATGGGCACTGACAAATCTGTAGAAAATATAAATGAAGTGATTTTCAATACTCTTCAAACATGGCCTCATCTTTGCTACAAAAACCCTCTGCAACCTCACAAGATCTATAAATCTAGCCCATTGAAGAGGCAACACAAAAAAATAAAAAACAATCATAGGTTTCACAGCACAACATACAAAACAGACAAGCTACCTCATGTTTTGCTATGTAAAAGAAAACAGATTGCGAGATTAAAGTAACATTTTCAAACATATCTTTTTCTTATCGCTACTAAGGGCTTTTTTTCTATTGAGCCACAATGAGTTTTTCAAGAGGTCCTAAAACAAAAAAACTGCTATCATAAGCAGTTACACTTATTTGCCGTTTTCAATGTCACATTTTCCAAAAGAAAATATTAGCCGATAAGCGCAAGTTTAAACCAGGTTTCAATTGAAAACGTAAACAGTTAAAACACTGTTGGAAGCTGTCAATAAGATGTCGAACATTGCGTCATTCTCAACTAGGTGTAAAAGAGGGAAAATATTCTTTTTCGAGGCCTCTTTTTCATTGAGATTTCAAGTTTTCAAACTATACAATTGTTATTTGTAATTTTTTTTTGCTAGCCCAGGTATAGGACTAGTTGGAGTTATGTTCCTATTTAAATGTCAACATGTATTTACATATAAAAAGCACATATCTAAATAATTTCAATGAAGCCAATGGGGGGTAGTTATCAAGACGTCAACCTCAAATACGCTGGAATTCCGCAGCGCATTTGTGGCGAGGCTGATTCGCCTTAGTTATCAAGCCCTAAATACCGGCAAAAGTAGAATTTTGTGAAGTAAGCTTCGATCCGCCGGACTCAGTCCGACACAGATCGATTCTTACGTCACTACAGATGTTCCGCACACAAGTGCGGCACAATCTGACTACTTTTGCTAGTTATCAAAAAACTAGCAGGTACGCTCGGCACTTTTCCGGCCCAGCGTACCTGGTTTTCAATCCGCCGCCCACAGGAATCAATGGGAGTCTGACCATAGCGAAAGTTCATGTTCACTGCTGCCAGACATCCCATTGATTCCTATGGGAGATGTCTGCACCTAACACCCTAACATGTACCCCGAGTCTAAACACCCCTAATCTGCCCCCCCTACACCGCCGCAACTAAATAAAGTTATTACCCCCTAAATCGCCGCTCCCGGAGCCCACCGCAACTATTATAAAGTTATTAACCCCTAAACCGCCGCTCCCGGAGCCCACCACAAGCTATAATAAATATGTTAACCCCTAAAGCCGCAACTATAATATATGTATTAACCCTTAAACTGCCACTCCCAGACACCGCCGCAACCTACATTATACCTATTAACCCCTATTCTGCCCCCCTATACCGTCGCCACCTATAATAAAGTTATTAACCCCTATCCTGCTGATCCCGCACCTCGCCGCAACTAAATAAATAGTTTAACCCCTAAACCGCCGCTCCCGGACCCCAACGCAACCTATATTAAACTTATTAACCCCTAATCTGCCCCCCCCTACACCGTCGCCACCTATAATACATTTATTAACCACTATCCTGCCAACACTGTAATAAAATTATTAACCCCTAAACCTAAATCTAACCCTAACCCTAACACCCCCTAACTTAAATATTAATTAAATAAATCTAAATAATATTTATCTTATTAAATAAATTAATCCTATTTAAAACTAAATACTTACCTTTAAAATAAACCCTAATATAGCTACAATATAAATAATAATTATATTGTAGCTATCTTAGGATTTATTTTTATTTTACAGGCAAATTTCAATTTATTTTAACTAGGTACAATAGCTATTAAATAGTTATTAACTATTTAATTGCTACCTATTAAAATAAAGAAAAAATTACATGTAAAATAAAAACTAACCTAAGTTACAATTACACTTAACACTACACTATACTTTAATAAATTATTCCTATTTAAAACTAAATACTTACCTGTAAAATAAACCCTAAGATAGCTACAATATAATTAATAATTACATTGTAGATATTTTTAGGAATTATATTTATTTTACAGGTAACTTTGTATTTATTTTAGCTAGCTAGAATAGTTATTAAATAGTTATTAACTATTTAATAATTACCTAGCTAAAAGAAATACAAAATTACCTGTAAAATAAATCCTAACCTAAGTTACAATTAAACCTAACACTACACTATCATTAAATTAATTAAATAAATTACCTACAAATAACTACAATTAAATACAATTAAATAAACTAACTAAATTACAAAAAATAAAAAAAGCTAAGTTACAAAAAATAAAAAAATAAGTTACAAACATTTAAAAAATATTACAACAATGTTAAGCTACTTACACCTAATCTAAGCCCCCTAATAAAATAACAAACCCCCCCAAAATGAAAAAATTCCCTACCCTATTCTAAATTAAAAAGTTCAAAGCTCTTTTACCTTACCAGCCCTTAAAAGGGCCGTTTGCCCCAAAGAAAACAGCTCTTTTGCCTGTAAAAGAAAAATACAACCCCCCCCACATTAAAACCCACCACCCACATACCCCTAATCTAACCCAAACCCCCCTTAAAAAAACCTAACACTACCCCCCTGAAGATCATCCTACCTTGAGTCGTCTTCACTCAGCCGAGCCACCGATGGAACCGAAGAGGAGATCCGGAGCGGCAGAAGTCATCATCCAAGGGGCGCTGAAGAAATCTTCAGCCAATCAGATTGAGCTCGCATTCTATTGGCTGATCGGAACAGCCAATAGAATGCGAGCTCAATCTTATTGGCTGATTGGATCAGCCAATCGGATTGAACTTCAATCTGATTGGCTGATTCAATCAGCCAATCAGATTTTTCCTACCTTATTTCCGATTGGCTGATAGAATCCTATCAGCCAATCAGAATTGAAGGGACGCCATCTTGGATGACGTCCCGTAAAGGAATATCCATTCGTCGGTAGTCGTCGGGAAGAAGAGGATGGCTCCGCGTCGGCTCGTCTGAAGATGGCTCCGCTCCGCTCCGGATGGATGAAGATTGAAGACCCCGCTTGGAAGATGACATCGCCCGGATGGAAGATTTCTTCAGCGCCGCTTGGATGATGACTTCATCGGATGGAAGATTTCTTCAGCGCCCCTTGGATGATGACTTCTGCCACTCCGGATCTCCTCTTCGGTTCCATTGGTGGCTCGGCTGAGTGAAGATGACTCAAGGTAGGATGATCTTCAGGGGGTAGTGTTAGGTTTTTTTTAAGGGGGGTTTGGGTTAGATTAGGGGTATGTGGGTGGTGGGTTTTAATGTTGGGGGGTTATATTTTTCTTTTACAGGCAAAATAGCTGTTTTCTTTGGGGCATGCCCCACAAACGGCCCTTTTAAGGGCTGGTAAGGTAAAAGAGCTTTGAACTTTTTAATTTAGAATAGGGTAGGGAATTTTTTTTATTTTGGGGGGGTTGTTATTTAATTAGGGGGCTTAGATTAGGTGTAAGTAGCTTAATATTGTTGTAATATTTTTTAAATGTTTGTAACTTATTTTTTTTATTTTTTGTAACTTAGCTTTTTTTATTTTTTGTAATTTAGCTAGTTTATTTAATTGTATTTAATTGTAGTTATTTGTAGCTAATTTATTTAATTAATTTAATGATAGTGTAGTGTTAGGTTTAATTGTAACTTAGGTTAGGATTTATTTTACAGGTAATTTTGTATTTCTTTTAGCTAGGTAGTTATTAAATAGTTAATAACTATTTAATAACTATTCTAACTAGCTAAAATAAATACAAAGTTACCTGTAAAATAAATATAAATCCTAAAATAGCTACAATGTAATTATTAATTATATTGTAGCTATCTTAGGGTTTATTTTACAGGTAAGTATTTAGTTTTAAATAGGAATAATTTATTAAAGTATAGTGTAGTGTTAGGTGTAATTGTAACTTAGGTTAGTTTTTATTTTACAGGTTAATTTCTCTTTATTTGAACTAGGTAGCTATTAAATAGTTAATAACTATATAATAGCTATTGTACCTAGTTAAAATAAATTGAAAGTTGCCTGTAAAATAAAAATAAATCCTAAGATAGCTACAATATTATTATTATTTATATTGTAGCTATATTAGGGTTTATTTTAAAGGTAAGTATTTAGTTTTAAATAGGATTAATTTATTTAATAAGATTAATATTAAACGGCTAGATTTAGAGTTTTGTTGGTAATGACCCGCGTAGCTAACGCTGGCTTTTTTCTGGCCGCACCTTTAAAATAACTCTGGTATTGAGAGTCCACAGAATGGCTGCGTTAGGCTCCAAAAAAGGAGCATAGAGCATATTTAACGCAACTTCAACTCTCGATACCAGAGTTGCTTACGGACGTGGCCAGCCTCAAAAACGTGCTCGTGCACGATTCCCCCATAGGAAACAATGGGGCTGTTTGAGCTGAAAAACAACCTAACACCTGCAAAAAAGCCGCGTTCAGCTCCTAACGCAGCCCCATTGTTTCCTATGGGGAAACACTTCCTATGTCTGCACCTAACACTCTAACATGTACCCCGAGTCTAAACACCCCTAACCTTACACTTATTAACCCCTAATCTGCCGCCTCCACTATCACTGACCCTTGTATATTATTTTTAACCCCTAATCAGCCGCTCCGTAAACCGCCGCTACTTACATTATCCCTATGTACCCCTAATCTGCTGCCCCTAACACCGCCGACCCCTATATTATATTTATTAACCCCTAATATGCCCCCCACAACGTCGCCTCCACCTGCCTCCACTTATTAACCCCTAATCTGCCGAGCGGACCGCACCGCTATTATTATAAAGTTATTAACCCCTAATCCGCCTCACTAACCCTATAATAAATATTATTAAACCCTAATCTGCCCTCCCTAACATCGCCGACACCTAACTTCAATTATTAACCCCTAATCTGCCGACTGGAGCTCACCGCTATTCTAATAAATGTATTAACCCCTAAAGCTAATTCTAACCCTAACACTAACACCCCCCTAAATTAAATATAATTTTAATCTAACAAAATTAATTAACTCTTATTAAATAAATTATTCCTATTTAAAGCTAAATACTTACCTGTAAAATAAATCCTAATATAGCTACAATATAAATTATAATTATATTATAGCTATTTTAGGATTAATATTTATTTTACAGGTAACTTTGTATTTATTTTAACCAGGTACAATAGCTATTAAATAGTTAAGAACTATTTAATAGCTAAAATAGTTAAAATAATTACAAATTTACCTGTAAAATAAATCCTAACCTAAGTTACAATTAAACCTAACACTACACTATCAATAAATAAATTAAATACAATTCCTACAAATAAATACAATGAAATAAACTAACTAAAGTACAAAAAATAAAAAAGAACTAAGTTACAAAAAATAAAAAAATATTTACAAACATTAGAAAAATATTACAACAATTTTAAACTAATTACACCTACTCTAAGCCCCCTAATAAAATAACAAAGCCCCCCAAAATAAAAAAATGCCCTACCCTATTCTAAATTAGTAAAGTTCAAAGCTCTTTTACCTTACCAGCCCTGAACAGGGCCCTTTGCGGGGCATGCCCCAAGAAGTTCAGCTCTTTTGCCTGTAAAACAAAACATACAATACCCCCCCAACATTACAACCCACCACCCACATACCCCTAATCTAACCCAAACCCCCCTTAAATAAACCTAACACTAAACCCCTGAAGATCTCCCTACCTTGAGTCGTCTTCACCCAGCCGAGCCAAATTCTTCATCCAAGCGGAGCAAGAAGAGGCCCTCCATCCGGTAGAAGTCTTCATCCAAACGGGGCAGAAGAGGTCTTCCATCCGATTGAAGTCTTCATCCAAGCGGAATCTTCTATTGTCATCCATCCGGAGCGGAGCGGCAGCATCCTGAAGACCTCCGACGCGGAACATCCATCCTGGCCGACGACTGAACGACGAATGACGGTTCCTTTAAATGACGTCATCCAAGATGGCGTCCCTCGAATTCCGATTGGCTGATAGGACTCTATCAGCCAATCGGAATTAAGGTAGGAATATTCTGATTGGCTGATGGAGTCAGCCAATCAGAATCAAGTTCAATCCGATTGGCTGATCCAGAAAGCTCTTAACTACTGACTTTTTTCTGCGGCTGGAGTTTTGTCGTTAGATTTCTAACGCTCACTTCAGACACGACTCTAAATACCGGAGTTAGAAAGATCCCATTGAAAAGATAGGATACGCAATTGACGTAATGGGATCTGCGGGATGGAAAAGTCGCGGCTGAAAAGTGAGCGTTAGACCCTTTTTTGAATGACTCCAAATACCGGCGGTAGCCGCCAAACTCCAAATCTAGGCCTTAGTTAATAAGAGAAATATTATTTAGATTTATTTAATTAATATTTAAGTTAGGGGGGTTCTAGGGTTAGTGTTAGACTTAGGTTTGGGGGTTAATAATTTTATTACAGTGGCGACGGTGTAGGGGGGGGCAGAGTAGGGGTTAATAAGTTTAATATAGGTTGCGGGGGGGTCCGGGAGCGGCGGTTTAGTCGTTAAACTATTTATTTAGTTGCGGCGAGGTGCGCGATCAGCAGGATGGGGGTTAATAACTTTATTATAGGTGGCGATGGTATAGGGGGGGCAGGATAGGGGTTACTAGGTATAATGTAGGTGGCGGCGGTGTCCGGGAGCGGTGGTTTAGGGGTTAATAAATTTATAAGAGTTGTGGTGGGGTCTAGGAGCGGCGGTTTAGGGGTTACTAACTTTATTTAGTTGCGGGGGGCTCCGGGGGCGCCGGTATAGGGGGAAGAACAGTGTAGTTTAGTGTGGGTGTTTAGTGACAGGCTAGCAATAAAGCTGTAAAAAGGCCGAAGAGCAGCGAGATCGGATTAGTGATAACTATCACAGTCCACTGCTCATCGCCCAGTACTTGGTGCGCGGCTTTTTAACAGCTTTATTGATAACTTAGGAGAACGTATTCAGGTCCGCGGCGGTGATGGTAGGCGAGCTTAGGCGGGCTTATTGAACCGGCGAAGGCAGGTAAAGTAGACGGCTTGATAACCACCCCTCAATGCCTTAATGAATTCAATGTAGCTTTGCTTTTGTTTCTCTCTAGAGGTGATCACAGATAAGTAACGCAGACATTAAACGTAAACTTTATAGTGTAAGGTCGGGTTACCATAGCAAGGAACTTGTTATGGCATGAATTTTGAGAAACCCAACGTCGGATGGAAGTGTCAACACAATATTAACTTAGACCTACACAAAATGAGCGACTGCACGCATTTACAATATTTTTCAATGGAAACCTGGTACTAAAATGGAGGCGTAAATTACTTTTAGCTGTCGACCGCTTCGGTAGCCAATATTTTAGGAGTCATCCGAGATTTCTCATGAAATTCATGTGGCATAAATGATAATTTAAATAGTATAAATGCACAAATACAAACATGTGTGCTTATGTTTGTACTACTTCTTTTTTACATCAATGCACTTTGTGAATTTCAAGCATACATTAAGGGCGTGCCAAAGTAGAAAAAGTCACAAAGCACTGTGCCAGGGTTTACATTTGGTTAATAATGTGGCATTAAATTAGAAAGGGAAAAAAATGGCAATACTTAATTTAAAATTGATAATAGTTTAGTAATTCATTTGTTATTTTCTAGCACTATATTATAAAGCATTGCCTATTTCTTTAACCCCTTAAGGCCCACTGACATACCCCGTACGTCGCCAGCGAGGCCACGCTATTCCCGGTGGGCAGCAGGAAGGAGGGTATAATAGTGCAGTCACGCTGCTCATGACGGGACCAATGCTATTTTACCGAAGAAAACCCTTAACAACCAGCAATGTACAAGTTATGTTGTGGTAATTAAGGGGTTAAGTCAACTCATCTATTCAACAACTTTATTTTTTCTTACTCCTGGACATGCCTGCTGCTGTGGTAGGTTGTTTAACATTATCATTATCCTATAAACCTACAGCAAATGTGCAGTTACATCAAAAAATAGCTAAATATGAAACAATAAAGAAAACAAAGCTAAAATACAAATGCTCTAAAATATTTTTAACAGTAAGAGTTATAAACAGAATAGATAGTAACAGGGTCACAGGTATTTGAGAAAATACAAGATCACTAATGCAATTGGAAAATTAACTTAGACTCAATGTGCGGCCATCCAACATACACTTTAAGCTGAGTAGAGCAAAACTGTCTCTCACAGCTTTTAATCCAAATAAGTATCTTTCTGCTTCAAAGAACATGAGTGCTAGACATGCTTTTCATACAAAATCAACTAGCTTATATTGTAACATCAAAAAGCATTTTAAAATGAGTCACACATACAACAGCTAATGTAAATCTGCAATTTAGTTTTTTCTTTTCTTTCCCAATTCCAACGATGGCTGTTCAAATAGCCGTTTCAGAAAGCATATCTGCACACATCATGGAAATGATAAATCACTAGCATATTTTGCGGCATGTGCAGAAAATTTATCTGCAACCACTGAAAGCCATTATGATGTTGCTACGGAGATAGATTCAGAATCTCTCGCGAATATTACCATTTGAACACCAATTGTGGTCAACATCGCAGGAGAAGCTAAAGGGAGATAGGATATCATGCAGTACCAGCTTGTGTTCTACTGTTCCTCATCTGTTTTTAAGTTTACTTATTCTTAATGATGTGATACATTACAGATTGATAAACCAATATGAAATTCTAGAAATTAAGCTAAAATCGAAGTAAATACAAATACAATGCATAGCATAAAAGCAAAACTGTAAACAATCTCTTTATTAAATTATCTGTAAATGTCATATCTAGTTTCTTTGCATTTCTCTTTAGTGTGTTTACCTTTGAGCCCATAAAAAACTGTTGGTGCTTGTTAAGTCTTATTGTATAATAAATTGGATTTAAAATATAATGTAATTGACCTTGTACTTTTTTTTTAGATATCCCTTTACTATTATAATTACACATATTTTAATTTATAATGATGAAACCTGTATTCAACATTAAGTAAAACCTTTATCATTGTAATATAAAATGTTTTATCATGTATAGCAAAAAAGAAAAAAATAACAAAATGTATGCTTACCTGATAAATGTATTTCTTTCAGGATATGGAGAGTCCACAACATCATTTAATTACTAGTGGGAATATCACAAGCAGGAGGAGGCACAGAGCACCACAGCAAAGCTGTTAAGTGTCACTCCCCTACCCATAATCCCCAGTCATTCCACGAAGGGAAATGGAAAAGGAATAATACAAAGGTGTGGAGGTGCCTGAGGTGTAGTCAAAAATAACTGTCTTAATAAAGGGTGGGGTCGTGGACTCTCTCCATATCCGGAAAGAAAGAAATTTATCAGGTAAGCATAAATTTTGTTTTCTTTCCTAAGATATGGAGAGTCCATGACGTCATTCATTTACTAGTGGGAACCAATACCCAAGCTAGAGGACACAGAATGAACAGGGAGGGAGAACAAGACAGGCATACCTAAACAGAAGGCACCACCACTTGAAGAACCTTTCTCCCAAAAGAGGCCTCAGCCGAGGTAAAAGTATCAAATTTTGGAAAAAGTATGCAGAGAGGATCAAGTTGCAGCCTTGGAAATCTGTTCCACAGAAGCTTAATTTTTGAAAGCCCAAGAAGAAGAGACAGCCCTAGTGGAATGAGCTGTAATTCTCTCAGGAGGCTGCTGTCCAGTAGTCTCATAAGCAAAACAGATTATATTTCTAAACCAAAAGGAAAGAGAAGTAGCAATAGCCTTTTCATCATTATGTTTTGCTGAAAAAAAAAAAAAAAACAGGGCAGAAGACTGGAGAAAATCCTTAGTCACCTGTAGGTAGAATTTTAGAGCACGCACAACATCCATGTTGTGCAACAGACGTTCTTTAAGGAAAGAAGGATTGGGACAGAGAGAAGGAACAACAATTTCCTGATTAATATTTCCATCCAAAACCGCTTTAGGAAGAAACCCCAATTTAGTACAAAGAACCACCCTATCCGCATGAAAGATAAGGTAAGGCGAATGACACTGCAAAGCTGACAGTTCTGAAACTCTCTGAGCAGAAGAGATAGCAATAAGAAACAAAACCTTACAAGATAGCAAATTTTTCAAGTAACAGGCTTGCAAGTCTGGATCATGGTCTCAATGACCAACTCAGAAAATCCACACTTAGACAGAACTAAGCGTTCAATCTCCAAGCAGTCAGCTTCAGAGAAACAAGATTTGGATGAAGGAATGTACAATGAGTTAGAAGGTCTTTCCTCAGAGGAAACCTCCAAGGTGGCCGAGATGACATCTTCACTAGGTCTGCATACCAGATCCTGCGAGGCCATGCAAGAGCTATTAGAAATACTGATGCTCTCTCCTGTTTGATAAGAGCAATAACTCGTGGAAGGAGCACAAACGGAGGAAACAGTTATGCTAGACCGAAATCCCAAAGAACTGCCAGAGCATCTATCAAAGCAGCCTGAGGATCTCTTGACCTTGAACTGTACCTTGGAAGCTTGGCGTTCTGCTGAGACGCCATTTGATCAAACTCCGGCAACCCCCATTTGAGGGTTAACCTGGAGAACACCTCCGGATGGAGAATCCACTCCCTGGGATGAAATGTCTGTCTGTTCAGGAAATCAGCTTCCCAGTTGTCTACTCCAGGAATGTGTATAGCAGATAGACAACAATTGAATTGTGAGCTTCCATCGACTGAATAATCCGTGCCATCTCTGTCATGGCTAAAGATCTCTGAGTTCCTCCCTGGTGGTTGATGTAAGCCACTGAGGTGATGTTGTCTGTGTGAAACATAAAAATCTGGGCTAAGGACAATTGAGGCCAATCCATCAGAGCATTGTAAATCGCTCTAAATTCCAAGATGTTTATGGGGAGAGCAGACTCCTCCCAAGTCCATAGTGTCAGGGTTTTTTCCCTGCTTTGTTTGCCATGTGCTGCTAGCAGCCATTTTACTCATCTCTCTTGCTGACTCTGGTATATACTGTGTGATGCTGCTCATTTCCTGCACTTCCTTTTATGGCCAGACTAGTGTACATCATCCGTGTGAGACAGGATGCAGTTTCAGAATTGTGATGTCATTACTTATTATTTAAAGGGCCTCTGTTCAGTATGCTTTGCCCTTGCGTTGTCTCAGACCTGTTTGTGAGAGCGCCTGTGTATTACCTGGCTGTCTGACGTCCCTCCTGGTTCCTGATCCCTGGATTGTTCCTGACTCTGCTGTTCTCCTTGTTCCTGATTCAGGCTCGTCTGACTACTCGCTTTGGCTCCTGACTCAGTTCGTCTGACTATTTGCTTTGGCTCCTGACTCGGCTCGTCTGACTACCAGCTCTGGTTTTGATTCCTGGCTTGTTATTTGACTTGTGGACTATTTATTATTTTTTGCTATGAATAAAGGTGTGATTATTTTTGCACTTCTCGTCTGATTCCTGGCACCCTGACATTACGCAAGGGCCATGAATCCTGATGGTGCTAATAATCCACCTTTACCTACTATAATTTTCAGGATGGATGAACAGGATCACTGCTTGGATCAATTTGCACTAGCCCTGCAAACCCTGCTGACTCGCACTGCACATTTGAACCAAAGTGTGCAGCAAGTTATGGCTGCTCCTGTTTCCGCTGCTGCACCTAATCCTACCAGGAGCATGTCCGGTTCTGCACCTCTAACTCAGCTATATGGAGGCGATCCTAATCAGTGCAGAGGGTTTTTGAACCAGGTGGGCATTTACTTTGAGATGTTACTTCAGGCGTTTCCCTCTGACAGAGCTAAGGTGGGATTTCTCATCTTGTTACTCTCTGACACAGCTCTTGCCTGGGCTAATCCCTTGTGGGAGACTAATAAACCTGTGATTTCAAATTACCCTGAATTTGTGGCCTCCTTTCAAAGGGTATTTGATGTTCTGGCTCGCTCCTCCTCTGCTGCTAAACGACTCTTGTCCATTCAGCAAGGTACAAGATCTGTTGCTCAGTATGCCATTTAGTTCCGTAAGCTTGCCACAGAGGTAGATTGGAACAATGAAGCCCTTGTTGCCACCTTCTTTCATGGGCTCTCTGATGCGATTAAAGATTAAGTTTCTGCCAGAGATTTACCAGAAGGTATTGGTGTCTTTTTTGATCCTAATTCAGACTAAGTTTGAGACCTTCTTTCAAGGAGTGCTTGTGGAAGCCTCCTGTTCCGTTGTCTCCTACATGTTCATTCCCACCCATGCCTCCCTCTCCTCCCATGCCTCCTGGACCCGAGTCACCAGGTACTGCTGAGCCAATGCAGTTAGGATTCACGAGTCTCTGTGTGGCGGAGAGGGCCTTTAGGAGGAGGGAGGGGCCCTGCCTCTATTGTGGGATACAGGGCCACCTTTTGAAGTCTTGTCGTACATGGCCGGGAAATGCTCACACCTAAGGTCCTGTCGGGGGCAGACCTTGGGTGGTTTATCCTCGTCCCTGGAACCGCTAAAGGAGAAACCTTTGGTCATGGTTGTCCTTTCCTGGGTGTACTCTTCCATAGTCACCCAGGCTCTTGTTGACTCCGGTGCTGCGGGCTATTTTATTGACAGTGCTTTTGTATCAAAGCATTCCATTCCTGTATTGCCTTGGTCTGTTCCGCTTGCTATTGAGGCCATTGATGGCAGACCCCTTCCACCCGCACTCGTTACTCACGAAACTGCTCCGTTATCCATGGATGTTGGGCTCTCCATTTTGAAACCCTCCAGTTCCAGGTGATAAACTCTCCACATTTTCTGGTTGTTCTGGGTTATCCCTGGCTCCAAAAGCACAATCCCAGTCTCAACTGGCGCAGGTCCGAAATTTTGTCATGGTCTCCGCAATGTATTTCCACTTGTCTTCGGAAACCAGTTAAAGTGCACTTCTTCGGTATCTAAATTGCCAGAGGAGTACCGAGAGTTCCTAGACGTTTTTGACAAGGTGCGTGCCGGTACGTTGCCTCCTCACCGGTCTTACTATTGTGCCATAGACCTGCAACCCGGAGCCATTCCTCCTCGGGGCCGGGTGTACCCTCTGTCTGTTGCAGAGAATTGTGCTATGGAGGAGTATGTTGCTGATGCTCTGTTGCGGGGGATCATCCGCAAATCTTGCTCTCCTGCAGGGGCTGGCTTCTTCTTTGTGGAGAAAAAGGGTGACGAGTCAAGACCATGCATCGATTATAGGGGCCTTAATCGTCTTACCATTATGAATGCTTACCCAATTACGCTCATTACGGAACGCTTTGACCTCCTCAAGGGAGCTACGGTCTTTACTAAACTCGATTTTGAAACCCTCCAGTTCCAGGTGATAAACTCTCCACATTTTCTGGTTGTTCTGGGTTATCCCTGGCTCCAAAAGCACAATCCCAGTCTCAACTGGCGCAGGTCCGAAATTTTGTCATGGTCTCCGCAATGTATTTCCACTTGTCTTTGGAAACCAGTTAAAGTGCACTTCTTCGGTATCTCAATTGCCAGAGGAGTACCGAGAGTTCCTAGACGTTTTTGACAAGATGCATGCCGGTACGTTGCCTCCTCACCGGTCTTACTATTGTGCCATAGACCTGCAACCCGGAGCCATTCCTCCTCGGGGCTGGGTGTACCCTCTGTCTGTTGCAGAGAATTGTGCTATGGAGGAGTATGTTGCTGATGCTCTGTTGCGGGGGATCATCCGCAAATCTTGCTCTCCTGCAGGGGCTGGCTTCTTCTTTGTGGAGAAAAAGGGTGACGAGTCAAGACCATGCATTGATTATAGGGGCCTTAATCGTCTTACCATTATGAATGCTTACCCTATTACGCTCATTACGGAACGCTTTGACCTCCTCAAGGGAGCTACGGTCTTTACTAAACTCGATTTGAGAGGAGTGTACAATCTCGTTAGGATTAAGGAGAGCCACGAATGGAAAACAGCATTGAACACCAGGAGCGGGCATTATGAGTATCTTGTAATGCCCTTTGGCATATGTAATGTTCCTGCTGTTTTCCAGGAATTTATTAATGATGTCCTACGAGATATGTTGCAACAGTGTGTTGTGGTGTACTTAGATGACATCCTCATACACTCACCCACACTTGAGGCTCATTGTTCTGATGTTACATGGGTTCTTCAGAGACTACGTGAGAATGGCCTGTTTTGTAAACTCAAGAAATGTGAGTTCCATCAGACTCAAGTAACCTTCCTAGGTTATGTTATCTCCATTGCAGGGTTCTCCATGGATCCTGACAAGTTATCTGCAGTTCTGCAGTGGCCTCGCCCAGTTGGTCTTTGATCTATTCAACTTTTTTGCTGTTCGCCAATTACTATGGAAAGTTTATTAAAATCTTTTCTTCCTTGGTCAAACCTATCACAGACATGATTTGTAAAGAGAATGATCCACTCCATTGGTCACCTACTGCCATTAAGGCCTTTGATAGTCTTAAGACTGCCTTTGCTGCTGCTCCAGTTCTGGCTCATCCTAACCCTGTCCTTTCGTTCTTGAGGTCCATGCATCTGAGACTGGAGTAGGTGCCCTCTTGTCTCAACGTCCTATACCTAATGGTTCTTTGCATCCATGTGGTTTCTTCTTTAAGAAATTGTCTCCAGCGGAGTGCAATTATGAAATTGGCAACAGGGAATTACTGGCAATAATTTTGGCACTCAAGGAATGGAGACATCTTCTCGAGGGTACTAGCATGCCAGTGCTCATTCTTACTGACCACAAGAATTTAACTTATCTATCTGAAGCAAAACATTTTTCACCCCGACAGGCCAGATGGGTGCTATTTTTGTCTCGGTTTAATTATGTGGTCTCCTACTTGCCTGGTAGTAAGAATGTTAGGACTGATGCCCTCTCTCAACAATTTTCGCCTCTGTCCAAGGAGGAGTCTGTACCTACTCCAGTTATACCTCCTGACCATATTTTGGTCACCATACATACTAATTTGACTTCTCCCTTGGGGGAGGGAATCCTGGCTGCACAAACCAATGCACCTCCTGAAAAACCTAGTGGTAAGTGTTTTGTTCCTGAGAATCTTTGAGCTAAACTTTTGCACACTTACCACTATCCTAAAGCCACAGGTCACCCAGGCAAGAACCAAATGATTTGGTCTGTCACTTGACAATTCTGGTGGCCAGGTCTTTGTTCTGATGTTGCTGCGTATTTTGCCTCCTGCTCAGTTTGTGCACAGAATAAGACTCCTCAACATCTTCCTGTGGGTCTTCTTCAACCTATTGCTAATGGTGAGCGTCCTTGGACACATCTTTCCATGGACTTCATTGTCAAGCTCCCTGTTTCAAATGGCAATACTGTTATCTTTATGGTGGTTGACCATTTTTCTAAAATGTCACATTGCATTCCCTTGAAGAAGTTGCCTACCGCTCAGGAGCTTGCTTCAATTTTTGCCCGGGAGGTATTCCGTTTACATGGGTTACCCAAGGAGATAGTGTCAGACCGGGGTAGCCAGTTTGTCTCCAGATTTTGACATTCCATTTGTGCTCAAATGGGGATCCAGCTTTCCTTCTCCTCGGCATACCACCCTCAATCCAGTGGGGCTGCGGAACGGTCTAATCAAGCTCTGGAACAGTTCCTCCGTCGCTATGTCTGAGATCCCCACAATAATTGGTCTGAACTGTTACCTTGGGCAGAGTTTGCTTGTAATAGTGCTATTAGTGCACCCTCCAAGTTATCTCTGTTCATGGCAAATTATGGGTTTCAATCATCCTTGTGGCCCGATTCATTCATGTCTCAGGGTATTACGGCTTTGGAGGAGCATCTCCGGCAACTCTGCAGATTCAGGATTGCCTTCATCGTTCTATGTAGCGCCAAAAGTTCCAGTCTAATCGTAGGCATCTGCCTGCGCCTTCCTACCAGGTTGGTGAGAGAGCTTGGCTGTCCTCCCACAACTTGAACCTTTGTGTGCCTTCCAATAAACAGGCTCCCCGTTATGTTGGTCCTTATTGAATACTCCGACGGGTCAATCCTTTGGCCTATGCTCTTGACCTTCCTCCTGCAATGCGCATCTCCAATGTTTTTCATGTCTCCCTCTTGAAACCATTGGTTTGTAATCAGTTTACCACTGTGTTGCCTCATCCCTGTCCTATCTTTGTTGACAACCATGACTAGTATGAGGTCAGCAGCATTATTGACTCTCGTATGTCCAGGGGCCGTGTACAGTATTTGGTTCACTGGAGGGGCTACGTACTAGAGGAGCATTCATGGGTTTCATGCTCTGATGTTCATGCTCCCACCCTCCTCTGTGCCTTCCATGCCATTTCCCCAATAAGCTTTTGTCCTTCCGTGGGGGAAGGGTCGTTGAGGAGAGAGTACTGTCAGGGTTTTTTCCCTGCTTTGTTTGCCATGTGCTGCTGGCAGCCATTTTACTCACCTCTCTTGCTGACTCTGGTGCATACTGTGTGATGCTGCTCATTTCCTGCACTTTCTTTTATGGCCAGACTGGTGTACATCATCCGTGTGAGACAGGATGCAGTCTCAGAATTGTGATGTCATCCCTTATTATTTAAAGGGCCTCTGTTCAGTATGCTTTGCCCTTGCGTTGTCTCAGACCTGTTTGTGAGAGCTCCTGTGTATTACCTCGCTGTCTGACGTCCCTCCTGGTTCCTGATCCCTGGCTTGTTCCTGACTCTGTTGTTCTCCTTGTTCCTGATTCTGGCTCATCTGACTACTCGCTTTGGCTCCTTACTCGGCTCGTCTGACTTGGACTTATTATTACTCGGCTCGTCTGACTTTTTATTATTTTTTGCTATTAATAAAGGTGTGATTATTTTTGCACTTCTCGTCTCAGTCTGATTCCTGGCACCCTGACACATAGTTCCTGAATCTTTAATGAGTCCCAGACTGCTCCCCAGCCTGAGACAGATGGTCCTGAGAAAGTCACCATGGGAGAGAGTCTCTTGTCGACTGATCTAGATCTATCCTCTGAGCATGCATAATTGCAGAGCTCTCAAATGGAATCGAGTAAATTGAAAGATGTCCATGGAAGCAACATCAGACCAATAACCTCCATACATTGAGCCACTGATGGCCGAAGAGTAGACTGTAGAGAGAGGCAAGAGTAGAGAATTCTGTATTTTCTGACCTCCGTCAGAAAAATCTTAATAGATAGGGAATCTATTATAGTCCATAAGAAAACCACCCTTGTAGCTGGAACAAGATAACTCTTTTCCATATTCACTTTCTAACAGTGGGAATGTAGAAAAGACAACAAGATCTCTGTATGAGAGTTTGCTTGTTGAAAAGATGGCACTTGAACCAATATGTTGTCCAGGTAGGGCTCTACTGTAATTCACTGAGACCTGATCACTGCCAAGAGAAACCCCAGAACATTTGAGAAAATTATGGGAACTGTGGAAGGCCAAACAGAAGAACAACAAACTGAAAGTGTTTTTTCTAGAAAGGCGAATCTCAGGAATTTGTGATGATCCCTGTGGATGGGAACATGATGATATGCCTCCTTCATGTCTATGGTCGTCCCTCTTGGACCAATGGAAGAATGGGACGAATAGTTTCCATTTTGAAGGATGGTACCCTGAGTAACTTCTTGAGGCACTTTTGGTCTAAAATGTGTCAAAAAAATCCCTCTTTTTTTGGAAACACAAACAGATTTAAATAGAATCCTAGACCCTGTTCTCTTACTGGAACTAGAACAATCACTCCCAGGGAGGAAAGGTCTTGAACACAGTTCAAGAATGCCTCTCTTTTTACCTGGTCTGCAGATAATCTTGAGAGGTGGAATCTGCCCCTGGGAGGGAAAGTTTTAAATTCTATTTTGTAACGCTGAGATATTATGTCCACAGCCCAAAGATCTGGGACATCTCGTCTCCATGCTTGACAAAACAGGAAAAGTCTTCCCCCCACTTGATCCTTCATGCTGATTTAGACTGAGCTGAGGGTTTCTTTGATTTCTTCCCCTTATTCCAAGATTTATTTAGCTTCCAAGAAGAGTTGGACTGCTTCTGCTTGCAAGAGGGAGAGGAAGACTTTTGACCTTTGAAGTTACGAAAGGAATGAAAATTATTTTGACGTCCTTTGAGTCTGTTTTTCTTGAATTGCAGTAGAAAAGACCCTTTTCCACACGTAAAATCAGAAATTATTTCTGCCAGACCAGGTCCTAACAAGGTCTTCCTCTTGTAAGGAAGCACCAGAAGCTTGGACTTAGAGGTAATATCAGCTGACCAAGATTTTAGCCACAATGCCCTGCGGGCTAGGACAGTGAAGCCAGACATCTTGGCTCCCAGTCTAATAACTTGCATGTTAGAATCAGAAATAAAGGAATTAACTAGTTTGAGAGCCTTAATCCTATCTTGTATCTCCAATAAGATGCCACACTTGTTGCTGTGGCAATACAAACTGCAGGTTGCCATTGAAGACCTTGATGAACATACATCTTCAAATAAGCTTCCAGCTTTTTGTCCATGGGATCCTTAAAGAAGCAGCTGTCCTCTATAGGGATTGTAGTTATCTTAAACAGAGTAGAAATAGCCCCTTCTACTTTAGGCACCATGCACCAAGAATCTTTAATGGAGTCAGCAACAGGAAAATTTTGAAATACGGGAGATGGGGAGAAAGGAATCCATGGCTTCCCCATTCCTGTGAAATAATCTCTGTCACATGGTCTGGGACAGGAAAACTTCCACAGAGGAAGAAACATCATAGTATTTATCATCGTATTTATTAAGTTTACTAGTAGTGATGTCGCAAACCTAAAAAATTGGGTTCGCGAACGGCGAACACGAACTTCCACAAAAGTTTGCAAACGGCGAACCGGGCGAACCGCCATAGACTTCAATAGGCAGGCGAATTTTAAAACCCACAGGGACTCTTTCTGGCCACAATAGTGATGGAAAAGTTGTTTCAAGGACACTAACACCTGGTCTGTGGCATGCCGGAGGGGATCCATGGAAAAACTCCCATGGAAAATTACATAGTTGATGCAGAGTCTGGTTTTAATCCATAAAGGGCATACATCACCTAATATTCCTAAATTGTTTGGAATAACGTGCTTTAAAACATCAGGTATGATGTTGTATCGATCAGGTAGTGTAAGGGTTACGCCCGCTTCACAGTGCGCAGTGTAGGTGATATACCTGCCCTGACCATGCTTTGCACACCAGGAATCAGTAGTCAGATGGACCCTTGCCCCAACACTGTGTGCCAGACTTGCCATAATAGCAGACTTATATGACTTTGGTGTTGCTTTTTGGTAATTAGAAGGTTGCTAAATGCCACTGCGCACCACACGTGTTTTATGCCCAGCAGTGGAGGGGTTAATTAGGGAGCATGTAGGCAGCTTGTAGAGTTAATTTTAGCTTAAGTGTAGTGTAGTAGACAACCCAAAGTATTGATCTAGGCCCATTTTGGTATATTTAATGCCACCATTTCACCGCCAAATGCGATCAAATTTAAAAAAAACTTAAATTTTTTCGCAATTTTAGGTTTCTCAATGAAATTATTTACAAACAGCTTGTGCAATTATGGCACAAATGGTTGTAAATGCTTCTCTGAGATCCCCTTTGTTCAGAAATAGCAGACATATATGACTTTGGCGTTGCTTTCTGGTAATTAGAAGGCCGCTAAATGCTGCTGCACATCACACGTGTATTATGGCTAGCAGTGAAGGGGTTAATTAGGTAGTTTGTAGGGATCTTGCAGGGTAAATTTTAGCTTTAGGGTAGAGATCAGCCTCCCACCTGACACATCAGACCCCCTGATCCCTCCCAAACAGCTCCCTTCCCTCCCCCACCCCACAATTGTCCCCGCCATCTTAAGTACTGGCAAAAAGTCTGTCAGTCTAAATAAAAGGTTTTTAAAACATTTTTAATTTTTTTTAGCATATTTACATATGCTGTGGTGTAGCATCCCCCCTTAGCCCCCAACCTCCCTGATCCCCCCCAAAACAGCTCTCTAACCCTCCCCATCTGACTTATTGGTGGCCATCTTGGGTACTGGCAGCTGTCTGTTATTATTTCACAGTCAATTTTTTTATTTTTTTTAAATGTACAGTACTGTTACACCAGATATGAGTGGTGGCACTGGGCAAGTGGGCACAGTATACGCTGTGAGCCTGACACACATGCTGGCAGGCAGGCAACTGCAATTAGATTACACAGGAAAAAAAAAAGCAGACTGATGTTCTAGCCCTAAAAAGGGCTTTTTGGGGTGCTGTCCTTACAGCAGAGATCAGATGAGTCCTTCAGGACTGTAGTGGACACTGAATACACTAGCCTAGCTATCAATTTCCCTATTAAATCAGCAGCAGCTACACTGTCCCTCCTCTCACTAAGAATGCAGCTTCCAAATGAATCTAAAATGGATGCTGTCCAGGAGGTGGGAGGATCTGGGAGGGAGGGTCTGCTGCTGATTGGCTGTAATGTGTATTCTGACTGTGAGGTACAGAGTCAAAGTTTACTCAATGATGACGAATAGGGGGCGGATCGAACATTGCATATGTTCGCCCGCCAAGGCGAACGCGAACATGCTATGTTCGCCGGGAACTATTCGCCAGCGAACTATTCGCGACATCACTATTTACTAGACTTCTTAGGGTTAATAGTGACAGAAGTATCAGAGTTGTCCAAAGTAGCCAATACCTCCTTTAACAGTACACAAAGGTGTTCAAGCTTAAATCTGAAGTTTACTTCTTCAGTATCAGATGAAGGAATAATACTGTCCGAATCTGGTATTTCCCCCTCAGAGGCTACTGACGTATCCTCCTTATCAGACTTATGAGGGAGGGCAACCCGCATAGCAGTAGGTGGAACAAAAACCTTACTATCTGAATGTCTAAGTTTCCTCTTGTTTATTCCCAGCATAGGAAAAGCAGATAATGCTGCAGATACCGCAGAAGATACATGTGCAGCAAAATATGCAGGCAAATAAACTCCTCCAGGAGGCTGAGAGGAACTGCAGTGTACTGTATGTGACGCCATAGAGGCTTGGGACGCTTGAGTAGAAAGCTGTGGCATTGCTTGAACAGTATCATCCTGAGAGACATTGGGCTCAGCGGGCAACAATTTATCTTTAAATTTAAGTATTCTAGCTAAGCATGCAGCACAGAATTGCACAAGCAAAACAATTTGTGCCTCTAAGCATAGCAAGCATTTGTCAAAAGACACAGAATATCCATGTCTATAATACTAAATAAGAAATTCCCAAATTGTAGAAAAGTTTTAAATACACTGTCACTTTAAGAGTTTTTAATACCACAGCTGCTTAACGTTATGCAAAAATTCTTTAACATAATAAACCAATCAGGGTCCCTACACCTCAGACAGGCTGAGGTGCCTTACGATAACACTTATACACAATTTGACTGCCAGTAGTCTCTAAAACAATAGTATAGTAAATCAACACTGACGCCACTCCGCTCCGTGAATATCCGACAGCAGAGAGAAGTCACATGACTGGCAGAGAGAGGAAACTATGCAGCAAATAAAAGGTGCGCTTTTTCAAGCAGTCTGTCAGTTAGCCTGTTCTAGCTAAGTAAGCTAAGAAAACCGCCAAATTTTAAGTTTATACAAAAATCCCTGTATAAAACATAAGCCCCACACACATACTAATAAAGTATTTCAACAAAATTAGCAGAAGAGGAAAAACGTCCCAATAAAGGGAAGATTAACCCCTAGTCTCAACATACATAATGTGCCTGCCCACTGCCAAAGAGAATCCTGTATAAAGGATTTTAAAAATGTCCCCATCTACTGCCTATGAAATATTCTTCTGAAGTGCAAGTCTCCAAAACCTAGAAGACAAAAGCACTTACCTGCAGTCTAGCTGTCCGACAGGAAGACAGCTTACAAGATGTGAAAGGACAGATACACTTTACAGAGACCTGTAGAAAAAGAAAGAACAGAGTAACCAACTCTGGCTTTCTGTACCATGGGCAGCAATGTGTTAGGAAGCAAAGCAAGGACTACCTCACAACTTCCTAACTACTTAAAAGCCACCACTACTCTACTGAAGAGATTGACGTGGACCCAGCTAAACCCAAATCCTTGCTTGCAGGGAAAAGTACCCGAAAAAGGAATTAATTTCTTCAGACACCAAACTTCACCTCCTCCATTGACAGAGGCCAAGAGAATGACTGGGGATTATGGGTAGGGGAGTGACACTTAACAGCTTTGCTGTGGTGCTCTTTGCCTCCTGCTGGCCAGGAGTGATATTCCCACTAGTAATTGAACGACGCAGTGGACTCTCCATATCTTAGGAAATAAAATAATATTTTGTAGAATAATTTAGTTTTATTTTGCCCCCTTTTTGGTAATTTATTAAAAAAAATGAAGAATTTTTCTATTCTAAGATCTGAAGATTTTGCCAACATAATGACTGTGGCTAGCTGGAGTTCCTGGCAAATCATGTTTACTGTACATAAGAATGTTATTTTATGATTACAAATAAGTATCTGGGCATGATATGAAACTGTGATTGTTTGCTCTAGCCATAAAACAAAAGAAAAAATTAATTCACTTCTAACCAGTCCAAAAAAGGCAAAGGGGCCTATTTATCAAGCTCCACATGGAGCTTGAAGGCCCGTGTTTCTGGCGAGCCTTCAGACTCGCCAGAAACTCCAGTTATGAAGCAGCAGTCTAAAGACTGCTGCTCCATAACCCGTCCGCCTGCTCTGAGGAGGCGGACAGACATCGCGGGAAATCAACCCGATCAAATACGATTGGGTTGATTCACACCCCCTGCTAGAGGCCGATTGGCCGCGAATCTGCAGGGGGCGGCGTTGCACCAGCAGTTCACAAGAACTGCTGGTGCATTGCCGAATGTCGAGAGTGTATTGCTCTCCGCATTCAGCGATGTCTGTCGGACCTGATCTTCTGATCGTTTCATGTCCGACAAAGGGTTGATAAATCGGCCCCAAAAAATTCATGTGGTATATGACCCTAAAAAAACAATACCACCCTTTAGACTTCAAGGCAAAATATACATAAATAAATAAGCTGTAAGCCTTTGTAATAGATAGATACATCGACAAAGCTGAAATAAAAAAAAAGTTATTAATAAGAGCTGTAAGGCAAATGTTTAAATAAATGAGACATATAGGAGCTTAATAACATTCAAAGACGGATTAAAAAGGAACTTTCATCGTTTATTTATATATTAACAGCAGAGGGCACCAGACAGTGATATAAAACAACACAACACACTTTTTATGCAAATTTGTCTAATCAAAAGTTAGTTCTACAGTTTTTAGCATAAAGCAATGCAAATCAAAGTAAACCATTAAAGGGACAGTCTAGTCAAAATTAAACTTTAATGATTCAGATAGGGCATACAATTTTTAAAAACTTTTCTATTTGCCTTAATCGACAAATTAGCTTTGTTCTCTTGGTATTCTTTGTTGAAAGCTAAACCTAGGTAGTTTCATATAAAAATTTATAAGCACTTGAAAGTCATCTCTTATCTCAGTGACAGTGTTTCACAGCTAGACAGTACTAGTTTACTTGAATTTTAAACAACATCAATTCAAGTAGACTTTCTCTTTAATTCTGAGCCTTACAAGTTGTTTTGCTCCACATCTCACCTCATTACCAGCGCTGCTTGCGTTAGCGGTGGGGGAGAGCCGGCTGAAAAAAAAACTAACACCTGCAAAAAAGCAGCGTTTAGCTCCTAACGCAGCCCCATTGATTCCTATGGGGAAAATACATTTATGTCTACACCTAACACCCTAACATGAACCCAGAGTCTAAACACCGCTAATCTTACACTTATTAACCCCTAATCTGCCGCCCCCGACATCGCCAACACCTACATTATATTATTAACCCTTAATCTGCCGCTCCGGACAGTGCCGCCACCTACATTATACTTATTAACCCCTATTCTGCCCCCCCATGTCGCCGCAACCTACCTACACTTCTTAACCCATAATCTGCTGCCCACAACGTTGCCGCCACTATATTAAAGTTATTAACCCCTAAACCTAAGTCTAACCCTAACACCCTCTAACTTAAATATAATTTAAATAAATCTAAATAAAAATAACTATCATTAACTAAATTATTCCTATTTAAAACTAAATACTTACCTATAAAATAAACCCTAAGATAGCTACAATATAACTAATAGTTACATTGTAGCTAGCTTAGGGTTAATTTTTATTTTACAGGCAAGTATGTATTTATTTTAACTAGGTAGAATAGTTATTAAATAGTTATTAACTATTTAATAACTACCTAGCTAAAATAAAGAAAAAAGTACCTGTAAAAAAAAAAACCTAACCTAAGTTACAATTACACATAACACTACCACTATAATTAAATTAATTCCCTAAATTAAATAAAATTATCTAAAGTTCAAAAAAAAACACTAAATTACAGAAAATAATAAAAAAATTACAAGGTTTTTAACTAATTACACCTAATCTAATCCCCCTAACAAAATAAAAAAGCCCCCCCAAAATAAAAAAGCCCTACCCTACACTAAATTACAAATAGCCATTAAAAGGGCCTTTTGCAGGGCATAGCCCCAAAGTAATCAGCTCTTTTACCTGTAAAAAAATTTACAAATCCCCCCCCAACATTAAAACCCACCACCCACACAACCAACCCTACTCTAAAACCCACCCAATCCACCCTTAAAAAAACATAACACTAACCCCCTAAAGATCGATCTACCGGGATACATCTTCATCCAACTGGGCAGAAGTGGTCCTCCAGACGGGCAGAAGTCTTCATCCAAGCCGGGCAGAAGTGTTCCTCCAGACGGGCAGAAGTCTTCATCCAGACGGCATCTTCTATCTTCATACATCCGGCGCGGAGCGGGTCCATCTTCAAGACATCCGACGCGGAGCATCCTCTTCTTCCAACGGCTATGACTGAATAAAGGTACCTTTAAGTGACGTCATCCAAGATGGCGTCCCTTCAATTCCAATTGGCTGATAGAATTCTATCAGCCAATCGGAATTAAGGTAGAAAAAATCCTATTGGCTGATTGGATTAGCCAATAGGATTGAAGATCAATCCTATTGGCTGATGCAATCAGCCAATAGGATTGAGCTGGCATTCTATTGGCTGTTCCAATCAGCCAATAGAATTCTATCAGCCAATCGGAATTGAAGGGAAGCCATCTTGGATGACGTCACTTAAAGGTACCTTCATTCAGTCATAGCCCTTTAACTATATAAGTGACAATATGGCACATTTTGTATCTTGATTATTCTGTATTTAATAAATATTTATATATTTAAAAAAGAGTGCAGATTCCCCTTTCTGTGGGTGGTGTCATTTTAAACCACTGTTCTTTCTTTCTATTTTTTATTTGGCTATAGATATCTCTTAGGGGTATGTATTATATAATTTAGCAATTTGCAGTGATATGATAGGAGGAGTTATTAGAGCCTCCAGCATTCATGTGTCTTGTTTTTCTACTTAAACTCCCTTCGTCTTTTTTAACATCCAGCAAAGTTCTGCCTCCAAATGTGCAAATGACTGAAGCTTCTTCTAGCAAATTTACAAAAATTCAGTAACTCATAAAATGTTGTTTCTGCATACCGTTATATATCCTGGTCATCTGCAAAGGGGACATTTTGGTGTGGTTTCCTTACTTCTTATTTTCTAGTAGTTTTGGCTTACCTTTGGCTTACCTTGCTTACATAGCCAAAATATCCTCATGTTTGCTCCAGATTTCCTGCTTACCACTATTCCATTTGCCTTGATTATTATTATTATTTATATTATAATAATTTATTTATATAGCACTGAAAAATTCTGTAGCGCTGGGTACAAATTACGGGTACCAATGACAAAAATTATGGTAAGATACAAATATATAACAGACTAAACAAAACACATACTGGAGGGTCCTGCTCAAAAAGAATGTTACAGTCTACAGGATGAGGGTGCAGAGACATAAGGTTTGGGGTAACTTGTAACGTAGTTGCAGCAGTAAGTCAAGACAATTTAAGTCTTTAAATAGGTGGGTCTTCAAAGAGTATCTGAAACTATACAAAGTTGGAGACAGTCTGATGGAGCAGAGTAGAGAGTTTCAGAGGACAGGAGCAGGTGTGAGAAGTCTTGAAGGTTAGAGAGGAAAGATTATAAGTCTGTATATCTTTGTGTATAATTTTTAAACATTTCATATACACACTAGGGATGGGCAAATGTTCTGAAAATGTAATTTGTTTGGTAGAACGTATAGTCCTGTGGACATTCATTTTGAACAATCGAATGTTGATAAGAATGAAATTCCATTAAAATTCGGTAATCCAATGTTACTTTCGTTTTCAAATTTTCATAATGAAATCGAATATCTACACTTGAAATTTCGCATGTTACTATGATTTAACAAATACTATTCAGAAGTTCAATAGTTCATGTGGTAGGGAATTTAGTAAATTGATACATAATAGGTACAAATATATTAATTTGAATGTTTTTAATTTGAATATTGCGTAATTCAAATATTACATTTAAAGAGAGCATTAGAAATATTATTACAAATTTATAGATTTAAATTTTCGATTTTCAATATTGCATAATTTGAATGGAATTATTAGAAAAAATTGAATTGAATATTAGGTTTAAAGAAAGTATTAGAAATACTATTATATAAAACCAATGTTAGAATGTTGTGCAAACATTCAAAATTTGAAACGAACAAACAATTGTGTTAACATTCATTTTAATTTTCGAATGTTGAAAAACATTTGCATGTCTCTAATACACACCTCAATGCAGTATTTTTTAGTGGTGGTGTTATTTGATTAATTTCTTAGGAAAATTGCTATATAGGAACTTGATCATATGGTCTACATTACTTTTCAATGGTGAGAGCATTTGAATGTGAATATTATTTCTGTATTTCATCTATACACAGTCATATTTTTCTTTCAAAATAAAATGTCTCAGGGTTAATGGAAGGATCATGCCATGGTCGCATATAAAGAGAAATATCACACCTACATTTTCCATTTATTTCTAAGCACTAAGCAATCAAGCCAAAACTTTTTAGTTCTAAAAATGACTTAATCCCATTTAGAAGCACTCAAATCACTCTCCTAAATTAGATTCAATATTACAGAAAATGCTGTGTTAGAGAAAGTGATAAAATATTCTCTTATATAATTAGACATGACTCTTCTGCCTTTTACAGCTATATTTATAGACCTATGTAAAGTCTCATTGTAATACAAAATATAGATTAACAGGTCTGCAAATCAATCGATACACAATAAATTCATTAATTTGTACTAATGGTTTTCACATCTCCTGAGACTTTCAATGAAACAGAATATGCTTTAATCTTGTTAAATGTCACATCCATTTGAAATGAATATAACAAATAGAGGACAATATTACCTTAACAGTTTTTAAAATAATAGTCTGAGGGGAATTAGATAAATATAATATTATATAATAATAGATAATATAACTTATTTGATTCTTTAAAGTAAACTAAGGTTAAATAATATTCTTATCAGTACACAGTCGTTCACATGTTTTCACATTAATAAAAATAATTAACATCTGCAGAAGGGATATGGACATAGGGGTAGATTTATTAAGCAGTGGATGCTTCAGGTCCGCCTGAAACGTAAGTTAAAAAGCAGTGGTCATAAGACCGCTGCTCCTTAACTTCTCGGCCACCTTTTAGATGGCGGCCTGCAATCATCCTGATACGATTGGGATGATTGACACTCCCTGCTAGCGGCTGATTGGCCACGAGTGTGCAGGGGGCGGCATTGCAAAAGCATTTCACAAGAAATGCTTGTGCAATGTTAAATGCCGACAGCGTATGCTGTCGACATTTAGCGATGTTGAGCGGACATGATTGGCTATAGCATATGATAAATCAACCCCAAAGTGCTCATGTTAATTATATGGTACCAAATTCCCAATGGATTAAATGATTTCACAAGGTTTAGAAGAGAATACTGATCTAACAGGAAGAGGGAAGTCTGGGACAGTGAGTAGAAACTGAGCAGTATAGCAGCAAGTAAGACAGCAAGCTGCTAGCTTGTAGTGAAATGAATATCAGTGGTAGGTTTGTATGCCACTTTAATAGATCACTAACCTGGCTTCAGTTTTAAAGTCATGTACAGTTCTAGAGACCTTCTTTCCAAAAAATGTTATTACAAAGTAGAAGTAAATTGGAAAGTTGTTTAAAATTGTATGCTCTATCTGAAGCATGCGAGATTAGGCCTCGGATGATTACAAAGCTAGACGTTGATAGTATAGAATGTTTGATATATAAAACACTATGGCTTAGATTACACCTGAAGCAGTTTTAAGAATATATGACCATTGCCCTATCCATTTAAGACGGTTAATCATATGATTTATTAAATATACATTTTCTCCATGTTTAAAAAGTTGTGCTGCCAAACCTTGCAGGAAATTAGGATTTCCTATTATGACAAGAACATGCAGGGATCAGGATGTCATTTTAGGCTTTTACAATCTTTTACTCATGCCATAAATCTATCTTTAAATAAGGCAGGATAAAATATATTTTATCTTCCTGCCAATTTATGCATTTCAAGTTCTATAACATTTTCCTGTCAGACTGTGACATACAGAGGTATGGAGAGCTACAATGCTAAATATGCAAATAATGTCGTGGTAGTGCAGCAAGTGGTTTTACTATTGCAGCAAAACATGCACCATGAAAGTCCACAGCCTACTCTAAAACTAGAATACCGCAACATATACTGACACATCAGGAGTAATTATACTTGACTAAAATATCATCTACAGAGTCCCCTGGAAAGAGAAAACAAGACAGGCACCGAAACAAAATGTCTGTTTTATCTAAAGCCACTGTAGATTTTATCTAAAGTCACCTTGCGTGTTTTCCATTCTGCATCAATCTGTGCATCATTTCCCCTATCGGTATCAATCTACACTGTCCACTCCCCAGTCGATATATGGCCAGATTACAAGTGGCGCTCTATCATATTTGCTCGCATTCAAAAACCAGCAGAAGTACACTTTTAATGTGCACAAGTAAAAGCCATCTAGCACTAACATAAACTTTATTGGAGAGTGCAAACTAAAAAAAACTAACACTTATTGCACAATTGCTAACCTGGCATCATGTTCAACCTACAGCACTAACCAGGTGGTAGTTATGAATAATTTACATTCCAAAGTTCTTTACATAGAAGAAAATGTTCTTCTATGTATATTTCTATATACTGTTTATCAGAGGTTTTTTTTAATCATATCTATGCCTTTATATACAGTGGGGCAAAAAAGCATTTAGCCAGCCACCAATTGTGCAAGTTCTCCCACTTAAGAAGATGAGAGAGACCTGTAATTTTCATCATAGGTATACCTCAACTATGAGAGACAAAATGTGGAAACAAATCCAGACAATCACATTGATTTGAAAATAATTTCGCCTAGATTTAGAGTTCTGCGTTAGCCGTCAAAACCAGCGTTAGGGGGTCCCGCTGGTATTTAGAGTCAGTCAGGAAAGGGTCTAACGCTCACTTTCCAGCCGCGACTTTTCCATACCGCAGATCCCCCTACGCCAATTGCGTATCCTATCTTTTCAATGGGATCTTTCTAACGCTGGTATTTAGAGTCTTGGCTGAAGTGAACGTTAGAACTCTAACGACAAGACTCCAGCCGCAGAGAAAAGCCAGGAGTTAAGAGCTTTCTGGGCTAACGCCGGTTCATAAAGCTCTTAACTACTGTGCTCTAAAGTACACTAACACCCATAAACTACCTATGTACCCCTAAACCGAGGCCCCCCCACATCGCCGCCACTCTATTAATTTTTTTTAACCCCTAATCTGCCAACCGCACACCGCCGCAACCTACATTATCCCTATGTACCCCTAATCTGCTGCCCCTAACATCGCCGACACCTACATAATATTTATTAACCCCTAATCTGCCCCCCCAACATCGCCGCTACCTACCTACAATTATTAACCCCTAATCTGCCGACCGGACCTCACCGCTACTATAATAAATGTATTAACCCCTAAAGCTAAGTCTAACCCTAACCCTAACACCCCCCTAAGTTAAATATAATTTTTATCTAACAAAATAAAATAAATCTTATTAAATAAATTAATCCTATTTAAAGCTAAATACTTACCTGTAAAATAAACCCTAATATAGCTACAATATAAATAATAATTATATTGTAGCTATTTTAGGATTAATATTTATTTTACAGGCAACTTTGTATTTATTTTTACTAGGTACAATAGCTATTAAATAGTTATTAACTATTTAATAACTACCTAGCTAAAAGAAATACAAAATTACCAGTAAAATAAATCATAACCTAAGTTACAATTAAACCTAACACTACACTATCAGTAAATAAATTAAATAAAAATACAAATACCTACAAATAAATACAAATAAATACACTAACTAAAGTACAAAAAAATAAAAAAATAATTTACAAACATTCTAAAAATATTACATCAATTTTAAGCTAATTATACCTACTCTAAGCCCCCTAATAAAATAACAAAGCCCCCCAAAATAAAAAAATGCCCTACCCTATTCTAAAATAAAAATTATAAAGTTCTTTTACCTTACCAGCCCTTAAAAGGGCCTTTTGCGGGGCATGCCCCAAAGAATTCTGCTCTTTTGCCTGTAAAAAAAAACATACAATACCCCCACCAACAATACAACCCACCACCCACATACCCCTAATCTAACCCAAACCCCCCTTAAATAAACCTAACACTACCCCCCTGAAGATCTTCCTACCTTGAGTCGTCTTCACTCAGCCGAGCCGAATTCTTCATCCAATCCGGGCGATGTCTTCATCCAAGCGGGGGCTAAAGAGGTCCATCATCCGGCTGAAGTCTTCATCTAAGCGGGGGCTGAAGAGGTCCATCATCCGGCTGAAGTCTTCTATCAAGCGGCATCTTCAATCTTCTTTCTTCCGGCCCCATCTTCATCCCGCCGTCGCGGAACATCCTTCCTCCACGACGAACTCCCGACGAATGAAGGTTCCTTTAACGGACGTCATACAAGATGGCGTCCCTCGAATTCCGATTGGCTGATAGGATTCTATCAGCCAATCGGAATTAAGGTAGGAATAATCTGATTGGCTGATGGAATCAGCCAATCAGATTCAAGTTCAATCCGATTGGCTGATCCAGTCAGCCAATCAGATTGAGCTTGCATTCTATTGGCTGTTCCGATCAGCCAATAGAATGGGAGCTCAATCTGATTGGCTGATCCAATCAGCCAATCGGATTGAACTTGAATCTGATTGGCTGATTCCATCAGCCAATCAGAATTTTCCTACCTTAATTCCGATTGGCTGATAGAATCCTATCAGCCAATCGGAATTCGAGGGACGCCATCTTGGATGACGTCCCTTAAAGGAACCGTCATTCATCGGGAAGTCGTCGGCCAGGATGGATGTTCTGCATCGGCGGGATGAAGATGGAGCCGGAAGAAAGAAGATTGAAGATGCCGCTTGATAGAAGACTTCAGCTGGATGATGGACCTCTTCAGCCCCCGCTTGGATGAAGACTTCAGCCGGATGATGGACCTCTTCAACCCGATGATGGACCTCTTCAGCCCCCGCTTGGATGAAGACATCGCCCGGATAGGATGAAGACTTCGGAGCCTCTTCTGGACGGATCGGTGATACCCGGCGTGATGAAGATAAGGTAGGAAGATCTTCAGGGGCTTAGTGTTAGGTTTATTTTAAGGGGGTTTAGGTTAGATTAGGGGTATGTGGGTGGTGGGTTGTAATGTTGGGGGGGGGTATTTTATGTTTATTTAAATGCAAAAGAGCAGAATTCTTTGGGGCATGCCCCGCAAAAGGCCCTTTTAAGGGCTGGTAAGGTAAAAGAGCTTTTCAATTTTTATTTTAGAATAGGGTAGGGCATTTTTTTATTTTGGGGGGCTTTGTTATTTTATTAGGGGGCTTAGAGTAGGTGTAATTAGCTTAAAATTGTTGTAATATTTTTATAATGTTTGTAAATTATTTTTTTATTTTTGTACTTTAGTTTTTTTTTTTATTTGTAGGTATTTGTATGTAATTAATTTATTGAAAGTGTAGTGTTAGGTTTAATTGTAACTTAGGTTAGGATTTATTTTACAGGTAATTTTATAATTATTTTAACTAGGTAGCTATTAAATAGTTATTACCTATTTAATAGTTATTGTACCTGGTTAAAATAAATACAAAGTTGCCTGTACAATAAATATTAATCCTAAAATAGCTACAATATAATTATTATTTATATTGTAGCTATATTAGGGGTTTTTTTACAGGTAAGTATTTAGCTTTAAATAGGAATAATTTATTTAATAAGATTTATTTTATTTCGTTAGCTTAAAATTATATTTAACTTAGGGGGGTGTTAGGGTTAGGGTTAGACTTAGCTTTAGGGGTTAATACATTTATTAGAGTAGCGGTGAGGTCCGGTCGGCAGATTAGGGGTTAATAATTGTAGGTAAGGTAGCGGCGACATTGGAGGGGCAGATTAGGGGTTAATAAATATAATATAGGGGTCGGCGGTGTTAGGGGCAGCAGATTAGGGGTACATAGCTATAATATAGGTTGCGGCGGTGTACGGAGCGGCAGATTAGGGGTTAAAAATAATATGCAGGGGTCAGCGATAGTGGGGGCGGTAGATTAGGGGTTAATAAATGTAAGGTTAGGGGTGTTTAGACTCGGGGTACATGTTAGGGTGTTAGGTGCAGACTTAGGAAGTGTTTCCCCATAGGAAACAATGGGGCTGCGTTAGGAGCTGAACGCTGCTTTTTTGCAGGTGTTAGATTTTTTTTTCAGCTCAAACGGCCCCATTGTTTCCTATGGGGATATCGTGCACGAGCATGTTTTTTAAGCTGGCCGCGTCCGTAAGCACCGCTGGTATTGAGAGTTTCAGTGGCGGTAAATTATGCTCTACGCTCCCTTTTTGGTGCCTAACGCAGCCCTTCTGTGAACTCTAAATACCAGCAGTATTTAAAAGGTGCGGGGGGAAAAAACACGCGTAGCTAACGCACCCCTTTGGCCGTAGAACTCTAAATCTAGCCGAAAGTTAATTATGTTAAAATTGTTAGAAGTTTATTAAGAACTATTGTCACTTTTGTGGCCATATTTTATTAATGTTTTATTAATATTTCATTAATTTACTTTGTCTATATTACTTAACATCCCATGTGGTTTTTAATATGGATATGCATAATTGTTATGTTGAAATAATTAGTTTTTACTTTCTTCAGCATCTTTTTGCACACCAAGTATCACACTTTGTTTAACTAAGGGTTCAAATGATTTCCCACAATGCTATATAAAGATACATGCGGCTAGATCATGAGTTTTTGTTGGTAAGGCTTGCAGGGCTAACGCTCCTTTTTTTCTTACCGCTCCCTTTAAACAACGCTGGTATTACGAGTTTTCTTTAAGCTGGCGTTAGCCTCAGAAAAACCGTTGAGCAAAATTTAGCTCCACATCTCACCTCGATATCAGCGTTGCTTACGGTAGCGGTAAGCTGTCAAAACGTGCTTGTGCACGATTTCCCCATAGGAAACAATGGGGCTGAGCTGGCTGAAGAAAAACCTAACACCTGCAAAAAAGCAGCGTTTAGCTCCTAACGCAGCCCCATTGTTTCCTATGTGGAAATAAAAGTTATGTCTACACCTAACACCCTAACATGAACCCCGAGTCTAAACACCCCTAATCTTACATTTATTAACCCCTAATCTGCCTCCCCCGACATCGTCGACACCTACATTATATTATTAACCCCTAATCTGCTTCTCCGGAAATCGCCGCCACCTACATTATACTAATGAACCCCTAATCTGCTGCCCCTAACATCGCATAACCCTACATTATATTTATTAACCCCTAATCTGCCCCCCCAACATCGCCACAACTATATTAAATTTATTAACCCCTAATCAGCAGCCGCCAATGTCGCCGCCACTATCATAGTTATTAACACCTAAACCTAAGTCTAACCCTAACTCTAACACCCCCTAACTTAAATATAATTTAAATTAAACAAAATTAATTTAACATAATTAAATAAATTAATCCTATTTAAAACTAAATACTTACCGATAAAATAAACCCTAACCTAGCTACAATATAACTAATAGTTACATTGTAGCTAGCTTAGGATTTATATTTATTTTACAGGCAACTTTGTATTTATTTTAACTAGGTAGAATAGTTATTAAATAGTTATTAACTACTTAATAACTACCTAGCTAAAATAAGTACAAAATTACCTGTAAAATAAACCCTAACCTAAATTACAATTACACCTAACACTACACTATCATTAAACTAATTACCTAAACTACCTACAATTAATTACAATTAAATTAAATAAACAAAATTACGAAAAAAAACAATAAATTAAAGAAAAGAAAAAAAGAATTACAAGAATTTTAAACTAATTACACCTAATCTAATCCCCCTAATAAAATAAAAAAGCCCCCCAAAATAATAAAAATCCCTACCTTATACTAAATTACAAATAGCCCTTAAAAGGGCCTTTTGCTGGGCATTGCCCCAAAGTAATCAGCTCTTTTACCTGTAAAAAACAAAATACAATACCCCCCAACATTACAACCCACCACCCACACACCCCTACTCTAAAACCCACCCAATCCCCCCTTAAAAAAACCAAACACTAACCCCCTGAAGATCACCCTACCTTGAGCCGTCTTCACCCAGCCGGGCACAAGTGGTCCTCCAGAAGGTCCAAAGTCTTCATCCGATCGGGGCAGAAGAGGTCCTCCAGATGGCAGAAGGCTTCATCCAGGTTGCATCTTCTATCTTCATCCTTCCGGAGCGGAGCGGGTCCATCTTCAATCCAGCCGATGCAGAGCATCCTCTTCAAACGAAGTCCTAACGAAGAATGAAGGCTCCTTTAAATTACGTCATCCAAGATGGCATCCCTTGAATTCCGATTGGCTGATAGAATCCTATCAGCCAATCGGAATTAAGGTAGGAAAAACCCTATTGGCTGATGCTATCAGCCAATAGGATTGACCTCGCATTCTATTGGCTGATTGGAACAGCCAATCGGACTGAACTTCAATCCGATTGGCTAATTACATCAGCCAATAGGATTTTTCCTACCTTAATTCCGATTAGCTGATAGGATTCTATCAGCCAATCGGAATTCAAGGGACGCCATCTTGCATGTCATTTAAAGGAACCTTCATTCTTCGTTAGGACTTCATTTGAAGAGGATGCTCCGCGTCGGCTGGATTGAAGATGGACCCGCTCCGGAAGGATGAAGATAGAAGATGCAGCCTGGATGAAGCCTTCTGCCGTCTGGAGGACCTCTTCTGCCCCAATCGGATGAAGACTTCGGACCCTCTGGAGGACCACTTGTGCCCGGCTGCGTGAAGACGGCTCAAGGTAGGGTGATCTTCAGGGGGTTAGTGTTAGGTTTTTTTAAGGGGGGATTGGGTAGGTTTTAGAGTAGGGGTGTGTGGGTGGTGGGTTGTAATGTTGGGGGGGTATTGTATTTTTTTTACAGGTAAAAGAGCTGATTACTTTGGGGCAATGCCCCGCAAAAGGCCCTTTTAAGGGTTATTTGTAATTTAGTATAGGGTAGGTAAATTGTATTATTTTGGCGGGCTTTTTTATTTTATTGGGGGATTAGATTAGGTGTAATTAGTTTAAAATTCTTGTAATTCTTTTTTTATTTTCTGTAATTTAGTGTTTGTTTTTTTTCGTAATTTAGTTTATTTAATTTAATTGTAATTTATTGTAGGTAGTTTAGGTAATTAGTTTAATGATAGTGTAGTGTTAGGTGTAATTGTAAAACTTAGGTTAGGGTTTATTTTACAGGTAATTTTTTACTTATTTTAGCTAGGTAGGTTAATAATTATTTAATAATTTAATAATTATTCTACCTAGTTAAAATAAATACAAAGTTGCCTGTAAAATAAATATAAATCCTAAATTAGCTACAATGTAACTATTAGTTACATTGTACTGTAGGTTACTTATGGTTTATTTTATCAGTAAGTATTTCATTTTAAATAGGATTAATTTATTTAATTATATTTAAATTAGAGGGGGATTAGGGTTAGGGTTAGACTTAGGTTTAGGGGTTAATAACTTTATTATAGTAGCGGCAACGTTGGGATCTGAAGATTAGGGGTTAATAATTGTAGGTAGGTGTCGGCGACGTTGGGGGGGCAGATTAGGGGTTAATACAATTTAACAAGTGTTTGCGAGGCGGGAGTGTGGCGGTTTAGGGGTTAATACATTTATTAAAGTGGCGGCGATGTCCGGTCGGCAGATTAGGGGTTAATAATTGTAGGTAGGTGGCTGCGACGTTGGGGGCGGCAGATTAGGGGTTAATAAATATAATTTATGTGTTGGCGATGTTAGGGGCAGCAGATTAGGGGTTAATAGGTATAATGTAGGTGGCGGCGATGTCCTTTCGGCAGATTAGGGGTTAAACATTTTTATTTTAGTGTTTGCAATGTGGGGAGGGCCTCGGTTTAGGGGTTACTAGGTAATTTATGGGTGTTAGTGTACTTTTTAGCACTTTAGTTAAAGAGACAGTCAACCCAAAAATTACTTTAACTTATTTAGATTAGTTAAATAAAGATCTTTACAGTACACTGTAGCCAAATTTTCATCTAAATAAACTTTGGCAGAAAATAAACTTACTGATCTCATCTGGCCTTTTTGAAATCGCTGCTTGACCCCTCCTCCTCTGACGTCTCCCAAAAGCTTGCACTAACAGGATCCTTTCCTTTTTTCTCACCCCTGCGCGCTCCTGCAATTTCAGCTCTCTAGCAGCTGTTCATACTCGGCACTCACTGACTCTCATTCATGCTGTGCGCTGTTTGTTACAGAGAATGAGAGGCAGTGAGTGCCGGGCAGGCAGCAATATGATGGTCTGTGCCCCTGTTTTACACTTGTAACTACAATCTTCCTCTTGGGGGAGGATATTAAATTCAATGTCCAAAATGTAATAGAAGAATCTCAACTGCTGAATATATGACACTTTAATACTATCTATGACACTTAATCCTTGTCTGAATATTCTTATATTTCAATGTTATAGTGAGTCTTTTAATTTACTAATATCTTCAGCTGAATATGAATAGCATTAGAATATTCACACTGGACATTAGAGTGCACTTGAGTATGTGTAGCTGTATTACTAAAGAGGTAAAGCTGTTACATTTAGGAAGAACTTACCCCGCCTCTGAGAACATAAGTATAAAGTATATACAAATAATAGATACATTTAGTAATCAGCACTTTGTATCCCGGTCTGCTTTTAAGACATACTACCACTGTTTAAGCTTTTAGATGGCAGAGACCAGTAGTATGCTAAGACAGAATTAGAAAGCTTACTCGCAAGATGGTGCTTCTAAAGTAGCGGCTCTCCAGATAGTATGGGAGGTTGAATCCGGTGCGGAGTGCCTGCCGTAAATGCTATAAAAGGTAACATCTGCATTATGCTCCCCATCACACAAGTACACTGTTAGTCTTCACCTCAAATACCAAGAAAGAAAGAGGATTTAGTCATACTGCCGGTGTGACAATAGGACTAAGCAGTGTGTGGTACGTGCAAGAAACAGTCACATTACAGGTGTATTAATTTAACATTTCACAACCTATGTTTCTACTCTGGATTTGGTGCACATTATTCTCACCATGTTCCAGTCACTACAGATTTTGTCACTAAATCCAGAGTAGAAACATAGGTTGTGAAATGTTAAAGTAACTCAAGGCTCTTTATTTACTCTAAGACGTTACTCACTTCTCTTCACCAGGGCTTTTTCTTACTTTTGTGGAGCTTCCCCCGCATTCCTCAATGACTTTATTGTTACCCTCTTATTTAGTGAGTTCTCTCCTGTTTGAAACAGGGTGCCCCCCCTTTATAGGGTACTCCCCATACCAATGAAACATTGTAATTCTTATGGAAGCATTATTTGCTTTTGCGGCAGACTCTTTTGTAATCTTTCAGAGTTACCTAAATCCCCGATCCTGTCTATGTATTTCCTTATTACAGATTTATGTTTTTTATTTTTTTATTATTCTTTTGCTGTATTCTTATTTTTAAGGAATATCTCCTCTTTATTTCACATTCTGGGGGCGAACTTCTTTATGTTAGAGCCTCTCTCCTCATTTCAGGAAGTCTCTTCTCATTCTGGGGGGCTCTCTCCTCCCCTGTAACATGCAGGATGTGTTTTCATTGCTGTCTGTGCTACCTCAGTAATTTAACCCTTTAATGACCACAGCACTTTTCCATTTTCTGTCCGTTTGGGACCAAAGCTATTTTTACACTTTTGCGGTGTTTGTGTTTAGCTGAAATTTTCCTCTTACTCATTTACTGTACCCACACATATTATATACCGTTTTTCTCGCCATTAAATGAACTTTCAAAATATACCATTATTTTCATCATATCTTATAATTTACTATAAAAAAAAATATAAAATATGAGGAAAAAATGGAAAAAAACACACTTTTTCTAACTTTGACCCCCAAAATCTGTTACACATCTACAACCACCAAAAAACACCCATGCTAAATAGTTTCTAAATTTTGTCCTGAGTTTAGAAATACCCAATGTTTAAATTTTTTTTGCTTTTTTTGCAAGTTATAGGGCAATAAATACAAGTAGCACTTTGTCATTTCCAAACCACTTTTTTTTCAAAATTAGCGCTAGTTACATTAGAACACTAATATCTTTCAGGAATCTCTAAATATCCATTGACATGTATATATTTTTTTTTAGAAGACATCCCAAAGTATTGATCTAGGCCCATTTTGGTATATTTCATGCCACCATTTCACCGCCAAATGCGATCAAATAAAACATTTTTTTCACTTTTTCACAAATTCTTTCACAAACTTTAGGTTTTTCACTGAAATTATTTACAAACAACTCATGAAATTATGGCATAAATGGTTGTAAATTAGGGAGCATGTAGGGAGCTTCTAGGGTTAATTTTAGCTCTAGTGTAGTGTAGTAGACAACCCCAAGTATTGATCTAGGCCCATTTTGGTATATTTTATGCCACCATTTCACCGCCAAAAGCAATCAAATAAAAAAAAAATTGTTCACTTTTTCAAACTTTAGGTTTCTCACTAAAATTATTTACAAACAGCTTGTGCAATTATGGCACAAATGGTTGTAAATGCTTCTCTGGGATCCCCTTTGTTCAGAAATAGCAGACATATATGCCTTTGGCATTGCTTTTTGGTAATTAGAAGGCCGCTAAATGCTGCTGCGCATCACATATGTATTATGGCCAGCAGTGAAGGGGTTAATTAGGTAGTTTGTAGGGAGCTTGCAGGGTTAATTTTAGCTTTAGTGTAGAGATCAGACTCCCACCTGACACATGCCACCCCCTGATCCCTCCCAAACAGCTCTCTTCCCTCCCCCACCCGACAATTGTCCCCGCCATCTTAAGTACTGGCAGAAAGTCTGCCAGTACTAAAATAAAAGGTATTAAAAAAAAAAAATACATTTTTTTAAGCATATTTACATATGCTGCTATGTAGGGTCCCCCCTTAGCCCCCAACCTCCCTGATCCCCCCAAAATAGCTCCCTAACCCTCCCCCTCTGCCTTATTGGGGCCATCTTGGGTACTGGCAGCTGTCTGCCAGTACCCAGTTTGCAAATAAAAATGTTTTTTTTTATTATTTGTTATTTGTTTCTGTAGTGTAGCTTCCCCCCCCCACAGTCCAATATCCCACCAGCCAAACCGATCACTAAATAAATATAACTACCCCTTTGATCCCCACTTCTAACTAAAAAATTTCTGTAGCATAGTGGTTCCCACCCGCTCCCTCCCCGTGCACGCGCCCGCCCGGCCTCCCCGTGCACGCGCGCGCGTCCGTGCGTGCCCCCCGGTCGTCCCCGCCCCCGATCCCGCCCCCCTCCGCATCACAAAGGCCATCGATGGCCGCCACCCGCCTCCCACACCGGCTCCCACCCACCAACGAACGTAGCCGTTAATGTCCGGTGCAGAGAGGGCCACAGAGTGGCTCTCTCTGCACCGGATGGCTAAAAATGGTTATTGCAGGATGCCTCGATATCGAGGCATCACTGCAATAACCGGAAAGCAGCTGGAAGCGAGCAGGATCGCTTCCAGCTGCTTTCCACACCGAGGACGTGCAGGGTACGTCCTCAGGCGTTAACTGCCTTTTTTTTGAGGACGTACCCTGCACGTCCTCGGTCGTTAAGGGGTTAATTGGAAGTAAATGTGCGAGATAGTGGATGTCATCGAGGAGAGCCCATGCCTCACTTGCCAGGAATCTCATTGTGTTAACCAGGAACCCACTGCGCTCCTTTTCCAAGCTCTAATCACATTTTTATGTGGTTCTGTATTACCGGTTAATGGGTCTGCCCCCCCTCAGCCCCCCAGAATGAGAAGAGACTTCCTGAAATGAGGAGAGAGTATCTAACATAAAGAATTTATTTAGGTAAAAGCAACTCTGAGAGATTACAAAAGAGTCTGCCGCAAAAGCAAATAATGCTTCCATAAGAATTACAATGTTTCAATGGTATGGGGAGTACCCTATAAAGGGGGAGCACCCTGTTTCAAACAGGAGAGAACTCACTAAATAAGAGGGTAACAATAAAGTCATTGAGGAATGCGGGGGAAGCTCCACAAAAGTAAGAAAAAGTCCTGGTGAAGAGAAGTGAGTAACGTCTTAGAGTAAATAAAGAGCCTTGAGTTACTTTAACATTTCACAACCTATGTTTCTACTCTGGATTTAGTGACAAAATCTGTAGTGACTGGAACATGGTGAGAATAATATGCACCAAATCCAGAGTAGAAACATAGGTTGTGAAATGTTAAATTAATACACCTGTAATGTGACTGTTTCTTGCACGTACCACACACTGCTTAGTCCTATTGTGACACCGGCAGTATGACTAAATCCTCTTTCTTTCCTGGTATCGGAGGTGAAGACTAACAGTGTACTTGTGTGATGGGGAGCATAATGCAGATGTTACCTTTTATAGCATTTACAGCAGGCACGCCGCACCGGATTCAACCTTCCATACTATCTGGAGAGCCGCTACTTTAGAAGCACTATCTTGCGAGTAAGCTTTCTAATTCTGTCTTAGCATACTACTGGTCTCTGCCATCTAAAAGCTTAAACAGTGGTAGTATGTCTTAAAAGCAGACCGGGATACAAAGTGCTGATTACTAAATGTATCTATTATTTGTATATACTTTATACTTATGTTCTCAGAGGCCGGGTAAGTTCTTCCTAAATGTAACAGCTTTACCTCTTTAGTAATACAGCTACACATACTCAAGTGCACTCTAATGTCCAGTGTGAATATTCTAATGCTATTCATATGCAGCTGAAGATATTAGTAAATTAAAAGACTCACTATAACATTGAAATATAAGAATATTCAGACAAGGATTAAGTGTCATAGATAGTATTAAAGTGTCATATATTCAGCAGTTGAGATTCTTCTATTACATTTTGGACATTGAATTTAATATCCTCCCCCAAGAGGAAGATTGTAGTTACAAGTGTAAAACAGGGGCACAGACCATCATATTGCTGCCTGCCCGGCACTCACTGCCTCTCATTCTCTGTAACAAACAGCGCACAACATGAATGAGAGGCAGTGAGTGCCGGGTATGAACAGCTGCTAGAGAGCTGAAATTGCAGGAGTGCGCAGGGACGAGAAAAAAGGAAAGGATCCTGTTAGTGCAAGCTTTTGGGAGACGTCAGAGGAGGAGGGGTCAGGCGGCCATTTCAAAAAGGCCAGATGAGATCAGTAAGTTTATTTTCTGCCAAAGTTTATTTAGATGAAAATTTGGCTACAGTGTACTGTAAAGATCTTTATTTAACTAATCTAAATAAGTTAAAGTCATTTTTGGGTTGACTGTCCCTTTAAGAGCTTTATGTTCCTGTGTTAGCCCATAAAACTCTTAACTACTGACTTTTAAATGTGGTAGGAGTCTTGCCAGGAGAGGGTCTACCGCTAACTTCTTCCAAGACTCGAAATACCAGCGTTAGGCAAATCCCATTAAAAAGATAGGATACGCAATTGACGTAAGGGGATTTGCGGTAGCCTTGAGTCGCGGAAGAAAAGTGAGCGGTACACCTGTACCTGTCAGACTAACGCCAAACTCGTGATCTAGGCGATGGTTTGTTAAACCACACCTCTCTGACGAAGTGTGCATTTTTATATGAAAGGCATAAGAGGACACAAATTGCACCTTTTTTATGGTATCCTGATTTACTTGGAATAAACTTCAAGGACTTTATGCGCTAGTTCCAATTTGCTGCATCATCTTTGATTTCTCATCATTAGCGTTAAGGATCCTCTTCCAGCAATTTTAACTTATAGTCTCATCTGGTTGCTACAATGCTCAGTTATATACATCACAACATAGGAAGAGTGATCTCCCGACGCCGCAACTGCCTCTACACGCCAACCCTGAAGAAGCTGCTTCACAGGTAATTCAAAGGTAATTGTAGGTACAGCATACATAGAAGGCACAAAAGCCTCACGGAAGGAGTAGTGGAGCTCTCGACACCTTAACTGTCTCTACACACCGACCTAGGACAAGCTGCTTCTAAGGCAACCGAAGGAACATCGTAAATAACAGAGACATAACAGGTTAGCTAAGCACATTCGACTTTTTACTGCAATACTGGGAACTGTGCACCGGATTTGATTACAACTGTGTATCAGGGACACATTTACCCTAATTGTATTAAATAAGTGAACATTAATAGGTAATTAATCTTGCATAAAAAAACACCTTTTTCCTTTGATCTGATTATGGCTGAAAAAAACACACAGGATATTAAACAAAAATGGAAGCAACTAATACATAATCTCATGTCTAATGAGACCCCCCTATGTGCAAACTGAAAAGGAACTAGGCAATGGGCCCCATTTATTAAGCATCACATGCTGCTCCGGAAGTCCATCATTTCAGGGTGGTCTGAAATGGAAGGTAAGAAGCAGCGGTCGTAAGCTGGGGGCAGCATTGCACAAGCATTTCACTAGCATTTCATACCAGAGTATGCTGCTGGCATTTAGCGATGTAGAACAGACATGATTCATTATAACGAATCATGTGAGCTCGATATTTAATAAATCTACCCCATAGTATTTTCATGCATAGAACAACTTATGGCTATGGAAACTTGCTTATGGTGGGACATTGAATTCCTTTGATTATATTTGACTAAAAACAAAATACCAAGGGGTTTACGAATGAAGAAATTTCCCTCCTTTGGCACTTAATATGACTGAATTCATGACAGAGTGGAACAAGACTCTTACAAAATGTTCTTTAACACTAATGCAACAGCTAGTTAAGCACAAGACCAATGAGAGGGTAGACATTTTAATTAAAGTGAAAGAACTGTTTCTTTGTATCTGTGATTTTGAAACAAGTGAAACATATGTAATGTATAAAAAAACAACTAGATGACACTATTGAAAATAAAAGTATATATCTCCACTCATAATGTAGCAAAATATGAGAGGGATTCAAAAGATTATCAACTAGATGTACTCATGGAGAAGTAACAAATCTATTAAAAACCCAGCAAGAAAACAGTCAACAGAAAAACGTTACATTCACTACATCTAGTATTTCTGGTTCAGACCAGGAAACTAACAATTTACCAACATTGCTGACTCCCTTAGAAACTAACACCAGTGACAGACAAACTCATGTAGGATTAAGTATTTAGTCAATAAAGGTCCCACAACCAGCACTCCTAAATCTTCTCATTACCCCAGCAGGTACCCCAAAAAGAAGAATAACTAACACCTAGATTACGAGTTTTGTGCTAAACAGGGTGCGTAACTAACGACAAAAAAAAAAAAATGTATGCTTACCTGATATATTTATTTATTTCCGGATATGGTGAGTCCACAGCTTGAGTAATTACTGTTGGGAATATAACACCTGGCCAGCAGGAGGAGGCAAAGAGCACCACAGTGTCATGCTCCAAACCTCTAGTCCACCATAATAGACTATTCTCTCTTCATCTATTACCACCTTAAGGCTTAATCATTACCATCTTATACCTGTATATATTCTACCAGCCTACTATGGTCCTTTGCTGGTTTATTGAAGTATACACTCTCAATATTGTGCTAGCCTTTACTGAATCGTTGTGTTCAGTTTTGCCTTACAGCTTTACCTGAGTGATATCGGATCTCCGCATCTAACCTTCTCCGACATCTAACTTTGCATCTTGACCACACTACATCATCAGATGCGGCCACTTCTCCACAGAGTTTCAGACGCTCTGTCTCCATTCGCTGCACCGCTGCTCTGGACTCTGTTGGATATTCGGCAGATTGTGAGTAAAATCAACTATGTGCACCTATCTCTCCTTTACCTCTACTACATAGAGAGACTTGTACCTAAGTTTACCGTAGCCCCTATCCAGCTGCAGTAATTGTAGATCTACATAAACTGTACCCTTGTCCACCTTTAGTGAGTTTATCATCCTGCTTGCTCAGCCTTGTAACAGCCCTGACACTTACACTTCTGATATATTTGTCAACTTGTTTCAGGCAATATTAAGCCGAGTTCTAATAAACTAGTTACTTGGTAGTAGCTGGATTTACTGCACTTGAAACAAATATATTAAATCTTCATACTGTGTTCCTTCAGTTATACATCAAATTGTATAGCACACTTTAAATACATTAAAGGAGTAGCAGAATATTACACACAGTCATTCGACTGAAGGGAAATAGAGAAAAAGGAGTAACACAAGGTGTAGAGGTGCCTGAGGTTATAATCAAAAGAACAACTGTCTTAAAATAAAGGGTGGGGCTGTGGACTCACCATTTCCGGAAAAACATTTTTTTATCAGGTAAGCATAAATTTTGTTTTTCTTTCCTAAGATATGGTGAGACCACAGTTTGAGTAATGACTGTTGGGAACCAATAACCAAGCTAGAGGACACAGATAAATAGGGAGAGACAAGACAGTCTGTCCTATACAGAAGGCACCACCACTTGAAGAACCTTTCTCCCATAAAAAGCCTTAGTGGAGGCAAAAATATCAAATTTGGAAATTTTGGAAAAAGTATGTAGAGAAGATCAAGTTGCAGCCTTGTAAATTTGTTCCACAGAAGCTTCATTTTTGAAAGCCCAAGAAGAGGAAACAGCTCTTGTGGAATGAGCAGTAATCCTCTCAGGAGGCTGCTGTCCAGCAGTCTCATAAGCCAAACAAATTATACTTTGTAACCAAAAAGAAAGAGTAGTAGCAGTAGCTTTCTGACCTTTACGTTTCCCAGAGAAACAGACAAAGAGGGTAGAGGACTGGTGAAAATCCTTAGTCGCCTGTAAGTAGAATTTAAGAGCACATACAACATAAAAATTGTGTAACAAATGTTCTTTGGAAGAAGAAGGATTAGGACACAGAGAGGGAACACCAATTTCCTGATTGATATTTCTATTAAAAACAATCTTAGGAAGGAAACCTAACTTAGTACGAAGAACTGCCTTATCGGCATAAATAAGATAAGGGGAATCACACTGCAGAGCTGAGAGTTCCAAGACTCTTTGAGCAGAAGAGATAGCAACAAGAAACAAAACCTTCCAATATAACAACTTAATGTCTATGGAATGCTATGGCTCAAACGGAGCCAGCTATAAAACTTTAAGAACAAGGTTAAGGCTCCAAGGAGGAGCAACAGACTTAAAGACAGGCCTGATTTTGACCAAGGCCTGACAAAAACATTGCACATCTGGCAGATCCGCCAAATGTTTATGTAGTAAAACTGATAAAGCAGAAATCTGACCCTTCAGGGTACTGACTGACAATCCCTTCTCAGGCCTTAATCAAGAAAAGATAAAATTCTGGAAATTCTAATTCTACTCCAAGAGTAGCCCTTGGATTCACACTAATAAAGATATTTACACCATATGTTATGGTTAATCTTTCTAGTACCAGGCTTGTGAGCCTGAATCATGGTTTAAATGACAGACTCAGAAAAACTACGCTTAGACAGAATTAAGCGTTCAATCTCCAAGCAGTCAGTTTCAGAGAAACAAGATTTGGATGAAGGAAGGGACCCTGAATCAGGAGGTCCTTCCTCAGAGGTAGTCTCCAAGGTGGGAGAGATGACATCTCCACTAGGTCTGCAAACCAGATCCTGCGAGGCCACGAAGGGGTTATTAGAATCACCAACACCCTCTCCTGTTTGATATGAGCAATGACTTGTGGAAGGAGAGCAAATTGAGGAAACAGGTATGCCAACCTGAAAACCCAAATAACTGCCAGAGCATCTATCATAATGGCCTGCGGATCTCTTGACCTTGGAATCTTGACATTCTGAAGGGACGCCATCAGATCTAACTCCGGCACCCCCCATTTGAGGACTAAGTTGGAAAACACCTCCGGATGGAGTTCCCACCCCCAGGGATGAAAAGTCTGTCTCCTCAGAAAATATGCTTCCCAGTTGTCTTCTACTGGAATGTGGATGGCAGATAGACAGCAATTGTGGGTCTCTGCCCACTGAAGAATCTGAGTAACCTCATTCATGGCTAAGGAACTCTGAGTTCCTCCCTGGTGATTGATGTGAGCCACAGAGGTTATGTTGTCTGACTGGAACCTGATAAACTGGGCTGAGGGCAACTGTGGCCAAGCCAATAGAGCATTGTAAATAACCTTCATTTCCAAGATGTTGATGGGAAGAGAAGACTCCTCCCAAGTCCAAAGGCCCTGAGTTTTTAATGAGTTCCAAACTGCTTCCCAACCCACCAGACTGGCATCTTTGGTCACAATCACACAGGAAAGTCTTTGAAAGCATGTGCCCTGAGACAGATGTTCCTGAGAAATCCACCACGGGAGAGAATCGCTTGACGACTGATCTAACTCTATTCTCTGAGATAGATCCTCATGGTTGCCATTCCATTGTCTGAGCATGCACAGCTGATGAGCTCTCAATTGGAATTGAGCAAAATGAATGATGTCCATGGAAGTCACCATCAGACCGATTACCTCTATACATTAAGCCACTGAAGGATGAGCAGTAGCCTGAAGAGAGAGGCAAAAGGAAATTATTTTGTTTTTCCTGACCTCTGTCAGAAAAATCTTCATCAATAGAGAATCTATTATGATCCCTACTCTTGTAGCAGGGTAAGGGAGCTTTTTTACAGGTTCGCATTCCATCCGTGGGAATGAAGAAAAGACAGCAATATCTCTGTGTGAGATTTTGCTTGTTGAAAAGATGGCACCTGAACCAATATGTCATCCAGTTAGGGTGCCACAGCAATTCCACAAGAACGGATCACTGCCAAAAGAGCCCCCAAAACCTTTGAAAAAATTCTAGGAACTGTGGCTAGACCAAATGGAAGGGCCACAAACTGGAAATGTGTGTCCAGAAAGGCAAATCTCTGGAATCTGTGATGCTTCCTGTGAATATGAACATGAAGATACACATCCTTTAGGTCTATGGTTGTCATGAACTGACCCTCTTGTACTAAAGGAAGAATGGAGCATATAGTCTCCATCTTGAAGGATGGAACTTTGAGAAACTTGTTTAGACACTTCGAGTCTAGAATGGGACGGAAAGTTCCCTCTTTTTTGGGAACCACAAATAGGTTGGAGTAAAACCCAAGACCCTGTTCTTGCACTGGAACTGGAACTATCATTTCCAGGAAGTAAAGATGTTGCATACATTTCAAGAACGCCTCTTTCTTTATCTGGTCTGCAGATAATCTTGAGAGAAGGAATATGCCTATGGAAGGAAAATTCTTGAATTCCAACTTGTAATCCTGGGATACTATGTCCACAGTCCAGGATTATAGCTTTTAAAATCCTATTGGCTGTTCAAAACTGATTTGAACAGCCAAAAAGATTTCAGTAGCTCTCATCCTATTGGTTGTTTTGAACAGCCAATAGGATTTTAGAAGCTCTCATCCTATTGGCTGATTTCAATTTGAATAATCAAATCGGCAAATAGGAATGCAAGGTGCAACACTTTTTAAATGGCTACCTTGCATTGAAGCTTCAGTGTATGAAGGGACTGTATGAAGAGGATGCTCCATGCTGGATGTCTTCACAACTCTGCTCTGCCGGGATGAAGATTAAAGATGCCCCCATGATGGATGAAGATGTCGCCACCTGGATGTCTGGACTTCAGCAACCGTGAGTCTTCATACGGTCCCGTGAGGCACATATTTAACTGCATTGCACAGAGAAACCCCACAGATGTTAACCAACATTTAGGTTTCAAGTCAGGTCAGGTCAAACACCCCCTAACAAACGGTTAAATCCGGTTCACTCTAAGACCGCAGGGAAGTCTATACAGACATAGAGTCTGACTACCTCACACAAACAGTCACAGACCGATTCAGGACAGCTTTAATCAAAGTTTAAGAAACATAGTGTCATCAAACACTATCACGAATGTTTTTCACTAATAACCCTTCATTAGCATGTTAAATGTCACATATATACTGTTGACAAATTTGAGTAACCTAGTCACAGAAATTATATATCAAGCAAAAATTGTAACTTTATAGATAATCTGTTTTTATAATAATTGTATAACATTTTATGTCTACTTTTAATGTTTTAACAAAGTAGACTCATTAGCATATACTTAGCCGACACCGGTGTCAAGACTATTCTATACGATTTTAATGTTATATGTTATATTTTATTTTATTTTTTATCAATAAATTTGTATAACTTATTCAAAATTATAAATTAGTCCTGTGGTAATTACAAAAGTAATATTCAAATAGAGGGGTGAATAATACCCTACCATTTTATAAGAATTTATTAAAAACTCTTATTGGGAATAACATTTTTTGCGCCACCTTACTCCAAACACGATTGCATGTGCTCAAAATATGCCAGTGTTTTCTAAGGATAGAATTTATATGATTACTCAATGCATTACTCAAGGACAATCTGGTTTGGTCTTAATCTTAACTTTTGGTTTGGATGACTCAAGCAGACTATTACGGGGTAATGCCGCTATTTCCTTAATCTCTTTGTCTACTAGCCCTGAGGGGTATCCCCTCATTTTAAACGTGTCTCCCATTTCATTCAATCTCTGTTAAACAAGTGTATTGTCAGATACAATTCTCCTGACTCTCAGGAGTTGACTACGGGGCAATGACTTCTTAAGGGACTTAGGATGGAAGCTATCAAAATGGAGCAGGCTATTTTTATCAGTGGATTTTGTATAAAAATCTGTTCCAAAGCCATAACCAGATTTATAAATCTTGGTGTCCAAAAATTCAATGCTTTCCTCACTGTGTTTTAGAGTAAACTTAATATGTGTGGTTGCACTATTCAGCTGACTAACAAATTCCCATAGGGATCCAATGTCCCCCAACCATACACCAAATATATCGTCTATGTAGCGCCACCAAGTGGCGCCACATAGAACAAAGAGACCATTCTCAAAGACGAATTTCTATTCAAAGATGTTCATAAATATATTTGCATATGTTGGGGGACATTGGACTCCATGGCCATGCCCTGTTGTTGAATATAAAATTCATCCTGAAATAGGAAATAATTGCATCTCAATACAATCTCAAGGAGGTCTAAAATAAAGTCAATTTCACAGTTATTAAACGTACTAAGTTGTTGCAAAACCTTTATCACAGCTCCCAGACCAGATGCATGTGTTATAGAAGTATATAGTATTGATACATCTAATGTATATAAAATGGTTTTATCCGTAGCTATATTTAGGTCACTTAGTTTGACCAAAAAATCACTTGTGTCTCTAATGTAAGAACTGGACAATTCTACAAAGGGTCTTAAAATATGGTCTAAGTAGATTGAAATGTTAGAGCACACAGAATTCATGCTAGAAACAATGGGACGTCCCGGGGGGGGGGGGGCTGTAGATTCGTATGTACCTTAAGTAAGGTGTATAATACAGGTATTCTGGCATGCTCACATTAAAGAAAAGCAATCTCTTTTTTACCAATTATACTATTCTTAAAGGCATATAAGACCTTGTTTTTAATCTCTTTCTCAATATTAAATATTGGATTATATGGTAAACGGTGATACACCTCACCATCTGACAATTGGGACTTAATTTCTTTCACATTCTTTATCTAAAAGGACAGTGGCTCTGCCCTTATCGGCAGATTTTAGAATAATATTTTTGTTTGTCTGTAGGGTTTTTAATGCTCTCATAGATTTATTATTCAAAAAACACCCATTGTTAACACTAGTGTCTGTATGTTTGTTTTTCTTTCTTTGGACTTTGTCCTGTAAGTTTTTAACATCATCAAGTACTAGTTTCGAAAACATATCAACACTATGGTCATAACTTTGTGGCATATATCTACTTTTAAGTTTCAAACCCAAATGATTAAGATGTAACCTACTAGGGTTAACTATAGGTTTAACAATATTTATCCACATAACAATCATTAGAGAACATTGACTTTAATTTGAGAGATCTAAAAAATTTGAAAAGATCTTTCTCAATTTCAAATCACATTTAGCAAAAGGGCAAAAAGAGAGTCCTTGTTGTAATAGTAGCGACTCAGTCTCTGTAATCTGTACCTGTGATAAATTTAAAACTAGTGATTCACCCTTGCTCCGCATCTGTTCCGATTGCTTCTGCATGGTCCTCATCGTGTAGAAACTTAGTGCGTTTACGTGCCTATAGCACGGAACGGAGCTCAGTAACAGCCTTATTCGTTGTCTCAAACAGCTTGTTCAACTTGTCTGTTTTCAAACTTGTCTTTAATACCATCTCCAATTTCAATAATTGCTGTGTGCCAATCTCTTTCTGTAGGTAGTCAACCTGTTATGTTCAAATTTCTCGCAGTATTCTGAATTATTGAGCATAAGTGTTGGTCGTACATTCATTCGTAAGCCGCGGGGGATGCGTCCCACCCTATGATATTCGGCTAATGTAATAGAATAAAGCTCCCTGACAAGATTTTTTCTGGACAATTTGTCAAACTGTTTTGTAGAAACCTCTGCTGGTAATATTTTTAGAAAGTCTCTGGAACCACGGGCATGGGTAGTAATCCGTGCAGCCTCCATCTCAGTGTAGGCAAATATGTTTGAAATCATGTCTCCTTGGTTTGTAACTATGTCAGTTATTGTATCCATTATAACAAAGTGTAAGTAACCAATGTGGTAGGTATACAAACAAAGTCCATGCGGTACAGCACTGTGGTAGCGGGTGGTGCAAGCTGTAGGGGTACCACACAAATCCCCAATAATATAGCACAGTCCAAAAGAAACAGCAGCACTCACCACTTATGCAAAAGCTTCCATCTTTATTGAAACTTCAAAGAAAAAGACAATGTTTCGGACCTCTTGTCCTTAGTTATGTCAATACACAAATGCAGGTAACACACCTTAATAAAGGGGTAGGGGTTACAAACCACACCTCCTAATTAACTTCTTAACTGCAAAATCACAGATACTATTTCAGTACTACCTGACAAAAAGAGGATGCGCCATCTAGTGACAGAAATACAAAAGTGCATGCAAATAAAATCAATTATATATAAATTACAATCGCCTAGATTACAAGTTCTGCGTTAGCATAGGTAGTATTGCATGTAAATAGACCCTTGATGCTATATTTCTTACCAGTGCGTGGATGAAAGAAATATTTTCCCTTTATCATACTGTTACAACTGGCACAACCCAGACATGGATAACAACCTAAGTTTTTATCAGAAATATATGTCTGTACATTTGTTTTTTGAGGGCCTATGTCAGCTTTAATAAGTCTATCTCTAAGATTCTCACTTCTCCTATAGGCGGGCATAAAACCTGACTGAAATTCCTTAACTAGGGGATTGCATGTGCTCAAAATATGCCAGTGTTTTCTAACGATAGAATTTATATGATTACTCAATGCATTAAATTTAGTCACAAAGACACTACAATCTGGTTTGGTCTTAATCTTAACTTTTGGTTTGGATGACTCAAGCAGACTATTACGGGGTAATGCTGCTATTTCCTTAATCTCTTTATCTACTAGCCCTGAGGGGTAACCCCTCATTTTAAAATTGTCTCCCATTTCATTTAATCTCTCTTTCACAAGTGTATCATCAAATACAATTCTCCTGACTCTCAGGAGTTGACTACGGGGCAATGACTTCTTAAGAGACTCAGGATGGAAGCTATCAAAATGGAGCAGGCTATTTTTATCAGTGGATTTTGTATACAAATCTGTTTCATAGCCATAACCAGATTTATAAATTTTGGTGTCCAAAAATGTAATGCTTTCCTCGCTGTGTTTTAGAGTAAACTTAATATGTGTGGTTGCACTATTGAGCTGACTAACAAATTCCCATAGGGATCCAATGTCGCCTAACCATACGCCAAATATATTGTCTATGTAGCGCCACCAAGTGGCGCCACATAGAACAAAAAGACCATTCTCAAAGACGAATTTCTCTTCAAAGATGTTTATAAATATATTTGCATATGTCGGGGCAACATTGGACCCCATGGCATTATATGCATTGAGTAATCATATAAAGTCTATCCTTAGAAAACACTGGCATATTTTGAGCACATGAAATACCCTAGTTAAGGAATTTTAGTCAGGTTTTATGCCCGCCTATAGGAGAAGTGAGAATCTTAGAGATAGACTTATTAAAGCTGACATAGGCCCTCAAAAAACATATATACAGACATATATTTCTGCTAAAAACTTAGGTTGCTATCCATGTCTGGGTTGTGCCAGTTGTAACAGTATGATAAAGGGAAAATATTTCTTTCATCCTGCACTGGTAAGAAATATAGCATCAGGGGTCTATTTACATGCAATACTACCTATGCCATATACATGATTAAATGCCCTTGTGGGCGGAGCAATATCAAAGAGACCACTAGGATGGTCCGGGATAGGATATGTGAGCATAGGTCCGATATTAGGAACAGTAAAATAAAAAATCCAGTAGCCAAACATTTCATTCAGGCAGGTCATAATATCTGTTAACTTAGGTTTCAGATCATAGATCACATTACCATACCCAGAAGGAGAGGGGATAGGGAATTGTACCTAAAACAGAAGGAAGTATTTTGGATTAACAAATTGGAGACTCGGTATTCAATTGGAATGAACAAAGAATATGACCTTTCGATCTTCCTTTGATCCACCTCTGTTTTGGGTAACAATTGCGATATATATTAGATTTATATTTTGTATTCTGTACTTCTTATGTGTAACATTGTAATTTATATATAATTGATTTTATTTGCATGCACTTTTGTATTTCTGTCACTAGATGGTGCATCCTCTATTTGTCAGGTAGCACTGAAATAGTATCTGTGATTTTGCAGTTAAGAAGTTAATTAAGAGGTGTGGTTTGTAACCCCTACCCCTTTATTAAAGTGTGTTACCTGCATTTGTGTATTGACATGACTATGGACAAGAGGTCCGAAACGTTGTCTTTTTCTTTGAAGTCTCAATAAAAATGGAAGCTTTTGCATAAGTGGTGAGTGCTACTGTTTCTTTTGGACTGTGCTATTTTAGAATTTGAAACAGTTAAATATAAAAAAAATATATTTTTTAAAATAATCCCCAAAATACATAAGGATATAAAAAAAAAAATCCTCCTGGACACCCCATAGTTTCAACCATAGGTACTTTGGGAGGAAAATTAGGACATGGTTAGATTTCTATATTCAACCCATAGTAATGCAAAGCCCATGTTACATACGAGACTCTTGGGACTTTAAAGAATATATACAATCAGAAAAAATATATAATAATTTTAAATGGGTAACTATTGATGTAGCCTTTTTGTATACTAGTTTACAGCATAAACAGGGACTTGAAGCTATGTATCAGGTCTTACAAGGATTACAATATTAGGTTTATTCAATTTCTGATTAAAGTGACAGAATATTTGTTGACTCATAGCTTTTTCTTGTTTGAGGGGATTTACTATCTCCAAAAAAGAGGCACGGCAATGGGGGCTAAATGCAACATATGCCAATTTATTTGAGATATGGTTTGAGTAAAATAAAATATTTGGAGATGGAAACCCTTACAAACAAGAAATTGTGCATTATGGTTGTTTTATAGACCTGATATTAATTTAACAAGGTACTAATGAACAGTTAAAAATATTTGTGGAATATCTTAATAACAACAAATTAAAATTAAAATTTACTTGGAATGTCTGAAAAGGACATAGCTTTCTTGGATTTGAAATTATCTGGCAATGTTACATCAGGGTAAATAACAACTTAAGGGACAATTCATTAGAACTAAAATAAATTGCAGTAGTGAGGAACTCTATGTTAAATATGCTAATGCTTTAGAGAACTGTCTCATAGCAAGAGGTTGTAATAAAAAAAACACCTCAAACAAATAAAACATGAACTAAACAATAAAACTATTTCTAAGAATTCTGGTCCCATTTCAAATATAATAAAATCTAGGACAAGTAGTCAACATGTTTCAGTAATGAGTACAATAGAATATGCAGAATTATCAAAAATAATCTAGGTATTTTATGAGGAGACAATACATTACATAATATGTTAAAGAATAAATTGAAAGTTGTCTCCTTAGGTAATAGGTTGACTAAAGATTTCTCTAAACGTTCAAAATAATGTACTAATTGGTTAACACCAAAAAAAAATGGCAACCACAAGTGTTCCAATAGAGTTTGACACAACAAAATTATTCATATAAATCATCTTTATTCATACAGTCTAGCTTAATACATTCAACAACTTTCTGCAAATCCTCAAAAAATATTTTTCATTTAATTTACAGTGGGAGTAAATACATTAAAATGTACATAAACATTATTTAAATAGGACCCTATTACTCAAGTGCAAAAAAATAATGTTGGCCTTGTGGTGTTAACACATAGGTCTAGCATTTTTGTCCTCAGTTGGTAATCTAGACCCATATTCTTTGATGCAGGAGTTTGCTGTCTACAGTGTTAATTTTGTTGACGAAAATATTTTCGTCAAAGTTTTCGTCAGCGGCAGGTTTTTAGTGACAAAAAGTTAACGAAAATGAAGTTATCATTAAGTCAATTGCCGAAAAATATGACGAAAATCAATTCCAATTTTCGTCATGAAACGAAACCGAAACGAAAATGTGAGGGTCTGAGAGAGGGACATCACCTGAACTTCTGCTTAGTTTCTAGTTTCCTCTGAGCTCCGCCTGTCTGTTAGGGTGAGACGCACGCATGGGAGAGAGAGTGAGAGACGCAGCTGCAGGATCGCTCTGTTTGCCAATGCCTGGGACTCGGATTCGGGACTTCTGGGACAACGCCCTGCAGTGCAACTGCAAACCACAGAAGAGGAAGTTGAAATTGGAACTCCTCCATGTCTGGAGAGTGGAATTTGAATGTGACGTGGTGAGTGACTGGTGTGTTTTTTCCCTCTGAGTCCCAGGTACTAGCAGCAGTACTGGTTAGCACTTAGGTTAGCACTTAGGTTAGCACTGATTTCTTTGATGACTAAAGTAGCCACAATTAGAATTTGCTGTTTGACTAATGATATTGACTACCCTAGGGAGATAAATGTAGTATATATATAGAGAGAGACAATTGAACTTGGTGCTGTGGATGGGTGACTGTGAGAGAAAGAAAAATCAGAATAATTAGATTTTTTTTCCCCCCACCTTATTCACCCCCACAGATACAGAAAGCATCCAATGATGGGCCAAGTCAAGCCAGTGCACCACAGCAAAATATTTACACAGCTCTTGTAAGTGCTTCAAAATACAAAATTGACTCTAAGGAACAACAGGCCAGGGAGGATTCCATAGCAAAATGGATTGGGCGCACTGGATTACCAGTCGGAACGATTGAAGATGAGGACTTTGTTAACATGATGGCGACTGTAGATAGGAGACTGAGTGTTCCAAAGAAAACTAAAATAAATAATCTGATTGACAAACATTATGAAGATGAAAAACAAAAATTCAAAAAGAGACTGGCTGCTGCCCGAAGAGTATCTATTTGCACTGATTTGTGGACAAAAAAAAGGACTAACAGCTTCATTCCTTGGTATAAGTATGTGCTACTTTTGTGTTGACCAAACTAAAACTGAGCACATGTTGTTTGCCCTTGAACAAGTAGCACACCCACACACTGCACAGTCAATCAAATCATGTGTGGACAAATGCTTGCAAGAGTGGGACATACCAAAGAGGAAGATCCTTACAGTGATAACAGACAATGGGAGTAATATGGTGTCAGCATTTAAACACACCACAGCAGCAGCAGAAGAACCACCCAGCTTTAGTGAGGAAGACTCCCCCATAATGGAAAGTGACTGTGAGTTGTCTGAGTCTGAAATTGATCATTTACGGTGAGCCATTTTTATAAGTTTTTCAATCTTTTTCATGATGACGGTCAATTTTAACATGGATATGAGATTGATGTTGGGGGCGGGCTGTCTGCTCTACTCTGTATCTTTTGTTGTTATTTTTCCATTTACACTTTGTAATCTTGTGTAAAGTATTCCCATCATTAAGATATTGAGGGTTAAAAAAATTGAATGGAAAGCTTTTTTATACTTTATGCTTATTTGGCTGTGCTACTGCTCTGTCCTCTTGTTAGGTACCAACAGATCGACATGGACCGGACACCGAGTGTGGTGCATACTTTATAACTTGTGGTCCACATGGTGCAGAAGGAGGCAAGAGTTAAGAGAATCCTTGATAAAGCAAGATCAGTAGTGAAACTCTTCTGCAAGTCTTCCGTTGCAACACAGAAGATATTGGAGCAGTGTGGCCTTATTGTTTTAAATGACTGCCCCACATGCTGGTCAAGTACATTCAACATGATCACATGACTCATCAAAGTGAAAGACTCGGTCTGCCAAATCTCAAACAACATTGGATGGGACAGCTTTCTCCCTAGTGAATGGCAAAAGTTCACATCATTGCATGACCTACTGCTGCCATTTGTAGAACATACTAAAACCCTCCAGAGTGACACCATGTCCATGTCCCTGGCTGTCCCTGCCCTCTTTGATCTGCTCAGTAACCTTGATGACTTTAAACAGAACACTAGCTACCAAGACCTTGCCACAATTGCACAGAAAATGAAAGGGAATGTAAACCAGTGTTTTGCTTCATTCTTAGATACAACAGATGACTGGTTCTCCCCACTTGCAGCTACTGCTTGTTTTGTCAACCCTACTGTCTGTGAAACCCTTGTAGATGTGGCTGATGATCATTTTCATGAACTGCTTAAACAGGCAGAGGATTATGTGATAAGAAAATCAGCATTGCCCCACACACAAGATGAGGATCTGTCTGAAGAAGATGATGTACTTGCAGTTGCAGAAGAGGAGAATATTGAGAAATCAAAGGAAGAAGCCCCACCATCCACATCAAAGCACCAAGTCTTTCGGTTTCTCTCAAAATGCTGCAGAAGACCCAGGCAGAGGACCTCCCCAAACAGCATAGAGCAGCAGATCAGAAAATATACAGGGAGTGCAGAATTATTAGGCAAATGAGTATTTTGACCACATCATCCTCTTTATGCATGTTGTCTTACTCCATCCAAGCTGTATAGGCTCGAAAGCCTACTACCAATTAAGCATATTAGGTGATGTGCATCTCTGTAATGAGAAGGGGTGTGGTCTAATGACATCAACACCCTATATCAGGTGTGCATAATTATTAGGCAACTTCCTTTCCTTTGGCAAAATGGGTCAAAAGAAGGACTTGACAGGCTCAGAAAAGTCAAAAATAGTGAGATATCTTGCAGAGGGATGCAGCACTCTTAAAATTGCAAAACTTCTGAAGCGTGATCATCGAACAATCAAGCGTTTCATTCAAAATAGTCAACAGGGTCGCAAGAAGCGTGTGGAAAAACCAAGGCGCAAAATAACTGCCCATGAACTGAGAAAAGTCAAGCGTGCAGCTGCCAAGATGCCACTTGCCACCAGTTTGGCCATATTTCAGAGCTGCAACATCACTGGAGTGCCCAAAACCACAAGGTGTGCAATACTCAGAGACATGGCCAAGGTAAGAAAGGCTGAAAGACGACCACCACTGAACAAGACACACAAGCTGAAACGTCAAGACTGGGCCAAGAAATATCTCAAGACTGATTTTTCTAAGGTTTTATGGACTGATGAAATGAGAGTGAGTCTTGATGGGCCAGATGGATGGGCCCGTGGCTGGATTGGTAAAGGGCAGAGAGCTCCAGTCCGACTCAGACGCCAGCAAGGTGGAGGTGGAGTACTGGTTTGGGCTGGTATCATCAAAGATGAGCTTGTGGGGCCTTTTCGGGTTGAGGATGGAGTCAAGCTCAACTCCCAGTCCTACTGCCAGTTTCTGGAAGACACCTTCTTCAAGTGGTACAGGAAGAAGTCTGCATCCTTCAAGAAAAACATGATTTTCATGCAGGACAATGCTCCATCACACGCGTCCAAGTACTCCACAGCGTGGCTGGCAAGAAAGGGTATAAAAGAAGAAAATCTAATGACATGGCCTCCTTGTTCACCTGATCTAAACCCCATTGAGAACCTGTGGTCCATCATAAAATGTGAGATTTACAAGGAGGGAAAACAGTACACCTCTCTGAACAGTGTCTGGGAGGCTGTGGTTGCTGCTGCACGCAATGTTGATGGTGAACAGATCAAAACACTGACAGAATCCATGGATGGCAGGCTTTTGAGTGTCCTTGCAAAGAAAGGTGGCTATATTGGTCACTGAATTGTTTTTGTTTTGTTTTTGAATGTCAGAAATGTATATTTGTGAATGTTGAGATGTTATATTGGTTTCACTGGTAAAAATAAATAATTGAAATGGGTATATATTTGTTTTTTGTTAAGTTGCCTAATAATTATGCACAGTAATAGTCACCTGCACACACAGATATCCCCCTAAAATAGCTATAACTAAAAACAAACTAAAAACTACTTCCAAAACTATTCAGCTTTGATATTAATGAGTTTTTTGGGTTCATTGAGAACATGGTTGTTGTTCAATAATAAAATTAATCCTCAAAAATACAACTTGCCTAATAATTCTGCACTCCCTGTAGGGAGGAAGAGATTTTACAACAACCCATCACTGATGACGACACTGGAACAGATTTTTGGCTGTCAAAGAATGATACTTTTTATCACCAGTTAAAACCTTTTGCATTAGACCTGTTGGCTATGCCAGCTTCTCAAGCCTTTGCAGAGATAATATTCAGTGTCACAGGTGACCTCTCTCGAGGCCGGGAATAGAGCAAGGGTCATATTGGCACGAAGTGCTTTCCTTAAAATGAATCGAAACAAATAGAAATGTTTTTATTCTCCAGTTAATTATAACATGTTAAGCATTTTAGCATACCTATACTTGTGGGTTTGGGTTGTGTTTTACTCACTGCTTATTGCTATAGGAAGAATCAATAATTCAGCAGTTATAATTGTCAAATACAGTCACAGTCATAGAAAAAAAATGTATAGGCTAGTGCTACAATGCCATTAGTGAGTGTGTGTGTGGATTAGAATTTCTGTGGAACTATAATAACAACCACCACCAATCAACTCCTCTCTCTCTCTCTCTTAGCATTGATAATAGAGGTAAATATATCTCACTAAAGAAAAAGAAAAATAGACCAGTAAGTTTAGTTACAGTAACTTTCAATTAGATGCATATTGTTGCTATGAATGAATGATGTCATGTCAATGAATCTAGCAGTAAATAGTATTCACTCCTGACAGCACTTCCTAAACCTATACACACTCAGCCAGATTTATAATTAGGCAGAGTAGGCACATATTTTTCTTACGTCAGGCAGGCCCAGGTTCTGCCCCTAGGGGAGTTGGCAGCAGGACATCAGCGTAAGGGTTCCCTACCTTACACATGTCTACAATGTGGTGCCAGAAATGTAAATCCACTCCAGACCCTATTAGCTAGCTATATGTGCTCACTTTCTGTCAAATTTAGCACTGAATTAATAGTATTCTCTGCTGTATTGACCGCACTTCCTATAGCAACAATATGCATCTCATTGTAAGTTAGTGGTGTGTTCTTAGTGTGATACATATTTACCTCTATTGTATTGTCAATGTTTGCTAAGACAGAGAGAGGAGTTATAAAAAGTGGTGATTGTTATAGTTCCACACAGTATGGCTGCTGGCATTGTATTTGTAGCCTTTGCACTTTTTCTTTAAATGTATCTGAGAATTAGAACTGTTGAAATTTGAAACAATAAACTGTGAAGATGTGAACAGTCCACGTTCAGTCAGTTAGTAACTGATCCTTATTATAGAAATAAGCCCCTCTAGTATTGGTTAATTACTTTAGTAGTTATGCTGTCTGTGCCTTTGCTGCTGCCTTGTAGCACTAAGTGGCTGCAGAATTGTTTTGTTGTGTACTGTTAACAAGTTACTTGAGCTGTTAAAAGGTTTTATATTCAGGTAATAATATGTGCAATGGCATTACAGTACAGTTGCACTTCTGTTTGTCAAAATTCAAAAAACAATATTCTTGTTTGTTTAACAGTACACAACTAAACAATTCTGCAGCCGGCTAGTGCTAGTACAAGGCAGCAGCAAAAAGGCACAGACAGCAAAATAAAAGCAAGCTTCATAATGAAACTTGCGTTTATTTTGCTGTCTGTGCCTTTGCTGCTGCCTTGTAGCACTAGCTGGCTGCAGAATTGTTTTGTTTTGTTGTGTACTGTGTTCAAGTTAGTAAGTTACTTGAACTGTTAAGGTTTTATATTCAGGTAATAATATGTGAATTGGTAATACAGTACAGTTGCACTTCTGTTTGTCAAAATTCAAAAAGCAATATTCTTGTTGTTTGTTTATGAAACTTGCTTTTATTTTGCTGTCTGTGCCTTTGCTGCTGCCTTGTAGCACTTGCTGGCGGCAGAATTGTTTTGTTGGGACTAATAATAATAATAATGTCCAATGGCATTATTACAAAAGTACAGTTGCACTATGCACTTCTGTTTGTCAAAATTCAAAAAGCAATATTCTTTTTTGTTTATGAAACTTACTTTTATTTATAAAGACGTTACCACAATGGCTAAAAGTAAATCTGTGTCTGGGTATTCTTTGCATTGCATGTTGGAACCTTAATACCAATACCATAAATAATAACATGTTATTAGATTTTTAATCCAGGAGTATATATATATATAATGAGTTTAGATTGGAAATTCTAGATAAATGCTTAAATAATGCACAATTTAACCCATTAGATTTTAGTTTTAGTCGAAATTTAATCGACTAAAATCGCCAGTATGATTTTAGTCAACTAAAATTCGACTAAAACTAAAACAATTCAAATGACTAAAATACGACTAAAACTAAAATGGCATTTTAGTCAAAAGACTACGACTAAAACTAAATCAAAATTTGCTGCCAAAATTAACACTGGCTGTCTAAAATGTGCTTGGGAGCTTAAACTCTAAAATCAATGTATGATTTTACCATTGAATATATACAATATCTATCTATCTAGTTATTTGTCTGTCTATCTACTTGCATTTATATATACTGTCAACTTGCATTTATGAGGAGTGAGGTAGTATCTGCTGCTGGAATTTATGGTTGCACAAGTAATTGCTTGTGCAGCCCAGCCCACTGCACTGTGCAAGAGGGGGGCTTGTCAGTCATCCTGGACTGAAACGGTTGCCACCTCCAGAAATATCTGAACTTAGAAATAAGTTTAGAGGTCATTTAAAACTAAATTAAATCATCCAACAATGTTTAATTAGGCATAGTTTAAAAACAACAAATCTAATGTACAGCAATGTATTAATTTTGCCTGGTTTCTCAGCTTGTTGATCGTATTTATTGGTTTTGGCTCAGGATATGTTTTTTTTTACATCACAATGATCACAATGCAAATAAATACATCATCTCTGTATTGGAAAAATATCAGATAAGACATTGGAAAAGTCACCCATATAATGCCTGGACTTATCAAATTCTGCGATCACTATCCGCTGTACCAAATCATGTCCGCCCGACATTGCTAAATACCAACAGCGATTTAACATTGCACAAGCATTTCTATTAAAATGTTTGAGCAATGCCGCCCCCCGCAAAATTCGCGGCCAACCAGCCACTAGCAGGGGTTGGCACCTCAGAGGTGGCCTACAAGTTAAGGAGCAGCGATCTTAAGACCACTGCTTCTTAACTTACATTTCCGGCGAGCCAGAAGGTTTGCGCGGAATAAGCAGCACCTGCTGCTTCATAAATCTAAATATTGACAATGAAATGGACACATTGAATTAAAACAGTCAAAGGCAACCGATAACATACATATGATAAACGATAAGGGCCACCAATCTGTACATGCATAAGATGGCACTGCTCATGTCAACAGCGGTAATGACCATTTGTGATGAATTTCAGCCAAATAAAAAATTACCCTAAATAGACGTCATCATCAGTTAAATGCAAAAAGCATGAAGAAACTCCACAAGATATCAACATTTGCCACATTCAAAGAGAGGAGACTATAAGAAGAGGAGAGAATCCCGGAGCAGCAGAGTGATGATGAGAGTCCTGGTTAGTTGGTGAGAGCAGCTGGGGAGCCTGGAGAGAAATTACATTTTTTATACATTGATTCAGTTTTTGGTGGATGACAGCCATTATGATTTCTAAATGATAGTGCTGTTGAGGCGAAATAGCGATCGAATTTTGAGGGTATTATCAAAGTTGGCTGTGTTTGATGTCGTAATGATAAAAATAAAAAAAAAAATACATCCGGCAATCCAATTTTTCCAATATTGAATGAGAATTTTTGAAAGACTTGAACTGACCCCGAGGTGTTTTTACTTTTTTCTACTTTCACAAGAGGGACTTGAGTGCATCACAGAATTGTGAAATTAACTGACATTTATAGAGCATTTTAAGAATGCTTAAGAGTTCCAGATGCAATATTCAGTTTCTAATTGCAGCATTTAAACTTCAAGTGTCTTCTAACAGTTTTTGGAAAGTTGATATCTTGAAATGTTGATTGCCAGGTATGAACAGATGTGTAAAGTCATTTCTCTTTTAGTAATTTTTCCTTTGCTGAACATTTTAAAAAAAGGTTTATAAAATATCCTAAAATATCCAAACAACATTATTTAGAAGTGTTTAACTGATCTCTCGGCTTTTAGAAATGGAATTGAGCGTCTTTAGTCTCCTCTTTATCTTTTGTACAATGTTGCTGATGAAAGCGGCTAAGTTCTATGGTGATTATTCTTCACAATTAGAACACCTGCACATATGTAAACATATTTGATTAATGATGCACTTAGAAAAGATAATGCTTTCTCAGATTCAAATTAAATGTTTCTCCATTTAATGCCTACAAAGGCACCTAAAGTAATTCCACAGGGTAACTGCTAAAAAAAGATTGATCATGTGCTAAATAAATTCAATTTAATGTATTGTTTAATATTGATTTTATTTCTAATTCATGTTACCAATTATAATGAACTCACTTGTGTTATACAGTCCATACATACCTTCATTAGAACTGCTATGAACAATTTTTCTAAAAACAATTGACTATAATAATGTTCAGATGTTCTCTAAATATTTAACAGTACCCATCTTCAGTGAGCTTTTAAGGATTGCCTTTTTCTGCAACTATAACATAATATAAATCAGTGTCACAATCTAGAAACAGATGACTTTAACAATATTGGGTTAGATTACAAGTGGAGCACTATTTTAACGCAGGCACACAATAAATAATCAGCCATAGCAAGCTCGCGGTAGCAATTAGCGCTCAAAAAATTAAACAGTAGTCAGATATCTGGTTAATTTTTAAAATTTCCCCCAATTGCCCCAAAATTAAGTGTATAGTGCCTTTACAAAAATAAAAAATATTAGCATCTGTTTTATCTTTTTTTTTTAGGGGTTAAATGTGGCAGTTGTGTGAAAAGTGCCTTTATATTGCGGCCTTTGGGGAACTTTGTGTTCCCTGTAAATATTTATGTATATACTTATATATACTGTACATACATATGTATGTGTTAATATGTGTATATAATCATACATATTTACATTTAGCTGCCCATAACTACGCAACTTTCCCCCTTCACTGCGCTAGGTTCTCATGGAGCCTATGGAAGTGCGCTCTCATGAACGCTAAACTTCCATGCAATGCGAATGTGAGGTTGTGTTCAGATTGCACCTAACTTGTAATACCAGCTAACATTTGCGTGCGCTGGTCTTACAATGTGGAGCGCACATTATTATTTAAAAATAGGTTTGTACTTGTGCATCTATGATAGATAGATAGACAGACAGACAAACAGACATACAGACAGACAGACAGACAGACAGACAGACAGATAGATAGATAGATAGATAGATAGATAGCATTTGCTACATATTAACAAAAAGCAAGCCTTTGAAACATTTGTCAGGTCTCAAATAGTCAATTAACAAAGAAATATAAGGTCTGCTTTTTTAAATTTAGACATAAAAATAATATTGGCAACAATATTATTGCTATAATAATGAGTCATTGAGTCACCTAATGAATTTACAATCATTGCTTTGCCTAGTAACTTTGTCCACCCACATTGAATAGCCTTTCATACTTTGCCTCTATTAGTATGAGTATTACAAGGTTCCCTTACTTTTTTCTATTTATACATCCTCCCTTGGGAAACATCCTCCTTTAGGTTCCAGTACCCCTTATATATTGATATTACCAAAATCTCCTGATATCTCTCTTAGAGCTAGATTACAAGTGGTGCGCTGAGTAGCACACGTATTACAAGTATAAAGTAAAAGGTTTGCACGCGTTGGGTTTCACTCGAGTTCGGATATTGCAAGGGCGTTAACTTCTTCTCCTCCTATACTTTAATGGAGAGCACAAACTTAAAAAAAAACCTAACCCATGCACTAAGCCAATCACATTTAAACTAGAAATTAAATTCAGACATGCATATTTCACATTTTAATGTTTTTCACATTAAAGAATATGTTTGATGTATTATTAAATAGATCCTTCTATATATAGCTGATGATTTTTTGGTAACATGTATATGTCTAGATATATGTGATTGTATAGAGATATAGGTGTAGACAGATATATATATATATACAGGTGGCCCTCGGTTTACAACGGTTCAATTTACACCGTTTCAGAATAACAACCTTTTTTTCCAGTCATGTGACTGCTATTTAAAAGCATTGAGAAGCAGTGCATTTATTAAAATAGCCAGTAGGTGGAGCTGTCCGCTTGTGTTGCAGCAAAGCCAAGCAAGCTGAAATTAATCAGTTTAACCAGACCTGAGCTATCGAGCAGATTTCAAAGGAACAAGATCTTCATGTCTATAAATCAGTCCAGATTGGAATGCATAGAAAGAACTGTTTGCAGAAAAATGCAAGTGAAGTCTATGTTGTGTGATTATTTTATTAGGTTTATAATGCTTTTTAGAAAATGTTTTTGTTCATGTAACTTAGTTTAATTATATATTCTGTGTTGTGTGATTATTTTATTATTGTATTGGTTTTATAATGCTGTTTAGCATTTAAAGTCTTCATTTAAAAGCTTTAAAAATAATGTATTAGGTGTTAGTTATGACAATTTTGAGAGGGGCCTGGAACCTAACTCCCTCACTTCCCATTCACTTACATTATAAACTGGGTTTCAAATTACAACGGTTTCGATTTACAACCATTCCTTCTGGAACCTAACCCCGGCGTAAACTGAGGGCTACCTGTATATATATATATATATATATATATATATATATATATCAATGTAAATATTTGCATAGGAAACTAGCACATCTAGGCAAGAATCCCCACTTGCTTTATCCCCAGAAATAACTCATATACAATGTTACCAATGCACAAGAGAATTCTGGGTAAGCTATGCAAATTAGATATGCAAATTCTCAGGTTTTTTTGCTTCAAAAATACTGTTTTAACACAGCTCTCCTTCTATTCAAATATTTACATTGATTTAATTTTGAGACATGGAGGATTTTAATTTAAGTTTTTTATCTCCCCCCATAATTTTAATGAATTTTGGTTTGATTTCTGATTTGCTGCTATAATCCTGTTAAAAGGATAGCTGTGTTAAAACAGTATTTTTGAAGCAAAAAAACTGAGAATTTGCATATCTAATTTGCATAGCTTACCCAGAATTCTCTTGTGCATTGGTAACATTGTATATGAGTTATTTCTGGGGACAAAGCAAGTGGGGATTCTTGCCTAGATGTGCTAGTTTCCTATGCAAATATTTACATTGATTTAATTTTGAGACATGGAGGATTTTAATTTCAGTTTTTTATCTCCCCCATAATTTTAATGAATATATATATATATATATATATATATATATATATATATATATATAAATATATAAATATATGAATATCGATTGAACAATACATAGAACTTTTTTTTTATTTGAAGAACATTGAAATGTAAAATCTTTACAGTAAATAAACAGTTAAAGGATCATTATACACTCATTTTTTCTTTGCATACATGTTTTTGTAAATGATCTATTTATATAGCCCATAAAGTTTATTTTCTTTAAAAATGTATAGTTTTGCTCTGATTTTCAGACTCCTAACCAAGCCCCAAAGTTTTATGAGAATACTGTCAGCTACTTTCTTCAGCTTGCTCCTGTTTGTGTAAAGGGTCTTTTCATATGCAAAAGAAGGGGGAGGGGGGAGTATCTTATTTCCCACTTGTAGTGGGCTTTCCAGCTATGTTTTCAACAGAGCTAAACTGAGAGCTTCTAAGTAAGTTTTTAAACAGTTTTATACTGGATTTTTATATCAGTATCTGTGCATCTTTTTCTTTATAGTAGTGTCTATTACATGCAGCTATATGAAAATGAGTGTATACTGTCCCTTTAAACACATTATAAAATTATAATATTGAATAAAAATGAAAAATGTTTTTTTATGTTTTCAGGTATTTGACTGAAAAGGGGGATTATATATACATATATATATATATATATATATATATATATATATATATACTGTATGTATACAGGGAGTGCAGAATTATTAGGCAAATGAGTATTTTGACCACATCATCCTCTTTATGCATGTTGTCTTACTCCAAGCTGTATAGGCTCGAAAGCCTACTACCAATTAAGCATATTAGGTGATGTGCATCTCTGTAATGAGAAGGGGTGTGGTCTAATGACATCAACACCCTATATCAGGTGTGCATAATTATTAGGCAACTTCCTTTCCTTTGGCAAAATGGGTCAAAAGAAGGACTTGACAGGCTCAGAAAAGTAAAAAATAGTGAGATATCGGAGGCGGGGCGTAGCCGTGCAGGAACATGGCCACGTTGTAAATGAGCTCCGTGCATGTTATAGGTCTCCAGCCTAATTTTTATATATTGCACTGAGAAAAAAACCCTCTAAAATCTACTTGGATTACAATACATATGACCCCCCGTAAGTGATCGCGGATCGTTGAATTGTAAGACCGAGAGCTGCATCTTTCACCACTGCGGCCCAGGCGATACTTTGGGGATATTCTCTGAGAAGAACTCACAGACAGTCACCACCGCCTTGAGGTTACCTAAGCCTGCTTGACTTGATGGTGCTCGGTGACTTTGGCGCAGAACACAACCACCGGAAAACTCAGTACCGGGACTACCGCCGCCATAGCCCAGACTAATAAGACCTGATGAAGCAGCTGGCGACAAGAACGGAGAGTTTAAAAATGTAATGTACAGATATTGCCGGGGATACGGAACCTCACCCCATTCAGAGCTGCGACACACACAAGGGACCGAGAGCCAGAAACATCCGATCCATGGAAAGTGAGTAGTAACTGCACACTGACGCCATTAGCTTACACCACGCGGTAAGATATTTACACTGAAACAAGCGAAGGGCGCCTTAACTAGACCCTGAATACTGTTTATCTGTAAACTGTGAAAACAATCACCATATAAAACACAGAGCACTGGCGGTTTACTTTCCATTGAAGTAACAGTGATCACGCTGGACTGGGATCTAAGATCACTAATATTTATAAATCTCATAAGCAGGCATATTTTTATTGAGGTTTTAATAGACTATACCCACACCTGCAAAATCCTATACGTATAACTTCTATTGAACTACAGTGAGCCGAAAGGTTTATAATATAACCTCACAATACATAATATCCTGAAAATTATCTACAGTAACTGTACTATAAAAAAGTAGGCCTTGGCTTTACAATTAATGACCTAAATAGATGGCTTCAAGGAGAAACGCCAAAACTGAGAAAAAACTGGCAAGCAATTCCACTATGAATTCCTATTTCGCTAAACAGGAAGTAGAAACAATGGAACACTCGCAGTCTCTACCTTGTAATGATACCTCACAACCTGACCCACGGCCAACTACCCCAGACACCCACTCAGACCAATTGTCTCAAATACAATCTAATATTTCCTTATTACCATCCAAGTCAGACCTTGCTGATTTGAAATCGTTTATAAAAACTGAAATGTCTTCCTTGAGAAAAGATATTGGTGAAATGGGAGCTAGATTAGAATATTTAGAAGAAGGCCAGGACACACTAAATAATATAGTGTCAGATGTTAACCACCAGCTAACTAGGCATGACACGACAATCCAAGCACTCCAATTGAAAATTGAGGACCTGGACAACCGTAACAGAAGAAGCAATTGAAGGATACGAGGAGTCCCTGAAGAAGCTACTAAGGAGTCAATATCCTCGTATCTCTTGCAATTATTTGAATATATCGTGCCAAATCTCAAGTTATCTGAATCATCTATGGAAAGGGCCCACAGAGCACTGAAACCGGTGCCTGTCCCCCCTAAACCACCTAGAGATATCATTATAAAATTTGCCAACTATTTGGATAAAGAATCTATCTGGAAACATGTTAGACTTCAGCGAGAAATTAAGTTTCAAACCTACAGCATCCAAATATTTCAGGATATTAGCCCAGCCACGATTGAGAGAAGGCGAGAAATTCGCTTCATTACCCAACGCCTTCAGGAAAGAAAAGTGAAGTACAGATGGGGATTCCCCTTCAGTCTGATTGTGCAAAAAGAGGGGAAAACTCACATATACAAAGACTCAACTGATCTGGACTCATTCTCCAAAGACTTAAATATTGACTTCCCACAACCTAGTTCGCCGATCCCATCAACACACCACGAAGACAAGTCTCTCCCACAGAGGCCACACTGGACGACTGTCCAACGTAAGAAGAAGACAGATGAACCTACATATACTACATAAACACTCTCTATACCATCGACAAAGTCCTTTTTCAAGTCCTTCCAATAACCCTCCGGAAGACGATCCTTTGACCCAGTTCTACAAGATCTGATAAGTATAATGTATGTTACTTTTAAAAAGTAATGGACTCCAAACTGATGAATGATTTGCAGATCAACCAGAGGGTCTACTTTGAATTGTTTATGTTTATGTTCATGTTTATTGACAAAGTCGCTGCCTTATACCGTATACCCTAAAACACTATCATCATAGATCTTTCACTGCCCTCCCCTAGTTATATATTCATAGACAGACGGCTGTTGTTTTAATAACAAGTATATTCTCATCAGTCATCCTTTTTATGTGAACTGTTATGGAGTAAATAACAATATGTACATACTAGATGGTTAACCAGAGAACTTATTTTGAAAAAGTTATACTAAACTATATATAAAACACTAATTAAGAATAATTTCATCCACTTTCCACTAACGAAAAGAGACGCTGCCAGTATGCAAACCCTTTTTAATATCCGTAATCTCTTTTTTATTCTAAATTTAATACTGGATATGAGGCAGTTGTTAAAAGCCCTGTATTCATTTTTATTGCTGTTGGCAAATGTTGGGAAGTTAATGACAGTTCTGTGAATGTTAGATAGACCACCTAGAAGATATACTCTGCAGTGTTTGTATTAGTACTTATAGAAGATGATATTATCTAGGTGGGGAGTGCTCTCGTTCTCCTACTACTGGTTAATGTTAAACAGCTAGTGGTAGGTTGTGATGACAGTACTGTCATACCAGGAAGAATATATTCGTATTTTGCTTCCACACTGTAGACTTTGAATGCAGAGCTTAAATATTCCCTAACAATTTTGTATAGGTATTTCTCTTCTATTCAGCGAAAAGTTTTTAAAAGTAGTTGGATGTTCTTATAAGGATACAATAACAACACAGTTATGGCAATAGCAATATTATGTTTTATGTTTAGAATTTATGTATTCATGACCATCTTTTAAAAATAACTTGGAAATTTCTCACACATTTACAATGTCTGAGTGCTGGAGACCTAGATATTGACATGCAACCTCACAAGTGAAAAATGTTAAATATAATTGTATTTTTATTTGCCACCTTTTTTGTTTTTTTCTTTAATTTACCCATTATATTTTTTGTTGATGGTCCTATCCTGTTCTGCAGTCACGCCCTGAATCTCAAGATAAGCTACCACCCAGGGAAATCATATGTCTCACATAACAACTACACATTCCACTGTGACCATGGCTAAACATCCCCATCAAACTTTACATACAAACGACTTACGTTTGTACTCTGTAAACGCAAAAGGGCTTAACATACCACACAAAAGATCCGTAGTATTGAGGGAAAATCGTAGTTCAGGGACGGATTTATTGTTTCTACAAGAAACTCATTTTAGAAAAGGAAGAAAACCCTCAACTTTCGCTCGCCTATTCGGCACATGCTTTTGGGCCTCACATAACAAACACAAAAAACAGGGAGTGGGCATTGTTATTAAAAAAGGTATCCCCTTTGTTGAAATACAAACCATTAGAGATACAGAAGGCAGATACATTCTTGTAATTGGCAAACTATACAACCGACCAGTAACCCTCATCTCGTTATACGCCCCTAATTCAGGCCAACACCTATTTCTTAGAAAATTGTCTAACCTAATATTGGACAACCAAAAAGGAACATTAATCATGTGTGGGGATTTTAATATAACTTTAAACCCTACATTGGACAGTTCTTCCCACCGCTCCTCGCTCTCTACCTCACACTTAAATAAAATAAAATCACATCTTAAAAATATTGTAGCTCAAGATGTATGGAGAACTCTACACCCTCACCAAAAAGACTATTCTTTCTATTCCTACCCACACGAAACATACACTAGGATCGACTATATATTCACGGATGTGGGAAGTCTAGCCTTATTTAAATCAGCAAAGATAAACCCAATAACATGGTCCGACCACTCCTCGGTAGTTAGCTCACTCTCATGGCCATCCAAACCTATCAAAGATTTCATCTGGAAATTGGATGACTTTTTACTGATGGACCCTATGCATGTCTTGAGAATAAACAAAGCCCTAACAGAATATTTTCAACTTAATGCTTCTATAGAGATATCCTCACAGACATTATGGGAGGCCCACAAGAGCGTTATTAGAGGTGAATTGATGGCTATAAAAGCCTACATTAACAAAACTAAAAGAGAGTCAGTCACATCTTTATTAAACAAAATTCAACAATTAGAAACTAAACACAAAAACCTTCCGTCCGATAAAGATACACTGAGGGAATTGACCATAGAGAGGCAACATCTAGCTTCTTACCTATCTAAAGAATGTAAAAGAAAAATGTTGTATAGCCAACAAAAACACTACGAAGGACGCAACAAATTTGGCAGACTCTTAGCAAGATATCTGAAACATAAAGCTCACAAAAAATACATCCTACATATTATTGATGAACGAGGACAGTCTCAATATTCCACACATAGGATAGCGCATACGTTCCAAAAATTTTTTAAAAAATTATATAACATTAAACCTACCCCCACTCAACACACCAACAACTCCCAGTCTCGCTCAAAAATAATAGATGACTATCTTAAATGCCTAAAACTTCCAAATATTACATCTGAACAGAAAGACAAATTAGAAGAATCTATAACACTAGAAGAAGTAGATTTAGTAATCAAAGATTTACCCACCGGAAAGACACCCGGCCCAGATGGATTTGGTCATAAATATTATTCAACCTTTCGAGAGACATTGACCCCTCACATTTTAAACTATTTCCAATCTATCGACTCCTTACCATGATTCTCAAAGAGAGCCTTAGAAGCCCATATAGTACTATTGCCAAAACCAAATAAATCTACCACCCTTCCCGCAAATTACCGCCCTATCTCATTGCTAAATACTGACATTAAAATTTTTGCAAAAGTTCTGGCCCTTAGATTAAATAGAATCCTCCCACATATTATCCACCCAGACCAGGTTGGCTTCATCCCAGGCCGAGAGGCCAAAGATAATACGGTCAGGGCTCTTCACCTAATACATCATATAACTAAGAATAATATACCCTCTTTGTTTTTATCAACTGACGCCGAAAAGGCCTTTGACCGTATTGCTTGGGATTTCTTGAAAGCCACTCTATCACATATAGGCCTTGGTCCTCATATAATATCCCGAATCTTCTCCCTCTACTCCCAACCAAGCGCATGTATCTTAATAAATGGCTCTCTTTCCAACCCTTTTACTATAACTAATGGGACACGCCAAGGATGCCCCTTATCGCCCCTCCTGTTCACATGTATTATAGAAACACTAGCCACCAGCATAAGGAACAATCCACTGATCCATGGTATAGATATAGGCCCACTACAGTTTAAGATCTCCCTTTTTGCAGATGATATCCTTTTTTCCATTACACAACCTGAAGAATCACTCCCACAATTAGCTAAAGAATTTGAGACATTCCTCAATCTTTCCAATTTCTCTATCAATAAGTCCAAATCAGAAATACTAAATATAAACATGAATAAAACCGACATACAAACTATTAAAAAAATCACACCCTTCTCTTGGTGTTCCTCTACACTCAAATACTTGGGTATTAATCTTGCCCCAATGTTTGACGCCATGTTTACCGCAAACTTCATTCCACTTAAACACACAATCATTAATGACCTCTCCTCGTGGAGATCTAAACAAATATCCTGGTTGGGACGTATAGAGACTATTAAAATGAATATCTTTCCGAGAATACTCTATTACCTCCAAACACTTCCCATCCCGTTACCCAAAAACTATCTAACCTCCATACAAAGAGCATTTAATGATTATATTTGGAATAGGAGACCACCGAGAATAAATCAACGTATAATGCAATCCCCTAGGTCACATGGAGGGATGGGAGTCCCAAACTTGGAACTATACAGACAGGCTATATTCTTACAAAGAATTGTGGACTGGAACATTCACTTTCACCATAAACGATGGGTTCCCTTAGAACATCTATCACACCAGAGACCTCATTTAGGAAGACTATGTTGGTATACTTCTAATAAACTTCACCTTAAATCAGACAGTAACCCGGTAACGAGAGAGACATTCCAGGTCTGGACTAAGATTATTAATACCACTTTATTTATTTCTTCTATACCATCCCCATTGACATCCCTACTTGAAAATGGAGAATTTTCACTACGGCCTCACATAACTTTATCAGAAATAGACGCACCCAATAGAGACTTTACAGTACGAAACATGATTACAAATGAATCACTACGCACACAGGAGGACCTGGTAGCTGAGGGACACAAATGTTTTACCAACTGGTTTACATACAGACAAACCAGAAATTATATACTTAAACATAGGGAACATAATAATATGACAAGACCTCTGACAAATTTCGAGTCTCTATGTGTACAACCTCCCCCACTCAGACACACTCTATCCGCAATATATAAACTATTGATACAAAACCCCCCAGGATATGTACCCCCTTTCTTAGAGAAATGGGAGACAGACCTAGGTATTGTCATACCTCCAAATACGAGCAACTCAATACTTCAGGCCACTATGAGATCCTCTATTTCTTCCGCCATATTAGAACTTAACTTTAAAGTGTTGCACAGGTGGTATTTTACCCCAAGAAAACTACACCGTTTGTTCCGCTCCCAACCGAATAAGTGTTGGAGATGTGGACATGTGAATAGTGACGATGCACACATGTGGTGGTGGTGCAATGATATTCGAAATTTTTGGAGACAAATAATTAATGAAATAGAATCAATATTGGGACTGGTGTTCCCCCTAGACCCCCTGATATGGCTTCTAAACAAACCCCCAAATATTAAATTATTTAAACCTTATCAACGTTTATTCACGATTATGACCAACGGGGCAAAACTACTGATCGCAAAAAATTGGAAACATAACAGGGCTCCCCCACTAGCCATGTGGATAAAGAAAGTATCTGATTTAATAGAATTAGAGGAGTACTACTATCTTAAAAATGAAAAAATGGAAATCTACGCAGAACTGTCCCAGGCATGGGATGCATATATATTAGCCAAAAGAGAAAAACCATCAACTTAAAGATATAAATGATGGGAGATGTGGCTCTAGGGCTGCGGACGGGATGGGAACCATCATCATCCCCCCCCCCTTTTTTTTTTTTTTTTTTTTTTCTCCTCTTAATTTTTCTCCTTGTTTTATTTTTTGTTTTTTGTTTTTTTTTTAGATTTTCGCTTTCTTTCTAAATATAACAGTTATGTTAGTTTACTGATAAAATGTAACAACTGTTGGAAATGTAACTTAAGGGAGCTGCGTCTCCCGCAATATGTATCCTTTTATTTCATTACCAATAAAGTTGTTTGGAAAAAATAAATAAAAAATAGTGAGATATCTTGCAGAGGGATGCATCACTCTTAAAATTGCAAAGCTTCTGAAGCGTGATCATCGAACAATCAAGCGTTTCATTCAAAATAGTCAACAGGGTCGCAAGAAGCGTGTGGAAAAACCAAGGCGCAAAATAACTGCCCATGAACTGAGAAAAGTCAAGCGTGCAGCTGCCAAGATGCCACTTGCCACCAGTTTGGCCATATTTCAGAGCTGCAACATCACTGGAGTGCCCAAAGCACAAGGTGTGCAATACTCAGAGACATGGCCAAGGTAAGAAAGGCTGAAAGACGACCACCACTGAACAAGACACACAAGCTGAAACGTCAAGACTGGGCCAAGAAATATCTCAAGACTGATTTTTCTAAGGTTTTATGGACTGATGGAATGAGAGTGAGTCTTGATGGGCCAGATGGATGGGGCCGTGGCTGGATTGGTAAAGGGCAGAGAGCTCCAGTCCAACTCAGACGCCAGCAAGGTGGAGGTGGAGTACTGGTTTGGGCTGGTATCATCAAAGATGAGCTTGTGGGGCCTTTTCGGGTTGAGGATGGAGTCAAGCTCAACTCCCAGTTCTACTGCCAGTTTCTGGAAGACACCTTCTTCAAGCAGTGGTACAGGAAGAAGTCTGCATCCTTCAAGAAAAACATGATTTTCATGCAGGACAATGCTCCATCAGACGCATCCAAGTACTCCACAGCGTGGCTGGCAAGAAAGGGTATAAAAGAAGAAAATCTAATGACATGGCCTCCTTGTTCACCTGATCAGAACCCCATTGAGAACCTGTGGTCCATCATCAAATGTGAGATTTACAAGGAGGGAAAACAGTACACCTCTCTGAACAGTGTCTGGGAGGCTGTGGTTGCTGCTGCACGCAATGTTGATGGTGAACAGATCAAAACACTGACAGAATCCATGGATGGCAGGCTTTTGAATGTCCTTGCAAAGAAAGGTGGCTATATTGGTCACTGATTTGTTTTTGTTTTTGTTTTTGAATGTCAGAAATGTATATTTTTGAGTGTTGAGATGTTATATTGGTTTCACTGGTAAAAATAAATAATTGAAATGGGTATATATTTGTTTTTTGTTAAGTTGCCTAATAATTATGCACAGTAATAGTCACCTGCACACACAGATATCCCCCTAAAATAGCTATAACTAAAAACAAACTAAAAACTACTTCCAAAACTATTCAGCTTTGATATTAATGAGTTTTTTGGGTTCATTGAGAACATGGTTGTTGTTCAATAATAAAATTAATCCTCAAAAATACAACTTGCCTAATAATTCTGCACTCCCTGTATGTAAATATATGTATATATGTGTTTATTCATGTGTAAATACATATATACACATATAAATACATAAATACATCTGTAAATGCACACACACACACACACACACATATATATATATATATATATATATATATATATATATATATATACATACACATATTTAGATAAGTCTATGGGGCTATGATTTATCAAGGGCTGAATGACCCTTGATGCCCCTGTTTCTGCGCGAGCCTGAAGGCTCGCCGGAAACAGCAGTTATGAAGCAGCAGTCTTAAGACCACTGCTCCTTAACTGGTCCGCCTGCTCTGAGGCTGCAGACATCAATCCACCCAATCCTATACGATCGGGCTGATTTGGCCGCGAATCTGCATGGGACAGCTAGCAAGTACTGGTTAACAAGAGACAGTAGGTAATGGCAAGAAGACCACAGTTAGAAAGTCATGTCCAGAGGGATAAATTAGTAATTAATGGTAAGCAGGCATAATAGCAAGTAATGGGCTTCAGGAACAGAATATATAAAGGCCAGCAGGTTACTATGCAGGAACAGAATGCTCAGAAAGCAAGGGAATGAGCAGAGGCTATCACAGAAAATGTATAATGGAACTAATCTTTTAAAAGATGATACTGACGTAAAATAGTTTGAGTGGCCCATTATAAAACATATAAATTGAAGTTACACACAGCAGGTCTGAACACATACCTCAGAAGAAGTCCACACCTGCCTATTGGATAGGAAGAGGGAGAAGACGCAAGTGTGTAGAGCATGACTCCCGGTGTTGTGACACTCAATAGCTTGTACTGATGGCTATTTCTTGTAAAGAGTATATTGCTTGGAATCCCTGCCTGTAATTAAAGTATGCTACCAGTTACCTGTAATTCATCTCTTAAAAAATACATGAAAATGTTTGCACTACCCTGGATTCTGAAACTTAAAAGACATTTAATCCACATTAGTTTTATTTAAAAAGGTATTAAAACCAGAAGCAATAATTTACATACAAAATTATGCTGCTTGATTCACAAATTCAGTAGAAGTTTTTGCAGAATCAACACAGCTCTTGTAAGAAACGGATAGGATTTTTTTCTTTTACATAAAACAACCTGCTTAGTCAACAGTTCCTAGCAGTTCATTATGTCACCATCATCGTTTATGCAGCATGGATATTTGAATTGAACTTGCTGAATAAAATGTTTCATACTCAGTTTTGAAATACTGGAATGAATATAAAATGTGGCTTCTGTGTCCTTAGTACAGAATATGCATTTATTAAACAGTAATATTCAGAGGTTCATTAATTCTTTCCTCCTAATTTTTATGTATATTCATTTCACCTGACCATCACAAGAGTCTGCACCTCTGCATCTCTGCAAAGCATGTAGCAAAACAAAATATCCAATCAATAGGCTAGATTCTTAAACGCTCATAAGCTTCACTTATATTTTCTAGCCTATCATTAGTGGGACAAGAACTACTGCAAAAAAGCAATAATAACTCTGCAACATGGTTGCAAAATGGGTTGTGTAAATGTGTGTAATTGTAAAACATTCAACTGTCTGTGTTTTTAGGGTAAAGTAGTTTTTTTGGATAGAACCTGTGCAGATTTAGGCAAGTGGGTCTCAAATGCAGGAATAGATATACAAAAAACAAAAAGTCAATTATAGGGCTTTAATAAAACATGAGAAACTGAGACTTGGCCAAAAGCCAGATATTAGGATATCAGTCCAGCAACAACATACTAAGGGATAAACAATAGCATAGTCTAAGGACAGGCCAAAGGTCTGATACCATGATATAAATCCAGCAACAAAGTACCAAGGGATAAACAATAGCAGAGTCTAAGGACAGGCCAAAGGTCTGGTACCATGATATAAATCCAGCAACAAAGTACCAAGGGATAAACAATAGCAGAGTCTTAGGACAGGCCAAATGTCTGGTACCATGTTATCAATCCAGCAACAAAGTACCAAGGGATAAACAAGAGCAGAGTACAAGAACAGGCCAAAGGTTTGGTACCATGTTATCAATCCAGCAACAAAGTACCAAGGGATAAACAATAGCAGAGTCTAAGGACAGGTCAAAGGTCTGGTACCATGATATCAACCCAGCAACAAAGTACTAAGGGATAAACAATAGCAGAGTCTAAGGACAGGATAAAAGGTCTGGTACCATGATATCAATCCAGCAACAAAGTACCAAGGGATGAACAATAGCAGAGTCTAAGGACAGGCCAAAGGTTGGGTAATGTGAGATATTACAGCAACTAGATACCTAGGGGCCGATTTATCAACCCCCCAATGCAGTTGTTTCCATGCGAGCCTTCAGGCTCGCCAGAAACAGGAGTTAAGAAACAGGAGTTAAGAAGCAGCGGTCTTAAGACCACTGCTCTTTAACTTTTCTGCCACCTCTGCAATGCGCCCGATCGGATACGATCGGGTTTATTGACACCCCCTGCTAGCAGCCGATTGGCCGTGAATGACCTCTGATGAAGCGCAGGTACGCCTGCGCGAAACATGTCAGGTGTTCTGATGTCTGACTTTGTCTAACCTTTGTGGAGAAATAAACTTTCTGACTTTAACAGCATTCTGATTGCCCGTGCAGTGTTTGCTTTCTTTCATACCCTTGCATTTCACTAGAAATAGCTTCAGCGGATCATGTGCATCTGCACATTGTTAAATCAGCCCCAAAGGAGTAAGTAGGAGAAAAGTCCAAGAACAGGTTAAAGGTCGGGTACTGTGAGATCAGTTAATCAGTTAGGTACCAAGGGCTAAAGCAGGTACAGGTATGGGAAACTAGGTAGGTGCAGCTGGTAAAGCAGGATTTAGTTAAGCTGTCACTGGTACAGCAAGTACAGGAGAGACAGCAGGTACATGTAATTTGCAGTTAGTGAAACTAGTATGGGATATCATAGAGGTACAGCAGATATAGTAGGATTCAGCTAAGCTGCCACTGGTACAGCAATTACAGGGGACTCAGCAGGCACAGGAAACCCAACATGGATAGTTGGTGAGGCTGACACAGAATACCAGGTAAGTGCAACCGATGCAGCAGAATTAAGGTGAGTTGCCACTGGTATAGCAAGTACAGGAGGCTCAGCAGGCACAATAAAGTAGAACTGTTTGGTAGAAACAGAACTCGTCGTGTTTGGAGGAGAGAGAATGCTAAGTTGCAACCAAAGAACACCATACCTACTGTGAAGCATGGGGGTGGCAACATCATACTTTGGGGCTGTTTCTCTGCAAAGGGAACCAGACGACTGATCCGTGTACATGAAAGAATGAATGGGGCTATGTATCGTGAGATTTTGAGTGCAAACCTCCTTCCATCAGAAAGGGCATTGAAGATGAAACGTGGCTGGGTCTTTCAGCATGACAATAATCCCAACCACACCGGCCGGGCAACAAAGGAGTGGCTTTGTAAGAAGCATTTCAAGGTCCTGGAGTGGCCTAGCCAGTCTCCAGATCTCAACCCCATAGAAAACCTTTGGAGGGAGTTGAAAGTCTGTGTTGCCCAGCGACAGCCCCAAAACATCACTGCTCTAGAGGAGACCTGCATGCAGGAATGGGCCAACATACCAGCAACAGTGTGTGACAACCTTGTGAAGACTTACAGAAAAGGTTTGACCTCTGTCATTGCCAACAAAGGATATATAACAAATTATTGAGATGAACTTTTGATATTGACCAAATACTTATTTTCCACGATAATTTGCAAATAAATGTTTTCCAAATCAGACGGGTAGTTATCAAGCCGTCTACTTTACCTGCCTTTGCCAGTTCAATACGCCTGCCTAAGCTCGCCTACTATCGCCGCTGCTGACCTTCAAAATTTCGCCTAAGTTATCAAAAAAGCTGTCAAAAAGCCGCGCACCAAGTACGGGGCGATGAGCAGTGGACTGTGAGAGTTATCACTCAACTGATCTCGCTGGTCTTCGGCTTTTTGACAGCTTTATTGATACCCCTGTCACTAAGCACCCACACTAACTATACTATTCTACCCCCTATACCGGCGCCCCCAGAGCCCCCCCGCAACTCAATAAAGTTATTAACCCCTAAACCGCCACTCCTAGACCCCGCTGCAACTCTTATAAATGTATTATCCCCTAAATCGCTGCTCCCGGACACCACCGCCACCTACATTATACCTAGTAACCCCTATCCTGCCCCCCCCTATATCGCTGCCACCTATAAAAAAGTTATTAACCCCTATCCTGCGGATCCCGGACCTCGCCGCAACTAAATAAATAGTTTAACCCCTAACCCGCCGCTCCCGGACCCCGCCGCAACCTATATTAAACGTGCCCCCCCTACACCGCCGCCACTGTAATAAAATTATTAACCCCTAAACCTAAGTCTAACACTAACCCTAACACCCCCTAACTTAAATATTAATTAAATAAATCTAAATAATATTTCTATTATTAACTAAATTAATCCTATTTAAAACTAAATACTTACCTTTAAAATAAACCCTAATATAGCTACAATATAAATAATAATTTTATTGTAGCTATTTTAGGATTTATTTTTATTTTACAGGCATCTTTCAATTTATTTTAACTAGGTACAATAGCTATTAAATAGTTATTAACTATTTAATAGCTACCTAGCTAAAATAAAGAGAAATTAACCTGTAAAATAAAAACTAGCCTAAGTTACAATTACACCTAACACTACACTATACTTTAATAAATTATTCCTATTTAAAACTAAATACTTACCTGTAAAATAACCCTAAGATAGCTACAATATAATTAATAATTACATTGTAGCTATTTTAGGATTTATATTTATTTTACAGGTAACTTTGTATTTATTTTAGCTAGTTAGAATAGATATTATTCTAATTATTACTATTATTACTATTTAATAACTACCTAGCTAAAAAAAATACAAAATTACCTGTAAAATAAATCCTAACCTAAGTTACAATTAAACCTAACACTACACTATCATTAAATTAATTAAATAAATTACCTACAAATAACTACAATCAAATACAATAAAAGTACAAAAAATTAAAAAAGCTAAGTTACAAAAAATAAAAAATATTAGTTACAAACATTTAAAAAATATTACAACAATTTTAAGCTACTTACACCTAATCTAAGCCCCCTAATAAAATAACAAAGCCCCCCAAAATAAAAAAATGCCCTACCCTATTCTAAATTAAAAAAGTTCAAAGCTCTTTTACCTTACCAGCCCTTAAAAGGGCCTTTTGCGGGGCATGCCCCAAAGAATTCTGCTCTTTTGCCTGTAAAATAAAAATACAACCCCCCAACATTAAAACCCACCACCCACATACCCCTAATCTAACCCAAACCCCCCTTAAATAAACCTAACACTACCCCCCTGAAGATCATCCTACCTTGAGTCGTCTTCAGCCAGCCGACCACCAATGGAACCAAAGAGGAGATCCGGAGCGGTAGAAGTCATCATCCAAGGCGCGCTGAAGATGTCTTCCATCCGATGAAGTCATCATCCAGGCGGCGCTGAAGAATTCTTCCATCCAGGCGATGTCATCTTCCAAGCGAGGTCTTCAATCTTCTTTCTTCCGGATCCATCTTCATCCCGCCAACGCGGAACATCCTTCTTCCCCGACGGCCGACGACTGAATGAAGGTTCCTTTAAGGGACGTCATCCAAGATGGCGTCCCTTCAATTCCGATTGGCTGATAGGATTCTATCAGCCAATCGGAATTAAGGTAGGAAAAATCTGATTGGCTGATTTAATCAGCCAATCAGATTGAAGTTCAATCCGATTGGCTGATCCAATCAGCCAATCAGATTGAGCTTGCATTCTATTGGCTGTTCCGATTAGTATAGTGCAGTGTTAGGTGTAATTGTAACTTAGGTTAGTTTTTATTTTACAGGTTAATTTCTCTTTATTTTAGCTAGGTATAACTATTTAATAGCTATTGTACCTAGTTAAAATAAATTGAAAGATGCCTGTAAAATAAAAATAAATCCTAAAATAGCTACAATAAAATTATTATTTATATTGTAGCTATATTAGGGTTTATTTTAAAGGTAAGTATTTAGTTTTAAATAGGATTAATTTAGTTAATAAGAGAAATATTATTTAGATTTATTTAATTAATATTTAAGTTAGGGGGGTGTTAGGGTTAGTGTTAGACTTAGGTTTAGGGGTTAATAATTTTATTACAGTGGCGGCGGTGTAGGGGGGTCAGGATAGGGGTTAATAAATTTATTATAGGTGGCGACGGTGTAGGGGGGCAGATTAGGGGTTAACAAGTTTAATATAGGTTGCGGCGGGGTCTGAGAGCGGCGGTTTAGGGGTTAAACTATTTATTTAGTTGCGGCGAGGTCCGGGATCGTCAGGACAGGGGTTAATAACTTTATTATAGGTGGCAATGGTATAGGAGTATAGGGGGGCAGGATAGGGGTTAATAGGTATAATGTAGGTGGCGGCGGGGTCCGGGAGTGGCGGTTTAGGGGTTACTACATATATTATAGTTGCGGCGGGGCCGGGAGCGGCGGTTATGGGGTTAACATATTTATTATAGCTTGCGGTGGGCTCCGGGAGCGGCGGTTTAGGGGGTAAACACTTTATTTAGTTGCGGCGGAGTAGGGGGGACAGATTAGGGGTGTTTAGACTCGGGGTACATGTTATTGTGTTAGGTGCAGACATCTCCCATAGGAATCAATGGGATCTCTGGCAGTAGCGAACATGAACTTTCGCTATGGTCAGACTCCCATTGATTCCTATGGGATCCGCCGCATCCAGGGCGGCGGTTTGAAAACCAGGTACGCTTGGCCGGAAAAGTGCAAAGGGTACCTGCTAGTTTTTTGATAACTAGCAAAAGTAGTCAGATTGCGCCGCACTTGTGTGCGGAACATCTGGAGTGACGTAAGAATCGATCTGTGTCGGACTGAGTCCGGCGGATCGAAGCTTACGTCACTAAATTCTACTTTTGCCGGTATCTAGGGCTTGATAACTAATGCAAATCAGCCTCGCCACAAATACGCTGCAGAATTCCAGCGTATTTGAGGTTGACAGCTTGATAACTAGGGGCCAATGTGATTGTCTGGATTTGTTTTCACATTTTGTCTCTCATAGTTGAGGTATGCCTATGATGAAAATGACAGGCCTCTCAAAACTTGCATAATTGGTGGCTGACTAAATACTTTTTTGCTTTACTGTATATAGTTACAAAAAGTGAAAAAAGGCACTCACTGAATATGATATAAAACATAACATTTAATAAATCATGTTAAAAAAGGCATAACGTTTCGGGAACATTACTTCCCCTTTGTCAAATGCATGATACAGCAAAAATACCGCTCTGTATTTTTGCTGTATCATGCATTTGACAAAGGGGACGTAATGTTCCCAAAACGTTATGCCTTTTTTAACATGATTTATTAAATGTTATGTTTTATATCATATTCAGTGAGTGCCTTTTTTCACTTTTTGTAACTTTGGATATCTCTTTGAAAGTGCACCCTGAAGGCTGACATTGGAGTATGGAGTGCCTATTCTATTGACTGTGATATATATATATATATATATATATATATATATATATATATATATATATATATATATATATATATATATATATATATATATATATATATGGAAATTCAAGGAAAATTATTTTTTACAAATACAGGGGATGGCAATGGGCACAAGGTTCACACCCAGTTATGCAAATTTATTCATGGGAAATTTTAAGAAACGTTTTTTTGAAAAAAAACATGGAGTGCGACCGGGCAAACTTTGTGCTCTATAGACGCTACATAGATGATTTGTTTTTTATTTGGAGAAGGGACATTGAACTTTTAAATTTGTTTATAGATGACCTTAATGCTAATGATGTTGGCCTAAGCTTCACTCATGAATCCGGTATTAAAAATATCAGCTTTCTTGATATCGCAATTGAAATAATAGAAGAACAGATTAAAACAAGAACTTTTTTTAATAAAGTCAATTTAAACAACTATATAGATTCAAAAAGTTGTCATCATGAAGTTTGGAAAAATAATATACCCAAAGGGCAATTACTAAGAGTTTGAAAGAATTGCACAGACACTTTAGAATATGAACAACAATCACAAGTCCTTATTGATAGGTTTAAACAAAAGGGTTACAATTGAGAAAAGATAGAAAAAATGGCAGAAGTTATTAAAAATGTGGATAGGAAGTCCTTACTATAGAAAAAATCAAGTAAAGTAAATCATATAAATAAAAATAATCACCTTTTAGAAATACTAATGATAGCCACATTCTCATCACAACATAAACTCTTTGAAAAAGTAGTGAATAAACACTGGCATCTTTTACTGAAAGATCCAGTAATAGGACATACATTAGGGAGAAATCCTAAATTTATTTACTAAAAAGCAAAACATTTCAAAAATATATTAGCTCCAAGCGAATATAGAAAGAAAAATAAAATGACACTAAATAATGGTATTAAAGACCTGAAAAGAGATATAATAGAGGGTTTTTCCCATAACACTTTTGCAAGTCTTGTAAATTTTGCAGTAAATTAAAAAGTATAAAGTCAGAAAAAACAGGAACATTTTTTAAAATCAATGGAATAATTAGATGCACAGACATAAATATAATATATCTGTGTGATTGTAATTTGAGATATTTTGGCCAGACGAGCAGAAAGTTAAAAGACTGCATAATGGAGCACATATAGGGGGGTAGTTATCAAGCCGTCAACCTCAAATACGCTGGAATTCCGCAGCGTATTTGTGGCGAGGCTGATTCGCCTTAGTTATCAAAGGCTCGAGACCGGCAAAAGTAGAATTTTGTGACGTAAGCTTCGATCCGCCGGACTCAGTCCGACACAGATCGATTCTTACGTCACTCCAGATGCGGCACATTCTCACTACTTTTGCTAGCTATCAAAAAACTAGCAGGTACGCTCGGCACTTTTACGGCCCAGCGTACCTTGTTTTCAATCCGCCACCCCTGGAGGCGGCGGATCCCATAGGAATCAATGGGAGTCTGACCATAGCGAAAGTACAAGTTCGCTGCTGACAGACATCCCATTGATTTCTATGGGAGCTGTCTGCACCTAACACCCTAACATATACCCCGAGTCTAAACACCACTAATCTGCCCCCCCTACACCGCCGCAACTAAATAAAGTTATTACCCCCTAAACCGCCGCTCCCGGAGCCCACCGCAAGCTACTCTATACATATTAACCCCTAAACCGCCGCTCCCGGAGCCCACCGCAACTATAATAAATGTATTAACCCCTAAACCGCCGCTCCCTGAACCCGCCGCAACCTATATTAAATGTATTAACCCCTAATCTGCCCCCCTACACCGTCGCCACCTATAATAAATTTATTAACCCCTATCCTGCCCCCCACTACGCCGCCGCCACTGTAATAAAATTATTAACCCCTAAACCTAAGTCTAACCCTAACCCTAACGCCCCCTAACTTAAATATTAATTAAATACATCTAAATAAATTAACTCTTATTAACTAAATGAATCCTATTTAAAACTAAATACTTACCTTTAAAATAAACCCTAATATAGCTACAATATAAATAATAATTATATTCTAGCTATCTTAGGATTTATTTTTATTTTACAGGTACCTTTCAATTTATTTTAACCATGTACAATAGCTATTAAATAGTTATTAACTATTTAATAGCTTACCTAGCTAAAATAAAGAGAAATGTACCTGTGAAATAAATCCTAACCTAAGTTACAATTACACCTAACACTACACTATACTTTAATAAATTATTCCTATTTAAAAATAAATACTTACCTGTAAAATAAACCCTAAGATAGCTACAATGTAATTAATACTTATATTATAGCTATCTTAGGATTTATATTTAGTTTACAGGTAACTTTGTATTTATTTTAGCTAGTTAGAATAGTTATTAAATAGTTATTAACTATTTAATAACTACCTAGCTAAAAGAAATACAAAATTACCTGTAAAATAAATCCTAACTTAAGTTACAATTAAACCTAATACTACACTATCATTAAATTAATTAAATAAACTACCTACAAATAACTACAATGAAATACAATTACATAAACTAACTAAAGTACAAAAAATAAAAAAAGCTAAGTTACAAAAAATAAAAAATTAAGTTACAAACATGTTCAAAATATTACAACAATTTTAAGCTACTTATTCCTAATCTAAGCCCCCTAATAAAATAACAAACCCCCCCAAAATAAAAAAAATCCCTACCCTATTCTAAATTACATAAATTTCAAAGCTCTTTTACCTTACCAGCCCTTAAAAGGGCCATTTGTGGGGGCATGCCCCAAAAAGTTCAGCTCTTTTGCCTGTAAAAGAAAAATACAACCCCCCCCAACATTAAAACCCACCACCCACATACCCCTAATCTAACCCAAACCCCCTTACAAAAACCTAACACTAATCCCCTGAAGATCATCCTACCTTGAGTCGTCTTCACTCAGCCGAGCCACCGATGGAACTGAAGAGGACATCCGGAGCGGAAAAAGTTAATCCTCCAAGCGGCGCTGAAGAAATCTTCCATCCGATGAAGTCATCATCCAGGCGGCGCTGAAGAAGTCTTCGATCTGGCCGATGTCATCTTCAAAGAGGCGCTGAAGAGGTCTTCTATCCGTGCGAAGTCATCTTCCAAGCCGGGTCTTGAATCTTCCTTCCGCCGACGCGGAACCACCTTCTTCACCGACGGACTACGACGAATGACGGCTCCTTTAAGGGACGTCATCCAAGATGGCGTCCCCTCAATTTCCGATTGGCTGATAGGATTCTATCAGCCAATCGGAATTAAGGTAGGAAAAATCTGATTGGCTGATGGAATCAGCCAATCAGATTGAGCTCGCATTCTATTGGCCAATAGAATGCGAGCTCAATCTGATTGGCTGATTGGATCAGCCAATCGGATTGAACTTGAATCTGATTGGCTGATTCCATCAGCCAATCAGATTTTCCTACCTTAATTCCGATTGGCTGATAGAATCCTATCAGCCAATCGGAATTGAGGGGACGCCATCTTGGATGACGTCCCTTAAAGGAGCCGTCATTCGTCGTAGTCCGTCGGTGAAGAAGGTGGTTCCGCGTCGGCGGAAGGAAGATTCAAGACCCGGCTTGGAAGATGACTTCGCACGGATAGAAGACCTCTTCAGCGCCTCTTTGAAGATGACATCGGCCGGATCGAAGACTTCTTCAGCGCCGCCTGGATGATGACTTCATCGGATGGAAGATTTCTTCAGCGCCGCTTGGAGGATTAACTTCTTCCGCTCCGGATGTCCTCTTCAGTTCCATCGGTGGCTCGGCTGAGTGAAGACGACTCAAGGTAGGATGATCTTCAGGGGATTAGTGTTAGGTTTTTGTAAGGGGGGTTTGGGTTAGATTAGGGGTATGTGGGTGGTGGGTTTTAATGTTGGGGGGGGTTGTATTTTTCTTTTACAGGCAAAAGAGCTGAACTTTTTGGGGCATGCCCCCACAAATGGCCCTTTTAAGGGCTGGTAAGGTAAAAGAGCTTTGAAATTTATGTAATTTAGAATAGGGTAGGGATTTTTTTTATTTTGGGGGGCTTTGTTATTTTATTAGGGGGCTTAGATTAGGTGTAAGTAGCTTAAAATTGTTGTAATATTTTGAACATGTTTGTAACTTAATTTTTTATTTTTTGTAACTTAGCTTTTTTTATTTTTTGTACTTTAGTTAGTTTATGTAATTGTATTTCATTGTAGTTATTTGTAGGTAGTTTATTTAGTTAATTTAATGATAGTGTAGTATTAGGTTTAATTGTAACTTAGGTTAGGATTTATTTTACAGGTAATTTTGTATTTCTTTTAGCTAGGTAGTTATTAAATAGTTAATAACTATTTAATAACTATTCTAACTAGCTAAAATAAATACAAAGTTACCTGTAAACTAAATATAAATCCTAAGATAGCTATAATATAATTATTAATTATATTGTAGCTATCTTAGGGTTTATTTTACAGGTAAGTATTTATTTTTAAATAGGAATAATTTATTAAAGTATAGTGTAGTGTTAGGTGTAATTGTAACTTAGGTTAGTTTTTATTTTACAGGTTAATTTCAGTTTATTTTAGCTAGGTAAGCTATTAAATAGTTAATAACTATTTAATAGTTATTGTACATGGTTAAAATAAATTGAAAGGTACCTGTAAAATAAATATAAATCCTAAGATAGCTAGAATATAATTATTATTTATATTGTAGCTATATTAGGGTTTATTTTATAAGTAAGTATTTAGTTTTAAATAGGATTCATTTAGTTAATAAGAGTTAATTTATTTAGATGTATTTAATTAATATTTAAGTTAGGGGGGCGTTAGGGTTAGGGTTAGACTTAGGTTTAGGGGTTAATCATTTTATTACAGTGGCGGCGGCGTAGTGGGGGGCAGGATAGGGGTTAATAAATTTATTATAGGTTGCGGCGGGTTCATGGAGCGGCGGTTTAGGGGTTAAACTATTTATTTAGTTGCGGAGAGGTGCGGGATCAGCAGGATAGGGGTTAATAATTTTATAATAGAGGGCGACGGTATAGGGGGGGCATGATAGGGGTTACTAGGTATAATGTAGGTGGCAGCGGTGTCCGGGAGCGGCGGTTTAGGGGTTAATACATTTATAAGACTTGCGGCGGGGTCTAGGAGCGGCGGTTTAGGGGTTAGTAACTTTATTTAGTTGCGGGGGCCTCCGGGGGCGCCGGTATAGGGGGTAGAACAGTGTAGTTTAGTGTGAGTGCTTAGTGACAGGCTAGCAATAAAGCTGGGAAAAAGCCGAAGGGCAGCGAGATCGGATGAGTGATAACTCTCACAGTCCGCTGCTCATCGCCCCGCGGCTTTTTGACAGCTTTATTTGATAACTTAGGCGAACGTATTCAAGGTCCGCGGCGGCGAAGGTAGGCGAGCTTAGGCGGACGTATTGGGCCGGCGAAGCCAGAAAAGTAGACGGCTTGATAACTACCCCCCATTGGGTACTGAGCATGGTAAAAAAGGCACCGCCCTCTATAGACATTTTCATGAAGCACTTCAAGGAAGAGTGGAAGATATGAAATTTTGGGGAGTCAAAAAATTAGTGCAGGATGGAGGAAGGGGAAATATGGAGGAAAAACTACTAAGACAGGAGGCAGAATTAATTTATAACTTTGAGACACTTTCACCCGCAGACCTCAATAGTGAATTGGATCTAAATTTTCTATTTTAATGGACTCTAGGATAATTACTAACTTCAACTATACTAATATTTTTACTATTTCAATTGACTAATCTTCTATACATTAGCCCAATTTTTTTAATTTTTTAAAATGTATTATTTTTATATTTCTTGTGCTCTTTGTGTTTTTTTAATTAAAAATAATAACACATTTTTTCAAACAAAGGGTTCTTTTTAAAGTGTACATTTTATATATTATTATACTTTTATTATGTCTTTAAGATAAATTATATTTTTATGGAGTGATAATAGACATTGCCAACACAAACCGCTATGGATCAATATGAAATGTGAATGGTTACTAGGACCAATAAGAATGTAGATGGGAACGGTTTAATAGATGGGTAGAAAAAAATTAGTTTTTTTCCTCTCTATTAAGAAAGCTGAGGAAAGGGTTAAAAGTCTGTCTTATATAGAGGAGGAGCTGTGGGAAAAAGTCATCTTGACAAAGGCTTTGTAAAGCTGAAACGCATAGACATATCTTTTGCAGCTCCTTACATTTGAACTGTGGATACTGGATGAACTCCCATGAGCGCTACCTTAGGATACAATTGAATACGGAGCAGTAGGAGTTTGAAACAGCTCTGTAATTTTAAATTAGTGTGCATACTTTGAATTCTACATTCGATTGGATAAAGGAAACAAATACACATTAAACTAACATCAGGTGTATGTGAGCGACAGTGAGACCTATTAATAAGGGTAACCGCAATTCGCTCTGTACATAAGACACTGAAGGCTGAAATGTCCACCACTGATTAGGTAAGCCGATGTAATGAAGAAATTACCACTATTGAAACAATTAAAGGAGAACATTATATACTATGTGCCAGGTGGCTATTACATACGGGTATACCTAAAGAAATTTGGGACTTGTAATACAGATAAATCCACATTGGAGATATTTAATGACTGATAACTACATAATTATGCACCACTAGTGCTTTTACATCGAGAATATTGAACAGCAGTGAAATATTATACCCAATACATTGTACCATCTTCCGAATTATTGACAGAATTTAATAGAATTTAATATTTTCTATATCTGTTTCTATCAAATGACAGATAATAATATTATCTATATCTGTTTCTATCAAAATATATCCAAATACAGGAATAAAGGACTGTAACTATGCTACATTAAAGGGACACTGAACCCAATTTTTTTTTTTTCATGATTCAGATAGAGCATGCAATTTAAGCCACTTTCTAATTTATTCATATTATTAATTTTTCTTCGTTCTCTTGCTATCTTTATTTTAAAAGAAGACATCTAAGCTTTTTTTTTATTCAGAACTCTGGACAGCACTTTTTTATTGGTGGATGAGTTTATCCACCAATCATCAAGAACAACCGAGGTTGATCACCAAAAATGGGTCGGCATCTAAACTTACTTTCTTGCATTTCAAATAAAGATACCAAGAGAGTGAAGAAAATTTGATAATAGGAGTAAATTAGAAAGTTGCTTAAAATGCCATGCTCTATCTGAATCACGAAAGAAAAAAATTGGGTACAGTGTCCCTTTAATGTTACATTAATTTTATGTCATAATATTACTGTATGCCATTATCGTGTTAACTTAAACTTGGTCTTTTTAGCATTAATGTTTAGGATTTAGTATGAGTGGTTAATAGCATATTAATGTTGGAGTAACCTTTGACGTATTAATGTTTGATTATTCATAGAATAATATTTTATGATTGTGTATACTTAGGTTTAGACACCGGTGTCTCTTTCTTAATTCACATTGTATATTTATGATATTTTAATTTTTGTTATTGAATTTGCTGATTAAAAATATTTGCAGTCAAGTGGCTCTATTTAGGATTTTTTAGTGACTTTTAGTTTTTGTCTTCCCATTCTGATGCTCGGTTTGAACTTCAGCAAGTCGTCTTCACCACGTTTAGACGCTTAAATGCATTTAGTTGCTGCCATGTGATTGGCTGATTAGCAATTTGTGTTACCAAACAATTGTACAGGTGTACCTAAAGTGGTCGGTGAGTGTATATATATATATATATATATATATATATATAAATGTGTATTTACAATAAAAAAATAATTTCTATTCCTGTGTGTGAAGAACATTTGAAGGTGAAATGCTTGTGCAATGCCGCCCCATGCACATTCGCGGCCAATCGTCCGCTAGCAGGGGGTGTCAATCAACCCTATCGTATGCGATCGGGCGGATTGCTGTCCGTTGCCTCAGAGGTGAAGGACGAGTTAAGGAGCAGCGGTCTTAAGACTGCTGCTTCTTTACTCCTGTTTCCATGGAAACAGCTGCATTCAGCTCCATACGGAGTTTGATAAATTGGCCCCTTACTCTTTACTTTAGGGGAAATATACAATATTTGTTGTTGGGGTTTTTTCTGAGCCTTAGTAAAGCAGCCATGCCTTCCTAATTTCAGTATCCTTGTGCAAATGTTTCAAGACTGTGACTTTTATTTTATTTTTTGTAACTATTATCATCTTTATTATTAACCCTCCAGAAGCTAAATAGTTAAATATATTTTGTATGGTAGGTGTTATATGAGAGATCAGATTAGCTTCTAGTTTTTTAGTCACAATGTGCCATGTCTGCTGAATTTCAGGAAATATATAACAATGTATTTTATATTGGTTGGGTTAGATCTATTATCATCTTTTACCTGTTATTAACCCCAAGAGCCAAATAGATCAATGCATTTAGCATGACAAATGTTGAATGTAATTGGATCAGATTTTACTGCTTTTTGGTTACAGTGTGATATATTGTTTCTAAATACACTATTGCTTCTGTGCATTTGGTGCTATTTGTGAGACCATTTGCACAGAGCAAGTATTACTCATATGCTTTTCATCAATACTTCTGTCAGATATTTTCTTAATATAATGTACATCATTGCTCAGTTACTTTTTCTATTAAAGTTTTAACACATTTACATTCACTGCTAAACCTTATTGTGTTAATGTATGTTTTCGTTTTTTTAATTATTTTGGGTGCAAGCTTAAAGGGACAGTCTAGTCAAAATTAAGATAGGCCATGCAATTTGAAACAACATTCCAATTGACTTGTATCAGTAAATTTGCTTTGTTCCCTTAGTGGTATTTTTTAAAAGCTTAACCTCAGTAGGCTGAAACTGATTTCTTAACCATTGAAAACCGCCTCTTAGCTCAAAGCATTTTGAAAGTTTTTCACAGTTAGACAGAACTAGTTCATGTGTGTTATATAGATAACATTGTGCTCACTCCCATGGAGTTATTTAGGAGTCGGCACTGATTGGCTTAACTAAATGTCTGTCAAAGGCACTGAGATAAGGGGGCAGTCTGCAGAGTCTTAGATGCAAGGTAATCACAGAGGTAAAACATATATAATTATAACTTTTTTGGTTATGCAAAACTGGGGACTGGGTAATAAAGGGATTATTTATATTTTTAAACAATAAAACTTCTCGCGTAGACTGTCCCTTTAACCCTTTCCTGCCCGTACTTATTTGTTACACTGGGAAAAAAGTTCAGATGTGAACAATAAGTAAAAAAATTAAATCACACGATCGTACATGCCATTGCGTGGATTCAATGATAGGATCAGGTCAGGGGGAAGAGCCTATGACACTAGGCACACCACCTGCAGCCCGCAATCCCAGTTAGGAAGCCATTATGGCTTTAGGATGGCAAAGTGGCTAGGTAAAAGGTCTTGCGTTGATTCCAGGTGTGGAATTCACAATTTGGAAGCTGTTTCTGTGAACTCACAAAATGCGTTCAAAGGAGGTCTCAATGCAAGTAAAACAGGCCATCCTTAGGCTGCTTAAAAATAAATCCATTAGAGAGATAGCAGAAACATTAGGAGTGGCCAAATTAACAGTTTGGTACATTTTGAGAAAAAAAAGAATGCACCGGTGAGCTCTTCAACACGAAAAGGTCTGGACATCCACGGAAGACAACAGTTGTGGATGAACGTAGGATCCTTTCCAATGTAAAGAAAAACCTCTAAAAAACATCCAGCCAAATCAAAGAACACTCTCCATTAGGAAGGCAAAACATTATCCACATCTACCATAAACAGAAGACTTCACAAGAGAAAATACAGAGGGTTCACCAGAAGGTGCAAACCATTCATAAGCTTCAAGAGTAGAAAGGCCAGATTAGACTTTGCCAAAAAAAAAAATATCTAAAAAAGCCATCCCAGTTCTGTAACAGCATTTTTTGGACAGACCAAACTAAGATCAACCTATACCAGAATGATAAATAATGAGATGGAACAGCACTATTGAAAGGTGAGTGCTCATGACGATTGGTGAACTGCCCATTCACCCCAAAAGATATCCTCAATGAAGGTGATGACCACAGCACTTAAGGTACAAAAAATATTTATTTAGGACATTAAATAAAAGTGACATTTCAGGGTTAATACCCCTTAATTGATGCATGATTAAAGGGTATTAACTCCGAAACGTTGCTTTTATTTAATGTCCTAAATAAAGATTGTTTGTACCTTGAGTGCTGTGGCCATCACCTTCATTGAGTATACCAGAATGATGGGAAGAAAAAAGTATGGTGAAGGCTTGGAACGGCTCAAGATCCGAAGCATACCACATCATCTGTAAAACACAGTGGAGGCAGTGTGACAGCATGAGCATTTATGGTTTCCAATAGCACTAGGTCACTAGTGTTTATTGATGATGTGACAGAAGACAGAAGTAGCTGGAAGAAATTTGGAAGTGTATAGGTATATATTGTCTGCTCAGACTCAGTCAAATTCAGCAAAGTTGATTGGATGATGCTTCACTTTACAGATGAACAATGACCTAAAACATACTGCGAAAGCAACCGAAGTTTTTTAATGCAAAGAAGTGGAAAATTCTGCAATGCCTGAGTCAATCACCAGATCTCAACCCGATCGAGCATGCATTTCACTTACTTAAGATAAAACTTAAGGCAGAAATACCCACGAACAAACAACTGAAGACAACTGCAGTAAAGACCTGGCAAAGCATCACAAAGGAGGAAACCTTACATTTGGTGATGTCCATGCATTCCAGACATCAAGCAGTAATTGACTGCAAAAGATTCTTGACAAAGTATTAAAAATGAACATTTTATTTCTGATTGTGCTAATTTGTCCAGTTACATTTGAGCCCCTGAAATAAGGGGACTGTGTAAGAATATGGTTGCAATTCCTAAATGTTTCATTCATTTTTTTTTATATATACATTTTTATTATTTTATACAGTATTTATTTTATACAGTATTACAGTAATACAATTGGGGAAACAAAAGAAAAAAGAAAAAAAAAATATCATACTTGTACATGATTTTCCTGTCCCCCGTACAACTTATTCACAATATATAACATTTTAAGTCTCCATTTTACTTCAGTAGTCGTTGCACTGGGGTGCAAAAACAGAAACAGACAACAAGAGAAAAAAAAAAACAACAAAAAAACAAGAAAATAAAGGCAAACCATGTTCACTTTTTTTTTTTTTTGTAAATAAATTTTTATTGAAGTTGAAATAAAGATTAACTAACAAGATTCACCTTTGAAACAACATTACATCATAGAAAGTCTTACATTGTCTATAAGCTAAAGTTGGTGGCAATACAGTATTCACATGTAATAAGTTACGTATCAAATTTTAACATGGTGCTAGACAAAAGTTTAGGCGAAATGAAATAAAACTTCATTTTATATTATATTACTAGCAGGTGATCTCCACAACACAATAGAAAACACACCATTACATATCTGAATCAGGGTATCAGCCTGTGGAGAGTTAGCATATGTGTCGGCCACTCATGGGCCGACGTATATAGGGGGGAAGGGGATATCAGCGGGCAAGAGCCGCTCAGATAGAAGGGGGGGAAATGGAGGGGCGGAGCCTTCTAATCAATGCGGTGGAGCTTATGATATAATTAAGTATGGGTTGGTTTCCTCGTCTGTTAAATAGATACTAAAGATAATACAAGGGTTATTAGGTTCCTATTTCGGAAAAGTCGGCCAAACTGCTCCCTGCCTGTGTAGAGTAAGAGTATATACTATAGTGCGATGGGCATATTAGGAGATTAACAAATTGTGTAGTTATACAGCCTATAGGCTCAATAAAAGTCAAATACAGCCCCTATAAGCATAGATATGTTTAACCCATTAGGGGTACCCAGAATATAGGTGAACATATTTATGCGCAAACAAGTGAGTCATAAGGTTTGCTTATAATACATCATATGTCTCTATATGGGGCTTATAGTTAAGGCTTCTGTTCCACTGTTTGGATACTAAACATAGAAACATAGAAACATAGATATTGACGGCAGATAAGAGCCATAGGCCCAGCAAGTCTGCCCCACCTTACCTAACAGTATAAACTTATCTAGTTCGTAGGATAGCCCTATGCTTGTCCCATGCATTTTTAAAGTCCCCCACAGTGTTTGTTGCTACTACCTCTTGAGGAAGTTTATTCCATAAATCAATCACTCTTTCTGTAAAGAAGTGCTTCCTCAAATTACTCCTGAATCTACTACCCTTTAGCTTGAGCTCATGACCCCTTGTTCTTGAATTTTCCATTTTATGTAAAATACCCACAGCCTCAGTTTTACTAAACCCTTTAATGTACTTGAAAGTTGCTATCATATCACCTCTTTCCCTTCTCTCCTCTAAGCTATACATATTTAGGTCATTGAGCCTATCCTGGTAAGTTTTATTTTTTAGACCATGTACCATTTTGGTAGCCCTCCTTTGCACAGATTCAAGTTTGTTAATATCCTTCTGAAGATATGGCCTCCAGAACTGCACACAATACTCAAGATGAGGCCTAACTAATGATCTATAAAGTGGCATAAGAACCTTACTATTTCTGCTGCAAATACCTCTACCAATACATCCAAGCATTCTGCTAGCCTTACTCGCTGCCTTACTACATTGTTTACTAAGTTTTAAATCATCTGAAATAATAATTCCCAAGTCCTGTTCCTCGTCTGTAACAGTCAGTAAAGTGTCATTGAGTCTGTAATTAACATTTGGATTTTTCTTCCCTAAATGCATTATTTTACACTTTGCTGTGTTAAACTTTAGATCCCAGTCGTTTGTCCAATCCTCCAATTGTTGTATATCACTTCTCATTTTGTCTACCCCCCCTGGAACATCCACTCTGTTGCAAATTTTTGTATCATCTGCAAAGAGACATACTTTCCCCTGTAGCCCTTTGCTGATATCGCAGATAAATATGTTAAACAAAACAGGCCCCAGAACTGACCCCTGAGGAACACCACTAGTAACAGCCCCCTCTGCTGAATGAACTCCATTTACTAAGACACTTTGTTTTCTGTCCTTAAGCCAGCATTCCACCCAGTTCACAATTTTTGAATCTAGACCAAGGAGATATAGTTTGTGAATAAGTTTATTGTGTGGGACGGTGTCAAATGCTTTGCTGAAATCTAGATATGCTACATCAACTGCTCCTCCCTTGTCTAATACTTTTGTTACATAATCAAAGAAGTCAATTAGATTAGTCTGACATGATCTCCCTGAAGTAAAACCATGCTGATTTTGGTCCTCTAAATTGTTTGTCTTTATGTAAGTCATAATTCTTTCCTTTAAGAGGCTTTCCATTAATTTCCCTACTACTGAAGTTAAACTAACTGGCCTGTAGTTGCCAGATTCTTCTCTACTGCCCTTTTTATGAAGAGGTATTACATTTGCTATTCTCCAATCATCTGGGACAGCTCCTGTTAATAGTGACTGATTAAACAGATCAGTTAATGGGACAGTTAGCACTGAACGAAGTTCTTTTAAAACCCTTGGATGAATATTATCAGGACCCACTGCCTTTGTAACATTTATTTTTGATAATGCTAACAAAACCTCATCCTCTGTAAAAAGATTACTGTTAAGCTTGTTTCTATTTTGCATAGCATCCCTTAATGTAGACATTGTATCTTCACAATCTTTAGTGAAAACAGAACAGAAGTAATCATTGAGACAGTCTGCAATCTGCTTATCTCCTTCTATTATTCTACCATCAACTGATTTCAATTTTACTATTCCTACCTTATTTTTTCTTCTTTCACTGATATATCTAAAGAATGTTTTGTCCCCATGTTTTACTGACTGTGCTATCTTCTCTTCTGCATCAGCTTTAACCTTCCTAATTAACTGCTTAGTCTTTTTTTGTTGGAGTCTCCATATTTTCATATCATCATCTGCTTGTGTGTGTCTGTAATTTTTATAAGCTATCTTTTTTGTCTTTACAGCATGTGCTACTTCTTTGGAAAACCAAATTGGTTTCCGCTTTCTTTTACTTTTACAGACATGTCTAATACAGTGTGCGGTTGCATCTAAAATGGCACCTTTCACAAATTCCCACTGTTCTTGAACCCCTGTAATAAGATTTTTCCCCTTTAAATAGTTTTTTAGGTATTCTCCCATTAATGAAAAATCTGCCGTCCTAAAGTCTAAAACTTTTGTTTTAGTCTGGGTGTACAGTTCCTGAACATGAATACTAAACCAAACAGATTGATGATCACTGGATCCTAAGTTCTCACCTACAGACACATCTGAAACTGTATCACTGTTTGTAAGTATTAGATCTAATATAGCTTCCTTACGAGTTGGTTCCTTGACTAATTGTTCAAGTGATTCCCCTAGCAGAGATTCAAGAATATACCTGCTTCTAGCCGATCTAGCAGAAGGAATCTTCCAGTCTATATCTGGCAAATTAAAGTCCCCCAGTACTATAACCTTACCCTTCATGGTCATTTTGGTTATTTCATCTAATAACAGATTGTCCAGTTTTTCATCCTGCAATGGAGGCCTATATACAACCCCTATTCTAAAAACATTTTTATCTCCAATTTCCAAAGTCACCCAAATACTTTCCACCTCATCATTTGTTCCTACAATTTCAGTAACCTTTATATTTTCATTTACATACAAAGCAACTCCTCCACCTTTCTTTCCTACTCTGTTCTTTTTAAATAACCTGTATCCAGGTATGACTATGTCCCAGTCATGCAAATCATTGTACCATGTTTCTGTTATAGCTACTAAATACAAGTTGTCCCTAGTCATTATTGAAATGAGTTCAGGTAATTTATTTCCTAAGCTGCGAGCATTTGTGCTCATGGCACGAAGAATTTTTCTACTAGAATTTCTAGAATTGTTACTTGGACTAACAGTTTTGGCATGCTGTGGGGGGCAGGTGGATATATTAATGCTACCCCCCTTTATTAGTTTAAATGATTTCTAATAAAGTATTTGAACTCCTCTCCCAGATACTCTGTTCCTTTAGCATCCAAATGCAAGCCATCTCTCCTAAATAACCTAGTATCTTTCCAAACAGAGCTATAATGGCCAATAAAACCAAATCCTCGTTCCCTGCACCACTTATCTAACCAAGAATTAAATGTTGTTATCTGCTCCATCTTTCCTGCTTCCTGGTCATACACAGGTAAAATAGCAGAAAATGATAGAGTTGATGCCACAGTCTCTAAATGATTACCTAGGTCACAAAACTCTTTCTGAACAGCAGCAACATGATTACTAGCCAGATCATTTGTTCCTAAATGAACAATCACATCCAACTCACTTCCCTTTCCTGCTGCCTTAACAATTCTCAAAATACGATTCCTATCCCTGTGAGCAGTAGCTCCTGGAAGACATCTAACCTCCCTTGTTTCTCCTTTACTTTCACCTAAATACACATTCCTCAAAATAGAGTCACCCACTAACAGTCTTTTTCTCAAAAACACATCTGCAGTTCTTTCCTGTGTTATGTTACCTGGAGAATCAGGTGCCAATAGCTTTAAATTACCTGTTACAGCTTCAGAGGGCTCAGAAACAGCAATCTCCTCATCACAAGTGTATTCGGCAAGAGCAGCATAGGAGTTTTGCAATGGCAGAGGTTGTGGGCAATGCTTCTGGTCTACTGTTCTAATTCTTCCAGAGCCTACAGTGATCCATCTGCCTCTCCTTGCTGATCTCTGGGGTAGAGGGGCTTCTTTCTGAGGCAGCTTTGTAGAGGTAACAGGTATGTTACTTACCTTAGCTTGAAGTTTAGCTATTTCCTCCCTTAACAGGGAAAACTGCTTACAAACAGGACAGCCCCTAAATCTCCAAAAAGTAGAACGATTAAAAAGTGCAAAACACCCATTGCACTGTATCTGAGACATTTTAAACTATGCAACACTTTAACAATAAGAAAAATATAAGTATTATTTTCTACTGAATAAGCCTGAATAACCCTGAATAACTCCTGAAATAACTCAAATATCCTTATGTATTTAATCCTTTTGTAGTTTGATCTCTTTGCTAAGAAGCAGAGCTAAATGTTTAGCAGAGCTAAACAGATCTCTTTAAATACCCTCAGAAAGATAGGGTGGGGTCCCTCCTAATTGCTCACCTATGCAAACAATCTAATTGTTATCTAATTGCAATACTAAAAACCAGAATACAAAAGAATGTAAATTAACTCAAACCTTTAACTATTCAATTTCTGTAGTGAAACTAATTCACAGTTCAGGTCTACCACCTTTAACTATTCAATTTCTGTAGTGAAACTAATTCACAGTTCAGGTCTACCACCTATAAAAAAACAAAATATAAGTTAATATGTTAATGACTCTGAGAGTATGGTGGCTTAGTGGGTGTACCACTGTAATAGTACTTCCTCTGACAGGTCTCATTGAAGCAGAAACTCTCTATATCTCCTAATGATTAGGTCTGTAGATATAAAACAGATAAGTAATAATACTGGCCTCTGCCCATAGTAGATAAGGACGTCAATAAAACACAACAATATTTGCTATAATAATTTAACCTAGATAGTGGAGTTGTTTGGGGAGAAGTTTAGCAAAAATAATGTCATGTTAAACAATCTTAGAATACTCACATATTAAACTCGTTGGAAGCCAAACCATATGTTATGCAAAATAATGAAAGCATTTTATAGGGGTGCCTACAGCTAAGGTGATTATGGAATATTATGTGGAAAGGAGGACATTGGAATGTTTGGAGCATAGGGGATTTCTGGATAAGCCCCTCTCCTAGGGGAGTGCCACCTATAGACGATGCGGGAAAAGGGAGTAGGGATATGACCCACAGGCAGAAAGCACCGGTGGAAAAGGGAGGAGAGAGGCTTAACAGGGACAGATAATATATACTAAGAAGGTGGACAAAACTATAGAGAAACTAGGGATGACCGTCCTATAGTCACCAATAATGATAGCAGATAACATATGGTATAAGAATAACCCAATATTTAGGTAACATTAACAAATACTTAAACAGCTGAATATCTGAAAATATCGGCTCAGTATAAATAAGCTTAGAGACAAATAAGGTGCATTGGCATGATAGGGATTAGGTGTCTATAGAAATCTACATAAGAATATAGTGAGGTGTGCCAGTGGTCCTAAACTAGCTAACTCTAGAGTGTCTAAAGGCAAATCAACAATCCTCTATAAAAGATCAGAGGAGGTTGGCAAACATATAAAAGAATTCCACTATAGGGGTATTTTCCTAGATGCACAAGGAGGGTATTGATCTGAAGGGGCCATATAACACATAAGTGCAAGCGTACGAAACGCCAGTAGAGACCTAAAATATCTAACAGTAATTAGGATAGATCATAGTAGGTTTTGCCCTAATATATAATGTAGATAGGAGCGAATATAACTTCCATAGTAATAACATACAAAAAAATATGAGCTAAACAAGCAGATACACATATCCCACAATCCTTACACTGAACTTTCTATACTTTCTATAGGGGGCACATCTATATAAACGCATGTACAGCAGAATACAAAAGGAATATATAAATGATGAGGGAATGTATTCCACCGTTTGAGAACCAAACTGTATCAGTCAAGCTAAGTAACCTTTAATGTAATATAACAAGTCCCAGCTAAAACAGAAACCTGTAAATAATACCTATGGTTAGTGATAAAACAAAACATTACTGCATAAGTATTTAGAACACAGGAGGGAGAGGGATGCAGCTATACACAAACTTGGCAACTCAGAGAAGGGGTGGATCCATCTCTAAGAGGGGCTGAATAAGGAACTTAGTAATTTGCCTAGGTCTGTAGGTTTAGTCACTGCAGGGGCATTAATAACAGAAAAAAGAAAAAATGAATAAGTAAAACATGTCTAGTCTATAGGACACATAAGCTGTAGAATTATCATAAATGCTTAACCCAATTAACAAACCTTGAAAAGAAAAGAAAAGAAAAGGTTGCAAAGGTAAAACAAAGCTTGGTCAGCACAAAACCGTTAAACTTAAATGTACATATGCATGGAGGGAAACATCAGGTTTAACTTAACCTAAATTATGAGTCTGTGTCTGAATTAGGATGGTGGATGGGATATATTATGTCCATTATGATAAATGCTGCTACTGAAATGAGAGCTTGTACTGTCCTGTCCTAACCTGTGAGAGATGGGCCCGGGTGTGTTTTTAAGTACACTGCATCTGTGTAATTGAGCTGGGCCGGTGAAAATACAGGAAGAGGGTCTCCATTGTAAAGGCTGATCCAGAGGACTGGTGAGAAGTAAAGGAAACAGACCCGATAACTGTGCAAACAAGTTGAGGCTGATCATATTAGGGAGAGAACAGGAGCCAGACCCTCGTAAAGATAGCTTTGAGAGTTTGGTGTGAGGGTTAAGTAGTGCCTCAGCTCCGCTGTAAGAAGCTTCCATTTGCCCTGACTTCTGAGGTTCTGTACTTCTTGAGAACAATGTGTTGCGCCCGGCTCACGGTTCAGCAACCTCACCCGGTTTGGCTCTAGTATCTGCAGGAGGGTCTACAAGTAAGTCAGCCGTCTCAGGACCAGAAGGGCCACACACCGCTATCTCAAAACTGCGTGCTCTGGTCTTTTCTAGCAGCTGTGTCTGTGACATCATCCTATCTGTTGCGCTCCGTAGCCCGGCCCCATGGGAACCAGGGGAGGCAGTCGGGTACAATTGTCTAGAGCGGTTCCTGGCTGTTCCGTTATCCCCTGATAGGGGACCTCCATGTTCGCTGCACACCCATCTTCAGAATCCTGGGGTAAGGCTGCGTTAGACTGCGGTAGGTCTAGTTCCGGCCAGTCTGTCTCCTCTTTCACTGCTCTAATCCAGATAGCGTTCTGCGACGGAGCTACCGCAGCTCTCAATTCAGTAATAAGAGCTTGGTGGTGTAAGTCCAGAGAGCATAATAAAGTATGTAGTGCCCCAATAATTTGCTGCTCCATTGAAACGCTGAAGGGGCAAGTGCAGGAGGTATACCTCCGTCTGCCAAGATGTCGCATGGGCTTCTTCAAGTATAATGGAGTACACTTGTAATGGTTTCAGATAGCCCATAGGCCTTAGTGCCGATATTTTGTCGATGACACATTAGCCTAGTCTCCAACTGTATGAGCTATATCTTGAAATATAATAGGAGCCAATTGTATAAATTTATAAGTTCGTAGGGTGCCACAGAATAGTATTTTATTGATTAAATTTAAGGACCTCTGTGTTGGCACATCTTGCTGCTTAGGCAGTTGGCTCCGCCCCCACCTTGTTCACTTTTGATGTGCCAAGGTGGGCGTGGGAGGGAGAGGGGCCGCTGTAACTTGGGAGGTACCCTTTTTATATAAGGATACTCCAAGAGTTCGGTAATTCATTATTAGCTATCCAATATTTAACTGAATTTGATTAAGCTAAGGGTTTAATGATTTGAAGTTGAATATTTACTGTCTGTGCTTCTATTATTTTTAGCCATTTATAGAAGAACCTTTTTAGCGATTTCTCCACGTCAGGGCGTATGTTAAATTGTTCCAATATCATTTGATTCATCATCTCCCAAACAAATTGTGCAATACTAGGTACTTGTGGTGATTTCCATTTATCTAATATCAGTGCCCTGCTTTGAAGTATTGCTGTGTTAATTAGATTAGGGTTCTCACGCCAGTCAGTGCTCTGATATAGAAAAAGGACCCTTCTATTATTTATTTGAAATTTTTGGTCTAGCATCCTATTTAACCAATATTGTATTTTATTCCAAAACTGCTTAATTTTTGGACATATCCAAAGATAGTGTTCTAAATCTGCGTCTTTGGATCCACATTTATAGCACACTATATCCTTCTTCCTGTACCATCTTGCTATTTTACTAGGTGTCATAAACAGTTGATTAATTATTTTGAAATGCAATTCTCTCCAAGTAGTTATATTAGTTGCCTTGACTGCTGTACTAAGGATATCTGCTATTTCAGACCTTGTAAGAGTGATATGGACTCCCTGACATTTACTCCTGTCTGTAAATGTATTTCTGTTTTGTAATCCATCTGAATATTATAGATCATATTGATTGCGTATTTCTTTTGTGGGAAGATTCTAATAACTTTTTCTAGCCCTCCTAATGACCAATCTTTCCCATACCTCTCTTGAAGTTCATTATATAGATGTCGTAGAAATCTGTATTAGGTAGCTGATATTCCCTTCTTAGCTCCTCAAAAGATTTGATTGTATCAAGTGTAGTATCCTGTAGTTGTATCATATTGGTAAGTCCCTTCCTGAACCATCTGTGGAATATCCCCTTTTCACTACATCCTGGTTTGAAATTTGGGTTCCCCAAAATTGGTAGGAATCTGGAGACACACATATTTACTCCTACTCCTTTACCAAGCTTATGCCATGCCACTATCACATTATTGAACATCACTAGTTGGGAGATGTCTTTAGGTACACTTTTTGTCTCACAATGTAAGAGTGCTTTAAGCACATAAGGGGCACATATATCCGATTCTAATTCCCATTATGTAACATAATCCCCTTCAATGATCCAATCTATAGCATACTTAGCCAATGCTGTTAAGTTATATAATTGGAGATTAGGAAGCGCCAGCCCCCCCCCCCCCGCGCACTTTAAGCGGGAGTGTTAGTGTCTCTGCCGCACATCTTATTTCCCCCCCGCCCATATAAACCTAGTACACATCCTATTAACAGAAACAACAGTCAGGAAGCACTCAGACAGTTCAGCAATGGTATCCGGAATCCTGCAGGGGCCTTCACGTAGTCAGTCACACTCCCAAATACGTCATAATGACGACGTTGCTCACTCACCCAGCTGATGCAAAGACAGGAGCGTTCCACCTCCGCTCCGGAAATGATATAGCAACAACAATAGTCAGCACACCCAGCAAAGCAAAGAAATACTTTGCTCTGCTGGGTGTGCTTCGTGTGCCTATATTTCTTTGCTCTGCTGGGTGCGCTGACTATTGTTGTTGCTACACATCCTATTAAACCTAATATAGTCTCTCTGTTTTAATATTATAGGAATATTCTGCAGAAGATATAATATATGTGGGAAAATTATTGTTTTGATTAACATCACTCTAGCTGAGATAGTAATAGGCAAAGCTGTCCATCTTTTACAGTCTTTTATACATTTATCCAGGCACACTGTGAGAATTTTAGCATACCATTGTTTAGGATTTTTGGTAACAATCAGTCCTAAATATTAAATCCAATTTACCTCTCTGAATGGGTATTCCTTGTGTTTCTGACTTGAACCTCGCATCCACATAATCTCTGACTTATCTACATTGATCTTGTAGCCGGAGAATGAACTAAATTGCTTTATAATCTCTAAGAACTGCTTAATACTCTGTGAGGTGTTAGTAAGAAATAACAATAGATCATCAGCAAACAGAGATAGGACCACCTTGTGCTGATAAATGGCAATACCTGCTAATTCCTGTCTTAACCTAATGGCTAATGGCTCTATTGACAGATTGAAAAGCATAGGTAATAAAGGACAGCCTTGCCTTGTTCCTTTTTTAAGCAGAATATCTGGTGTAACTTCATTATTAATAATTAAGTTGGAAGTCGGATCCCTATATAATAATTTTATAAATGCCTTTATGTTCCCTTGCACCCCAAACTTGTCTAATGTTCTAAATAGGTGGCCCCATGTTATAGAATCGAAAGCTTTTTCAGCATCTACCACCAGCACTGCTATATCTGGACTATCACTTGCGACTCCAGAAATTTGTAGTTATGCTCATTTCTGGACATCGCTAGTTTATCCGAAGTATGGCACTTTATGAACTGCCGGCGCCGTATACGTAATACCCCGATGTGCGAGGTGAAATTACGGGCGGCGCAGGTTCTCACGCTTGCGCCAAAACCTGCCTCGTATATGTGATCGCGCCCCTGGTGTTTTAATTAGCATTGTATAGAATCATTTGTGGGTTAAATAACTTAATTGTACCAGTCTGAATGTTAGTGGCTCATATCTTGGTATCTCATTGTGGTATTTTAATGAAATTCAATTGCGAATAAGGTTAATAAATAAGGTAATTTTTATGATCTTTGCATAGCATATTATAACAGTTTAAACTTGTATAGTTTTGATTCATATCTGGTTCACTAGAAATATAATTCAATGTGTCTATAAATTTTAACTAATAAAAAGAATTTAGGAATTTACATTAATTTTATTGTTTTGTATATGCATTTTTATTGGGGGTTTATTTTAAAGAATAATTATTTAATATATTGTATCATAACCCGGCCATATACTGACATTAGCACAAAAATACTTATGTACACATATAGAGACATATATATAAGTGCATTGGAGCCATTTGAAGTCAAGTAACTGAAAACATGTAAAAACATATTTATGCAATATTCATATTTGTCTGGAGGAAAACTCACTCTGAACCTGATTTCATCCACTATAAGTTTATTCTTCGTTCATACACATCTGCCCTTCACTTAGCCAAGCAAACCTACTTCTCTTCTCTCATATCTACTCTTTCCTCAAACCCTAAATGACTCTTCTCCACCTTTAAGTTTCTCCTCTACCCACCTGCTTTACTCCCTTTATCTGTCTTTAGTGCTCAAGACCTGGTAGACTACTTTTTAAACAAAACACGTACTATCCGAAGTAACCACCAACCTGAAATCTTCCAACTCCAGGCCCAGTTATTCCCTCTGCCATGCTCTACATCTTCCATCCACCACTGAGAATGAAGTTTGTTCTTTACTATCTTCCTCATGCCTCACTTCTTGCACTTTTGAACCTATCCCTTCCCATCTAATACCCCCTCGGTCTTCCACCCTCACTCCTGCTCATACTCACATATTCAGTCTATCTCTCTCTACCGGTTCATTCCCAATTTTTTTTGAAACATGCAAAGGTCACTCCTTGACCCTAATTCTCCTGATAGCTACTTCCCCATATCACTGCTTCCACTAACATCAAGACTCATGGAAAAACTAGTTTACAACCACCTAACCCACTTCCAGTCCTCCAACTCATTACTTGACCCCCTGCAATCTGGAATCCACCCCAAACACTCAACTGAGACTGCACTTGCCAAGGTTACTAACGATCTTCTTTCTGCTAAAAGTAATGGCCACTACTCTATACTTATCTTACTTGACCTCTCAGCTGCCTTTGACACAGTTGACCACCCCCTCTTCCTACAGACCATTAGCTCTTTTAGCCTTTGTGACACTGCTCTTTCTTAGATTCCCTCTTATCTTTCTCACAGGTATTTTCCTGTGTCATTTGCTGGTGAATCCTCCTCTCCAATACCTCTGTCTGTTGGAGTACCTCAAGGCTCTGTTCTGGGTCCTTTATTCCTTTCCATTTATACTTCTTCACTGGGTAAACTTATCAACAGTTATGGTTTCAAATATCACCTCTATGCTGATGACACCAGATCTACCTCTCCACCCCTGCTCTCTCTCCCTCTTTCCTTTCTCATGTCAGTGACTGCTTATCTGTCATTTCTTCCTGGATGGCCTTTCACCACCAAAAGATTAACATGTCCAACACTGAGCTCCTTCTAATCCCCCTTTATTTCTACACCGACTTCTGACATTTCTATCCCTGTTGACGGCATCACCATCTCCCCATTGCTGCCTCAGAGTTACACTTGACTCAAATCTCTCCTTCATCCCCCACATCCAATCAATTTCTTCATCGTGCCGCAACCACCTATGCAATATTTCCAACATTCGCCCTTATCTGAGCGCTAACACCACAAAGCAAATAATCCACTCCCTTGTTATTTCCTGACTTGGTTACTGCAATAACTACTAAGTGGCCTTCCACTTTCCTGCCTCTCCTCCCTTTAATCCATTCTAAATGCCTCTGCCAGGCTAATCCACCTTTCCCATCGCAATGTATCTGCTACACCTCTCTTCATTGGCTCCCCATACACAGCAGAAATAAAAATCCTCAACTTTACATACACAGCTCTCACTGACACCGCTCCCCTCTACCTATCCTCTCTAATCAACAAGTATACTCCAGACCGCCCACTAAGAATCAACAATGACCTGTTCCTTGCATCTTCGACTATCACTTCTTCGCATGCTAGACTGCAGGACTTCTGTCGTGCAGCACCTACCCTCTGGAACACTCTCCCTCATGCTGTCAGGCTTTCCCCTAATCTTTCTTCTTTTATATTTTCCCTGAAGACTTTTTTGTTCAGAGAAGCCTACCACCCAACTCAGTAATACATTTATTCCACTTACCTAATATTTCCTTCATCTAACTCTGTATTAACTTCTTTCTCACTCCAGTCCTCACGTCCTGTTTCTAAACCTCCAACCCTTCTAGATTGTGAATTCCCATGGGAATAGGGCCCTTAATTCTTCCTGTGTGTGTTCATCAAATTTTGACAAGTCTCTTACCAGTTTTATATCATTGTTTCATTTAAATGAATTGTACCTGTGGACAGTGCTGCAGAATATTATTATTATACTTTATATAGATAAAGTATAATATTAATATTTAATAAAGTGTTTAGCAATGTAGTTACTGTAAATATTTCACTTTACAATGTTTTTCACATAGAGGGGAATATGTATAAGGTGCTTACCAGTAGCATTCATCTGGTCTCAGCAAATATCTGCTCATCTGGTTCCTGAACAAATCAAACAAAAGCAATTGAAATAGCTCAACACAATGAATGCTTAAGTGGTTTTCCCAAATTCAACTGAAAATGCTACTTTTAATGAATTTTGCAGTCTCAAAATTATTCAACCCCTTCATGGCTAGCATCTTGCACAGCCAGATGCCAGTGTCTCACAGCGTTTCTGAGGAATCTTAGCCCATTCGTCATGAGCAATAGCCACCAGTTTAGTAATATTATTGGGTTTCCGTGATTGATCTTCAAATTCCACCAGAGATTTTCTATGGGGTTCAAGTCAGGCCACTGTAGAATCTTCCAGGACCAAACCTTGGTGGATTTTAAGGTATGCTTAGGATCATTGCCCTGTTGGAAGGTCCAATGGCGCCCAAGCTTCAGCTTCCTCACAGACGGCATGACGTTTTATCCTAGGATTTCCTGATACTTTAATAAATCCATCTTGCCTTTCACACGCTGCAGGTTTCCAGTGTCAGAGGATGCAAAGCAGCCCTAGAGCATCACCAAGCCAGCATCATTCTTAACTGTAGGAAGAGTGTTCTTTTCAGCGTATGTGTCACTCTTCTTCCTCCAGACATACCGCTGATCCACATGATTTTGAGCATATTGAAACCAACTTTTCATGTGCTCTTGGGTCAGTTATGGTGTACATCTTGGAGTTCTGGCATGGAAACTTTCTGTGTTTAGTATGCGTCTTACTGTGCAAACTGAAACCTCAGTGCCTGTTTTCACCAAGTCTTGCTGCAGGTCTTTTGCAGTCACAAGATGTTTTTTCTCAACCTGCCTTCTCAGAAATCTGGTTGCAGCCATTGATAGCTTCCTATTTCTGCCCCATCCATGTAGTATAACCACTGTTCCTTTAACTTTGAACTTGTGAATTATGCTTCCAATGGTGTATCTCGGAACATTCAGTGCCTTTGCTAACTTTTTGGGGTAGGTTTAACAAGCAGCGGAAATGTAAGTTAAGAAGCAGCTGGCTTTTAGGTGACAGACTGCAATCATCCCAATCGATACAATCGGGATGATTGACACCCCCTGCTAGCGGCCGATTGGCCGCCTGTGAGCAGGGGGCGGCATTGAACAAGCATTTCACTAGAAATGCTTGTGCAATGTTAAATGTTGACAGCGTACTTGTTAAATCTACCCCTTTGTATCCTGTTTTTTGTTTGTGAAGAGTGATGATCTCTTTTCTTAACTGTTTGGACCATTCTTTTTACTTAGCCATATTTCTAACATGCGGTCAAATGTGACACTCAACAAAACCCTAGCTAGTTCAGGTGTTTCATGTGTTCTAGCTAAAGCACATCTGGTGCAACTAATGAAGCCCTTCATTAGTTAAATCAGGTGTGCTTGAGACAACACCTGTTTTGCATATTGTGCTGTTGTGAGGGATTCTATTCAAGGGGTTGAATAATTTTGAGACTGCAGAATTCATTAAAAGTTGCATTTTTAGTTGAATTTAGGGAGCCCACTTTAAGCATCTGTTGTGTTGAGCCATTTTAATTTCTTTTGTTTGATTTATTCATTGCAAACAGCTGAGACTGTAATTTATTACAATAAACCTGATTTGCAATAGGGGTTTAATTTTGATTGCAAGTACAGGGAGTGCAGAATTATTAGGCAAGTTGTATTTTTGAGGATTAATTTTAATATTGAACAACAACCATGTTCTCAATGAACCCAAAAAACTCATTAATATCAAAGCTGAATAGTTTTGGAAGTAGTTTTTAGTTTGTTTTTAGTTATAGCTATTTTAGGGGGATATCTGTGTGTGCAGGTGACTATTACTGTGCATAATTATTAGGCAACTTAACAAAAAACAAATATATACCCATTTCAATTATTTATTTTTACCAGTGAAACCAATATAACATCTCAACATTCACAAATATACATTTCTGACATTCAAAAACAAAACAAAAACAAATCAGTGACCAATATAGCCACCTTTCTTTGCAAGGACACTCAAAAGCCTGCCATCCATGGATTCTGTCAGTGTTTTGATCTGTTCACCATCAACATTGCGTGCAGCAGCAACCACAGCCTCCCAGACACTGTTCAGAGAGGTGTACTGTTTTCCCTCCTTGTAAATATCACATTTGATGATGGACCACAGGTTCTCAATGGGGTTCAGATCAGGTGAACAAGGAGGCCATGTCATTAGATTTTCTTCTTTTATACCCTTTCTTGCCAGCCACGCTGTGGAGTACTTGGACGCATGTGATGGAGCATTGTCCTGCATGAAAATCATGTTTTTCTTGAAGGATGCAGACTCCTTCCTGTACCACTGCTTGAAGAAGGTGTCTTCCAGAAACTGGTAGTAGGACTGGGAGTTGAGCTTGACTCCATCCTCAACCCGAAAAGGCCCCACAAGCTCATCTTTGATGATACCAGCCCAAACCAGTACTCCACCTCCACCTTGCTGGCGTCTGAGTCGGACTGGAGCTCTCTGCCCTTTACCAATCCAGCCACGGGCCCATCCATCTGGCCCATCAAGACTCACTCTCATTTCATCAGTCCATAAAACCTTAGAAAAATCAGTCTTGAGATATTTCTTGGCCCAGTCTTGACATTTCAGCTTGTGTGTCTTGTTCAGTGGTGGTCGTCTTTCAGCCTTTCTTACCTTGGCCATGTCTCTGAGTATTGCACACCTTGTGCTTTTGGGCACTCCAGTGATGTTGCAGCTCTGAAATATGGCCAAACTGGTGGCAAGTGGCATCTTGGCAGCTGCACGCTTGACTTTTCTCAGTTCATGGGCAGTTATTTTGCGCCTTGGTTTTTCCACACGCTTCTTGCGACCCTGTTGACTATTTTGAATGAAACGCTTGATTGTTCGATGATCACGCTTCAGAAGCTTTGCAATTTTAAGAGTGCTGCATCCCTCTGCAAGATATCTCACTATTTTTGACTTTTCTGAGCCTGTCAAGTCCTTCTTTTGACCCATTTTGCCAAAGGAAAGGAAGTTGCCTAATAATTATGCACACCTGATATAGGGTGTTGATGTCATGATGTCATTAGACCACACCCCTTCTCATTACAGAGATGCACATCACCTAATATGCTTAATTGGTAGTAGGCTTTCGAGCCTATACAGCTTGGAGTAAGACAACATGCATAAAGAGGATGATGTGGTCAAAATACTCATTTGCCTAATAATACTGCACTCCCTGTATATGTATAGGTATAAAAATATATTTTACCAACAAAACATTATGTATGTGTGTGTGTATATATATATATATATATATATATATATATGTATTTATGAATAAATAAAACATATTCTTCTATGTAAAGAATATTGGAATGGAAAATATTAATATTTCATGTTGGGTTTGTGCCGTTTGGTTAAGCGTGATCGGGTTTGCAAGTTCAGCTTTTTGAACAGGTCAGGTTAGTGCTTGTGCAAAAATTTGTTACTCTCAACTTGTAATACGCAGTCTACCCGACACGTGCAAAAAGCTTACTTCTAGCGCAGTTAACGCACAAGCAGGAGTGATAAATATTGCATTCTCTGTTTGAATCATGAATGTCTAATTATGACTTTACTGCCCCTTTAAGTACAAATAACTGGTATCAAACATATTAGACATTCAGAATTAAAGGTAAAATCAAAATTACACTTTAATGATTCAAATAATCATTAATCTAGCCCTAAATCTTTACATTCTTATAGCTAAATGGTTGAATATAATAAAAATAATATGTGATTAGAGAAAAAAAGAATGAAAAGTTTTTATATGCTAACTTTACCCCTATGGTACCCTCTAATATCACAGTAATTACATATGGTGTTATTCATGTAATATTCTAATGTTCCATTTTAAAATCCTAAAATAGATATGCACGATATTACTGTAACCCACACATCCCTATTACTTGTTCAAGCATATTTATGATTGAAATTATTTACTGCAAAATTACTTCATGCAATTTAGCAAATCATTTTTGCTGCATAATTAAAACATTTCTCACATCGCCTTTAGGGAATATAGACATATGATCTAGCAGAGTGAGATATTACTACATCTGTGAACCTCTCCATAATTTACATTATACAGTTTGCATAACTGTTGAATACATACTGTATATATATCAATCTAGGAACTGTTTTTCAACTACATAAATGTTGCTGTCAGTGTTAGTGTACAAAATGCTGGGGAACCAGCATCACTTGTTTTAGTCAGTGTAATATTTTGTTATTTGAACAATTCTTTGTATTATTTCAGCCTTTGTTAAATGTTGCGCACATGAAAAATTAGAGCTCATAAGTCAGACAGGAGTACCCTTATTCGTCATGTGCGCTAACCCGACAAGAGTTACGCTAAGGCGCGTTACGTATTTATTGAATATACAATATTTTAAAATATTAATAATTAATGTAAATAAGAAAAAAGTCAGTAGAGCCTAAATAACACAGAACACAGTGATTTTACCCACAGTAATTCAGATTTACAAATTACATTTTCTAACAATCCTGACTTTCTTGTTGCTTGTCATTTGCCTGATTTCTATCCACACAGCACCACTCTCTGTCTCCTCTTCTTCAAGTTTACCATCCTCAGGCTTGTTTCTCAAACTTCTACCTCCTTAACCCCCTCCTCCTCTCCTCCCTTTACCATCTCCTTCTTCCCACATAATTCTTTATTTTGTCTTCCCCTTTTAAACCACCTTTAGTGTTCTTTTCTGACATGTATACCTTTCTCTCATCCTCATTATCAGCTGTTCTCTTATTTTCATCATATGCCTTCATATGCTCTTTTATACCCATGTCTCTGTCTCCTCGGTTACACATCTTATATTACATTATCTTTAACCTTTCACCATACAAGGGTATGAAACAGTGCTCTGTATATGTGAATTCAAAGTGGACATAAAAAGAAACATGTAATTTTAAAATCAGCAAACAGCTTACTTGTTTTCTTGCTAAATGAGGGCTAAGATAAGGGAGACACCATTATAGGACTTAAAAGGACAGTCTAGACCCAATACTTATTCTTTATTACTTTTTGTTATTATTATTATTATTATTATTATCGGTTATTTGTAGAGCGCCAACAGATTCAGCAGCGCTATAAACAAAGGGGGAGTACAACAAAACAATTATAGGGTAGAGGGCCCTGCCAATAGTTGCACTGTTGTAGTCAGCTCTTAAGAAGGTGATCTACTAACAGCTGGACTATTAGGCTTACATGCTAAGAGGGTTCAGGGGATTGCAGTGGAGGAGAGGAACTGGTATTAGGAAAGGTTAGCGTAGGTTGTATGCGTCCCTGAACAGTAGAGTCTTTAGGGAGCACTTGAAGCTTTTAAAACTAGAAGAGAGTCTTGTGGAGCGAGGCAGAGAGTTCCATAAGATGGGAGCCAGTCTGGAGAAGTCCTGTAAACGGAAGTGTGATGAGGTGACAAGAGAGGAGGAGAGTAGGAGATCATGAGCAGAGCGAAGGGGACGGGAGGGAGAGTATCTGGAGACAAGGTCGGAGATGTAGGGGGGAGCAGTGCAGTTGAGGGCTTTGTATGTCAGAGTGAGAGTTTTGTGTTTGATCCTAGAGGCAAGAGGAAGCCAGTGAAGGGATTGGCAGAGAGGCGCAACAGATGAAGAGCGACGTGTAAGGAAGATGAGTCTGGCAGAGGCATTCATTATGGATTGTAAAGGAGCTAGGCGGCAGGTGGGGAGACCAGAGAGGACAGAGTTGCAGTAATCAAGGTGGGAAAGAATGAGAGAGTGGATTAAAATCTTAGTTGTGTCTTGTGTAAGGAAGTGTCTAATTTTAGAGATGTTTTTAAGGTGGAAGCGGCAGGCTTTAGCCAATGACTGAATGTGAGGAGTGAAGGAAAGATCTGAGACGAATGTGATCTTGAGACATCGGGCGTGCGGGGTAGGGGTAATGATGGAGTTGTTGGTATGCTTGTTACATACCAACAAGCATCTTGCAATGGGTTCCACATCTATAAGCTTGTAAGAAGTACATGAAACTTTTAAATAAATTAACGTTCACCTAGATTATGAGTTTTGAGTGCTATAGGGAAAGTAAAGAACGCAACAAAAGTTGCGTTATTTAACCCCCTTTAGCACTGCCATTACAAGTTAAAAAAAACCCGGCTTGCGCGGGCGATATGGAGATTTTGAGCTACATACCGCACCACAAACAAGCGGTGTTTTGATGTGCTAGTGCACACTTTCCCCATAGACATCAATGGGGAGATTCAGCAAAAAAAAAGTCTAACACCTGCGATCGCGGAAACAAAAGCTCCCTAACATTAACCCTGAGTCTAAACACCCCTAATCTGCTGCCCCTGACATTGTCGATGCCTGCCTACAGTTATTAACCCCTAATCTGCTGCTCCCGATATCGCCGCCACCTAAATAAAATTATTAACCCCTAATGTGCCGCTCCCGATATCGCCACCACTATATTAAAGTTATTAACCCCTATTCTGCTGCACCCCAACATCGCCGCAACTATATTAACGTTATTAACCCCTATTCCGCCATTTCGCAACATCGCCGCAACTAAATAAAGTTATTATCCCCTAAACCTCTGGCCTCCTACATCACTATCACTAAATAAACCTATTAAACTCTAAATCGCCAGCCCCCCACATCGCAACAACCTAAATTAAACTATATTAACCCCTAAACCTAACCCTAATGTAACCCTAACCCTAAACCTAACCCTAACACCCTCTAAATTTAGCATAATGAAATTAGATCTAAATTAAATTTATAATTATTAATTAAATAATTCCTATTTAAAACTAAATACATATTTACCTGTGAAATAAAACCTAAGCTAGCTACAATCTAACTAATAGTTACATTGTAGCTAGCTTAGGTTTTATTTTTATTTCACAGGTAAGTTTGTATTTATTTTAACTAGGTAGACTAGTTAGTAAATAGTTATTAACTATTTACTAACTACCTAGCTAAAATAAATACAAACTTACCTGTGAAATAATACCTAACCTGCCTTACACTAAAACCTAACATTACAAAAAATAAAAAACCTACCAAAAAAATTAAAATTATTCCTATTCTAATACCCTTTTTTTAAATAAAAAAGACACCCCAAAATAAAAAAGCCTAATCTAGAATAAACTATCAAGGGCCCTTAAAAGGGACTTTTGAGGGGCCCTTAAAAGGGCCTTTTGTAGGGCATTGCCCTGAGTTAAACAGCTCTTTTGCTCCAAAAAGAAAATACAAACATCCCCTAACACTATACAAACCCCCACCCCCCAAACTACCAAGGGCCCTTAAAAGGGCCTTTTGTAGGGCATTGCCCTGAGATAAACAGCTCTTTTGCTCCAAAAAAATACAAACACCCCCTAACACTATACAAACCCCTACCCCCCAAACTACCAAGGGCCCTTAAAAGGGCCTTTTGTAGGGTATTGCCCTAAGTTAAACAGCTCTTTTCTAAAAAAAAAAACACCCCCTAAAAATATACATTACACAAAATAACAAACAAATTATTAAAAGTAAAAAAATATTCCTATTCTAATACCCATAAAAAAACACCCCAAAATAAAAAAACCTAATCTAGAATAAACTACCAATGGCCCTTAAAAGGGCCTTTTGTAGGGCATTACACTAAAGATCGCAGCTCTTTTAGTTTTTAGTTAAAATATTTTTCAAAGACCTACTAACATTACAACCCCCCCCAACCCACAAAATAAAAAAAAAACTATCTAAAAAACCTAAGATACCCATTGCGCTGAAAAGGGCATTTGTATTGGCATTGTCCTTAAAAGGGCATTTAGCTCTTTTACTGCTAAGACCCTAAACTAAAAAAAAAACACCCAAAAAACAATTAAAAAAGCCTAACACTAACCCCCTGACGATCCACTTACAGTTTTTGAAGTCCAGCTTGAATGATCTTCATCCCAGAGTTGAAGTTCTGGCAGCGAGAAGTCTTCATCCAGGCGGCCTCTTCAATCTTCATCCTGGCAGCGAAAGTCCTGATCCAAGCGGCGAGAAGTCTTCATCCAGACGGCCTCTTCAATCTTCATCCACGCGGCATCTTCTATCTTGATCCCGGAGGCGCAGAGTGGGTCCATCCTGAAGACATCTGGTGCAGAGCATCCTCTTCATATGGTCACCGCCGTACACTGAATCTTCAATGCAAGGGAAGTGATTCAAGATGGCATCCATTGCATTCCTATTGGCTGAAAATTTGGAATCAGCCAATAGGAATTAGGGCTGCTAAAATCCTATTGGCTGTTCAAATGAGCCAATATGATTTAAGCCGCTCTCATTCTATTGGCTAATTCGAATTATATATTGGCTAATTCACTCTAGTCAAAGTGGATCCCGTGGACAGTTACAAGAAGACAACTTGGCGCCAATCTCCGAAAGTGGGTTGCTACAGATGTCTCGGCTGCACTACGTGCAGTGAATTGAGTAACACCAAGACATTCTTACACCCCCATACCAACAGAAAGTACACGATTAGATATAGAGTAACGTGCACGACAGAATTCATAGTTTATCTCTTGCATTGTCCATGTGGTCTTTTCTATGTGGGCAAGACGGTTGACACCCTCCGTATTCGCATGGTCAACCATCGCGCTGCTATTAGGCTGGCAATTTGAGAAAAAGAATCAGAGCAGCCAGTTGCAAGGCATTTTGCGATGCGTGGCCATACGGTTAGTGATCTAAGGTACGTGATCATTGATCACGTGCCCAAACTCAGTAGGGGTGGTGATAGAGCCAATCTTCTATTGCAAAAAGAATCCAGGTAGATTTACAATTTGGGGACTTTATCCCCCAAGGGGTTAAATACACAATTGGATTGGTACTGTTTTCTATAATGTTGTCTAGATAGAATGATGTTTCTAGTGCTAGGGAATGTTATAGTGTTTTTAAACAATCTGATGTTTCTCTATATTCTTAGCCCTAATTTAGTCCCACATTTAGGAATATATATTCTATAGCTTAAGGGAATATCTAAATATAGGGAGTAGTTTATAGGTATGTAATAATGATTTATACAGTAATTTGTGCAAACTATATTATTTGAGCAATTTTAATATCTGCAACATTCTATTTGAGTCTCCAAGATCGTAGTACTAGTACAGTGGTTGGCTTGACAACCAGGTACATATATTATACACTCGCATTACGCTGAAGACTCAAACAGGAGGTATTATAAAATAGAATAACAGTTAGCATAAAGTGTAGATAATGCCCATAAGATTCATGACAGTTATTATTTCTGTGAATGCATTGCTTAATGATTTTTGTTCCGCTTTTCAGTTGTTGACTTGGGTTGCTGGGGCAACCGGCGGACCTGCGCACTGAGCCCTGCAGGACGCCGGAGGCACTTCCGGTAGTACGTGGTGATGGTGGAGGGTAATGTATAAAAGTTTGTATTGTATTTTATGTTATGTAATGGCCTGAGGACGGGGCTAACAACCCCGAAACGTCACTTTGATTAAACAATATTTAATTAAGACCCGGCGAGTGCGCTCCTATTTGTTGTGTATATGCTTATCTTTGAATGCACCCTGGGCAGTTTAACTTTTTGAAAGTGTGTGCAGTGCCCTATGGACATTGATTATATATATATATATATATATATATATATATATATATATATATATATATATATATATATATATATATATATATATATATATAAAAACACTTTTGAGCCCTTTCCATTCAAATATCTTAAAAAAGAAAAATCATATTTATTATTGTGTATTTAATGTAAATATTTTACATTCCAATGTTATTTGTATTTTTAAAAATCTATCTATATCTATCTATCTATCTATCTATATTTATATATATATATATATATATATATATATATATATATATATATACATATATATATATATATATAAATATATATATATATATATATATATATATATATATAAATGAAAAGAACATTTTCTTCTATGTGAAAAACATTAGAATGTAAAATATGAACAACTACCTTTAGATTTAGCACTCTAGGTCTAACACTGTGTAGGGTTAGCAGGCAAGCGATAAGCATGCTGCATTAAAGTTTTTGGGGAGAAAAAGTTAACGCAATTGCAATATTGAAGTTAGCCCACGTTTTACTTTGAACTTGTAATGTGCGTATGGGTTACAGGTTTACTTCCAGCAGTGTTCAAATTGTATCCTTCTCCTGTGGGGGTGAAAAATAAGACAGGGAAGTAGGAGGTATTAAAAACTCTTGGTATGTTAGATTTTTTTTTTCCTCCTCTTAGTAGACTGGAGATTAATCCGATATTTGATGGCTCATGGACTCTCACCACCTTATGAAAGAAAACCTTTTTAAAAAAGGTTCTGATAACTATATACACAATGACAGCTGTCATCTCTGCCACTGGCTTTCAAATATTCAGATGTCACTTTTTTATAGATAAGAAGTAATTGTGATGGGAATAGATGAACAGGCTGAAATTCTTGAGAAAATATCTTTAGAAGAAGGTTACAATGAGGATAATATAAAACAAACCATTAATATGGCAAAATAAAAACTAACTGTGATAATAAATATAATACAGAATGACAGAATTTACTTTATTGTCATATTTGCTTCATTCTTGATATCCTTTGTTGAAGGAGCCGTAATTAACTACTGGGAGCTATCTGAACACATTTAGGGCTAGATTATGAGTGGAGCTACTTTAAATAACTTTCTAATTTACTTCTATTATTTAATTTGCTTCCTTCTCTTGTTATCCTTTGCTGAAAGGTTTATCTAGGCAAGCTCAGGTGCAGCATACTGTAGAATCTAGCTTCTAGCTGCTGATTGGTGGCTGCATATATATACTATGTTCTGATAATTGTATTTAATTTGAGCACAAGTTTGATAAAAGTCATATTTGAGCAATGTTTTTTTTTTTATACTTAAAGGGGTAGTAAAGTTAAATTAAATGGATTGGCAAGAACATATCATTTTAAACAACTTTCCAATTTACTTCTATCATCAATTTTATTTATATTGGTATCCTTTGTTAAACCATAACAATAGGTGAGCTCAGAAGTGTGCACGTGCTCTTAGCCATTTGCATCAGTGTTTGCAACAGCAATATTATACATCGTTAAAATAATATTGTTCCCATAGTATTCTAGACAATCTACAGCAGCAAAGTTTACAACTATGTATAACATTGCTATAAACATTGTTGCAAACTCTTATGCCAGATGGCTAAGGATACAAGCATACTAATGAGCTCATCTAAAAATACTATTTAACAAAAGATACAAAGAGAACAAAGCAAATTGATAATAGAAGTAAATAGCAAAGTTAAAAATTATATGTTCTGAATCATGAATGTTTAATTTTGACTTTACTGTCCCTTTAATTAAAAAACACTAAGTGCTTGATTACAAGTGTTGCGCTAACTTATGCGCATAAGCGATTTATGCACTTCAGGGGCACAATCAAATATACGGCGCAGGTTTCGGCGCAAGCGTGGGAACCCGTGCCGCCCATAATTTCACCTCGCACATCGGGGTATTACATATACTGCGCCGTAAGATGCTAAACTGGCGTAAGTAGGACAAACTGGCGATCTTCTGAAATGTGAACAAATACACATTTTAGTCGTCTCAAGTAACTTACGCCAGTATTTTGTCCACGGAAAGTCTCAATAAAGAGTAGTTTAATGCAAATTAGGCTAACACTCGTAAAAATGAACTGCGACTTCATATAAAAATGCGACACGAAATTACGCTATTCAAAATTCATATATAAACCCATGCGCAGCCGCCATTTTCTTCAGTGTGTTTGGATGGTTCATTGAGCTACAGCACACTACACTGAAGTGGAGGATTAGTGAGAGTAGAGAGCGAGGCGCAAACAGAGGAGTTAGATAGGCCGCATTGTTGTTTGATTAAGCTTGTACACACACATATTTTTACATATTGCACACATTTTGCATACATACATATACAAATACACCACACTTTACGTTCTAACACCTCACACATTTTATTTGAATTTTACAGTGTGATAGGCTGAGTGTTTGGTTGTGATTGTCTGTGATTGAACTAGTAATGAGTGTGAGTGTGTGTAGTGTGATTTAGTGTGAGGATGGCAGGGAGAGGTAGGGCGGAGGGGAGGAGGGGAGAGGAGTGGCAGGGAGAGGAGTATTGTAGAGGACAGGAGGAGCAGTGGGGTCCCCGTCAGGGAGTAAATGGAGTGGGGAGAGGGAGAGCTAGAAGGGATGATGGGAGGGGAGAGCCCCAGAGACCAGGCACATCTAGGAGAGGGACAGAGGGTGCACATGGGGACAGAAGGGGGAGGAGGGAGAGGATAGGGAGGAACCCACACCATGGACATCAAGGGAGCAAGCCATGTGTCCATGGAGGATGAGATGTCCCAACTTCTCATTTGATGAAAATGTTGCCCTAGTCCAGGCCATCATGGACAATTACAGTACCCTCTTTGGGCAGGAGAAGGGCAAAGGCAGTGCCAAAAGGCAAAAAACGGCATGGTTGGCTGTAGAGGATGCCGCCAACAGTGTGGCCCCACAGAGGAGGACTGTTGAGGGCCTTAAAAAGCGGTGGAATGACTGCAAGAGGCGGGTGAAAGAAAAGATGGAGCAGGGAGCTATGCACCAGAGGGGAACAGGTGGTGGTCCATCCCTAGACATAGAATATAACACCTGGCAGGAGATGATACGCAGGTCCCTGAGTATCACAGCAGTCCATGGACTTCCAGGGGCTCGTGACTCAGAGGCTGCAACCACAGCACATCATGCTGGTGAGTAACATCCCACATACCAGTATTATATGTATTTGAGATATAACATCCTTTAATATCACACATTCTTGTACACCATGAGGAGCATGGTATTTGGCCTACTAATAAAAACATCTACAATTATATTTGACATTAATGCTACTTAACACAATGCAATTCATGATATGAGGTGGAATAGTGCAATACTAACATGTCTCAGAGTAACACAGGCCACAAGCCACATGTAGAGATTTCAGTAAATGGACACTATAGCCATCACAATACTTTTAGCTCAAAAAAGCAGGTTCTGTGCCTCCATCAGGCTAAAGTAAATTGTGTGACCATAGTGTCACTTAAAGAACATATTTTTTTCATCATTGACATGTACACATAACTATTGTATGAAACACATACCTGTATACTGCGCATATTAAAATCCCTCATAGCACAAATTACAATGTGCACATGCATGTTATAGAGTTTGACATGAGAATCAGTATAGGCCCTAGCATGTATCAATGTACATTGTATGCCCACATGGACATATATCTGACTGTACTAATCCCTCTCATCGTTTGACTCCTCCACAGAACCTCCTGTCATGAGGATACAAACAGGCATGCAGCCACCACCACCACCACCACCACCACCACCACAGTCACAGGCATGCAGTCACCACCACCACCAGTTTTCAGGCACCCACATGAACAGTATGCTCCCAGGCATGAGCAGGGTTGGATTGCTTCAGTTGAGGACCTGGGAGTGATGCCACCACCATTGCCATATGACCCCTGGCAAGATTCCTGGCCAGAGGAATATTCTTCTTTTGGTTTTGAGGGGGAGCCAAGACAGCCACAAAGGGTCCATGTATTTACCCCCCCCCCAACACAATCTCAGGGGCATCATGGCTTTTACCCACAGACTATGTCACAAGAAGTTCCAACTGGACAGGCTGAGTGGTCACACACTGGTCATCAGTGGGACTATCAATCCACCCTGAGAGCTCCACCATCCTCATCACTTGGGTGAGCTTCACCATCCTCATCACTTGGGTGAGCTCCACCATCTGCAGATGAAAATATAGCTGAAAGTACTCAAGCACCAGCAGATGCAGCTGAACCTGCCCCACCAGAAACCGCAGATGCACCTAGAAGCCATGCTGCTCAAGAGTCTGTGGATGCATTGTATTCTCCCCTGGATGAGGAATACATTGCACTCCAGAGGAGGCTCATAACAAGTTCCGAGAGCAGACAAAGAGGCCAAGAGAGGTTCCACAGGAGACAAGAGAGGTTCTTCAGGAGCCCAGATAGGTTCTTCAGGAGCCAAGAGAGGTTACACAAACTTAGCATAGGGCTGCAGAGGGACATGGCAGCATCATTAAGTGAAACTGTTCAAAACCAGTCAGAGATGATGCAAATTCTGTCTGATATGCAGATGCAGATGAACAATAGATGGCGAGAACCAAATCAGCTCTTGTGTGTGTTGGTTGAGCACTTTACACACCAGCAGGACACTGCCTCCAGCCTATCATCTGTGGCCGGCACACCAGCAGAAACATCAGAATCTTCTGAAACCAGGAGAATAAGGCAATCCACTACAGTCACCTCAGCTCCCTCATCCAAGAAGCCAAAAAAGAAATAAATATTCTTATAGTTCACCATAAATCTTGTCCTCTGTTATTTACCATATAATTGTCATCCACATCCATGTGAGGTGTGTTTTAGTACAGTAATATTGTTAAAACATATAATAAGACCTGTGTGGAAATGGCAAAAAAAAGTTAATATCATGTTTATGACATATTCATGTTCTATAAACCACATCACATAGTTGTGTATGAAGGGTACATATAGTAATATTCACTTATAAGATGTAAATCAAGGTTTCTCACATCCAATATAAATTGACACATGGGTATATATATAAATAATAAATGTATTTACAGAAGGTGTGAACATAAGGTATAAACATCCATTTTCATTCTTCTTAATGATAGTCAATAAATCATAGTGACCTAAACATGAATTAAATAAATGAGACATTTTCAGTAATTAGGGTGGTTAAGGGAAGAGGGGTGGGATGTAGTAGTTTCACTTACATGCAGTGGAAATCCACAGTATGTAATTCTGCAAGACATGATATATACACATGCAATGGTTGGTGAGGTACAGTCAAACATCATAATACATGTGAATGTTATGATTTACTGTACTTATGAACAAGTAACTTACAGGATGACAAAGTCCCTCACTTCATTCGCCCTCAGTGTCCCCCTGTCCACATCCTCAGGTACAGGAACCAGCTGCTGATCTTGGTCTGGTTCTATGTCCCCCAATATACGTGTATCCACAGCAATGTTATGTAGAATACAACATGCATTGACAATGGAATACACTTTGTTGGGGTTATACTGTAAAGCTCCACCTGTCGAATCCAGACACCTGAATTTGGTTTTGAGTAGGCCAAAGCTCCTTTCTATAACATTTCTGGTACATATGTGGGCCTCCTGGTACCTGAGTTGTGGCTCTGTAAGGGGGTGTGCCAAGGGGGTTAACAGCCATGGTCTGCAGCCGTACCCTGCGTCACCTGTCATGTAACATATGTATTATGATTACTACAGGTTCATCATGTGCTTAAAGGGACATAACATGGATTTCATTTATAAGAGATATTTTCCAAAAAAATTAAATTGGTGCATTGTAAGCAATCTACTTTTATGCCAGGATTAGTCTAGACAAAATTATATTTTCATGATTCAGATAGAACATGCCATTTTAAGAAAATGTCCTTTTAAGTGAAAAAATATTTATAGTATGCTGTCCCTTTAAAGGGACATGAAACACACATTTCTTATTTCATGAGTTAAAAATAACCTGCAATTTTTTTCAACTTTATAATTTACTTCTATTATGTAATTTGCTCCATTCTATTGATATCATTTGCTGACAAGCAAATAAGATATGCTAATTAGCTGCTGATTGGTGGCTGCACATAGATGCCTCATATGATTGGCTCATCTATGTGCATTGCTATTTCTTAAACAAAGGATATCTAAAGAATAAATCAAATGAGATAATAGAAGTAAATTGTAATGTTGTTTAACATTGTATTCTCTATCTGAAACATGACATCATTATTTTGTGTTTAGTGTCCCTTTAGTAGAAATATACAGAAAGAATGATGGTAGTGCATACTCACCAAGCAGCCAACCTCCTGAGAGTGTTCCAGATTCAAAAAGCTGGAATAAGGAGGTCTGGCGCAGGATGTAGGAATCATGGGCACCCCCTGGAGAGCCTGCATACACATGTGTGAATTTCAGAGTGGTATCGTAGACCATCTGGCAATTCAAGGAGTAAATCCCTTTCCTGTTAATATAGAGGAATGGCTTCTCATATGGGGCCACGATACGCACATGTGTGCAATCAATTGCCCCCATGACATTGGGAATACCCCCCAGTTGATAGAAGCCTTGTTTAAGACTGTTCCATTCCTGGGGGGTATGGGGGAAATGAATGTATTGCTGTGTCTGGTTATCTAGAACAGTCAAAACCTCCCCTAGGAGCCTGGAGAAGGTGGACTGCGCTAGGCCAGACACAAGGCCCTCTGTTGACTGGAATGAGCCAGATGCCAGGAAGTGTACAACACACAACAACTTCTGCATACCAGTCAGAGCTTGGTTCCTATTCGCTTGAGGGTCAATATCATCCTTCAAGACCTCATATAGGTTAATGAGGCTTGCAGAAGTCAAGCAATACTTTTCCCTGACCTCTCCTTCTGTCATTCCAAACAGGGTGATCCTAACCCGGTGTATCCTTGGTGCCCCTGCTCTTCCCCTCTGCTGATGCCGACGTCTTATAGGCCCTGCTGGCCTATGACCAGCTGCAGCAACAACAGCAGCAGAGGCAGCACCAGGAAGAGGGACAGCAGAGTGAGGAGCAGGGACAGCAGCAGCAGGAGCAGGGATGGCTACAGCACCATGGCCAGGGACCTCAGCAGCAACTATAGCATCAGCAGGTATATACTGAACAACAGGGGCTTGTAGGGCTTCCAGCACCCCTTGTGCCCCACGATGCTGTCTCTCTACGTATTGTAGGTAAAGCAGGGGGAAAATGGTGGCTAATGAGGGTGTGCATTGCCAGGTGTTTTAAGGCTGCAGATGAGAGGTTGTGCTGTTTGTGATTGGTTTGACACACTTGCAGGGGCAGGAAAAATAAATGCTTAGAAGAGGTTTAACTGTTTGAGATTTGCGGCTGATATGTATGTGATTGCGCATGCGTTTGTTAGGCCTTCAGGGAGTTACGTTGCTTTTTTAGTCAGTGCAAGGGTTACTGCACCAGTAATTTGTGGCGATATAAGAATGGAGTAGATTCTCTGAATTCTGCGCGCGTATGTCCTTACGCTGTATATTGGATACCAAATTGCGCGGCTGTTCTATGTTAGTCTATGGGTAAAAAAAATACGTCCGAAGTGTGAAATATTCGCGCGTAACTTGTATGCTACTCCGTATATGTAATACCAAAATCACGTAAAATCTGGCGGCGGAGGATTTTGCGGGCGACGCTGCATATGTAATGGAGGCCCAGGTTAGAACGTCTGAAGACCTTGTGTAAAGGGTTAGGGATAAAATAAAAGTTGCACCAAACACAACATAATTACATTTAAATAAACTGTTATACTCATATAAACATGATCTGATAAAAAAATTATCAAATAAATATTAATGAACATTTATTATAATAAGGGTTCCAAAGTATATGGTTAATGCACATGTATTTTACTGAAAGGGCTATAATATATATATATATATATATATATATATATATATATATATATATATATATATATATATATATATGTGTGTGTGTGTGTGTGTGTGTGTGTGTCTCTAAATTATAATTCTATAATAATATTTAATAATGGGTTTTTTTAACTGTGCATTTACTGTAAATATTTAATATTCCAATGTTCTTCACATACAACAAAATTTTATTTTTATTTAAAGGGACAGTCTACACCAGAATTTTTATTGTTTGAAAAGATAGATAATCCCTTTAGTACCCATTCCCTAGTTTTGCATTACCAACACAGTTATATAAATACACTTTTTACCTCTGTGATTACTATGTATCTAAGCCTCTGCAAACTGCCACCTTATTTCAGTTCTTTTGACAGACATCCATTTTAGCCAATCAGAGCTTGCTCACTGGGGGCGCGAACCGATATACGGCGTAGTTTGCGGCTCAAGCGAGGGAACCCGCGTCGCCCGCAGTTTCAGCTCGCATCTCGAGCTATCCAATATACGGCGCCGTCAGATGCTAACGTGCCGTAAGTCGGATAAACCAGCGATGTCCAGAAATCTGCGCAAGTACAAATTTCTGGCGTCGTCAGTGACTTACTCCACGTTAGAAACTGCCGGCGCCTACAAAACCTTACTAAAGTATGAAATCACCCGCACTGTCTAACACGCCTCCCTAACATAGCCCGACACGTCTAACCCTCTATCCGCTATCCCCCCTCACTATCCTAACAATAAAATATGTATTAACCCCTAAACCGCCGCTCCCGGACCCCGCCGCAACTTAATAAAGTTATTAACCCCTAAACCGCCTCTCCCGGACCACGCCACCAGCTATATTAAATCTATAACCCTCTAAAGTGAGCCCCTACCCCGCCACCATCTATATTAAATTATTTAACCCCTAAAATACTAAACTATCCCTACCACTAAACCTAAGTCTAACCCTACAAATAGCCCTAAAAAGGGCTTTTTGCGTGGCATTACCCCAAAGTAAACTGCTCTTTTGCCAGCCCTTAAAAGGGCTTTTGGCGGGGCTTTGTCACAAAGTAATCAGCTCTTTTGCCTACAATCTAAATCCCCCTACACCGCTGCCACCTATAATAAATGTATTAACCCCTAATCTAATCCCCCTACACCGCCGCCATCTATATTAACTATATTAACCCTAATTATATTAGGGTTAATATAGTTAATCTAATTATTATATTATATATATTAACTATATTAACCCTAATTATATTAGGGTTAATATAGTTAATATCGTTATTATAATATATATATATATATATATATATTAAGTATAATAACCCTATCTAACTCTAACATCCCTAACTAAACTCTTATTAAAATAAATCTAATATTAATATTATTAATTAAAATATTCCTATTTAAATCTAAATACTTACCTATAAAATAAACCCTAAGATAGCTACAATGTAATTAATAATTACATTGTAGCTATGTTAGGGTTTATATTTATTTTACAGGTAAATTGTTAATTATTTTAACAAGGTATAATAGCTATTAAATAGTTATTAACTATTTAATAGCTACCTAGTTAAAATAATTACCCAATTACTTGGAAAATAAATCCTAACCTAAGTTACAAATACACCTACACTATCAATAAATTAAATAAACTACAAATATCTATCTAAAAATACAATTAAATAAACTAAACTAAATTACAAAAAAAAAAAAACACTAAATTACAAAAAATAAAAAAAAGATTACAAGATTTTTAAGCTAATTACACCTATTCTAAGCCCCCTAATACAATAATAAAGATCCCCAATATAAAAAAAATTCCCTACCCTATTCTAAATTAAAAAAAGTTCAAATCTCTTTTACCTTACCAGCCCTTAAAAGGGCCTTTTGTGGGGCATGCCCCAAAGAAAACTGCTCTTTTGCCTGAAAAAAAAACACAATACCACCCCCCAACATTACAACCCACCACCCACATACCCCTAATCTAACCCAAACCCCCCTAAAATAAACCTAACACTACCCCCCCGAAGATCTCCCTACCTTGTCTTCACCACACCGGGCCGAACTCCTCATCCGATCCGGGCAATGTCTTTATCCAAGCGGCAAAGAAGAAGTCTTCATCCCGGCGATGTCTTTATCCAAGCGGCAGCAAAGTCTTCTTCAATCTGGCAGCATCTTCTATCAAGCGGCATCTTCAATCTTCATTCTTCGCTCCTCCGACGCAGAGCATCCATCCTGGCCGACGACTGAACGACGAATGAGGTACCTTTAAATTACCAATCAGCCAATCGGAATTCGATGGACGCCATCTTGGATGACGTCATTTAAAGGTACCTCATTTGTCGTTCAGTCGTCGGCCGGGATGGATGCTCCGCGTCGGACGAGCGAAGAATGAAGATTGAAGATGCCGCTTGATGTAAGATGCTGCCGGATGGAAGAAGACTTTGCTGCCGCTTGGATAAAGACATCGCCGGGATGAAGACTTCTTCTTTGTCGCTTGGATAAAGACATTGCCCGGATCGGATGAGGAGTTTGGCCCGGTGTGGTGAAGACAAGGTAGGGAGCTCTTCAGGGGGGTAGGGTTATGTTTATTTATGGGGGTTTGGGTTAGATTAGGGGTATGTGGGTGGTGGGTTGTAATGTTGGGGGGTGGTATTGTGTTTTTTTTTCAGGCAAAAGAGCAGTTTTCTTTGGGGCATGCCCCACAAAAGGCCCTTTTAAGGGCTGGTAAGGTAAAAGAGCTTTGAACTTTTTTAATTTAGAATAGGGTAGGGAATTTTTTTTATTTTGGGGGGCTTTATTATTTTATTAGGGGGCTTAGAATAGGTGTAATTAGCTTAAAAATCTTGTAATCTTTTTTTTATTTTTTGTAACTTAGTGGGGGTTTTTTTTGTAATTTAGTTTAGTTTATTTAATTGTATTTTTATATAGATATTTGTAGTTTATTTAATTTATTGATAGTGTAGGTGTATTTGTAACTTAGGTTAGGATTTATTTTATAGGTAATTGGGTAATTATTTTAACTAGGTAGCTATTAAATAGTTCATAACTATTTAATAGCTATTATACCTAGTTAAAATAATTAACAATTTACCTGTAAAATAAATATAAACCCTAACATAGCTACAATGTAATTATTAATTATATTGTAGCTATCTTAGGGTTTATTTTATAGGTAAGTATTTAGATATAAATAGGAATATTTTAGTTTATAATATGAATTAGATTTATTTAATAAGAATTTAGTTAGGGGTGTTAGGGTTAGATAGAGTTAATATAGTTAATATAAATACTATAGTAACTATATTAACTATATTAACCCTAATATAATTAGGGTTAATTTAGTTAATGTATATATAATGTAATAACTATATTAACTATAATATACTTAGGGTTAATATAGATAATATAGCTGGTGGCGGGGTAGGTAGATTAAATTAGGGGTTAATAATTTTAATATAAATGGCGGCGGTGTAAGGGGCTTACATTAGGGGTTAATACCATTAATATAGGTGGCGACGGTGTAGGGAGGGCAGGTTATAGGGCAAAAGAGCTGTTAACTTTGGGGCAAAGCCCTGCAAAATGCCCTTTTAAGGGCTGGTAATAGAGCTTATTACTTTATGGATATTAGATTAGGGGTTAATAATATTAATATAGCTGGTGGCGGTGTAAGGGGTCAGATTAAGGGATAGATCAGGTAGATGGTGGCGGTTTTAGGGGTTCACATTAGGGGATAGATCAGTTAGATGGTGGCGGTTTTAGGGGCTCACATTAGGGGATAGATCAGTTAGATGGTGGCGGTTTTAGGGGCTCACAGTAGGGGGTTAGTTTATGTAGATGGCGGTGGTTTAGGGGTTAAATACTTTATTAGGGATTGCGGCGGGGGATCGCGGTTGACAGGTAGATAGACATTGCGCATGCGTTAGGTGTTAGGTTTTATTTAGCAGATCGCGGTTGACAGGTAGATAGACATTGCGCATGCGTTAGGTGTTAGGTTTATTTAGCAGCTAGTTTAGGGAGTTATGGGGTTCCAATAGTCAGCGTAAGGCTTCTTACGGCTGCTTTTTGTGGCGAGGTGAAAATGGAGTAAGATTTCTCCATTTTCGCCACGTAAGTCCTTACGCTGTATATTGGATACCAAACTGCGCTGGTTTGGTATACCTGCCTATGGCCCAAAAAACTACGGGCGACGGCAGAAATATACGCGCGTAACTTCTAGGTTACGCTGCATATGTGATACCAAACCAGCGCAAATATTTGCGTTGCCAGCTTTTGCGGGCGACGATTTTTATCGGATCGAGCCCTGGATCTCCACGTGCGTGAGCACAGTGTTATCTATATGACAAATGTAAACTAACACCCTCTAAAGGTGAAAAACTGTCAAAATGCCCTGAGAGAAGAGGCAGCCTTCAAGGGCTTATAAATTAGCATATGAACCTCCTAGGTTTAGCTTTCAACTAAGAATACCAAGAGAACAAAGCAAAATTGGTGATAAAAGTAAATTGGAAAATTGTTTAAAATTACATTCTCTATCTGAATCATGAAAGTTTATTTTGGACTAGACTCTCCCTTTAAATAATTATTTCTATATATTGCTGTATATACCTATACCTATATATCTATTCCTATAGATATATAGGTATAGATATGTATTTTACGTTAACATTATCAGATATATATATAGATTAGCACATTCTTTAGCAGTTTTGCATTTTATAATGACGGATCACCAAAAGAAATATAAGATCAGCATGATCTCTCCCTATATTTTGCTCTCTCTCTCCCCCCCTCTCTTTTGCTCTCCCTCTCCCCCCTCTCTTTTGTTCTCTCCCTATCTTTTGCTCTCTCTTTCTCCCCTTTTTTGTTTCCCTCCTCTTTTGCTCTCTGTCTCTCCCCTCTTTTGCTCTCTCTCTCCCCCCTCTTTTGCTCTCTCTCCCCCTCTTTTGATCTCTCTCTCTTCCCCCTCTTTTGCTCTCTCTCTCCACCCCCCTCTTTTGCTCTCTCTCTCTCCCCCTCTTTTGCTCTAACTTCCGCCTGCCATGTCCGCTGCCCCTCCCATTCTGCTTTGCCCCCTCGCCATACGTACTACTTTGCACTACCTCATAAGATCTATTTCCAAGAAGGTTTAATTGAGTTAGGAGCAGTAGTTTATTGTGCTAGCTTTGTCTAAATATTCTTGTATTACCTTAAAGGGACATGAAACCCAAAATGTTTCTTTCACGATTCAGATAGCGCATACAATTTTAAAATGTATAATTTATGTCTATTATCTAATTTGCTTTGTTCTCTTGGCATTCTTTGTTTAAAAAGCATACTTAGGTAGGCTTAGGCGCAGCAATTCACTACTGGGTGCTAGCTAGTGATTGCTGACTGTACATATATGCCTCTTGTTATTGGCTCCCTTAATGTGTTTAGATTGCTTTTTTTATATTGAATACTCTATCTGAATCATGAAAGAAACATTTTGGGTATCATGACCCTTTAAGCTTTGGCTGCACTATCTATCTACCTGTCTGTCTGTCTGTCTGTCTATCTATCTATTTTATATATATATATATATATATATATATATATATATATATATATATATATATATATATATATATATATAATTTATCTATCATCTATCTATTATCTATCTATCATATATATATTATATATCTGTCTATCTATCCTATAATATAAAAGGACAGGTATGTTTGTCCAAAGCTGTCATGCGGAGAAGAGACTGCACATGGACAAACATACCTGGCCTAGGATCAGACTGCAGCTACAGAGGGGACGGGCGGGAACTCCAGGATAGGGGCGTGACCGGGTGTGGACGTGGCAAGGGGGCATGGCCCCTTGGGGCCTTCTTGGCGAGGGGGCAAAGCAGAATGGGAGGGGCAGTGGGCATGGCCGGCAGAAGTTAGAGCAAAAGAGGGGGAGAGAGAGAGAGCAAAAGAGGGGGGGGGGGAGAGAGAGAAAGAGAGAGCAAAAGAGGGGGAAGAGAGAGAGATCAAAAGAGTGGGAGAGAGAGCAAAAGAGGGGGGAGAGAGAGAGCAAAAGAGGGGAGAGAGAGAGAGCAAAAGGGGAGGGAAACAAAAAAGGGGAGAGAGAGCAAAAGATGGGGAGAGAACAAAAGAGAGGGGGGAGAGGGAGAGCAAAAGAGAGGGGGGAGAGAGAGAGCAAAATATAGGGAGAGAGAGAGAGCAAAAGAGAGGGGAGAGAGAGAGCAAAAGAGAGGGAGAGAGAGAGAGAGCAAGAGAGGGGAGAGAGAGAGAGCAAAAGAGGAGGGAAGAGAGCAAAAGAGGGGGGAGAGAGAACGCAACAGAGGGGGGAGCAAAAGAGGGGGAGAGAGCAAAAGAGAGGGGGAGAGAGAGAGAGCAACAGAGAGGGGGAGAGAGAGAGCAAAAAAAAGGGGGAGAGAGAGAGCAAAAGGAGGGGAGAGAGAGAGCAAAAGAGAGGAAGGAGAGGGAGCAAGAGAGGGGTAGAAAGCAAAAAGAGGGGGGAGAGAGAGCAAAAGAGGGGGGAGTGAGAGAAAAAGAGGCGTGAGAGAGAGCAAAAGAGAGGGAGAGAGAGCAAAAGAGAGGGTGGGAGAGAGAGAGAAAAAAGAGAGGGTGGGAGAGAGAGATCAAAAGAGAGGGGGAGAGAGAGCAAAAGAGAGGGAGAGAGGGAGAGCAAAAGAGGGGGAGAGAGAGAGCAAGAGAGGAGGGAAACAAAAAAGGGGAGAGAGAGAGCAAAAGATGGGGAGAGAACAAAAGAGAGGGGGGAGAGGGAGAGCAAAAGAGAGGGGGTAAGAGAAGAAAGAGCAAAAGAGAGGGGGAGAGAGAGAGCAAAAGAGGGGGGAGAGAGCAAAAAGAGGGAGGAGAGAGAGCAATAGAGAGGGGGAGGGAGAGAGAGCAAAAGAGAGGGTGGTAGAGAGAAAGCCTGACCCTTTAAGCTTTGGCTGCACTATCTATCTACCTGTCTGCCTGCCTGCCTGTCTGTCTGTCTATCTATCTATCTATTATATATATATATATATATATAAAATGTATCTATCTATTATCTATCTATCATATATATATTATATATCTGTCTATCTATCCTATAATATTAAAGGCCAGGTATGTTTGTCCAAAGCTCCAGGATAGGGGTGTGACCGGGCGTGGACATGGCAAGGGGGCATGGCCCCTTGGGGCCTTCTTGGCGAGGGGGCAAAGCAGAATGGGAGGGGCAGGGGCATGGCAGGCGGAAGTTAGAGCAAAAGAGGGGGAGAAAGAGAGAGCAAAAGGGGGGGGAGAGAGAGCAAAAGAGGGGGAAGAGAGAGATCAAAAGATGGGGAGAGAGAGCAAAAGAGGGGGAGAGAGAGCAAAAGAGGGGAGAGAGAGAGAGCAAAAGAGGAGGGAAACAAAAAAGGGGAGAGAGAGAGCAAAAGATGGGGAGAGAACAAAAGAGAGGGGGGAGAGGGAGAGCAAAAGAGAGGGAGAGAGAGAGAGCAAAATATAGGGAGAGAGAGAGCAAAAGAGAGGGGAGAGAGAGAGCAAAAGAGAGGGGGAGAGAGAGAGCAAGAGAGGGGAGAGAGAGAGAGCAAAAGAGGGGGGAAGAGAGCAAATGAGGGGGGAGAGAGAACGCAAAAGAGGGGGGAGCAAAAGAGGGGGAGAGAGCAAAAGAGAGGGGAGAGAGAGAGAGAGCAAAAGAGAGGGGGGAGAGAGAGCAAAAGGAGGGGAGAGAGAGAGAGAGCAAAAGAGAGGGGAGAGAGAGCAAAATAGAGGGGGGAGAGAGAGAGAGAGAGAGAGACAGAGAGCAAAAGAGGGGGGGAGAGGGAGCAAGAGAGGGGTAGAAAGCAAAAGAGGGGGGAGAGAGAACAAAAGAGGGGGGAGTGAGAGAAATAGAGGCGTGAGAGAGAGCAAAAGAGAGGGGAGAGAGAGCAAAAGAGAGGGGGAGAGAGAGAGAGAGAGAGAGAGAGCAAAAGAGAGGGTGGGAGAGAGAGAAAAAAAGAGAGGGTGGGAGAGAGAGATCAAAAGAGAGGGGGAGAGAGAGCCAAAGAGAGGGAGAGAGAGAGAGCAACAGAGAGGGGGAGAGAGAGAGCAAAAGAGAGGGGGGAGAGAGAGCAAAAGGAGGGGAGAGAGAGAGCAAGAGAGGAGGGAAACAAAAAAGGGGAGAGAGAGCAAAAGATTGGGAGAGAACAAAAGAGAGGGGGGAGAGGGAGAGCAAGAGAGAGGGGGTGAGAGAAGAGAGAGGAAAAGAGAGGGGGAGAGAGGGCAAAAGAGGGGGGGGGAGAGCAAAAGAGGGAGGAGAGAGAGCAATAGAGAGGGGGAGGGAGAAAGCAAAAGAGGGGGGAGCACAAAAGAGGGGGAGTGAGAGCAAAAGAGAGAGAGCAAAAGAGAGGGTCAGAGAGAGAGAGCAAAAGAGAGGGTGGTAGAGAGAAAGCAAAAGAGAGGGAGGGAGGGAGAGAGAGAGAGAGTAAAAGAGAGTGAGATAGAGCAAAAGAGGGGGAGAGAGAGCAAAAGAGAGGGGAGAGATAGAGAGAGCAAAAGAGGGGGAAAGAGAGCAAAAGAGAGGGGGGAGAGAGAGAGCAAAAGAGTGGGGTAGAGAGAGAGAAAAAGATAGGGGGAGAGAGAAAAAACAAGAGAGAGAGGGAGAGAGAGAGCAAAAAAAAGGGGGAGAGAGAGAGCAAAAAGAGAGGGGAGAGAGAGCAAAAGAGAGGGGAGAGAGAGCAAGTGTAAAAAAAGGGGAAGAGAGAGAGCAAGAGGGGGGGAGAGAGAGAGAGCAATAGAGAGTGGGGAAAGAGAGAGGAAGAGAGGGGGAAGAGAGAGAGCAAAAGAGAGGAGGAGAGAAAGAGAGCAAAAGAGAGGGGGAGAGATAGCAAAAGAGAGGGGTGATAGAGAGAGTAAAAGAGAGGGGGAGAGAGAGAGAGAGAGAGCAAAAGAGAAGATGGAGAGAGAGAGAGCAAAACAGCGGGGGGGGAGAGAGCAAGGGAGAGGGGGGAGAGCAAAAGAGGGGGGAGAGAGAGAGAGCAAAAGAGAGGGGGGAGAGGGAGCAAGAGAGGGGTAGAAAGCAAAAAGAGGGGGGAGAGAGAGCAAAAGAGGGGGGAGTGAGAGAAAAAGAGTCGTGAGAGAGAGCAAAAGAGAGGAAGAGAGAGAGAGAGCAAAAGAGAGGGTGGGAGAGAGAGAGAAAAAAGAGAGGGTGGGAGAGAGAGATCAAAAGAGAGGGGGAGAGAGAGCAAAAGAGAGGGAGAGAGAGAGAGCAAAAGAGGGGGAGAGAGAGAGAGCAAGAGAGGAGGGAAACAAAAAAGGGGAGAGAGAGAGCAAAAGATGGGGAGAGAACACAAGAGAGGGGGAGAGGGAGAGCAAAAGAGAGGGGGTGAGAGAAGAAAGAGCAAAAGAGAGGGGGAGAGAGAGAGAGCAAAATAGGGGGGAGAGAGCAAAAGAGGGAGGAGAGAGAGCAATAGAGAGGGGGAGGGAGAACGAAAAGAGGGGGGAGCATAAAAGAGGGGGAGAGAGAGCAAAAGAGAGGGAGAGAGAGAGAGCAAAAGAGAGGGGGAGAGAGAGAGAGCAAAAGAGAGGGTGGTAGAGAGAAAGCCTGACCCTTTAAGCTTTGGCTGCACTATCTATCTACCTGTCTGCCTGCCTGTCTGTCTGTCTGTCTGTCTATCTATTTTATATATATATATATATATATATAAAATGTATCTATCATCTATCTATTATCTATCTATCATATATATATTATATATCTGTCTATCTATCCTATAATATTAAAGGCCAGGTATGTTTGTCCAAAGCTGTCATGCGGAGAAGAGACATACCTGGCCTAGGATCAGACTGCAGCTACAGAGGGGACGGGCGGGAACTCCAGGATAGGGGCGTGACCGGGCGTGGACATGGCAAGGGGGCATGGCCCCTTGGGGCCTTCTTGGCGAGGGGGCAAAGCAGAATGGGAGGGGCAGGGGGCATGGCAGGCGGAAGTTAGAGCAAAAGAGGGGGAGAGAGAGAGAGAGAGAGAGAGAGCAAAAGGGGGGGGAGAGAGAGCAAAAGAGGGGGAAGAGAGAGAGATCAAAAGAGGGGGAGAGAGAGCAAAAGAGGGGAGAGAGAGAGAGAGCAAAAGAGGAGGGAAACAAAAAAGGGGAGAGAGAGAGCAAAAGATGGGGAGAGAACAAAAGAGAGGGGGAGAGGGAGAGCAAAAGAGAGGGAGAGAGAGAGAGCAAAATATAGGGAGAGAGAGAATGCAAAAGAGAGGGGAGGGAGAGAGCAAAAGAGAGGGGGAGAGAGAGAGAGCAAGAGAGGGGAGAGAGAGAGAGCAAAAGAGGGGGGAAGAGAGCAAATGAGGGGGAGAGAGAACGCAAAAGAGGGGGGAGCAAAAGATGGGGAGAGAGCAAAAGAGAGGGGAGAGAGAGAGAGAGCAACAGAGAGGGGAGAGAGAGCAAAAGAGAGGGGGAGAGAGAGCAAAAGGAGGGGAGAGAGAGAGCAAAAGAGAGGGGAGAGAGAGAAAAATAGAGGGGGAAGAGAGAGAGACAGAGAGCAAAAGAGGGGGGGAGAGAGAGCAAGAGAGGGGTAGAAAGCAAAAGAGGGGGGAGTGAGAGAAAAAGAGGCATGAGAGAGAGCAAAAGAGAGGGGAGAGAGAGCAAAAGAGAGGGGGAGAGAGAGAGAGAGCAAAAGAGAGGGGGAGAGAGAGCAAAAGAGAGGGAGAGAGAGAGCAAAAGAGGGGTAGAGAGAGAGAGAGCAAGAGAGGAGGGAAACAAAAAAGGGGAGAGAGAGAGCAAAAGATTGGGAGAGAACAAAAGAGAGGGGGGAGAGGGAGAGCAAAAGAGAGGGGGTGAGAGAAGAGAGAGCAAAAGAGAGGGGGAGAGAGGGCAAAAGAGGGGGGAGAGAGCAAAAGAGGGAGGAGAGAGAGCAATAGAGAGGGGGAGGGAGAAAGCAAAAGAGGGGGGAGCACAAAAGAGGGGGAGTGAGAGCAAAAGAGAGAGAGCAAAAGAGAGGGGCAGAGAGAGAGAGAGCAAAAGAGAGGGTGGTAGAGAGAAAGCAAAAGAGAGGGAGGGAGGGAGGGAGGGAAAGAGAGAGAGTAAAAGAGAGGGAGATAGAGCAAAAGAGGGGGAGAGAGAGTAAAAGAGAGGGGAGAGATAGAGAGAGCAAAAGAGGGGAGAAGAGAGCAAAAGAGAGGGGGGAGAGAGAGAGCAAAAGAGTGGGGTAGAGAGAGAGAAAAAGATAGGGGGAGAGAGAAAAAACAAGAGAGAGAGGGAGAGAGAGAGCAAAAAAAAGGGGGAGAGAGAGAGAGCAAAAAGTGAGGGAGAGAGAGCAAAAGAGAGGGGAGAGAGAGCAAGTGTAAAAAAAGAGAGAGAGCAAGAGGGGGAGAGAGAGAGAGCAAAAGAGAGTGGGGAAAGAGAGAGGAAGAGAGGGGGAAGAGAGAGAGCAAAAGAGAGGAGGAGAGAAAGAGAGCAAAAGAGAGGGGGAGAGATAGCAAAAGAGAGGGGTGATAGAGAGAGTAAAAGAGAGGGGGGAGAGAGAGAGCAAAAGAGAAGATGGAGAGAGAGAGCAAAACAGCGGGGGGAGAGAGAGCAAGGGAGAGGGGGGAGAGCAAAAGAGGGGGGAGAGAGAGAGAGCAAAGGAGGGGGGAGAGAGAGAAAAAGAGGGGTGAGAGAGAGCAAAAGAGAGAGGAGAGAGAGCAATAGAGAGGGGAGAGAGAGCAAAAGAGGGGGAGATAAAGCAAAAGAAAAGGGGAGAGAGAGCAAAAGAGAGGGGGAGAGAGAGCAAAATAGAGGGTGGTAGAGAGAAAGCAAAAGAGAGAGGGAGATAGAGAGAGACCAAAAGAGAGGGATAGAGAGCAAATGAGAGGGGGAGAGAGAGAGAGAGAGAGAGAGAGAGAGAGAGAGAGAGAGAGAGAGAGAGAGAGAGAGATAGAGCAAAAGAGAGGGGGAGAAAGAGAGTAAAAGAGGGGGGAGAGAGAGCAAAAGAGAGGAGGGAGAGAGAGTAAAAGAGAGGGGGAGAGAGAGAGCAAAAGTGATTAGTAGAGAGAGAGCAAAAGAGGGGTGGGAGAGAGAAAAAACAAAAGAGAGGGGGAGAGAGAGAGCAAAAGAGAGGGGGAGAGAGAGAGAGAGAGAGAGAGCAAAAGAGAGGGAAGAGAGAGCAAGAGGGGGGATAGAGAGAGCAAAAGAGAGGGGGAAAGAGAGAGCAAGAGAGGGGGAAGAGAGAGAGCAAAAGAGAGGGGGAGAGAGAGTGCAAAAGAGAGGGGAGAGAGAGAGCAAGAAAGAGGGGAGAGAGCAAAAGAAGAGGGAGAGAGAGAGCAAAAGAGGGGGGAGAGAGAGCAAAAGAGAGGGGGAGAGAGAGCAAAAGAGAGGGGGAGAAAGAGTAAAAGAGAGGGGAGAGAGAGAGAGAGCAAGAGAGAGGAGAGAGCAAAAGAGGGGGAGAGAAAGCAAAAGAGGGGTGGAGAGAGAAAAAGAGGGGTGAGAGAGAGCAAAGAGAGGGGAGAGAGAAAAGAGAGGGGGAGAGAGACAGCAAAAGAGATGGTGGGAGAGCAAAAGAGAGGGTGGGAGAGAGATATCAAAAGAGAGGGGAGAGAGAGCAAAAAAGAGGGGGAGAGAGGGAGAGCAAAAGAGGGGGAGAGAGAGCAAAAGAGAGGGGGGGAAAGAGCAAAAGAGAGAGGGAGAGAGAGAGCAAAAAAGAGGAGGAGAGTGAGAGCAAAAGAGAGGGGAAGAGAGAGCAAAAGAGAGGGAAAGAGAGAGAGTGTAAAAGAGAGGGAGAAGAGAGAGAGCAAGAAAAGGGGGAGAGAGAGAACAAAAGAGAGGGGGAGAGTGCAAAATAGAAGGGGGAGAGAGAGAGCAAAAGAGAGGGGAGAGCAAGAGCAAGAGAGAGGGGATGGAGCAAAAGAGGGGGGGGAGAGAGCAAAAGAGGGCAGAGAGAGAGAAAAAGAGGGGTGAGAGAGAGCAAAAGAGAGGGGAGAGAGAGCAAAAGAGAGGGGGAGTGAGAGAAAGCAAAAAGAGGGGGAGAGAGAGCAAAATAGAGGGGGAAAGAGAGAGAGCAAAAGAGAGGGTGGGAGAGAGAGAAAGCAAAAGAGAGGGTGGAGAGGAGAAAGATTAAAAGAGAGGGGGAGAGAGAGCAAAAGAGAGGGGGAGAGAGAGAGAGAGCAAAAGAGGGGGGAGAGAGCGAAATAGAGGGGTGAGAGAGCAAAAGAGAGGGGGAGAGAGAGAGCAAAAGAGAGGGGGAGCGAGAGAACAAAAGAGAGGGGGAGAGAGCAAAAGAGAGGGGGAGAGAGAGCAAAAGAGAGGGGGAGAGAGAGAGTGCAAAAGAGAGGGGGAAGAGAGAGAGCAAGAGAGGGGGATAGAGAGAACAACATAGAAGAGGAGAGAGAGAGAGAGAGAGAGAGAGAGAGGGGAGAGAGCAAAAGAGGAGGGAGAGAGAAGGGGGAGAGAGAGAGCAAAAGAGAGGGGGGAGAGAGAGAGCAAAAGAGAGGGGGAGAGAGAGCAAAAGAGAGGGGAGAAAGAGTAAAAGAGAGGGGAGAGAGAGCAAGAGAGAGAGGAGAGAACAAAAGAGGGGGGAGAGAGAGAGAAAAAGAGGAGGCAGAGAGAGCAAAAGAAAGGGAAGAGTGAGCAAAAGAGAGGGGGATAGAGAGAGCAAAAAGAGGGGGGGGAGCAAAATAGAGGGGGAGAGAGAGAGACCAAAAGAGAGGGTGGGAGAGAGAGAAAGCAAAAGAGAGGGTGGGGGAAAGAGATCAAAAGAGAGGGGGAGAGAGAGCAAAAGAGAGGGGGGAGAGAGAGAGAGCAAAAGAGGGGGTAAGAAGAGATTCAGACAACGCATCAAACCAGTAAGCTGCAGTGCTGGTAACAGTGGTAATACACAATGCAGGTTGCCATTGTAGACCCTGGTGGACATACATCTTTTTTAGTAAAGCCTCCAATTTTTTATCCATTGGATCTTTAAAAGAACAACTATCCTCTATGGGAATAGTAGTCCTCTTGGCCAAAGTGGAGATCGCTCCTTCTACCTTAGGAACCATCTGCCACAACTCTTTCATAGAATCCGCTATAGGAAACATCTTCTTAAAAATAGGAGATGGAGAAAAGGGAAAACCAGGTCTTTCCCATTCTCAAGCAATAATCTCTGCAGCACGGTCAGGAACCGGAAAAACCTCCACCGCAGAGGGAACATCAAAGTATTTGTTCAATTTACTAGACTTTTTAGGATTGACTTCAGCATCAGAAGAAGGAATTACACTGTCTGAGTATGAGATTTCCCCCTCAGATGCTACTGACATATCTTCTTCCTCAGGCTTATGGGAAGGGACATTCTGGATAGCCAGAACTTGATCAGAAACCTTACTAACTGTTTCCTTAAATTTCTTTTTATGCTTTCCCCGCAACATGGGGAAAGCTGAAAGGGCCTCAGATACCACAAGGGATACCTGGGAAGCAATGTCTTGTAGAGCAATTCCTACAGGATTGCAAGAGGAAACACAGGGCACTGTATGTGGAGACTGAAAAAGTTGGGGCGCAACAGGAAACACCTGAACAGCATTTGCCTGGGATAATGGTTGCTCATGGTCAAATATTTTATCTCTATAACTTAAAGTTCTCTCAATGCATGAGGAACAAAAAGGAACTGGGGGTTCCACCTGAGCATCAAAACATAACTGACAAGCAAAATGGTTTGAAAATCCTCTTGATCCATCTTATGTCATAAATAAGGATAAAGGGGCCTAGTTATCAAGCCGTCAACCTCAAATACGCTGGAATTCCGCAGCATATTTGTGGCGAGGCTGATTCGCCTTAGTTATCAAAGGCTCGAGACCGGCAAAAGTAGAATTTTGTGACGTAAGCATCGATCCGCCGGACTCAGTCCGACACAGATCGATTCTTACGTCACTCCAGATGTTCCGCACACAAGTGCGGCACATTCTCACTACTTTTGCTAGCTATCAAAAAACTAGCAGGTACGCTCGGCACTTTTACGGCCCAGCGTACCTGGTTTTCAATCCGCCACCCCTGGAGGCGGCGGATCCCATAGGAATCAATGGGAGTCTGACCATAGCGAAAGTACAAGTTCGCTGCTGACAGACATCCCATTGATTTCTATGGGAGCTGTCTACACCTAACACCCTAACATGTACCCCGAGTCTAAACACCACTAATCTGACCCCCCCTACACCGCCGCAACTAAATAAAGTTATTACCCCCTAAACCGCCGCTCCCGGAGCCCACCGCAAGCTACTCTATACATATTAACCCCTAAACCGCCGCTCCCGGAGCCCACCGCAACTATAATAAATGTATTAACCCCTAAACCGCCGCTCCCTGAACCCGCCACAACCTATATTAAATGTATTAACCCCTATCCTGCCCCCCCTACACCGTCGCCACCTATAATAAATTTATTAACCCCTAATCTGCCCCCCCTACACCGTCGCCACCTATAATAAATTTATTAACCCCTATCCTGCCCCCCACTACGCCGCCGCCACTGTAATAAAATTATTAACCCCTAAACCTAAGTCTAACCCTAACCCTAACGCCCCCCTAACTTAAATATTAATTAAATAAATCTAAATAAATTAACTCTTATTAACTAAATGAATCCTATTTAAAACTAAATACTTACCTTTAAAATAAACCCTAATATAGCTACAATATAAATAATAATTATATTCTAGCTATCTTAGGATTTATATTTATTTTACAGGTAACTTTCAATTTATTTTAACCATGTACAATAACTATTAAATAGTTATTAACTATTTAATAGCTTACCTAGCTAAAATAAAGAGAAATGTACCTGTGAAATAAATCCTAAACTAAGTTACAATTACACCTAACACTACACTATACTTTAATAAATTATTCCTATTTAAAAATAAATACTTACCTGTAAAATAAACCCTAAGATAGCTACAATATAATTAATAATTATATTATAGCTATCTTAGGATTTATATTTATTTTACAGGTAACTTTGTATTTATTTTAGCTAGTTAGAATAGTTATTAAATAGTTATTAACTATTTAATAACTACCTAGCTAAAAGAAATACAAAATTACCTGTAAAATAAATCCTAACCTAAGTTACAATTAAACCTAATACTACACTATCATTAAATTAACTAAATAAACTACCTACAAATAACTACAATTAAATACAATTACATAAACTAACTAAAGTACAAAAAATAAAAAAAGCTAAGTTACAAAAAATAAAAAATTAAGTTACAAACATGTTAAAAATATTACAACAATTTTAAGCTACTTACACCTAATCTAAGCCCCCTAATAAAATAACAAACCCCCCCAAAATAAAAAAAATCCCTACCCTATTCTAAATTAAATAAATTTCAAAGCTCTTTTACCTTACCAGCCCTTAAAAGGGCCATTTGTGGGGGCATGCCCCAAAAAGTTCAGCTCTTTTGCCTGTAAAAGAAAAATACAACCCCCCCCAACATTAAAACCCACCACCCACATACCCCTAATCTAACCCAAACCCCCCTTACAAAAACCTAACACTAATCCCCTGAAGATCATCCTACCTTGAGTTGTCTTCACTCAGCCGAGCCACCGATGGAACTGAAGAGGACATCCGGAGCGGAAGAAGTTAATCCTCCAAGCGGCGCTGAAGAAATCTTCCATCCGATGAAGTCATCATCCAGGCGGCGCTGAAGAAGTCTTCGATCTGGCCGATGTCATCTTCAAAGAGGCGCTGAAGAGGTCTTCTATCCGGGCGAAGTCATCTTCCAAGCCGGGTCTTGAATCTTCCTTCCGCCGACGCGGAACCACCTTCTTCACCGACGGACTACGACGAATGACGGCTCCTTTAAGGGACGTCATCCAAGATGGCGTCCCCTCAATTCCGATTGGCTGATAGGATTCTATCAGCCAATCGGAATTAAGGTAGGAAAAATCTGATTGGCTGATGGAATCAGCCAATCAGATTCAAGTTCAATCCGATTGGCTGATCCAATCAGCCAATCAGATTGAGCTTGCATTCTATTGGCTGATCGGAACAGCCAATAGAATGCGAGCTCAATCTGATTGGCTGATTGGATCAGCCAATTGGATTGAACTTGAATCTGATTGGCTGATTCCATCAGCCAATCAGATTTTCCTACCTTAATTCCGATTAGCTGATAGAATCCTATCAGCCAATCGGAATTGAGGGGACGCCATCTTGGATGCGGCGGTTTAGGGGTTAGTAACTTTATTTAGTTGCGGGGGCCTCCGGGGGCGCCGGTATAGGGGGTAGAACAGTGCAGTTTAGTGTGAGTGCTTAGTGACAGGCTAGCAATAAAGCTGGGAAAAAGCCGAAGGGCAGCGAGATCGGATGAGTGATAACTGTCACAGTCCGCTGCTCATCGCCCCGCGGCTTTTTGACAGCTTTATTTGATAACTTAGGCGTATTTTTTAAGGTCCGTGGCGGCGAAGGTAGGCGAGCTTAGGCGGACGTATTAGGCCGGCGAAGCCAGAAAAGTAGACGGCTTGATAACTACCCCCCCATTGTGTAAACATTCTTTATTTGAAAATAAAAAATAAATGTGTACTGTGTCTTTAAATAGAAATGTGTGTGTAGCGCAACAAACCAAATAGACCTCAGGCTACCTTTACACCTCAGTAGCTTTACTGAGGTGCCTACCTGTTCTGCAGCTCATTTTTAAATAAAGTGCAGTTACAAAGCCCTAACTGTCGAAAAAAACGGTTTACAACAGTAATCTCCGTGACCAAAAGTTAAAGTATAAAAACTACTATAACTCACTGAGCCACCATAAATCACCTCACAGTCTCAATGCCCAAACTGCCTAAAAAAAAAAAAAACATGAAGGTTTAATAAAGTCCCATATTAAATAAGACAGCGTTTAGCTGTAACAAGTGCCAGCAATCTCCTTGCAAAAGAAAATTAAAATGGCACTTACATGAAAGTGCTGTCCAGCATCAGGACAGCTCCCCTGGTTTGAAAGGGTGCAGCACCACACATGGACCTGTGAAGATAGAAAAACTGAGTAAACCTCATTTTTTCTAGTTAGGGCAGCAGATTCTTGAGAAAACACAGTCAGGATTGTACCTCACAAGTTCTCAAGTGCTCAAATGCCACCACTGCCCTACTGAAGAGACTGATGTGGACTAGGCTAGACCCCAGAAAAGAACAGAGTAAGCTTACTCTGCTAAAAAAATAATAAAATCTTGATTGAAGAAAACTTCTCATCAGACACCTAAACTTCACCTCCACCTTGCACTACAGGCAAAGAGAATGACTGGGGAATTGTGGAATTGTGGGTAGAGAGTGATATTTAACAGCTTTGCTGTGGCTCTCTTTGCTTCCTCCTGCTGGCCAGGAGTGATATTCCCAACAGTAATTGATGATGATCCGTGGACTCACCCTGTCATTAAAAAGAAATAACACTTTTTTTACAATTAAATTGTGCAGAATAACAAACTATTCTGAACATGTCATCAGCATCCAATTTAAAAAACACAAAAAAGATCACAAAATGTATAGAGATATCAATACCAGTGTATACTTGTGAACTGATGTGCATATAGAAATTAAGGGGCTGTTTTTTAAAGTATGCAACAATGTTGCATGTTGGTCATTTTGTTGATGTTTGTGATTGGTTTTGGAGACCATGGGGATGAGATGTAATGTAGCAAGAGCATGAATCTGCCATTTTGAGTTTGGATGTTGTGCAGTTGTATTTTTATGTGTACTCGGTTTTTAGTAATTGACAGCCATTATCTGCCATTAACGGTGCAGTAGTTGGGGAATGGAGATCAAATATGTTAGAAGACATTATCAAACATTTAAATAAATACATTTAAAAAATAGTAGATCATTTTTCAATCTCAAATGAGAATTTTGGTAGGATTGGAAACAATTGGATTGGAAACAACTCTATAGTTTAAGCGAGCTTTAGTGTAAAATAAAATGATTAGAACATTTTCTTTTTGTTCTTTTATGTCCCTTTAAGCTTGTAAATGAAGCATATTTTAATGCCAAATATGGGTGAATATTAATAAAATAATTTAAAGCTAAAAAAAGATCAGGAGAACACTAAGACATAAATTCATTAACATTATTCACTATGCATAGAAATACTTTTTTTTATTTGAGATCAGCAGTTTTGCTAAATCCTCATATTGGACTCTTTGAAGTGAGAAATGCTTTAATATCTGAGGATGAGCATTTTAAAATAATTCTGAAACATAAAACATTTCAATCATGTAATGATTTATCAGTACAGTGTCTCAAACTGTGTCTGTGTTAAAGAAACAGTGTATGATAAACCTCTGTCACAGAAATATTCCCCCAAAAAAACATCAGATAACATCATTTACATTTTGACAATTATAAATATATAGTATGTTATGCTGTTATCCCTTGTATCCGCGCGACCGCTGCTCCATAACTTGCCCGCTGCCTCCTATACGATTGGCCGCAAATCTGCAGGGGGCGGCATTGCACAAGCTGCGTATCATGTCGGACAGACATTGGTAAATCTACCCCTAGGTGTGTTTTATTATGTTTGGAAACAATATTAAAAATACATTCAAGGCCATCAGGTCCTGGCTCTGCATATAACAGTCCTACCAACTTGATAATTTCATCAGAAGGCATAATACATATAAGCGATTATAGGAAATACATACAACTAAATAGCACAGTGTTAATCACTCACTTATTCACAAGCAGTAACCAGCAAACTTGAGTGACAAAAACTATGCAAAAAAATGACCAAGCCAAAACTATTGGGGGTTATAGGTTTAAAAATGTCCTCCAAAAATAAGAACAAACTATTCCAGTTTTACCTTTGTGTTAAAGATATAAAAATAAAAATTTTGATTTTACAGAGCCATTAAATTATGTATAGAAAATTAGCAAGTCTAGGCAAGTTTCCACACTTGCTTTTTCCCAGTGTTACCAATGCACCAGGGAACTCTGGGTAAGAATATCTAGTGCAGATATATTATATCTAATTGCATATCTTACCCAGAGTTTCTTGGTGCATTGGTAACATTTGCCTAGATTTGCTCATTTTCTATACAATAATTCTATGGGGTTGATTAAAGTGCGAGCGGGCATGATACGATGTAGCGTATCATGTCCGCCGCACATCGATAAATGCTGACAGCATACGCTGTCGGCATTTATCATTGCACAAGCAGTTCTTGAGAACTGCTTGTGCAATGCCGCCCCCTGCAGATTTGCGGCCAATCGGCCGCTAGCAGGGGGTGTCAATGTCAATGGTGTCAATGGATCGGGCTGATTGATGTCTGCAGCCTCAGAGCAGGCGGACAAGTTATGTAGCAGTGGTCTTTAGACCGCTGCTTCATAACTACTGTTTCCAGCAAGTCTGAAGGCTTCGGAGGTTGATAATTCGGCCCCTATGGCTCTTACTTTTATGAAATGGAGGATTTTAATCTCATGCTTTTATCCACATTATAACTCAAATGAGTATTCCTCTTTAAAACAGTGAACATGTATAAATAAAAATAATGAAATTAGACAAACAGTGCTATTGGATGAAACGAAAATATCTTGCTTCACTAATATTAATGAGACCTACTATAAATCTCCAGTCTCAGATCAATTTGCTCTCGCAGTAGAAAGGAGTAGCACTCTGAATAGCAGAGAGATGTGAAATGTTTCCTATAGAAAGCAACAGGAGATCCTGCTTCCTTGTAAGCAAATGTGAGACACAATTAATACTAATAATAAAAACCTATCCAGTGATCTCAAGTACCAGCAGATAAAAACACAACCAACGGTTTGTTTCTATTGAGCCGTAACTAGGTTTGCGTGAAGTCGCAAACCGATAAATATGCTGTCGGAAGCAATTTTGTGTATTCTCTGCTTCCTAGGGTCCATTATACCACAATATCGGCAACCGGCGACCAGCTCGACTAGGTGTAAAAGAGGAAAAATTTGCTTTTAGAGGCCTAATTCCCATTTAAATGTTAAAACTTGCAAACAATGCAAGTGTTTCAATGTAGAAAATAGTTGCATTTATGTTCTTATAGAGATATCAATATATATTTACATATAAAAATATATAGAAGCACATATTTACAAAATACAAACTAGACCTATGCCTTGGGCAGATATAAACATTACTTATATTAATAAAGTAGAAAATATAATTAAAATAAAAAGTAGCATTTTCTTATATTTAAAAATAAATGTAATATAAATACGTGTATCTTTGTCTCTCTTTAGAGGTGACCACAGGTAAGAAGTGCAGATGTTAAACATAACTTTTATAAGGTAAGGTCTGGTTACCATAGCAGACAACTTGTCATGGCACGATTTTTTGAGAATCCAATGTCGGATTCTAGCTGTTGCTAAGGGTGTGACGTCTCCTTCCCTGCTTGTTGTCAGGGGCTGTATCGGGTCCAGATGCGTGCGGCGCTGACGTCATCGCCGCACGCTCCTCTCACTGATCCCGGGCCAGATTCCTGTGGCGCGAATCCTGCGCCTATGTAAGTTACTCAGAACGATCTATCACTGCCCAAGTATAGGTGTTAGTTTGTGCTCCTAGGTGTGATAGATCGTTATTCTCTGGATTGCCTTATTATTGTTGAACCCTGCCTGTCTGATTACTCTGCCTGTTAACCCCTAAAATGCTGGATTAATATACTGCTGCTGAACTCTGCTTGTCTGACCACTCTACCTGTTAAACCCTGAATTGCTGGATTGATATACTGCTGCTGAACTCTGCTTGTCTGACCTCTCTACTTAATTAACCCCAATTGTTCTGGATTGCCTTTCTGTTGCCAAACCCTGCCTGCCTGACCATTCTAGTGGTTTACCCTTAGACTGCTTTACCGTTTCCAACCCTGTCTGCCTGACCATTCTAGTGGTTTAACCTTGGACTGCTTTACCGTTGCCAAAGCCTGCCTGCCTGACACTTCTTGTGGTTTATCCCTGAACTGCCTTTCTCTGATTCCCTGCCTGTTGCCGCCGAAGACTATCCTGTCTCTGATGAGTGCCGCTTACCTCATCTTGCAAACTTTCTCTGCTCTGGGATATTTCCTATCATTCCGGCTCGATGCCGAGATAAGAAGACTAATGGCCGAGTTCGGTCTGATAGTGGAATATCCCATGAGCATTACATTATACATAGGCATGGAGCCTGATGAAGTGGCAAGAGCAGTTTATCTTCAGGGACAATTGTTAGGAACCAATACCAAACAATTACAGAGTATGGATTCCAAACTAAAGGCTATAACTGCTCAACTCTCTTCAGTACTTACAGCAAGGAATACCGCTCCTGTTATTGTACCGCCAGTCTCTGCTCCTAGTACTGCGGCTTCTTCCTCTGCTTCTGGAAGTATACCCCAGATACCATTGTCTGATAAGTATGAAGGTATTACGGATTGCAGGGGGTTTCTTAACCAATGCAGGCTGCACTTCCGCAATGATCCTCACACCTTTCAGTCTCACCAGTCAAGGGTCATCTTTATCATTTCTTTACTGTAGAACAAGGCCCTAGCCTGGGTCTCTCCCCTTTTGGAACAGAAAGCTCCTCTCATGCTTTTATTTCTTCATTATCTGCTGTGTTTGGGACTTCTGGCCGAACCTCTACTGCAGAATTTTCTCTTCTGGATCTCTGCCAGGGCAATAGAACTGTGGCACAATTCACCATGGAGTTTCGCACCTTGGCACTTGAAACAACTTGGGAGGGCAGTGCTCTCAAGGCAGCCTTTAGGAGGTGTCTGCATGAACGCATCAAAGATGAATTCACTTATCGTGATATTCCTTCTTCTTTGGATTACTCTTTAACACTTTGTATCAGTCTGGACTCTTGCTTCCAGGCGATACAAGCCGAAAGAGACAGAACTCGGAGGGTCCTTTCCTCATGTCCTTCTATTTGTCCGGTTTCTGCAGTATCCTCTACCCCTTCAACAGCTCCTGTAACCCCAGTGGAGGAACCCCTGGATCTCTCCTTCTTCAAACCCTCAGAGTCTGAAAGACAGAGAAGAAGGAGATTGAGACTATGCTTTTATTGTGGATCTAACACCCACCAACTAAAGAATTGTGACATTTGGCCGGGAAAAGACAATGCTTAGGGAATAACACTGGGGTACGTGAGCATGATCACTACTAAATCCCCTCACTCCTCTCAGATTCTGGTACCTGTTACCCTTACCTTCCTTCAGAATACTGTCCACACTCAAGCCTTCATTGACTCAGGGGCAGCTAGAAACTTTGTGGATCACCATTTTATGATTCAAGCTGGCTTGCCTCTTCTACAGAAAAGACATTGGGGGGTAGTTATCAAGCCGTCTACTTTTCTGCCTTCGCCCGGCCCAATACGCCCGCCTAAGCTCGCCTACCTTCGCCGCCGCGGACCTTGAATACGTTCGCCTAAGTCAGTGCTTTCCAAACTGTGTGTCGGGACACACTAGTGTGTCGGCAGCAGTGTGTAGGTGTGTCCCTGCTTCAGCACAATTTTTTTTTGGTTTCTGACTTTCCGCCTGCCTGCTACGCATATCACATGTTTGACACATTATTGATACCTAGGGGGACACAGATCATCTTAACCTATTGGCGCAGTGGGAACTGAAACTATTTGCATTGGCGGCACATTGGCTCCTGACTGCATGTGTAGTCTCCTCAATCGGCTCGTGACTGCACGTGTAGTCAGTGAGTGGGATAGCAGTGTGTTTGCAGCGCAAGCAGTAGTCAATGGGACTCAACGAGCTCTGAGGGCGGCAGCTTAAACGCTGAGCTGAAGTCAGAGGGTTTTTTTTGCAACTAACTCCCAGTAGTGCATTGCTGCACCTGCTCTTGATATATGGATAGGAAGTGGAAGCTTAAAAATGCTTGATGATGAAATGCGAGTGTCTTTATCTAATATTCCACCAAATATTCAGAAACTGTGATCATCCCATAAACCTCATACATCCCATTAAAATAGTAAGTAGTTATTGGTGTTATTAAACTTTTTTTAAATTCTTGCACATACTTACATACTGTTACTTGTAAATACATTTCATTATTATATAATTTATGTATGTGTCCGTATCTCTTAAAACAAGTTAGTTTAACCTCCTGTTTGCTAGTACAACTGAATTACTGTGTCGCGAAATGATGTAGGTCTAAAAAGTGTGTCACCAACATAACAAGTTTGGAAAGCTCTGGCCTAAGTTATCAAATAAAGCGGTCAAAAAGCCGCGGGCGATGAGCAGCGGACTGTGAGAGTTATCACTCATCCGATCTCGCTGCTCTTCGGCTTTTTGACAGCTTTCTTGCTAGCCTGTCACTAAGCACCCACACTAACTACACTGTTCTACCCCCTATACCGGCGCCCCCGGAGCCCCCCGCAACTCAATAAAGTTACTAACCCCTAAACCGCCACTCCTAGACCCCACCGCAACTCTGATAAATGTATTAACCCCTAAACCGCCGCTCCTAGACCCCACCGCAACTCTTATAAATGTATTAACCCCTAAACCGCCGCTCCCGGACACCGCTGCCACCTACATTATACCTAGTAACCCCTATCCTGCCCCCCCTATACCGTCGCCCTCTATAATAAAATTATTAACCCCTATCCTGCTGATCCCGCAGCTCGCCGCAACTAAATAAATAGTTTAACCCCTAAACCGCCGCTCCCTGAACCCGCCGCAACCTATATTAAACCTATTAACCCCTATCCTGCCCCCCCTACACCGTCGTCACCTATAATAATTTTATTAACCCCTATCCTGCCCCCTACTACACCGCCGCCACGGTAATAATATTATTAACCCCTAAACCTAAGTCTAACCCTAACCCTAACGCCCCCCTAACTTAAATATTAATTAAATAAATCTAAATAATATTTCTATTATTAACTAAATGAATCCTATTTAAAACTAAATACTTACCTATAAAATAAACCCTAATATAGCTACAATATAAATAATAATTATATTCTAGCTATCTTAGGATTTATTTTTATTTTACAGGCAACTTTCAATTTATTTTAACTAGGTACAATAGCTATTAAATAGTTATTAACTATTTAATAGCTTACCTAGCTAAAATAAACTGAAATTTACCTGTAAAATAAATCCTAACCTAAGTTATAATTACACCTAACACTACACTATACTTTAATAAATTATTCCTATTTAAAACTAAATACTTACCTGTAAAATAAACCCTAATATAGCTATAATATAAATAATAATTACATTGTAGCTATTTTAGGATTTATATTTATTTTACAGGTAACTTTGTATTTATTTTAGCTAGTTAGAATAGTTATTAAATAGTTATTAACTATTTAATAACTACCTAGCTAAAAGAAATACAAAATTACCTGTAAAATAAATCCTAACCTAAGTTACAATTAAACCTAACACTACACTATCATTACATTAATTAAATAAATTACTTACAAATAACTAAAATTAAATACAATTACATAAACTAACTAAAGTACAAAAAATAAAAAAAGCTAAGTTACAAAAAATAAAAAAATAAGTTACAAACATTTTAAAAATATTACAACAATTTTAAGCTACTTACACCTAATCTAAGCCCCCTAATAAAATAACAACCCCCCCCCCAAATAAAAAAATGCCCTACCCTATTCTAAATTAAATAAAGTTCAAAGCTCTTTTACCTTACCAGCCCTTAAAAGGGCCATTTGTGGGGGCATGCCCCAAAAAGTTCAGCTCTTTTGCCTGTAAAAGAAAAATACAACCCCCCCCAACATTAAAACCCACCACTCACATACCCCTAATCTAACCCAAACCCCCTTACAAAAACCTAACACTAATCCCCTGAAGATCATCCTACCTTGAGTCGTCTTCACTCAGCCGAGCAGCGATGGAACCGAAGTGGACATCCGGAGCGGAAGAAGTTAATCCTCCAAGCGGCGCTGAAGAAATCTTCCATCCGATGAAGTCATCATCCAGGCGGCGCTGAAGAAGTCTTCGATCCGGGCGATGTCATCTTCCAAGAGGCGCTGAAGAGGTCTTCTATCCGGGCGATGTCATCTTCCAAGCCGGGTCTTGAATCTTCCTCCCGCCGACGCGGGACATCCTTCTTCACCGACGGACTACGACGAATGAAGGCTCCTTTAAGGGACGTCATCCAAGATGGTGTCCCCTCAATTCCGATTGGCTGATAGGATTCTATCAGCCAATCGGAATTCAGGTAGGAAAAATCTGATTGGCTGATGGAATCAGCCAATCAGATTGAGCTCGCATTCTATTGGCTGTTCCGATCAGCCAATAGAATGCAAGCTCAATCTGATTGGCTGATTGGATCAGCCAATCGGATTGAACTTGAATCTGATTGGCTGATTCCATCAGCCAATCAGATTTTTCCTACCTTAATTCCGATTGGCTGATAGAATCCTATCAGCCAATCGGAATTGAGGGGACGCCATCTTGGATGACGTCCCTTAAAGGAGCCTTCATTCGTCGTAGTCCGTCGGTGAAGAAGGATGTTCCGCGTTGGCGGGAGGAAGATTCAAGACCCAGCTTGGAAGATGACATCGCCCGGATAGAAGACCTCTTCAGCGCCTCTTGGAAGATGACATCGCCCGGATCGAAGACTTCTTCAGCGCCGCCTGGATGATGACTTCATCGGATGGAAGATTTCTTCAGCGCCGCTTGGAGGATTAACTTCTTCCGCTCCGGATGTCCACTTCGGTTCCATCGCTGCTCGGCTGAGTGAAGATGACTCAAGGTAGGATGATCTTCAGGGGATTAGTGTTAGGTTTTTGTAAGGGGGGTTTGGGTTAAATTAGGGGTATGTGGGTGGTGGGTTTTAATGTTGGGGGGGGTTGTATTTTTCTTTTACAGGCAAAAGAGCTGAACTTTTTGGGGCATGCCCCCACAAATGGCCCTTTTAAGGGCTGGTAAGGTAAAAGAGCTTTGAACTTTATTTAATTTAGAATAGAGTAGGGTATTTTTTTATTTTGGGGGGGTTTGTTATTTTATTAGGGGGCTTAGATTAGGTGTAAGTAGCTTAAAATTGTTGTAATATTTTTAAAATGTTTGTAACTTATTTTTTTATTTTTTGTAACTTAGCTTTTTTTATTTTTTGTACTTTAGTTAGTTTATGTAATTGTATTTAATTGTAGTTATTTGTAGGTAGTTTATTTAATTAATTTAATGATAGTGTAGTGTTAGGTTTAATTGTAACTTAGGTTAGGATTTATTTTACAGGTAATTTTGTATTTCTTTTAGCTAGGTAGTTATTAAATAGTTAATAACTATTTAATAACTATTCTAACTAGCTAAAATAAATACAAAGTTACCTGTAAAATAAATATAAATCCTAAGATAGCTACAATATAATTATTATTTATATTGTAGCTATATTAGGGTTTATTTTACAGCTAAGTATTTAGTTTTAAATAGGAATAATTTATTAAAGTATAGTGTAGTGTTAGGTGTAATTGTAACTTAGGTTAGGATTTATTTTTCAGGTAAATTTCAGTTTATTTTAGCTAGGTAGCTATTAAATAGTTAATAACTATTTAATAGCTATTGTACCTAGTTAAAATAAATTGAAAGTTGCCTGTAAAATAAAAATAAATCCTAAGATAGCTAGAATATAATTATTATTTATATTGTAGCTATATTAGGGTTTATTTTAAAGGTAAGTATTTAGTTTTAAATAGGATTAATTTAGTTAATAATAGAAATATTATTTAGATTTATTTAATTAATATTTAAGTTAGGGGGGCGTTAGGGTTAGTGTTAGACTTAGGTTTAGGGGTTAATAATTTTATTACAGTGGCGGCGGCGTAGTGGGGGGCAGGATAGGGGTTAATAAATTTATTATAGGTGGCGACGGTGTAGGGGGGGCAGATTAGGGGTTAATAAGTTTAATATAGGTTGCGGCGGGTTCAGGGAGCGGCGGTTTAGGGGTTAATACATTTATTATAGTTGCGGTGGGCTCCGGGAGCGGCGGTTTAGGGGTTAATATGTATAGAGTAGCTTGCGGTGGGCTCCGGGATCGGCGGTTTAGGGGGTAATAACTTTATTTAGTTGCGGCAGTGTAGGGGGGACAGATTAGTGGTGTTTAGACTCAGGGTACATGTTAGGGTGTTAGGTGCAGACAGCTCCCATAGAAATCAATGGGATGTCTGTCAGCAGCGAACTTGTACTTTCGTTATGGTCAGACTCCCATTGATTCCTATGGGATCCGCCGCCTCCAGGGGTGGCGGTTTGAAAACCAGGTACGCTGGGCCGTAAAAGTGCCGAGCGTACCTGCTAGTCATTTGATAACTAGCAAAAGTAGTGAGATTGTGCCGTACTTGTGTGCGGAACATCTGGAGTGACGTAAGCATCGATCTGTGTCGGAGTCCGGCAGATCGAAGTTTACGTCACAAAATTCTACTTTTGCCGGTCTCGAGCCTTTGATAACTAAGGCGAATCAGCCTCGCCACAAATACGCTGCGGAATTCCAGCGTATTTGAGGTTGACGGCTTGATAACTACCCCCCATAGTCTCAAAATAACTACTCTGGATGGCACCCCCCTTGGTTCAGGCTTGATCTATTTGGAGTCAGCACCCCTGACTGTGGGAGTCCTTCATACCGTACAGCTGCAGTTCAAGGTTATTCATTCCTTGGCTTAGGATACAAAATCCCCAGTTCAACTGGGCTGAAGGACAACTGGCCTCCTGGGGTACCTCCTGTTTTCACTCCTGCCTTGATAATGTCACTCCTCTGCTCCGCATCCCCATAGCCAGTGTACAGACTCCTCCAATCCTTCCCTCAGTATATGCAGACTTCACAGATGTGTTTGAGAAAAAAGCAGCCAACGTGCTGCCACCCACCGTCCTTATGACTGCAAAATTGACCTCTTTCCCGGAGCCCCACTTCCTAGAGGGAGGATCCACTCTTCAAAGCTGAAACCAAATCCATGGAGGAGTACATCCAAGAAAATCTAGCTAAAGTTTTCATTCGCCCTGCTGGGGCAGGCTTCTTTTTCATCAATAAGAAGTATGGTGGGCTCAGACCCTGCATAGACTACAGGGCCTTGAACAACATAACTATCAAGAATCGATATCCCATTCCTTTGATCACCGAACTGTATGACTCACACCAGGCATACAACTTGATTTGTATCTTCCCAGGCCACGAATGGAAGACCGCCTTCAATACAAGATCAGGGCATTACGAATACCTTGTAATGCTCATTGTACTGTGTAACACCCCTGCAGTCTTAGAGGTATTTGTCAATGATGTTTTCCATGACCTCCTGAATCGCACTGTTATCGTCTATCTGGATGACATCCTTATTTTCTCTTCCACTTTGGAGGAGCATCATAAACATGTGAGAAAGGTACTTCAATATCTCAGAGACAAATTCTTTGGTAGTCAAGCTTGAGAAATGTGAGTTTGATCAAGTTCAGATCCAATTCCTTGGTTATTTCATCTCGAAGGAGGGTTTTGCCATGGATCCTGCTAAACTCACCACAGTTTTAGAATGGCCTAAACATACTTCATTAAAGTAATTACAGTTATCTGGGTTGTGGTGGATCGGTTCTCCAGACTGGCTCATTTTGTACCCTTAACAAAACTGCCTTTGGCCCAGGAATTATCATCTCTTTTTCTCTTGCATGTGGTACGACTTCATGGCATTCCTGTGAATATTGTTTCCACAGAGGTCCATAATTCATCTCTAGCTTTTGGAGAGCCTTTAGCAAGTTGATTGGAACCACTGTTTCCTTGTCTTCTGGCTACCATCCTCAGACCAATGGACTAACAAAGAGAGTAAACCAGGATCTCAAGGCCTACCCTAGAGCTTTTGTCAATTCTCTCCATGCCAATTGGTGTGACTTGCTGCCCCTAGCTGAGCTGGCAAGAAACACTCATTGGCACTCTTCTCTACAATGTTCTCCATTTTAAGCTGCATCAGGGTATCAACTTTGTGTTTTCCCTCTTTCTGCTCAGTCCACTGGGGTTCCTGCTGCAGACCAACACGTTACTGAACTCACCACTCATTGGTGACATATTCAGATCCAATTCCTTGGTTATTTCATCTCGAAGGAGGGTTTTGCCATGGATCCTGCTAAACTCACCACAGTTTTAGAATGGCCTAAACATACTTCATTAAAGGAATTACAGTTATCTGGATTGTGGTGGATCGGTTCTCCAGACTGGCTCATTTTGTACCCTTAACAAAACTGCCTTTGGCCCAGGAATTATCATCTCTTTTTCTCTTGCATGTGGTACGACTTCATGGCATTCCTGTGAATATTGTTTCCACAGAGGTCCATAATTCATCTCTAGCTTTTGGAGAGCCTTTAGCAAGTTGATTGGAACCACTGTTTCCTTGTCTTCTGGCTACCATCCTCAGACCAATGGACTAACAAAGAGAGTAAACCAGGATCTCAAGGCCTACCCTAGAGCTTTTGTCAATTCTCTCCATGCCAATTGGTCTGACTTGCTGCCCCTAGCTGAGCTGGCAAGAAACACTCATTGGCACTCTTCTCTACAATGTTCTCCATTTTAAGCTGCATCAGGGTATCAACTTTGTATTTTCCCTCTTTCTGCTCAGTCCACTGGGGTTCATGCTGCAGACCAACACGTTACTGAACTCACCACTCATTGGCAACATATTCGCTCTCAGCTACGTTCAGCTGTCTCTAGATACAAGAAGTTTGCTGATCATCATAGAGCCTCTGTACGTGCCATCTCGGTAGGTGAACATGTTTGGGTCTCTACTTGACATATTCGTCTACTTCAAACCCTGTCACAAACTAGGGCCTAGGTTTATCAGTCCTTACAAGACACATCTCTCTACTCAAGCCTTACATCAGGAATAGACATACCCGACTCAGAGCTCCTCTTACTCCGCACCTGGTCCATTTGCGACCCTGAATATGAGGTTGCTAAGATCATGGGCTCCAGATACAGGCGCAGACAACTACAGTATCTTGTACATTGGAAGGGTTATTCTGTGGTGGATCATTCCTGGGTTCGTGCCTGTGATGTACATGCTCCATCATTGGTCTCCAAATTCCATGTTGCTCATCCTTTGAAGCCCACTCTGGTTCCCAGTGGGATCCCTTGAGAGGGGAGCTATGTCACGCTGCACCACTCTAGCTGTTGGTAGGGGTGCAGCGTCTCCTTCCCTGCTCATTATCAGGGGCTGTGTTGGGTCCGGATGCGCGCGGCACTAATATCATTGCCGCACGCTCCTCTCCCTGATGCCGGGCCAGATTCCTGTGGCGCGATTCCTGCGCCTATGTAAGTTAATCAGACTGATCTATCACTGCCCATGTATAGGTGTTACTTTGTCTGTTCCTGGGTGTGATAGATTGATTTTTCTCTGGATTGCCTTATTATTGTCGAACCCTGCCTGTCTGACTACTCTGCCTGTTAACCCCTGAATTGCTGGATTGATATACTGCTGCTGAACTCTGCTTGCCTGACCTCTCTGCTTGATTAACCCCTATTGTTCTGGATTGCTGCTCTTTTGACAAACACTGCCTATTATAGTGGTTTACCCTTGGACTGCTTTACTGTTGCCAAACCCTGCCTTCCTGACCATTCTAGCGGTTTACCCTTGGACTGCTTTACTGTTGCCAACCCTGCCTGCCTGACCATTCTAGTGGTCTACCCTTGGACTGCTTTACCGTTGCCAACCCTGCCTGCCTGTCTGACCATTCTAGTGGTTTACCCTTGGACTGCTTTACAGTTGCCAAACCCTGCCTGCCTGACCCTTCTTGTGGTTTACCCCTGAACTGCCTTTCTCTGATTCCCTGCTTGTTGCCGCTGAAGACTATCCTGCCTGTTGTGAGTGCCACTTACCTCACCTTGCAAACTTTCTCTGCTTTGGGATATTCCCTATCATTCCGGATCGACGCTGGGATAAGAAGACTACTGGCCGAGTTCGGTCTGATAGTGGAATACACAATGCTTATAAGGCCTTATGAAGGAATTAGGTTAAAAAATGTGAGTAAATTTAGACTAAAGACCCAGGGTCTATAATCTTTAAATGTAATGCCAGTTTTAGAGCATGCAGCTGGATCTTTCACATTTTATACAGAAGTCTGCCTCTGTTTGAAATCAGACTCCACTCTTTTTTAACTTTTACTATGTTGTCAGGATTGACACAGCAGTTCCTGCACTACAGCTGCACACTTTACAGCCCTACCTTTTCCACTCAGATAAAACAAATCTGAATCATTCATTCAACACCTAAAACACAGTAAAATAATAATTAAACATAGGATGGGGTTGCAAGAAGAGAAAGAATAATGGTAATCATTTTGGTGGGTGAGTTCATACTTACAGAACGTGGTGATGGGGATTTGTGTAGGAGGTTTCTTGATTATTGAGGGTTTCGCAGTGGGAGATCATATAGAGGTAACAGGGTTGTTAGAGGTTACAGTACAATTAGTTTATTGTGATAGGGGCAGGTTGAGTTGGTGTCAATTGTGAGGAAAAGTTATTTTTTTAGGGTTACTGAGAATCAGTGCTTATTGATGCAGAGGTTACTGTCATTTAATTTAATGATGCCTGATGAAACAGCTAGCACGGCTGAGAAACGCGTTGCAATCTGTATTTCTCATTGTTTTTACATATTTTGGAGTAGATTTAACAAGGGGCGAATGCTCCATAACTTGTCTGCTGCTTCTGAGGCTGCGGTCTTCAATCCGCCCGATCCTATAGGATCAGGCTGAATGACACCCTCTGCTAGCAGCCAATTGGCTGCGAATCTGCAGGGGGCGGCATTGCACAAGTAGTTCTGGTGGACTGCTTGTGCAATGATAAATGCTGACAGCATATAGGGTGCTGTCACTCTTGTGAGTATAACAACATCACAATATATCTGCATATGTCTCTGCAATCACAGTGTTACACTAGGAGGCCCTCTGTTTTGTGATCTCTCTTCACAGATTTTCTATCTTCATTTAATTTAATAGTATACAAAGTCAAGTCCAGCCGCACCACTTATCTTCAATTCCATTTTATTCCATATACAGGAAAAAGGTACAAAAAAACAGGACTACATTTCGGGCCTTACACCCTTACTCATGTCTATGTTCATGTAAGGGTGTGAGGCCTGAAACGTAGCCCTATTTTTTGTACCTTTTTCCTGTATACAGAATAAAATGTCATTGAATATAAGTGTTGCGGCTGGACTTGACTTTGTATACTATGTGTGAGTTTGCACAGTGGCTCTCACAGCTTGCACACTCTTGGAACTTTTGAGTGCTGGATTCCTTTGTTTGTTTGTCATTTCATTTAATGGCATGTATGTAGCACACTGCCACTAACAGTGATCTGATTATGATACAACCACTAATATTAAACCACTAAAAAAATCAGATGAGAAATAGTCAGTTTGCTATTTTTTATTATTGCCCAATGTATTAAATACATTTTTGAATTTTAATGGAGGACAGTTTCTCTTTTTGTGTTACTGATTTTTACCATGTTGGGTCCATGTTATCATCTCTCAAAACAGAATTCTTGCAAAATGGCCACTTTCCTAAAAGTAATGTCACACCTAAATGTAAAATGACATGTACCTGTGACTATTATGATTCATAAGCCCCCCAAATGTTTGATTACTGAAGTGGCATTTGATTTGATCAGCTCAAAGTTTTAGTTTTATTTATTTTTTTAATTTCAGAACGATTGTGACATATTCCATGGCATTTATGTTGTAAAAACTTGAAAAAGTGCACAAAACAACTATCATGAAATGGATAGCTTGTAAATAATACATTACTTATGCTCTGCGTGAAATTAACATTCCGCAATTACTGTTCAGTATTTTCATTTCTCTAGAACCTGCTCTAATTGCTTAAGGTCGGAATATTTAAAGCAGAGTCTTTTAAAGATGTCTCCATTGAGCTTTTCACGGTTGGATGAACATAAGGGCAATTCTGTTGCATGCGATAGTGGTAAAACTGTGAACTTGTAAAGCTTTTTATAATTTTGTTGCAAACTGTGAAGATTAGAAAAGAGAATATATTTTTTAAAATGCTAAATACTTCATAGAGCATCATTCCTATTCTCTGTGGATATATCAGTGTTGAAATTAGCCTTATTTATCCTTTCATGAATAAATACATTTATTGACTGAGATGTTAACTTGCTGGTCCTTTCAACATGCAAAGCACTAGTTATTTATTAAATTGACAAAATTAGTGTCACGATCATGAAAATATTATGACAAATGCTAAATTAATTGTGAATGCAGATGCCACACATCTAATTTATTGTATAGTATACTTATAATAGCATGTGCCCACAAAAATATATTAAAAAATTATAGCTCTAAAACATACTCTGTAGCATCTGTTTGGAGGCTGTCATTAAAGGGGATCTGTAACCCAAAAATTTGGCCAGATTACAAGTTTTTCGTTATGAGGACCTGTTAACGCTGCTTTTTTACCCTAACGCACAACTCGTAATCTAGCCGATTGTCTTCAGTGCATACATTTTTATTTCCTTCATTCCCATAGCGTTCTTTGTTGAAGAGATACTTACTTGGAAAGGTGTCTGGAACACTACATGGTAGGAAATAGTGCTGCCATCTAGTACTCTTGCAAATGCATATCAGTCTTGCAAATGTGTTGTCATATAGTGCTCAAGACGCGCACGCTCCTTACCTTATGTCCCTGCTTTTCAATAAAATATACCAAGAAAGCAAAGAAAATTTGATAATAGAAGTAAATTAAGGTATTTAAAAATGCTAAGGTATCTGAATCATGAAAGAAAACATTTGGGGTTTATGTCCCTTTAATTGAAAGAGTTTCCCTATTTCCTGTGTCAAAGATGATTGATCATCACATTTGAAATTGAGGAGAAAGAAAAGCAAAACATATACTAAAGCTGTTACGGTATGCATTTTATTTATATAAAAAAACAAGGTCTGATTGGTTAAGCAGATTAACCAATCAGGATTATGAATGGGCAGGCTGACTACAAATATGGGGCCAGATTACAATTAGCGAGCTAATGATAGCGCAAGTCGCGATAAACATTACAAACTCATGGTAAATCACATTTACCAGAACTAGCCAACATTGCTCTAGTGCAACCTATACTTTCAATGGATATTGCGACCAAGCTAAATAGTGCTGGTACTATAAGCTGAAAGTTATAGCTTGCGCTCGAATGTAACCCATAACTGCACTAGAATATTTAGCGCGACTTGAGACCTGAAGTTCAGTGGTTAAAAATAAAGTCCACAAATTTCATCACAACACATTAAATAAAGTATTACATTCAGTTATACACATTTTAATAAAAATATATAACTTCAATATTAATAAAAAGTTTTAAAACGGATATGGTATATGACAAGGTGTTTGATTGGGAAGGGTTCCAATGTGTGTGTGTCAGGGTGTATATATGTATTGTAACAAGAACCTTTGGCAACCACTGTCTTCTAGGGTTTAAATGCAATAAAGGACAATCCAGTTAAAGTTTTCAAAACTTTATTTTCTTCCAAAACATCAAGGTGACTTTAACAGCAGCATACAGTTTGTTCACAGGTAAGGCAAAAGGAACAGATTCAGTCTCTGCACAAGCTTCCAAAACAGCAAATCTCTGTCTGCATTGTCTGCAGCAATACAAATGTACAGAATGTAACAGCAAACAGAAATCCAGCAAAATGTTTAGTACATCATATTTTTCACAACACATCATATCAGGCCTCCTGTATGGCTGTCATCTACTTAGCTAGATAAATGATTCCCTTTTAAACCCTAGGAGCAGTAATCATGAGCCACACCTGAGTTTAATTGTCTTTAACAGCTGTAAGGTATTCACAACTAAAAACACTAATCACTTCCCTGGGGTTTCTTAGCAAAATGGTAAAGGGAAATGTATTAAACTTGGTCTAATATATACTCCCTCTATCACCAAACCAGACTTCCTGTCAATGTATATATTTATATACTATGTGAACAACAGGACTTTAAAGTATTACTAATGCACCTTCAGCTTTAGCACAATTGGTCTAGCGCAGGGTCGGGTTAGCGCTTGAGGGATAACCAATAGTTGTTGTTTTTTTTGTGCAACCCTCAAGTCGCAATAGCCAAAGTCCTTAAGTTAATGCGCCTAAGTCTTTCGCTCACTAGGTAGCTTTTTTTCTTTCAACTTAATATGTGCACTATTCTGGCCACATTAAAATTTTATCTTGAGCGCAGTTAGCGTGCGACTGAAAAACTAAATTTAGCGCAACACTTGTAATCTGGCCCACAGTGTCCATCCACTCTCCTGAAATTTTACTCCAAGTCCCCGAAGTGTATTGCCAGCAATGAAGAAAAGATACACAAAATAATATAAGATAAATATCTACACATTAAAAACATCTTTGTTGGCCCTGCCTAATATATCTGGCCGTAAGGAAGGGTTACAGAATTAAATCCTTTTTCTTTTAACATCTTGTTTATCTGAGTCTTTATCTCATAATATCAACAGGTTGTCCCACCTCTTATAAGAACTGATATTGCCAGATAATAAGATATCAGCCCTAACTGGCATATTAATTTCAACATATTCATTTGCACTTTTGTCCCATAATGAGTTATTTTCCTGACTCCTGATATTTATTGTACATGTTCTTACTTCCATAAATCAAATGGGGCAAAGGTGATACCATTTCAATTTGGGATCCTTTTAAAAATAAAAGTGATTGACGTTCCTGTATCAGTTAGAAAATGGAACCTACTCTACTTCCACTCACACTTCTATACATTGACAGCCATTATATTATTGCTTTACAGGAGCTATCTGACCCACATCCCAAATATTTACTTTTCAGTGGCAACCTTTCATATATTTCTGAGTTCTTTTTTTTTTGTCAATGTTCTTCTTCACATTCCTGTTGGAATTATTTAAAAGCCTTATAGATTTTTAAATTATCTCCTCGGGTGGAGTGGAAGTTGTGATAGCACTAACCTGTTTGGTGCCTTTGTCTCTACTATATGACTGTTTATGCCTTACAGGTCAATCTCTTTTCATTTGGCCTTTTAAGATTGTCAAAACAACATAAAATGTCTTCAAAATCACTTAAAGTATCCTTTCTATACTAGTTCAGCAGTTAGCTAATCAAATACACTAAGGGCCAGATTAGGGGTGCCATGTACTAAGAGGCGGGCGGACAGCTTCTTAACTCGCGAAGCTGTCCACCCGCCTCCGCTACACACGGGCAGCGGATCTATTGATCCGCTTGCCCGTATGTACCATTACACACTCATCGGAGTGTGTAATGCCCGCCCCTTCAATTGCGCGACCAATCACGCGACTGAAGGGGCTGTCAATCACCGAGAGCAAGCGTGCTCTCTGTGATTTTGCTTTGCCACCTAAGAGGTGGCGTAGGGTGTAGGAAGCAGCGGTCTAATGACCGCTGCTTCTTACTTTTGCGGGAAGCAGGCTCGCATATGCGAACCTGCCCCGCAAAGGCTCCGGAGCAGCTTTCGCTGCTTCGTACATGGAGCCCTATGAGTAGAGTGCAAACATTTGCGTGCAAGCTATATTGGATTTTTGCAATCATTTGTGCACAGGTTGAATTGCGCTGGTATTACAATTTGAAAGTAAACACGATCGCTTGAGAGCAATAGCGATTTATGCTAGAATGATTACCGCATCCTCAGAGCTGTGGTTAACTGTTTAACAAAACAAAAAGGTGTCACAAAACACATAAAAAATGCATTACAAAGTACGGTTACACTCATAATAGCACTATCTAATCAAAATTATTTTTAAAAAAATTGCACACAAAAGTTATAAGGGCTCAAAGATATGAGGTCTCAGATATTAGAAAAAAAGGACTGCAAAGGGCTTTAACATTGAGATACATACATATACATGTCTAAAGATGGATATGTATGCATGTATATATGTCTATGGGGTCCATTTATCATTGTGCGGACAGTAATGATCCGCTATAGCGAACCATGTCTGCCGCACATCGATAAATGCCAACAGCATACGCTGTGGGCACTGCTGCTGCAATACCGCCCCCTGCAGATTCGCGGCCAATCGGCCACTAGCAGGGGGTGTCAATCAACCCGATCGTATTCGATCGGGTGGATTTCTGTCCGCCGCCTCAGAGCAGGTGGAAAGGTTATGGAGCAGTGGTCTTCAGACCGCTGCTTCATAACTTGTGTTCCTGGTGAGCCTTGATAAATAGACCCCTATATATGTGTATATATGTAGTTATGCATTTATATATGTGTATATATGTATTTACAGCCATATATACATATATAAACACATAAATACCTATATATAATCATTTAGATATGTTGTACCAAAATACCATCAGATACTGTATATGTAGAAATATATATTTATAAATAAATAGAACATATTCTTCTATGTTCAGAACATTGGAATGTGACATGTTCATATTTTCATGTCGCGATAGCGCACATGAGAATATGTGATCGGGTTTGCGCAAGTGCAGAATGTTAGATTTTCCCCCCTATTTTTTGTATGCTCTGATAGAAAAAAAATAGTTTTATGTCCCTTTAACTCATCACTAAACCCTCCAATTAAACATAGAAATTGAGTAGCACATTGATTATGTTCATCATATGTCATATAAACTGGATTATACATAGGTCCAGTTTCCATTGAGGTAGTAACGTTTGGAAACTAGTGGTAATCTAGTTTCTTTAATGAAGATAACATTTTTATCACCAGTTTCCAAAATTTACCACATCAATGGAAACTAGGTCAAAGGTGTAAATATGCACAACTTTCCATTCCTGTTGTGCTTTGTACAACTAACATTAAAGAGACAGTCTACACCATAGTGATCTAAAAATCATCTTAAAGTCTAACCATACAGCAGGAACAGTAAAAAAGTTATTTTAAAATGAATATTGCTTCATTCCACTTTGACATCACAATCTGGGCTGCATATGGCTTCCAATCACAAAAGGCTCATTAGTTGGATTTAACAGAATGACAATGCTATTCAGCAGTGCTTAGATGCAGCCCAGATTGTGATGTCATCAGTCATCAGTTGGCAGATCTTTTACAGCCATTTCAAAGTGGCCAGAAACAATATTCATTTTAACATTTTTACCGTTCCTGCTGCATGATATAGAAAGGGGTGCAGGGTGCTATTTAAAGTTTAATCTAAGATAAGATTTTGAAATTACTAAGGTGTAGACTGTCCCTTTAATCTTTCATTCCAGTACTTAAAGGGACATTGAACCCAATTTTTTTCTTTCATGATTCAGTTAGAGCATGCAATTTTAAGCAACTTTCTAATTTACTCCTATTATCAAATTTTCTTTGTTTTCTTGCTATCTTTATTTTAAAAGCAGGAATGTAAATCGTAGCAGCCAGCCTATTTTAGGTTCAGCACCATGGATAGCACTTGCTTATTGGAGGCTTACATTTACCCACCAATAAGCACGCATAACCCAGGTTCTCAATCAAAAATGGGCCGGCTCCTATGCATCACATTCCTGCTTTTTAAATAAAGATATCAAGAGAACAAACGAAAATTGATAATAGGTGTAAATTAGAAAGTTGCTTAAAATTGCAGGCTCTATCTGAATCATGAAAGAAAAAATGTGGGTTTAGTGTCCCTTTAATGTCTGTTATAAGGGCCAAATTCCCTTTGAGGCATTTTATTTTGCTTTAATCAAAGGAGATTTTTCTGTTATCCACAAACTAAGGTTTCAGGTGAAAACATAATAAATATATATATTTTAGGCTAATGTATTTTTACTATTTCCCCTTTGAATATTCCATACACTCCCAAGGGGGAAATTATTTGTATAATATACCATGAGGTACAAATTGTGTTAATAATTTCTGCAGCTAATCTTCCATCAATTAAATCCTGTCTTTCTGTTTAATGTTCCATCTAAGAGCAGCAGGGTCCTATATATATTGCATTTTTTATGTCCTGTCAAATTGTCGAAAATATCCTGTTCTTTAAAATGAGAAGGAAAGGTTTCTTGTGAAATTGGGGTCAAGCATTCTAGCAAGGTGTCTCTGAAATTTTAATGGCTAGCAGATACTTAAAGGGACAGTCTACACCAGAATTTATATTGTTTTAAAAGATAGATAATCTCTTTATTACCCAGTTTTTCATAACCAACACAGTAATAATAATATACTTTTAACCTCTGTGATTATCTTGTATCTAAGCCTCTGCAAACTGCCCCTTTATTTCAGTTCTTTTGACAGACTTGCAGTCTAGCCAATCAGTGCCTGCTCCCAGATAACTTCACGTGCACGAGCACAGTGTTATCTATATGAAATACGTGACCTAACACCCTCTAGTGCTGAAAAACTTTTAAAATGCATTCTGAAAAGAGGTGGCCTTCAAGGTCTACGAAATTAGCATATGAACCTCCTAGGTTAAGCTTTCAACTAAGAATACCAAGAGAACAAAGCAAAATTGGTGATAAAAGTAAATTGGAAAATTGTTTAAAATTACATGCTCTATCTGAATCAGGAAAGTTTATTTTGGCCAAGACTGTCCCTTTAAGAGAACTATTATTAATGTTTTTAAATTCAGTTTTAAAATTTTAAAGTTTTTCTTATCAAGTTACCAAGGTTTCCTTGGCAGGGAAATACTGTTTTAATTTTGTATTTCATTTTCTAGATATTGGTTTCTTAACAGGATTATCATATACACTTTCCTTGTTGTCATATGCAAATATGTCTTTTTTTTGTTTGTTACATATAGTTCAAAAATCTGTTTAATTTGTAAAAAATTGTGAGGGATTTTGAACTAAACATGACTTCTCTTCGGTAATATTTTAGCTAAATCTTGTTTTTGTTCACAGATTTAAAAAAAAAAAAAGCAATTGTAGACAAATACTCTATAGTGTAAAGCATTGTATTATTGTGGTATTGCTTGCATACTACACTTATGTGTTTAATCCATTCAAATGGATTAAACACAAATGTAAAAATCTGTTTCAAAACAGCAATGCACTACTGTGGCCTAGCTGAACCCATCTGATGAGCCAATAACTAGAGGCAAATGTGTATAATCATTACTAAGTAACCAGCATGGCACAATTTACTATAAACTCTTACTAGGGTACTGCAAGTAAAAACGCACAGTAACAAAGCAGAAGAAAACTGTAAGAGAGTGATAATGACCAAACATGGTAAAGTAACTTTATCAAATGCTCTACTAAGATACATGTAATGCAAAAATAAACTATTCAATATCAAAAAGGTAATTTAAGAGAGTTTGCTGTTCCTATATGTATAAAAATATGACTTAGTATAAGTTTGGTTATGTAATCGAAATACATTTCCAGAGTAAAATTGCAAAATACCTTAAAAAGTAGCTGAAAGACTTCCAAATTACAATGTGTATTTAGAGATGTATTAAAATAGTTTAGCAAGTACATATGCAGATCACATAAAATAGGAGGCAATCATAGTAGGTGAAAGCTGCAAGAACAGTGAAGACATGGAAACCACTGATATTACAAATAAAATAGTACATACCCTGGGTCAACCAGCACAGACAAATACAGAAAAAACTAAATAGTGCATGTGTAATAACAAGCAAGAGAATATCTAACTGTAAAAGCAATTTGTTTAAAACTATAGAACTATACATTTATAAGAACTATAAACATAGTAATAGGAACAATCCAAGGTTTATAACAGAAGTCAGGGTAATAACATAAATCAAAGTCATGGAAACAAAGGTCAGTACCAGAAGTCAAATAACAATCCAAAATGTCAGTACCAGAAGTCAAATAACAATCCAAAATGTCAGTACCAGAAGTCAAATAACAATCCAAAATGTCAGTACCTGAAGTCAAATAACAATCCAAAATGCCAGAATAAAGAGGTAACTCAATACACAAACAGATGATATATAAATGTTACTACAATTAAGGAATAATTACTTCCTTCTATACTTTCTTAAATGCACAGAATGCCTTAATGTAGTAGGTAGAACACACACTTTTTTCTTGAAAACCCCTGTTATAACACTGATGGATTACTCTACAATTTAATTTTGGCCAAAGATGTTGTCCAACCTATTAGGAATAAGATGAAGACAATGCTCCCTCAGACTCATCTTTTCTCTCTTTATAGATAGATAGATAGATAGATAGATAGATAGATAGATAGATATAGAGTATATATGGAAAATGCGTCTCTCAGCTTTGGGCATGTCTGAAGTCCTATCACAGGTCTCATAATATTTTTTATTCATTGTTTCCCTGCAAGTTTCACGGTTTCATCTGACCAAGCTGGTGTGTTTGTTTTAAACTGTGTAATGCTCTAGTTACACTACTGAAAAAGTAATGTATCAGAAACTAAAAACTAGTTCAACCCCCAAAATGATGTGTATTAAAACAAATTTAATCCACTAGAGGAAAATACACATATAGCACGTTAGAGCCACTAGACACTAAGGGGCCGAATTACGCCCTGTTTCCACACGAGCCTGATGCCCCTGTTGTCCACCTGTTTTGAGGCCGCAGACATCAATCCTCCTGATCCTATATGAATCTGCAGGAGCAGCTTTGCACAAGGAGTTCACAATAACTGCTTGTGCAATGATAAATGCCGATAGCATATGCTGTCAGCATTTATAGATGTTCGGTGGACATGATACGCTACATCGTATCATGTCTGCTCGCACTTTAGTAAATTGGTCCCATTGGGGCCTATTTATCATTGCCTCAATCTTGATGCATTCGCTGGAGTCAATACACTTGCCAGACATCGTCAGACATCGCTGCGGTGAATCTACATACGACGGCCTTATTTATTAAAAAGTCTGTTAATAAAACACGCATGTCAAGTACAGACTGATGAGCATCGGACTGTTGATAAATAAGAGTCATAGATGTCTAGGATATTTTGTTTTTTCCAACTTTATTTATACCATTTCATTACTGTCCATGAACAAGCACATTTCTCTAAAGCTAATCTTTTATTTTTCATCATGTCCAAGAAATAGCTATATTTATACATGAACAAACAATAATATCTCATAGAAAGTTATTTTCTATGTAATTGTTATACAAAAAAATATATATTATTATTTTCGATTAGTTGTAGAGCGCCAACAGATTCCGCAGCACTATATGATATTTTCACATAAATTAAAGTGTATTTGTATTTCTAGAAAACATGAATTACATGATATGCCTATCTCATGTTTTTTTGTTTTTTAAAATTAATATTAATGCTGGAATTTGCACATAATTTATATATATATATATATATATATATATATACTGTATATATATGTGTTATGTCAGAAATCTTTTGCAAACATATTTACATGTCCCTAAGTTGTGGGCCAGTTTTCTCTCTGCACCTGTGTAACCCCTCCTGATTGCAGTTTAGTTTTAAACACCACCCCTACACAGGTGTTAAAAAATGGGCTGGCATATAAGATGACATTTCTTAATGAAAATGAAATTCAAGAGAAGGAAGAAAATCACTGAAAATAGCATGACAGTAAAGAGGTGATTTTAATTTCTGCTGTATCTGATTCATGACAGTTTAATGTTAGGTAGACTATACCTTTGAGCTATTAGTTTAAGATTATATTGAATCAAACATCATTGGAATTTTAAAATCATTGTCTACAATATTACACTATTTGCTAGATTTAGAGTTTTGTCGGTAACGACCCGCGTAGCTAACGCATGCTTTTTTTTCCCTGCACCTTTTATATACCGCTGGTATTTAGAGTTCACAGAATGGCTGCGTTTTCAGTGCGTTAGGCTCCAAAAAAGGAGCGTAGAGCATAATTTACCGCCACTGCAACTCTCGATACCAGCGGTGCTTACGGACACGACCAGCTTCAAAAACGTGCTCGTGCACGATTCCCCCATAGGAAACAATGGGGCAGTTTGAGCTGAAAAAAAACCTAACACCTGCAAAAAAGCAGCGTTAAGTTCCTAACGCAGCCCCATTGTTTCCTATGGGGAAACACTTCCTAAGTCTGCACCTTACACCCTAACATGTACCCCGAGTCTAAAAACCCCTAACCTTACACTTATTAACCTCTAATCTGCCGCCCCCGCTATCGCTGACCCCTGCATATTATTATTAACCCCTAATCTGCCGCTCCGTACACCGCCGCAACCTACATTATCCCTATGTACCCCTAATCTGCTGCCCATAACACCGCCGACCCCTATATTTATTAACCCCTAATCTGCCCCCAACAACGTCGCCTCCACCTACCTACAATTATTAACCCCTAATCTGCCGACCGGACCTCACCGCTACTATAATAAATGTATTAACCCCTAATCCGCTTCACTAACCCTATAATAAATAGTATTAACCCCTAATCTGCCCTCCCTAACATCGCCGACACCTAACTTCAAGTATTAACCCCTAATCTGCCAACCGGACCTCACCGCTACTCTAATAAATTTTTTAACCCCTAAAGTTAAGTCTAACCCTAACCCTAACACCCCCCTAAGTTAAATATAATTTAAATCTAACGAAATAAATTAACTCTTATTCAATTTCTATAAAGAAGCAGAGAAGGCGCCACATAGCATAATTCTGTGAGATATACCAAGTAACAATATAGATAACTCAGATGCACTCACGTTTAGCAAAGCATCAAGATGTGATGCAGGCTGGGCATGCCGGAACCTTAGAGTTGTCCGGTAAAACTCTCCTCTCAGGCAAGATCTCCCCCAATGCCAGATGGTAATCACAGGATAATAGTGCTGTTTGATTCAGGTGTATTATCAACTCCAGCAATATCAGGTGTAGAAACCAAGCAGGAATGTCCAGACAAGCAAAGAAGCAAGTAGTATAAAATAAAAGTGTTTATTTTAACACATTTAAAAACACAGCAACACGTTTCTCAGTATCCAGTACTGTTTACTCAGGCTGATATCCTGTGATTACCATCTGGCATTGGGGGAGATCTTGCCTGAGAGGAGAGTTTTACCGGACAACTCTAAGGTTCCGGCATGCCCAGCCTGCATCACATCTTGATGCTTTGCTAAACGTGAGTGCATCTGAGTTATCTATATTGTTACTTGGTATATCTCACAGAATTATGCTATGTGGCGCCTTCTCTGATTCTTTATAGAAATTTCTTGATGTGGATGGCCTTATACCTCGAGGAGAGCTGCCAGATATCGTTATAACCTCACTTTGGATACCTTTGTGACCATTTTGTATATTCGGGACTTTTTGTACTCATGTGTGTATATAACCCTGTTATATTCATTTATAGGTTACTATTGGTTTAACTCTACCTGTGGCGAACCATTATATTGTATATATATATATATATATATATATATATATATATATATATATATATATTGATTGTACACTACCATCTGGTGACACCATTTGAGTCATATTTACTGCATACTTTATATGATAGCGCCCCTATATTATACTCAGTTTGGGTATTTTATATTGTGTTTTTGAACTCTTATTAAATAAATTATTCCTATTTAAAGCTAAATACTTACCTGTAAAATAAACCCTAATGTAGCTACAATATAAATAATAATTATATTGTAGCTATTTTAGTATTTATATTTATTTTACAGGCAACTTTGTATTTATTTTAACCAGGTACAATAGCTATTGAATAGTTAAGAACTATTTAATAGCTACCTAGTTAAAATAATTACAAAATTACCTGTAAAATAAATCCTAATCTAAGTTACAATTAAACCTAACACTACACTAGCAATAAATTAATTAAATAAATTAACTACAATTATCTACAATTAAACCTAACACTACACTATCAATAAATAAATTAAATAAAATACCTACAAATAAATACAATTAAAAAAACTAACTAAAGTACAAAAAATAAAAAAAGCTAAGTTACAAAAAATAAAAAAATTAATTACAAACATAATAAAAATATTACAACAATTTTAAGCTAATTACACCTACTCTAAGCCCCCTAATAAAATAACAAAGCCCCCCAAAATAAAAAAATGCCCTACCCTATTCTAAAATTAAAATAGAAAAGCTCTTTTACCTTTTCAGCCCTTAAAAGGGCCTTTTGCGGGGAATACCCCAAAGAATTCAGCTCTTTTGCCTGTAAAAAAAAACATACAATACCCCCCCAACATTACAACCCACCACCCACATACCCCTAATCTAACCCAAACCCTCCTTAAATAAACCTAACACTAAGCCCCTGAAGATCTTCCTACCTTGTCTTCACCATGCCAGGTATCACCGATCGCTCCAGGCTCCGAAATCTTCATCCAAGCCCAAGCGGGGGCTGGAGATCCATCATCCGGCTGAAGTCTTCTATCAAGCGACGGCTGAAGAGGTCCAGAAGAGGCTCCAAAGTCTTCATGCTATCCGGGCAGAAGAGTAGATCCAGACCGGCAACCATCTTCTTCCAAGCGGTGACAAACGGCGTCCTAAGTCTGAATGAAGGTTCCTTTAAATGACGTCATCCAAGATGGCATCCCTCGAATTCCGATTGGCTGATAGGATTCTATCAGCCAATCGGAATTAAGGTAGGAAAAATCTGATTGGCTGATGGAATCAGCCAATCAGATTCAAGTTCAATCCGATTGGCTTATCCAATCAGCCAATCAGATTGAGCTCGCATTCTATTGGCTGATCGGAACAGCCAATAGGATATGAGATCAATCTGATTGGCTGATTCAATCAGCCAATCAGATTTTCCCTACCTTAATTCCGATTGGCTGATAGAATCCTATCAGCCAATCGGAATTCGAGGGACGCCATCTTGGATGACGTCATTTAAAGGAACCTTCATTCGGACTTAGGACGTCGCAAGAAGAGGATGGATCCGCGCCGGAGGTCTTCAACATGGAGCCGCTTGTCACCGCTTGGAAGAAGATGGTTGCCGGTCTGGATCTACTCTTCTGCCCGGATAGCATGAAGACTTTGGAGCCTCTTCTGGACCTCTTCAGCCGTCGCTTGATAGAAGACTTCAGCCGGATGATGGATCTCCAGCCCCCTCTTGGGCTTGGATAAAGATTTCGGAGCCTGGAGCGATCGGTGATACCTGGCATGGTGAAGACAAGGTAGGAAGATCTTCAGGGGCTTAGTGTTAGGTTTATTTAAGGGGGGTTTGGGTTAGATTAGGGGTATGTGGGTGGTGGGTTGTAATGTTGGGGGGGTATTGTATGGTTTTTTTTTACAGGCAAAAGAGCTGAATTCTTTGGGGTATGCCCCGCAAAAGGCCCTTTTAAGGGCTGGTAAGGTAAAAGAGCTTTTCTATTTTAATTTTAGAATAGGGTAGGGCATTTTTTTATTTTGGGGGGCTTGTTATTTTATTAGGGGGCTTAGAGTAGGTGTAATTAGCTTAAATTTGTTGTAATATTTTTATTATGTTTGTAATTATTTTTTTATTTTTTGTAACTTAGCTTTTTTTATTTTTTGTACTTTAGTTAGTTTATTTAATTATTATTAATTATTTATTTGTAGGTATTTTATTTAATTTATTTATTGATAGTGTAGTGTTAGGTTTCATTGTAGATAATTGTAGGTATTTTATTTAATTAATTTATTGATAGTGTAGTGTTAGGTTTAATTGTAACTTAGGTTAGGATTTATTTTACAGGTAATTTTGTAATTATTTTAACTAGGTAGCTATTAAATAGTTATTAACTATTTAATAGCTATTGTACCTGGTTAAAATAAATACAAAGTTGCCTGTAAAATAAATATAAACCCTAAAATAGCTACAATATAATTATAATTTATATTGTAGCTATATTAGGGTTTATTTTACAGGTAAGTATTTAGTTTTAAATAGGAATAATTTATTAAAGTATAGTGTAGTGTTAGGTGTAATTGTAACTTAGGTTAGTTTTTATTTTACAGGTAAATTTCTCTTTATTTTAGCTTTAAATAGGAATAATTTATTTAATAAGAGTTAATTTATTTCGTTAGATTTAAATTATATTTAATTTAGGGGGTGTTAGGGTTAGGGTTAGACTTAGCTTTAGGGGTTAATACATTTATTAGAGTAGCGGTGAGGTCCAGTCGGCAGATTAGGGGTTAATACTTGAAGTTAGGTGTCGGCGATGTTATGGAGGGCAGATTAGGGGCTAATACTATTTATTATAAGGTTATTGAGGCGGGAGTGAGGCGGATTAGGGGTTAATACATTTATTATAGTGGCGGTGAGGTCCGGTCGGCAGATTAGGGGTTAATAATTGTAGGTAGGTGGAGGCGACGTTGGGGGCGGCAGATTAGGGGTTAATAAATATAATATAGGGGTTGGCGGTGTTAGGGGCAGCAGATTAGGGGTACATAGGGATAACGTAGGTGGCGGAGGTGTGCGGTCGGCAGATTAGGGGTTAAAAAATTTTAATAGAGTGGCGGCGATGTGGGGGGACCTCGGTTTAGGGGTACATAGGTAGTTTATGGGTGTTAGTGTACTTTAGAGCACAGTAGTTAAGAGCTTTATGAACCGGCGTTAGCCCAGAAAGCTCTTAACTCCTGACTTTTTTCTGCGGCTGGAGTTTTGTCGTTAGATTTCTAACGCTCACTTCAGCCACCACTTTAAATACCGGCGTTAGAAAGATCCCATTGAAAAGATAGGATACGCAATTGACGTAAGGGGATCTGCGGTATGGAAAAGTCGCGGCTGGAAAGTGAGCGTTAGACCCTTTCCTGACTGACTCCAAATACCAGCGGGCGGTAAAAACCAGCGTTAGGAGCCTCTAACGCTGGTTTTGACGGCTACCGCCAAACTCTAAATCTAGGCGATAGTGTCCTAATGTCATCATCAATGTTTAACTTTAATACTAATTTCACATATACATACTTTCAAAGTATAATACACAATGTAACAAATGGCACTTACAGGTTCTGATGAGTGATCAAGCAATTTGATTCGTTAGTGATAGTAGAAAATGTATATTTAAATCAGATTGGATGATGTCATAAATCATGTGATTATGCATTTCCCAATCAAAAGTTGTAGAAATTTTTTTGGAGTATTGCGTCAAATTTGGTGCGAAAAGTGTTGCATCAAATTTGGTGCGAAGTGCAGAGTGGGATTTTTATTACATGCCTTAAACATGGTGCAAAAATATTTAACCAAAAAAAAAAGTTAGCTATATTATGTTATTATTTTATGTAATTTTTATCTCTATGTGGCCTATTTATTATGGTGCAAGCGGACATGATCCGATATAGCAGATCATGTCCGCTGCACATCGATACATGCCGACAGCATACGCGCTCTGCATTTATCATTGCACCAGCCATTCTTGTGAACTGCTGGTGCAATATCGCCCCCTGCAGATTTGCGGCCAATGGGATGTCAATCAACCCGATCGTATTCGATCGGGTTGATTTCTGTTGATTTCTGTCCGCTGCCTCAGAGCAGGCAGACAGGTTATGGAGCAGCTGTCTTTTTTTCAGAACTGAAAGAAATTAATATAGAGAGATCCTAAAGCTTGCAAACCCTCAAGCTATTCCTCATAGATCCGTGTATCTCCTAAAACACAGAAGAAAAAAGAGCATCAAATAGAATAAAAGATTGGAAAGCGCTAAAAAAAGCAGGGGTTAAATGGAAATAAATAGGAATATAAGTGAAAACAAAATATTTACTATGTATCAATATATAAGGGCAATATCGGATCATGTCCGCTCGCACAATGATAATTCGGCCCCATAATTACAATAATAATTTAAAGTTGTGGCCACAACTATAAAACATACTAAGATACATACATATAGGCACAAACAGGAATCAAGGATAAAGAGTCCCAAAAGTACAACTGAAATAACAACTCTGTAAAGTATTCATAACACTGGAGCAGTTTGTTATACAGATGGGCATGCTTGGATGATAACCTAGCATGTCACTGAATTTAGCATAGTGGAGCTTACCACTACCTGGAATAATACAACAAGGTTTAGGACAAAGAGTGCGTCTGACAAATTGTCAATTATTAAAGGGACATTGGACACTAGATTTTTCTTTGCATAAATGTTTTATAGATGATCCATTTATATAGCCCATCTGGGAGTGTTTTTGTAACAATGCATAGTTTTGCTTATTTTTAAATAACAATGTGCTGATTTTCAGACTCATAACCAAGCCCCAATGTTTTATATGTATACTGATGTCTACAGACTGTCTACAGACTCTTGTTTATATAATGGGTATTTTCATATGCAGGGGGTGTCTGCCTGTCATGCTTTGCTAATAGGTGTCCCAATCTAACCTCATCAACAGTACTAAACTGGGAGCTTCTAAGTAAGTTTTTAAAATGTTTTACACTGTATTTTTAGATCAGCATCTTTGCATAGTGTCTATTACATGCAATTATATGAAAATTGGTTTATACTAACTGTCCTTTACAACTCATTTATACCTGCTGTTCTTATTTGTGTTTGTATAACAGGATAGGAGTGGCTAAGTATTATGGACATGGGCAAACTACAGAATGGGAGTTGGACCCAGTTGTATATAAAAAGTGGATATTGAACTAAGATACACTTTTTGGCACACTAATGTGATGAGTTTTTTTTAAATTTGTATAAAATTCATAACGCATTTGTGAATTTTCTATTAATTAACAGTTAAAGTATGTAAAGTTACTTTTGTAAGTTTTTAATATATGTATTTATAACATTTATTTACAAAATACATTGAGTATTAAACTGAAAGCCAATATATAGCTAAACAGTAATATAGAATGGGTGCAAACTAAATAAGGGATGATCAAGTTACATTGGAAACTTTAAAACAGGTTAGGTGGCACTTTGGCCATACAAGTAGGTTTCTTTATATTTACATTATATAGGGGTTGCTCTATTTTAAATTATGCATACAAAGCCAGGATACAAATGCATCTACCCAAGTGAAGTTGCAGTTAACATGTTTTACAATACATTTTCGTTAAATATTTATAGACGTCACATAAAACTTAAGGCGTTAAATCATTTTAAGCAATAACCTTTTAAAATGTTATTGAAAAAAATATATTTTTTCCATGCACAATACCTGATTGCAAATACATTTTAACCCTTTGGATGCCAGAGAGGGCTGCAGCACATTAAAAAATCAAAGTTTTATAAGTCAGTTTGTCAAGCGAGGATAATGCTACCTTGTCAGTTACTTTTGGCTCAAACTCAAAAAAGTGTTGTGTTAAAAAAAATAGGAGGAAAATGGCATAAATATGATTTCTCAATCTCTTAATTGAAAAAGGGCAATCTTCAGAACGCACCTTAATAAGATGAATTGGATATGTGTGATAAGTAGGTGATTTAGAGCAGAGTTCTGCATTATCGTCTGGCAGATTCACAAGAGAGTAATAACTGAATTGAAGCTTTAAGTAAGCTCTTGGCTACATTTGTAATTTAAGTTCCAAAGGAATGAATACTCAGTACTTAGTTAAGCTACAAATATTCAAAATGAACAAATTACATTATCTATTTAAGTTTTACCCCCACCCCCCCAAATAACAAAACTACATAAGTAGATTGTTGCTTCTGAACTATACAAATAAAATCTACATCTAACCTAATTGGTAGTTTACTATAATTTGACCAGTTAAGTCACACATAATAATAGAAATGCCTATGTTTAACAGATTTTTTAATAATTTTAATACAATTTTACATATAATTTCTAGATATTTTTCAGCGTTTCATTTTTCAGTGATGCTAATAGATTCCAAAAGGTTCTGGGTCTGGAGCTAAACAAAAGCCCAACATAAAATTTGAGGATTCTTATTTTCTTATTTATATATATATATATATATATATATATATATACATATATATATAATATTAATAATGTAGCTGCAAGCCACTGTTGTGAATGTAATTGGACTTTGCATTCACGAAGATGTAATCTTGTTTGACAGCGCTTCACCTAGGACCGTTTCTTTTTAAAAAACACATTCAAGAAGGCACAATTTCATTTGAACATGTTCTTTGAAAATATAATATTGCAATGGGCGGTTTCACATTTTACAGTTTTAGTACTATTAAAGTCCAGAGTTTAAGACAATGTCATAAGTCTATCTTATAGAAACGCATACGCCTAGATTACGAGTATTGCGTTAGCCTTAAAAAGCAGCGTTGAGAGGTCCCAACGCTGCTTTTTAATGCCCGCTGGTATTACGAGTCTGACAGGTACAGGTGTATCGCTCACTTTTCTTCCGCGACTCGAGGCTACCGCAAATCCCCTTACGTCAATTGCGTATCCTATCTTTTTAATGGGATTTGCCTAACGCTGGTATTATGAGTCTTGGAAGAAGTGAGCGGTAGACCCTCTCCTGTCAAGACTTCTACCGCATTTAAAAGTCAGTAGCAAAGAGTTTTATGGGCTAACGCCGGAACATAAAGCTCTTAACTAAAGTGCTAAAAGTACACTAAAACCCATAAACTACCTATTAACCCCTAAACCGAGCCCCCCCCCCCCACATCGGAAACACTTTAATAAATATATTAACCCCTAATCTGCCGATCGTACATCACCACCACTTTAATAAATATATTAACCCCTAAACTGCCACACTCCCACCTCACAAACACTAGTTAAATTTTATTAACCCCTAATCTGCCATCCCTAACATCGCCGACACCTACTTACATTTATTAACCCCTAATCTGCCACCCCCAACATCACTGCTACTATATTAAAGGCATTAACCCCTAAACCAAAGTCTAAAGCTAACCCTAACCCCCCCAACTGAAATATATTTTAAAATAATCTAAATAAAATTACTACAATTAACTAAATTAATCCTATTTAAAACTAAATATTTACCTATAAAATAAACCCTAAGCTAGCTACAATATAACTAATAGTTACATTGTATCTAGCTTAGGGTTTAGATTTATTTTACAGGCAACTTTGTATTAATTTTAACTAGGTAGAATAGTTATTAAATAGTTATTAACTATTTAATAACTACCTAGCTAAAATAAATACAAAAGTACCTGTAAAATAAACCATAACCTAAGTTACAATTACACCTAACACTACACTATAATTAAACTAATTACCTAAACTACCTACAATTAATTACAATTAAATTAAATAAACTAAATTACGAAGAAAAAACCCCACTAAATTACAGAAAAAAAAAGAATTACAAGAATTTTAAACTAATTACACCTAATCTAATCCCCCTAATAAAATAAAAAAGCCCCCCAAAATAATAAAATTCCCTACCCTACACTAAATTACAAATAGCCCTTAAAATGGCATTTTGCGGGGCATTGCCCCAAAGTAATCAGCTCTTTCACCTGTAAAAAAAAATACAATACCCCCCAACATTAAAACCCACCACCCACACACTCAACCCTACTCTAAAATCCACCCAATCCCCCCTTAAAAAAACCTAACACTACCCCCCTGAAGATCTCCCTACCTTGAGCCGTCTTCACCCAGCCGGGCACAAGTGGACCTCCAGAGGGGCAGAAGTCTTCATCCGATCCAGGCAGAAGAGGTCCTCCAAGCGGCAGAAGTCTTCATCCAGGCGGCATCTTCTATCTTCATCCATCCGGAGTGGAGCGGATCCATCTTCAATCCAGCCGACGCGGAGCCATCCTCTTCCATCGACGTCCCAACGAAGAATGAAGGTTCCTTTAAATGACATCATCCAAGATGGCGTCCCTTGAATTCCGATTGGCTGATAGGATTCTATCAGCCAATCGGAATTAAGGTAGGAAAAATCCTATTGGCTGATCCAATCAGCCAATAGGATTGAGCTTGCATTCTATTGGCTGATTGGAACAGCCAATAGAATGTGAGCTTAATCCTATTGACTGATCCAATCAGCCAATAGGATTGAACTTCAATCCTATTGGCTGATTGGATCAGCCAATAGGATTTTTCCTACCTTAATTCCGATTGGCTGAATCCTATCAGCCAATCGGAATTCAAGGGATGCCATATTGGATGACGTCATTTAAAGGAACCTTCATTCTTCGTTAGGACTTCGTTTGAAGAGGATGGCTCCGCGTCGGCTGGATTGAAGATGGATCCGCTCCATTCCGAATGGATGAAGATAGAAGATGCCGCCTGGATGAAGACTTCTGCCGCTTGGAGGACCTCTTCTGCCCGGATCGGATGAAGACTTCTGACCCTCTGGAGGTCCACTTGTGCCCGGCTGGGTGAAGACGGCTCAAGGTAGGGAGATCTTCAGGGGGTAGTGTTATTTTAAGGGGGGATTGGGTGGGTTTTAGAGTAGGGTTGGGTGTGTGGGTGGTGGGTTTTAATGTTGGGGGGGTATTGTATTTTTTTTACAGGTGAAAGAGCTGATTACTTTGGGGCAATGTCCCGCAAAAGGCCCTTTTAAGGGCTATTTTTAATTTAGTGTAGGGTAGGGAATTTTATTATTTTGGGGGGCTTTTTTATTTTATTAGGGGGATTAGATTAAGTGTAATTAGTTTAAAATTCTTGTAATTCTTTTTTTTCAGTAATTTAGTGTGTTTTTTTCGTAATTTAGTTTATTTAATTTAATTGTAATTAATTGTAGGTAGTTTAGTAAATTAATTTAATTATAGTGTAGAGTTAGGTGTAATTGTAACTTAGGTTAGGATTTATTTTACAGGTATTTTTGTCTTTATTTTAACTAGGAAGTTATTAAACAGTTAATAACTATTTAATAACTATTGTACCTAGTTAAAATAAATACAAAGTTGCTTGTAAAATAAATATAAATCCTAAGCTAGCTACAATGTAACTATTAGTTATTTTGTAGCTACGTTAGGGTTTATTTTATCGGTAAGTATTTGGTTTTAAATAGGATTAATTTATTTAATGATGGTAAATTTATTTCGTTTAATTTAAATTATATTTAAGTTAAAGAGGTGTTGGGGTTAGGGTTAGGGGTTAATAAATTTATAATAGTGGCGGCGACGTTGGCGGCGGCAGATTAGCGGTTAATAAATTTAATATAGTGTCGGAGATGTTGGGGGCAGTAGATTAGGGGTTCATAGGGATAATGTAGGTGTCCGGGGCAGCAGATTAGGGGTTAATAAGTGTAAGATTAGGGGTGTTTAGACTCGGGGGTTCATTTTAGGGTGTTAGGTGTAGACATAGATTTATTTTCCCCATAGGAAACAATGGGGCTGCGTTAGGAGCTGAACACTGCTTTTTTGCAAGTGTTAGTTTTTTTTTCAGCCAGCTCAGCCCCATTGTTTCCTATGGGGAAATCGTGCATGAGCACGTTTTGCTAGCTCACCGCTGATTTAAGCAATGCTGTATTGAGGTGAGATGTGGAGCTATATTTTGCTCTACGCTCACCTTTTTGTGGCTAACGCCAGGTTTAAAAAAACCTGTAATACCAGCGTTGTCTTAACGGAGCGGTGGGAAAAAAAGGCTTGTTAGCCCCGCAACCCTTACTGACAAAAACTCATAATCTAGCCGATAGTCTTTTTCTTGTTCTCAGATGTATTTGACATGAAAACCAGAAAATGTTGCTTTTAAATCAATATTAAAAGTGATAATATAGTGATTAAGCAAACATGCCCATTATGTCAATCATGCCTAGATACAAATGGCATTCAGTTAGTTTAGCAGTGGTGAGGATGGAATCAGATTTAAAAAGGTTCCTTTCAAACTCACAATTGTGCAATTCTGGCCGGTTATGAAGACATAATTGGAAATAGTTACAATCATGACAATGTGAATGTGACTTAGGGCCTAATGATCAAAACTTTGCTGGTATGAAGAGAAACCACAGAATTTTGAGGGGATTTTTTTAGACCTTATATTATAATGTAGGCGTCTCTTCATCACAACCAAGATTCTGCATAACTAGTGATGTCGCGAATAGTTCGCCGGCAAATAGTTCCCGGTGAACATAGCTTGTTCGCGTTCGCCGCGGCGGGCGAACATATGCGATGTTCGATCCGCCCCCTATTCGTCATCATTGAGTAATACTTTGACCCTGTACCTCACAGTCAGAAGACACATTCCAGCCAATCAGCAGCAGACCCTCCCTCCCAGACCCTCCTACCTCCTGGACAGCATCCATTTTAGATTAATTCGGAAGCTGCATTCTTAGTGAGAGGAGGGACAGTGTAGCTGCTGCTGATTTAATAGGGAAATCGATAGCTAGGCTAATGTATTCAGTATCCACTACAGTCCTGAAGGACTCATCTGATCTCTGCTGTAAGGACAGCACCCCAAAAAGCCCTTTTTAGGGCTAGAACATCAGTCTGCTTTTTTTTTTTTCCTGTGTAATCTAATTGCAGTTGCCTGCCTGCCAGCGTGTGTGTCAGGCTCAGAGCGTATACTGTGCCCACTTCCCCAGTGCCACCACTCATATCTGATGTAACAGTAGTGTAGATTTAAAAAAACAACACTTTTTTGACTGTGTTAAATAATAGCAGTCAGTTTCCTTCACACGTGTGCGTTTCAGTGCCTGCCTGCCAGGGCACAGTGTCACCCCAGTGCAACTCATATCTGGTGTAACAGTAGTGTAGATTTAAAAAAAAAAAAAACTTTTTTGACTGTGTTAAATAATAGCAGTCAGTTTCCTTCACACGTGTGCGTTTCAGTGCCTGCCTGCCTGCCAGGGCACAGTGTCACCCCACTGCAACTCATATCTGGTGTAACAGTAGTGTACATTTAACTTTTTTGACTGTGTTAAATAATAGCAGTCAGTTTCCTTCACACTAATAATAATAAAGGAATTATCTATCTTTTAAAACAATAAAAATTCTGGTGTAGACTGTCCCATTAAACGGGGAGTTTTGGTCTGTCACTGTGAAGCGGGCGTAACCCTTACACTACCTGATCGATACAACATCATACCTGATGTTTTAAAGCACGTTATTCCAAACAATTTAGGAATGTTAGGTGATTTATGCCCTTTATGGATTAAAACCAGACTCTGTAATTTTCCATGGGAGTTTCCCCCTCCGGCATGCCACAGTCCAGGTGTTAGTACCCTTGAAACAACTTTTCCATCACTATTGTGGCCAGAAAGAGTCCCTGTGGGTTTTAAAATTCGCCTTCCTATTAAAGTCTACGGCGGTTCGCATGGTTCGCCCGTTCGCGAACAGTTGCGGAAGTTCATGTTCGCCGTTCGCGAACGCAAAATTTTAGGTTCACGACATAACTATGCATAACACATTAAAAAGCTCTCAAGTTAAAATCTGCATTTTTAAGATACTTTGAGGGACCTCGCTGTACTGACAAGATTTGTTAGAGCATATCTGTTGAGCAGAGAGCTTTAGATCATCGGGCCCTTAGAAACAAGCATTAACAGAAAGAGATTGTTACACATCATTTTTAGCTATTGGAGTCCTGATCTCACTTTTCCTGCAGACCCCCTTAGCTGTATGGTATATCACATACTCAATACATATAAATATGTTGATGAACATATACACATATAAATATGTGCCCTGGCCACTGCACAGCCACCTGATCGGGCTGATTGAAAACCCCTGATAGTGGCTGCGAATCTGCAGAGGGCGGCATTGCACAAGCAGTTCACTAGAACTGCTAGTGCAATGTTAAATGCCAACAGCGTATGCTGTCTGCATTCAACGATGTCTGTGAGACATGATACGCTACAGAATATCATGTCGGTTACATATTTATAAATCAGCCCCTATGTGTGCAAATAATCCTCTAAAATATATCCTGTAGACATTTCAGAGTATCTTGCAAATCTGCAACAAAATAGAATTACAGCTTTTTGGTAAAGCCCATTATTCTACTGTTTTCAGAAAAAGAAAAGAGTCTTTTAAAGAAAAAAATACAGTCCCTACAGTCTAACATGGTGAAGGTTCACTGATATTTTGGGGTTCTTTGCTGTTTCAGGCACTGAATGTCTTAACTGTATGCATGGCATTATAAGACTAACAAATAATGATGTGGTGCAATGTAAGGCCCAGTGTCAGAAAGTTGGGTCTCCGGCAGAGGTTATGGATTTTACAGCAGGACAATGACCCAAAGCACCCAGAAATGGTTTAAGACAAAGAGCTGCAGAGTACTTATCTGGCCAGTAATGAGTCCAGATCTCAATCCCATAGAGCATGGGTTGTCCAACCTTTCAGACCTCAGGGACCACTAAACTCTCAATTTTGAATCCCGTGGACCACTAACAGGATTTTTTTTAAAAGGTACAAACCTCTATAATGTATATATATACACACACATACTGTACATAACTAGTATAACCATAGCTAAGTTTACATTATGTATATATTTACACATTTTTAAGAATTACTTTTTGGAATTAACTAACTGAATGACAGAACTGAGAGAATACTTCCAAATGACAGATGAAGGCTGAGTGCCAACTTTTGAGCTGGAAAAAGAAAGGCAGAAAGTGGGAAAAAAAGAATTGTGTTTAAAAGGACCACACGACTTCCAAGTTACCTACCCAGTTAGGAATTATTCAAAAATACTTATGATCATGGACAGACATTGTAGTCATACATTAAGTTTATATCAGAAAGCTCTCAATATGGATGTGAGCTAACCACGACTGATGTTACTGGCAATTACTATAATACTGGTTGGATGGCAATTACTGGAATTCAGTTGGAATGACTTTGTGCGCGGGAAAATAATTAGAATGAAAAATAATTAATATATCATTTTAAAAAAAGAAGATGGAGGGGAGGAAGACAAACAGTGATGTAATTCCATCTGAAGGAATTAGGAAAACTACTACAAAGAAACAGGTAAAGGGAAGAAAATAAATGAAATATGAGAAAAAACATTTTTAAGATTTTCTTTTTTTATATACTTTAATTCCACTATTTCAAGCCAAGACTATACCAATTTCTGCTGGCTTTAGATTGAAAGCATCTTCCTCTAAACAGCGTGCCAGGCGGGAGGAGTTTAAAATACAATCTAGCTACGCAAGTTGCGTAGTACTACACAACATGCATAGGGAGATTGTAATTTAACCCCTCCTCCGTTGGTTTTCACTGATGTCCAGCCAGGCACTGTAGGGAGTTGTGGTGAGACGGGGTGACACCATCAGAGGAGATCAATTCCTGCTTGATGGTGTCAAGGACCACCAACATCTTCTCGTGGACCACCAGTGATCCATGGACCACTGGTTGGCGGCCGCTGCCATAGAGCACATGTGGAGAGATCTCAAAACAGCAGTTGGGAAAAGGAAACCTTCCAATCTGAGAGAACTGGAGCAGTTGGCGAAAGAAGAGTGGTCCAAAATTTTAAGTAGAGAGGTGTAAAAACTCATTGATGGTTACAGGAAGCAATTTATTTCAGTTATTTTTTCTATGGGGTGTGCTATCAAATATTTAATTGAGGGTGCCAATAATTTTGTCCACTCAATTTTTGGAGTTTTGCGTGGAATGTGTCAGATTTGGCTTTTTTATCCACTTTTTCTGTGTCAAACCAATACAAACAATAGAAATAAACATGAGAATGCCTAAACATTTCTAATTGCAACAATTTTCTGGGGCGAAGTGGTATATTATCTGACAGAAATACAGGGGTGCCAATATTTTTGGCCATGACTGTGTATAGAAATATATATTAACAATAAAAAGTGCATTGTTCTGTATGTGAAGAACATTGTAATGTAATGCTAAAGTCAGGTTAGCTAGCAAATATAGGGGTTTTTTTCAGTTTCAGCTCTCCATTGACTTCTATTGGGAGAAGTTAACACGGTCACAATAATTTGTTAGCATGCATGGGTTTTTGTTCACAGATAAACTTTTTTACTTTCAACTCATAATACGAGCACAACCTGATGTGCGCAAAAAAGCTTCAGTCTAGCAAAGTTTACACTTGAGTGGGATCGTAAATTGCACCCCACTCGTAATCTAGACCAAAGGCAGGAGACCTACCAGTCCCAGCAATGCCCCCCACAGCAATATATATTAATATTATAATGCTTTAACTTTTTAACTCTAAACTAGTAAAGAAAAAACAAAATTTATGCTTACCTGATAAATTTCTTTCTCTTGTGGTGTATCCAGTCCACAGGTTCATCCATTACTTGTGGGATATTCTCCTTCCCAACAGGAAGTTGCAAGAAGACACCCACAGCAGAGCTGTCTATATAGCTCCTCCCCTAACTGCCACCCCCAGTCATTCGACCGAAGACAAGCAAGAAAAAGGAGAAACTATAGGGTGCAATGGTGACTGTAGTTTAAAAATAAAAAACACCTGCCTTAAAATGACAGGACGGGCCATGGACTGGATACACCACAAGAGAAAGAAATTTATCAGGTAAGCATAAATTTTGTTTTCTCTTGTAAGGTGTATCCAGTCCACGGGTTCATCCATTACTTGTGGGATACCAATACCAAAGCTTTAGGACACGGATGAAGGGAGGGACAAGGCAGGAACTTAAACGGAAGGCACCACTGCCTGCAAGACCTTTCTCCCAAAAATAGCCTCAGAGGAAGCAAAAGTATCAAATTTGTAGAATTTAGAAAAAGTATGAAGCGAAGACCAAGTCGCCGCCTTACAAATCTGTTCAACAGAGGCCTCATTTTTAAAAGCCCATGTGGAAGCTACCGCTCTAGTGAAATGAGCTGTAATACTTTCAGGAGGCTGCTGGCCAGCAGTCTCATAAGCTAAGCGGATTATGCTTCTCAGCCAAAAAGAAAGAGAAGATGCCGAAGTCTTTTGGCCTCTCCTCTGTCCAGAGTAGACAACAAACAATGCAGATGTTTGACGAAAATCCTTAGTAGCTTGTAAATAAAACTTTAAAGCACGAACCACGTCAAGATTGTGTAACAGACGTTCCTTCTTTGAAGAAGTATAAGGACACAGTGACGGAACAACAATCTCCTGATTGATATTCTTATTAGATACCACCTTAGGAAGAAACCCAGGTTTGGTACGCAAAACTACCTTATCTGCATGGAAGATCAGATAAGGGGAATCACACTGTAAGGCAGATAACTCTGAAACTCTATGAACCGAAGAGATAGCTACCAAAAACAGAACTTTCCAAGATAAAAGCTTGATATCTATGGAATGCAGAGGTTCAAACGGAACCCCTTGAAGAACTTTAAGAACTAAATTTAAACTTCATGGTGGAGCAACAGGTTTAAACACAGGCTTGATTCTAACTAAAGCCTGACAAAACGCCTGAATGTCTGGAACATCTACCAGACGCTTGTGTAGAAGAATAGACAGAGCAGAAATCGGGCCCTTTAGGGAACTAGCTGACAATCCCATCTCCAATCCTTCTTGGAGAAAGGATAATATCCTAGGAATCCTTACTTTACTCCATGAGTAACCCTTAGATTCACACCAATGAAGATATTTATACCATATCTTATGATAGATTTTCCTGGTGACAGGCTTTCGAGCCTGAATTAAGGTATCAATGACCGACTCGGAGAAACCACGTTTTGACAAAATCAAGCATTCAATCTCCAAGCAGTCAGCCGCAGAGAAATTAGATTTGGATGTTTGAATGGACCTTGGAGTAGAAGGTCCTGCCTCAGCGGCAGAGACCATGGTGGAAGGGATGACATGTCCACCAGATCTGCATACCAAGTCCTGCGTGGCCATGCAGGTGCTATCAAAATCACCGAAACTCTCTCCTGCTTGATCTTGGCAATCAGACGAGGGAGGAGAGGAAATGGTGGGAACACATAAGCCAGGCTGAAGGACCAGGGCGCTGCTAGAGCATCTATCAGTGCTGCCTGGGGATACCTTGACCTGGACCCGTAACAAGGAAGCTTGGCATTCTGACGAGACACCATCAGATCCAGTTCTGGTTTGCCCCATAGTTGAATCAGCTGTGCAAATACCTCCGGATGGAGCTCCCACTCCCCCGGATGAAAAGTCTGCCTTCCAGTTCTCTACTCCTGGGATATGGATAGCTGAGAGATGGCAAGAGTGAACCTCTGCCCATTGAATTATCTTTGAAACCTCCAACATTGCCAGGGGGCTTCTTGTCCCCCCCTGATGGTTGATATAGGCTACAGTCGTGATATTGTCCGACTGAAATCTGATGAACCTGACTGCAGCTAGTTGAGGCCAAGCCTGAAGAGCATTGAATATCGCTCTCAGTTCCAGAATGTTTATCGGAAGGAGGGCTTCCTCCTGATTCCATGAACCCTGAGCCTTCAGGGAGTTCCAGACCGCACCCCAGCCCAGAAGGCTGGCATCTGTCATCACTATAGTCCACTATAGTCCACTATAGTACATCTCAGACCACTGCAAAGTTGCAGTGGTCTGAGATGTAGGCGGGCAAACGGAACTATGTCCATTGCTGCTACCGTTAGGCCGATTACTTCCATACACTGAGCCACTGACGGCCGAGAAGTGGAATGAAGAGCACAGCAGGAAGTTAGAAGCTTTGATAATCTGACCTCTGTCAGAAAAATTCTCATTTCTACTGAATCCATCAGTGTTCCTAGGAAGGAAACTCTTGTGAGAGGGGAGAGAGAACTCTTTTCTTTGTTCACCTTCCCCCAGTGAGACCTCAGAAAGGCCAGAACAATGTCCATATGGGACTTGGTGATTTGAAAAGTCGACGCCTGTATCAGAATGTCATCTAGGTAAGGAGCCACTGCTATGCCCCGTGGTCAGTAGGGACCCTAGAACCTTCGTAAAGATTCTTGGTGCCGTGGCTAACCCGAAGGGAAGAGCCACAAACTGGTAATGCCTGTCTAAGAAGGCAAACGTGAGAAACTGATGATGATATTTGTGAATCAGAATGTGGAGATAAACATCCTTTAAGTCCACGGTAGTCATATATTGACCCTCCTGGATCATAGGGAGGATGGTTCGGATAGTCTCCATCTTGAAGGATAGGACCGTGAGAAATTTGTTTAGGATCTTGAGATCCAAGATTGGTCTGAAAGTTCCCTCTTTTTTGGGAACTATAAACAGATTTGAATAGAAGCCCTGCCCCTGTTCCTCCCTTGGAACGGGGTGGATCACTCCCATAACTAGTAGGTCTTGAACACAACATAAGAATGCCTCTCTCTTTATCTGGTTTACAGATAATTGTGAGAGCTGAAATCTCCCCTTGGGAGATGAAGCTTTGAAGTCCAGAAGATATCCCTGGGAAACAATCTCTAATGCCCAGGGATCCTGGACGTCTCTTGCCCAAGCCTGGGCGAAGAGGGAAAGTCTGCCCCCTACTAGATCCTGTCCCGGATCGGGGGCTACTCCTTCATGCTGTCTTAGAGGCAGCCGCAGGTTTCTTGGCCTGCTTCCCCTTTTTCCACGCCTGGTTAGGTCTCCAGACTGGTTTGGACTGGGCGAAATTTCCCTCTTGTTTTGCATTAGAGGAAACTGAAGCTGCGCCACTCATGAAGTTTCGAAAGGAACGAAAATTATTCTGTTTGGTCCTTAACTTATTGGACCTATCCTGAGGAAGGGCGTGACCTTTTCCTCCAGTAATATCAGAAATGATCTCCTTCAGACCAGGCCCGAATAGGGTCTGTCCCTTGAAGGGGATGTTAAGAAGCTTAGACTTTGAAGTAACGTCTGCTGACCAGGACTTAAGCCATAGCACCCTACGTGCCAAAATGGCAAAACCTGAATTCTTAGTCGTTAGCTTGGCTAAATGAAAAATGGCGTCAGAAATAAAGGAGTTAGCTAACTTAAGAGCTTTAATTCTGTCTAGAATATCATCTAGTGGGGTCTCCACCTGTAGAGCCTCCTCAAGAGACTCAAACCAAAAAGCCGCTGCAGCAGTAACTGGGGCAATGCATGCAAGATGCTGGAGAATAAAATCTTGATGTATAAAAATTTTCTTAAGGAGACCCTCCAATTTTTTATCCATAGGATCTAGGAAAGCACAACTGTCCTCGGCAAGGATAGTTGTACGCTTAGCTAGGGTAGAGACTGCTCCCTCCACCTTAGGAACCGTCTGCCACGAGTCCCGTATGGCGGCATCTATGGGAAACATCTTTTTGAAAGCAGGAGGGGGAGAGAACGGCACACCTGGTCTATCCCATTCCTTAGTAATAATTTCCGAAAACCTCTTAGGGACTGGAAAAGCATCAGTGTAAACAGGCACTGCAAAGTATTTGTCCATTTTACACAATTTCTCTGGAACCACAATGGGGTCACAGTCATCCAGAGTCGCTAAAACCTCCCTAAGCAATAAGCGGAGGTGTTCAAGCTTAAATTTAAACGCTGTCATTTCAGAATCAGACTGAAGTAACGCCTTCCTTGAGTCTGAAATGTCACCCACAGATAGAAGCTCACCTGCCTCGGCTTCTGAGCATTGTGAGGGTATATCGGACGCAGGCATTAAAGCGTCAGAAAGCTCTGTATTAGTTCTAGCCCCAGAGCTGTCTTGCTTTCCTTGTAACCCTGGCAGTTTGGAGAATACCTCTGAGAGGGTAGCATTCATAACTGCCGCCATGTCATGTAAGGTAAAAGAATTAGACGCGCTAGATGTACTTGGCGTCACTTGAGCGGGAGTTATAGGTTCTGACACATCGGGAGAGCTAGATGGCATAATCTCCCTCTTTTCAGTCAGAGAATCCCCTGGAGATAAATCTTTAAGCGCCATAATATGGTCTTTATAGTTTATAGAAATATCAGTACATTTGGTACACATTCTAAGAGGGGGTTCCACCATGGCTTCCGAACATATTGAACAAGGAGTTTCCTCTATGTCAGACATGTTTAACAGACTAGTAATGAGACAAGCAAGCTTGGAAAACACTTTAATAAAGGTGATACAGCAATTAAACAAAAACGTTACTGTGCCTTTAAGAGAAAAAAACTAGCACTTAAACTGCAAAACAGTGTAAAAATACAGTAAAGTCTTTGAAATTTTTACAGTGTGTGTAAGGGACTAAAGCAACATTGCACCCACTTGCAAATGGATGATTAACCCCTTAGGCCCCAAACCGGATTGAAAAACATTAAAAAAACGTTAAAAGTCAATTGAGCACCTTGCCACAGCTCTGCTGAGGCTCCTACCTGCCCTCAAAAACGATTTTGTGCAGAAATAACCCCTTTGAAATGGTCCTCAGATGCCAGAGGACTCCTCTAGGGAAGCTGGATGTCTCAGTCTGAATTAAAACTGCACAGTTATAGCACTAAAAGAGGCCCCTCCCACCATGTACTGGATGCCAGAGGGGCCTTAAGAAAATACTCCTAGGAGTATCTGACTAGCCATGTAGAAACTAGGCCCCAAATAAAGACTTATCTCCCTCAGAGAAAAAAAACGTCCTATTTATGAAATCATGTAAACGTTTTGTCACTAAGTAATATGATTATTAGCATGAGTATTACCCTTTTTTGTAAGCATGATCCCAGTCGCTGTTAAATCACTGCATCAGGCTTACCTCAAATACACAAGGCTCTGTCAGCATTTTCTAGAACTTATTCATCTCTCTAGAAATAAAAATACTGAACATACCTCAAAGCAGGTAATCTGCAGACCGTTCCCCCAACTGAAGTTTTCCCATATTCTTCAGTTATGTGTGAGAACAGCAATGGACCTTAGTTACAAACCGCTAAGATCATCAAACCTCCAGGCAGAATTCTTCTTCTAATTTCTGCCTGAGAGTAAAACAGTACAACGCCGGTATCGTTTAAAAATAACAAACTCTTGATTGAAGGTAAAACTACACTAAGTCACCACATATCTCTTGATACTTCCTTTCTTGTCGAGAATTGCAAGAGAATGACTGGGGGTGGCAGTTAGGGGAGGAGCTATATAGACAGCTCTGCTGTGGATGTCCTCTTGTAACCTCCTGTTGGGAAGGAGAATATCCCACAAGTAATGGATGAACCCGTGGACTGGATACACCTTACAAGAGAAATTATAAATCTCTGGTCCCTAGATCGAAAAATAATGCAGGATGTGCTGTTACACTGCAATGCATGAAAAAATCCCATTCTGCACACAAAGGGTTTATTCCAACAACAAATGACAGAGGCACACACAACTGCACTGTTCAGAAGCTAAAGTAAAAGTGATTAAAGATGGCTGATGTTCACTTAGACTCCCACCTCCCTATGCTGGGCTAAAATTTGGTTTTGACAATCCTGTTTGTTTAATCCATGATTTGCTGGCCCTTACATCAATAATTTTGTATTGCTCTGTCAGAATTGGACATAAGAAGTTGTACACGTGAATGGTCAGACCGCCTGCACATCACTGAAAATGAATAAGCTGACCTTTTTTGCCACTAAAAGTGCTGAAAAATTAAACAGATGCAGCTAACAAACATGAAAAAATGTCCTTACTTGCCCATTTCAGTCACTAGTCTATTCTACTAGTTGTCATGTGGACAAATGGGCCAAAATTCAGATGAATACAACTTTCATCTTACCACTTGTACTTTGGGTCTCTATTATCTAACAAACATGACAAAACTATGAATTTATTAATATGAAGAAAAAAAATTAGCATAACACATTTGTTTACCATGTTAGAAATTTGATAACACCATCATGGTTAAAACAGGTTGGAGAATTGCAAAAAAAAAACATTGTGTCATAAAATATTTCAATATCTTTTTGCTAATTGTTTTTGTATCCTCACAAATATAAAATATAATAAGACTAACTTTAAAACATTAAAAGACAGTGGGCCCATGTACCAAGCGCCGTGCAGATAACGTTCTCAACCCTGTACATCCGCTGCCCGTACGTAGCATTGCACTTGAGGGCCTGTTAACCACACAAAGAGGTGGCTGAGAGTGTAAGAAGCAGCGGTCTGAAGACTACTGCTTTTTACATTGCGGGAAGCAGGCTTGCACACCGAAATGGCTCAAAAACAGCTTACGCTGCTTAGTACATGGAGCCCTGTATCTTAAAGGGATACTAAACCCACATTTTTTCTTTCGTGATTCAGATAGAGCATGTAATTTTAAGCAACTTTCTAATTTACTCCTAAAATCATTTTTTCTTTGTTCTCTTGCTATCTTTCGGCTAGATTACGAGTTTTGCGTTATGGCTCATACCGCTGCTTTTTCACTACCGCTGCTATTACGAGTTTTGTAGGTATAGCTGTACCGCACACCTTTTTGGCCGTAATGCAACGTAACTACCGCACCATTCAAAAAGTCCTTTTTCAATGGGACTTCCATAGCGCCGGTATTACGAGTTTTGCCTGGGAGGCCAAAAAGTGAGCGGTACAGCCTACCGCCATCTAAAGTCAGTAGTTATGAGTTTTATGCTACAAAGCTGTAGCATAAAACTCATAACTAAAGTGTTGCAAAGTACACTAACACCCATAAACTACCTATTAACCCCTAAACCGAGGCCCTCCCGTACCGCAAACACTAAAATAAAATTATTAACCCCTAATCTGCCGCTCCGGACATCACCCCTACTATAATAAACATATTAACCCCTAAATCCCCGCACTCCGGCACCGCAAACACTAGTTAAATATTATTAACCCCTAATCTGCTGCCCCCAATGTCGCCACCAACTACATAAATGTATTAACCCCTAATCTGCCACCCCCAATGTCGCTGCCGCCACTATACTAAAGTTATTAACCCCTAAACCTCTGGCCTCCCACATCACTAAGACTAAATAAATATATTAACCCCTAAACCTTACCCTAAGACTAACCCTAACACCCCTAACTTTAATACAAAATCTAAATAAAATTACTATTATTACCTAAATAATTCCTAATTAAAACTAAATACTTACCTGTAAAATAAACCCTAAGCTAGCTACAATATAACTAAAGGTTACATTGTAGCTATCTTAGGTTTTATTTTTATTTCACAGCTAAGTTTGTATTTATTTTAACTAAATTACAAAAAAAATAAACACTAAATTACACAAAATAAAAAAGAAATTATCAGCACTTGTTTATTGGTGGATGAATTTATCCACCAATCAGCAAGAACAACCCAGGTTGTTCACCAAAAATAGTCTGGCATCTAAACTTACATTTTTGCTTTTCAGATAAAGATACCAAGAGAATGAAGAACAGTAAATAGGAGTAATTTAGAAAGTTTCTTAAAATGGCATGTTCTATCTGAATCACAAAAGAAAAAAAATAGATTCAGTGTCCCTTTAAAGTGGCATGAGACCCAAATTCTTTTACTTTTTCGTGATTCAGGTATTCAGCATACAATTTCAAACAACTTTCCAATTTACTTATATTATCTAATTTGCTTTATTCTTGTTGTATCATTTGTTGAAAAACATACCTAAGTAGACCCAGGAGCAGCAATGCACTACTGGGAGCTAGCTGCTGATTGATTGCTGCAAAAATATGCCTTTTGTCATTGACTTACCAGATGTGTTCAACTACCTCCCAGTAGTGCATTGCTGCTATTTCACTAACAAAGAAACAAAGAAAATTTGATAATAAAAGTAAATTGGAAAGTTGTTTAAAAGTATATGCTCTATTTAAATCACAAAAGAAAAATGCTGGGTTTCATGTCCCTTAAACAACTTTTAAACAACTTTCTAATTTACTTCTATTATGTAATTTGCTTTATTATCTTGTTATCCTTTGCTGAAAAGCATATCTAGATAGGCTCAATAACTACTGATTGGTGGCTGCACATAGATGCCTCATGTGATTTGCTCATCCATGTATTGCTATATTTTCAACAAAGGATATCTAAAGAATGAAGCAAATTTGATAGAAGTAAATTGGAATGTTGTTTAAAATTGTATTCTCTATCTAAATCATGAAAGAAAAAATGTGGGTTTAGTGGCCCTTTAACTATGATTTTTTTAATGTAGAATATCTTTATTTATATCCTAAATCATCCTAAATCATTTATATCCTAAAAATTGGTAAATGCACATGTACTAATTGTCTTACAATGTCAAAAATGTTAAACTATGAACTTGATTATCAAAAACTCACCAACCAGAAGTGAGATTATGCAAAAATCTATTTAAGCATTATACAGTATTTATGTGTGTGTGTGTGTGTATCTATCTTACACATCCAGAATCCCACTTAGGACCAGATTATAAGTGGCAAATTAAGGCACCTGCTCGAGGATTAACTGCGTTAGAAGTAAGCTTTCTGAACGTGTCGGGTTGCGCTCGTTTTATGGGTTGAAAGTAAACAGTTTTTGCGCAAAAAGCCAAATTTAGAATATCGCGTGTGCGATAACCTATCCCCCCCATAGAAGTCAATGGAAAAAAACACCCTACTCACACGCAAACCCAATCGCATAATCTCATGTGTGCTTACCTGACATGAAAATATTAATATTTCACATTCCAATGTCCTTCACATGAAAGAATATGTTCTATTTATTCATAAATAAATATTTCTATTTATATCTGATGGTATCTTGGTACAATATATATATTTGCCAATACCAAGGAGGGGATCGAGCAAAAATGTTTTTGCAGCTAGAATCCAGGTGGATCTATATGTTGGACACTGTGTCCCCAAAGGGGCTGAATATCAAACTCGACTTTGGACCCTTCATTGGCTAAATGACTTTTGTTGCCCTATTTTTATGTTTAACAACTACAGAATCCTTTCTCTCATATGATGGGGGACTTCCATAGCTTTGTTTTTCCTACCCTGCATACACATTTTTTTCTATACTTTTTTCTATTTTTTTCTATTTATTCTCTCACTTTTTTCCCTCTGGCTTGCCATTTTTTTTGCTCTGTACATTGCGCTATGTAACTGAGGAGATCCATCACTCCACATGCTTATATAATGGATTATGTATACAAAAGAATGGTTGAACATCACGTAATCTGACCTCTGACCCATTGTTTTCTATACTTTTACAGTGGCACAAATATCTGAATATTTGGGAGTACCCGCGATTTGTGGGGCATATATTACTTATATCATGTATTTATGTGTTAAACACCCTAATTATTTTTTGCTCGATATGGCTACTGACAGCTACGATCTGGCTACACATATGATAACACAAGGGGAGGAGTGAATGTGTGTCACAGCACGATCCGCTAGATGTGGAGCACGTTTTCCGATAAGGGCACAGCAGTGCTAGAGGAATTTGGACAGAGCATCTACTTGCCAAGCCTTTCCCATTCACAAAGGATGACGGTACGTGAGTGGCTTCGGTCCCGTTGGGGGCGACATAAGTGGGCATGTACAATGATGCTTCAGACTCCTACAGCCCAGTGGTTGGTGAGCCGTGATCTTGGAAGGCGGAGAGTGATGAGCATTCTGACGTATATGGTAATAAGCCATGTGCCTGTTCTCTGCCGAAAACAGCTGCGATACTGACGAAGTGAACTGCCCTATCAATAGCATTGTGGGTGTGGTGGATGCCTTTGGTTACGGCGTAAAGAGGCTTTGAAACACAGCTGCAAGCAGTCTCAATTCCAGTTATTATAAATTGGCAAAGGATAGCCAGAGTTTTTATACTTTCACCGGGACATCACATAGCTGATGTGCCTTCTCAGGAGCAACTCTCTCTCTTTTTGGGACATTTGATAAAGATGCCAGTAAGGCATCGAAACGTCATGTTTATCCCCTTGTTTTTACCCTCTATATGATTAAACGCTAATTTTTATCTTTTTTAAGACCAGTGAGTGCTGTCTTTTTTTGGAACATTGGATATCGTTTTGACATTGCACCCTGGCAGATATTTAACTGTTGACATGGTGTGCAATTCTATGTGGGACTTAGAACATATTCTGTTATGTGCAGAACATTAGAATGTGAAATATTTACAGTAAATACAGTGTATAACACTTTACTAAATATTAATATTACATAAATATGCTTTTTCATGTTTTCATTTACTTTATTTATGTCTATATATGTGTACATATGTATTTATATGTGTATATATGTCTGTAAATATATATATACACATATAAATACATATGTACACATAAATAGATATATAAAAAGAAAATAAAAAGGGCAAGGACACTAGATGGGGTAAAGTAGGCCCATCCAAAAAGCCAAGGACTTCAGGACTCTTTTAGAAAAGTAGAAAAATATATTTATTATAATCAGCCACAGGTATATATAGGTAGTGCTCACAGTATACTAAGGGGTTTATCAAGCTCCGGATGGAGCATGAGGGCCGTGTTTCTGGCGAGCCTGCAGGCTCCTCAGAAACACCAGTTATGAAGCAGTGGTCTAAAGACCGCTGCTCCATAACCTGTCCACCTGCTCTGAGCTCAATCAACCCAATCTGAGTATGATTGGGTTGATTGACACCCCCCTGTTGGCGGCCGATTGTCCGCGAATCTGTAGGGGGCAGCATTGCACCAGCAGCTCACAAGAGCTGCTGGTGCAATGCTGAATACGGAGAGCGTATTGCTCTCCGCATTCAGCGAGGTCTGTCGGACCTGATCCTTTCAAATTATTGCGTTTTCTTTCCACATGTAATACGAGCGATGAACCCGGCTCACGCAAACACATGCAATAATCCCCTTATCATTTGCACGCAAACGTTTGCACGCCACTCGTAACCTGGCTGTTAGTCAGCTAAAGTTTTTTCACACTCCTATTACTAAGCTGATTTTGATAGTTTTTTGCTGCTTAAATTTACACACTATTGTAATTCATATTCATTGATTGACCCACACAAATTATATAGGCCTAGGTGACATTAAATGAACTCTACATCAGATAGTGATTGTAGATCAATAATTGGGTAACATATTCTCCTTGGGTCCTAGCAACAGCTGCTTCATTCTTACATCTATCTTGAAAATATTGATTGCTAACAGTTAAGACCAGCTAAATGATTCCATTGAAAGAGTGGTTTCCCCACCTCTAGAAAATTGATTTAACAATGCAAACAAACTTAGCCATCTATTACCTTGATGTTACATTGATAGTTTTATATCTTTGTATTCCACAGACTCACATGAAACCACATAATAGCCTTAAAAATCCAGAATATTACTGGTTGTTCCAAAAAGTTCTAAAATAAGTAACTGGTATAGCTCTTATATTTAGAATGAATTTGAATACATGTAAAGATAGTTTCAATTATGTATTTGTTTACATCTATGTCAGACACCAGTGTTAACTGAAATTTATTTTATTAACAGTTTCAAGCTATATCTTACTGTTTTAATATGGTTTTAGAATTACTTGTAGAATAAATAATCTTGGGTACCTGTAATCTCTAATATGATTTTGAACAAGTGTCCTTATTTGTGACAGTTGCCTCAGATAATCTGATTATAATAATAATTATGGATTATATGAGTTAACCTTCAGAAATAAGCCTCTATTTAACAAAGGTCTGTCGAACCTGATCCGACAGTGCGGATCAGATCCGACAGACCTCGCTGAATGCGGAGAGCAAAACGCTCTCCGTATTCAGCATTGCACCAGCAGCTCTTGTGAGCTCCTGGTGCAATGCCGCCCCCCTGCCAATTGGCCATCAGCAGGGGGGTGTCAATCAACCTGATCGTACTCAATCGGGTTGAATTGCGGCGATGTCTGTCTGCCTGCTCAGAGCAGGCGGACAGGTTATGGAGCAGCGGTTTTTAGACAGCTGCTTCATAACTGGTGTTTCTGGCGAGCCTGATAAATGGGCCCCTATAGAGAAAGCCACTTGTAAAAATACCACATTAGAGTAAACAGTGAAAAATGAGGTGCTACACTGGCGGTGCTGCATATCTTCTTGTTATGGTCTGTTGATCTACAGACTTGGTATTGCTAGTACTGATTGTCATCTGTTTTGTTGTTTTTTATTGTTCCAATAAATGTAAATGTAATTTTATTACAACCTATTTTTGCATGTTGCCAAATTCTAGAAACCATGGAGGATTTTAGCTTGAGCTGATAAATTAAATGCTGGGTCACAGCTCATGAAAGTATATGTAATGTCCTGCTATTTCCTGCTATGTAGTGCTACAGACACCTACCTATGTATCTCCACAACAATAAATACCATGTGAACAAAGCAAATTTGATAATAGAAGTAAATTAAAAACATTTTAAAATTGTATACTCTTTCTGAATCCAAAAATAATATTTCTTTCCAATTGCATGGAGAGTCCATTCAATTACTAGTGGGAATTAAACTCCTGACCACCAGGTGGAGGCAAAGAACACCCTAGCAAAGCTCCAAGTATCCTCCCACTACCCACAATCCCCATTCACTCTTTGCCTGTGTAACATTGTAAGTGATGTGCGAAGAAGGTGTCTGAAGAAATCAAGTTGTTAATCCTTTAATGGGTACCTTTCCCTGCAAGCAAGGAATGGGATTATGCTGTGTCCATGTAATTCTCTTTAGTAAGAGTAATGGTGGCTTTTAGCAGTTGAAAGACGGCAAGGTGGTCTTTGCTTACCTTCCAACATTTTTGCTACCCCTATATAGAAAACCAGGGTTGGTTACTCTGTTTTTTCTTTATCTACAGGTCTATTTCAGTGAGGTTTCTGTAACACCTGTTTGCTGTACCTGCCCTAGAGCGGATCCACAGCTGTGTGCTTTTACCTTCTAGGTGAGAAGGATGCAGCACTTAGGAGTTCCATGTTTAAAAAAAAAAAAAAGGAAACTTAGGAAACAAGTTGGATCCTTATGGGACTAAATATCCCTTTTAAATTTTGGAGATTTATTGGGCAGCAGTTCAGGGCACTGTTCTGTCATGTGAAGGCTTTTTTTGTTTTTGGCTATGGGGATTTGTTTGCACAAGTTTACCTTTTATTTAGTTTGGGTAATATTTCTTTAAGAAAGTTGTTGAATTGCACCTTACTTTTGAATTTGCGATCATGTGACTATTCAGTTACTTTCCGAGTGCTGATCAGTTTGTTTCTAGCCGGCTGTTTGAAAGCCGGATTTTCAAGGAGACAGATATAATCTGGCACTATATAGTTTTTCCTGCCTGTCGCTTCTCTCTGATGTTTGCAGCTTTCTAGGATCTGCAGTTTGAACAGGATTTATCTGCTGGTGTGGATTGGATTCCTGGTTACTGGTTGGGTGAGTCTCTCCAGCATGGCTGGGGTGTAGAGGTGACGGTTTTAATAATTATTTATCAATGCTTAGAATGTTATTCTAATTTTTTATATTGAAATTAGAGTAGAAGGGCTATTTTACTTACTATGGAAGCCGATCCCAAGCTTTCTCTGTTATTTGATAAATGTCTTTATTGTGCAGATGCTCAGGATATACCTCCTGTGCAATTTTGTTCCCATTGCCTTATAAGGTTTTATTATCGAAGGATAAGGATTCCTTATCTGAGCCTTCTTTTTTCTCAGGAAAATGCAAGGGTTGTCTCAGCCTTCTGTTAACATGTTCTAGTCTTTGACAGATTCACATGCAGTGCTCTGCGGTTCCTCTCAGTCAGTCTCTGGGAGTGTTTGTTTTCCTGCAGTTTCTCCAGCCCTAAGTGCTTTACCTAGCTCTGGTAAAAGGAAGAGGAAATCTAAGAACATGTCTATGGGTTCTGATTTCACCAAGACTGATTTGGTTAGTCTTTCGCAGTTATCTAGCGAGGATCATTCCACTGCAGCTTCTGAGGGGGAGAGAATAGATTCTGAGGAGGTTAATTTTAGATTTAAACTGGAGCATCTCTGTTTAGTTTTGAAGGAGGTTTTAGCTACTTAGGATGACTCTGAAACTGTTGCAGAGGCTCCTAAAAAGGCTAATAAACTGAATAGAGTTTTTGATGTCAAACCTAAATCTGTGGAGGTTTTTCCTGTTCTAGATTGCATGTCTGACATTATATCTTAGGAATGGGAGCAGTCAAGTGTTCCTTTTAACCCATCTCCTGTGTTTAAAAATATGTTTACTGTGGCTGATTCAGTGCGAGATCTGTGGCTCACTGTTCCTAGAGTAGAGGGCGCTATATATCTAACTTAGCCAAGAGAACTACTATTCCTCTCGAGGATAGTTTCTCTTTTTAGGCCCTATGGATTAGAAACTGGAGGTTATTTAAGAAAGATGTTTCTTCATCAGGGTTTGCAGTGGCAACCAGTTGCAAGTTTTTGCGACAGTTGCTGATGCAGCCTCTTATTGGTGTGACTCTTTGTCTGATCTAATTTCAGAGGAGACTACTATAGAGGAGATCCAGGATAGGATCAAGGCTCTAAAGCTGGCTAATACTTTTATCTGTGATGCCAGAACAGGGTCAGGGATTTTATTCAAATCTTTTTGTAGTTCCCAAAAAGGAGGGAACTTTTTAACCCATTCTATACTTAAAGTATCTCAACAAGTTTCTCAAGGTAACATCTTTCAAAATGAAGACTTTTAGTTCTATTCTCCCTCTAGTTCAGGAGGTCAGTTTATGACCACTATAGGCCTAAAGGATGCATATCTTCATGTGCCTATCCACAGGGAACATTTCAAGTTCCTGAGGTTTGCTTTCATAGATAAACATTTCCAATTCTTAGCCCTACCTTTCGGCCTTGCAACTGCTCCTCAAATCTTTATGAAGGTTCTAGGGGCTCTTTTGGCTGGGGATTGCGGTGGCTCCTTATCTGGACGATATCTTGGTCCAGATTCTCTGCTAGCTATTCTCCGCTCTCACGGGTGGAAGGTGAATCTAGGGAAAAGTTCCTTGGTGCCAAGTACAGGGTATGTTTTCTGGGGACAATCATAGACTCAGTATCTATTAAGATTTTTTTGACTGAGGTCAGAAAATTCAAGCTTTTGGAGGCCTGTCGTTCTCTTCAGTCCTCTGTTCATCCATCGGTGGCTGTATGCATGGAAGTAATTGGTCTCATGGTGGCATCCATGGACATTATTCAGTTTGCTCGCTTCCATCTGATACCTCTACAGTTATTTATGCTCAATCAATGGAACGGAGACCACTCGGATCTCTCTCAGAGGATAGTTTTTAGACTCTTTGACAAGGATGTCTCTGTCTTGGTGGAAATCCCAGGACTATTTGTCTCAGGGCACTTGTTTCCTGAGACCTTCTTGTGAGATTGTGGCCACGGATGCCAGCCTGTTAGGCTGGGGAACAGTTTGGGGGTCCCTAAGAGCTCAGGGACTTTGGACTCAGGAGGAGTCTGCTCTCCCTAAAAAATATCCTATAATTGAGAACAATTCTCAATGCTCTATCAGCTCGGCCTCAACTTAGTTTAGTCCGGTTTATTAATCAATCAGACAACATCACTTCGGTGGCATATACAGTATCAATTACAAGTATCAGAGGGATAGCACCTAGCTTAATACCTTATAGCCTGAGGGATAGTGTGTGCCTAGTAGCCACCAATAGATAACAATGAGGAAAAGAATAATGACCTCAGGCGCCTTACCAAATGGAGGCAAAGGAACTGGCCAAATGGATAAGTAAATATATATATATAAAAATAAATATAAATTTATTCATACAAAACAATAATCATGGATCCATGCACAATACAATAAAATATAAAAACTAAACACAATAGATGTATGTAATCAGATAATTACATATATATACAATAAAACGGTAAACATTAAAAATGGATGATAAAACTCTCTTTGTTGGAAGGTGAGTTCCAACGATGCTACTTGTATAGTGACACTCGCTAGGGAATAGCAGCAAGAATCTCTGCTAGACCCCAAGGAGGTGACTTGCAAGCTAAAGTGGCAGATAGATGATAAGACCTTCGGAAATGGGTGCGGTGCTAGCCTTAAAGAAAAAAGTGTATTATGAAGAGTGTATTCAATAAACTTGAAAACAATGTGTCAAAACATAGTCCAAATTGACATCCAAAAGCACAAAAATAGTGATATAGAAAAGGTATATGTAAATAGAAGCAACTCAAAAATGCTAAAAAAATGCTCAAAAAAATATTAGTGATCCAAAATAGATGACAAAAATACCAAAAAGTGTATATGTGGTTAATCCAAAAGTCTAGCAATAATGTTCAAGTGAAAAAACAAAACAGTTCCTCAAAGTAATGAATATAAACCAATACAATCAGCTGTACTGCTAAGTGTATATGAGCAGAATGGAGCAGAATGAGGCAGACTCCCAACGATGGGTGTAGAGTAGAAACAAGGTGATAAAAGTTTATAACGGTCTCCTCCTATAAACAAAAACAAAAACAAAACAAATAGTGCAAACAGTATATTAACCGTGAGAATAATCAGAATTAGGCTTACCAGTACTCGGTCTACGTGTTTCGGCCCCAATAAGGCCTTTATCAAGACTCGGTCTACGCGAGTCTTGATAAAGGCCTTATTGGGGCCGAAACGCGTAGACCGAGTACTGGTAAGCCTAATTCTGATTATTCTCACGGTTAATATACTGTTTGCACTATTTGTTTTGTTTTTGTTTATCTTTCATTAAAAAGGAGCAGGCTTCAGTGATTTTACAGCGTGGCCTTGCAGAACTTGGTTTGCGGACCTAGTGAGGATGATATAATTCCCCCTCATGGAAATTGCCTCTGAGGAAGGATCTTCTACTTTAGGGTCCCTTCCTCCATCCGAATTTAGTCTTTCTGAAGCTGACTGCTTGGAGATTGAACGCTTAGTCTTGTCCAGACAAGGTTTTTCTGTGAAGGTTACTGAGACTATGATTCAGGCTTGTAATCATGTTACTCACAAGATTTATTATAAGATATGGTATAAATATCTTCATTGGTGCGGATCTAGGTTTTTTTCTTTGAGTCAGGTGAGAATTCCCCGTATTCTGTCCTTTCTTCAGGAGGGCCTGGAGAAGGGTTTATCAGTCAATAAGGGTCAGATTGCGGCTCTGTCGATTCTTCTGCAGAAGTGTCTGGCAATTTTGCCAGATGTTCAATCTTTTGTCCAGGCTTTGACTAGAATCAGGCCTGTGTTTAGGTCAATTGCTCCTCTTTGGCGTCTTAATCTGGTTCTTCTTAAAGTTCTGCAGAATGTTCGATTTGAGCTTATGCATTCTGTTGATAACAAGTTATTGTCCTGGAAAGTTTGCTGGTTTTTCTGTCCATAGAGTTTCGAAGCTTTTGGCTCTACAGTGTGATTCTCCTTATCTTATTCTTCATGTGGATAAGGCAGTTTTCCGTACTAAATTAGGATTTCTACCAAAGGTAGTTTCGGAACGCAATATTAACCAAGAAATTGTTGTTCCTTCATTTTGTCCTAATCCTCTAAGAAGGAGCAGTTATTCCACAATCTGGATGTTGTGAATGCTTTAAGGTTCTATTTACAGGCTACAAAAGATTTTCGTCAATCTTCTGTTCTTTTTGTTGTCTTTTAAGGTAAACGGAGGGGTCACTCTTCTACTCTCTCCTTCTGGTTGAGAAGTGTTATTCGATTGGCTTATGAGACAGCTAGACAGCAGTCTCCACAGAAAATTACGTCTCACTCCACTAGGGCTGTCGCTTCCTCTTGGGCCTTTAAAAAGAATGCTTCTATGGTACAGATTTGCAATGCGGCCACTTGGTCATCATTGCATACTTTTTCCAAATTTTCCAAATTTTATGTTTTTGCCTCAGCTGAGGCTTCTTTTGGGAGGAAAGTTCTTCGAGCGGTGGTGCCTGTTTAGGTTTGCCTGTCTTTTGTATCCCTCCCTTCCATTCTGTGGACTCTAGCTTTGGTATTGGTTTCCACTAGTAATTGAATGGATTTGTGGACTCTCTATGCCATTGGAAAGAAAACATAATTTATACTTAGCTGATAAATTATTTTCTTTCCTGGCATGGCATCATGATCCAGCCTAGAATTGAACCTGGGACCTGTTTCTATTCCTGCTGCTGTTCTTTCCCACCCTGCTGACTTACCTCTTCTCCACCAGATGGCTTGATCACAGGCTGAGAATATTGGTTTTCTTTTTGCTACAACTTTGGCTCTCTGGCTCCACCTGCCTGCCAGCTGTAACAAATCATATAAACAGCAGCCTGCTATATTAGGCAGGTTTGCTTTCAGTTCTGGGCCTTGACATTGAGTGTTGCACTCCGACAGAGCCTCTGGTCCTGATTCCTGTTTGAATACAGATTTGTTGGATTTCCTGGTGCCTGATTACTGCTTCATTTTGAGACTACTTTTCTGGATTTTTCCTTGGCACTGTGTTTCGTTTCTGGACTGATTTCCTGGCAATTGACCTTGGCTAATTCTCTGATATTTCCTAAGACTGTCTCAGAGCATATCTGCATTCCTGCCTGTTACTACAGAGTTCCAGTCTACAGCCTATGCAAGTATCCTGCCTGTTATTAAAAAGATCTGCATTCCTGCCTGTTACTACAAAGTTACCAGTCTACAACCTATGCAAGTATCCTGACTGTTATTACAAAGATTTGCAGTCCTGCCTGTTACTACAGAGTGCCAGTTTACAGCCTATGCAAGTATCCTGCCTGTTATTACAAAGATCTGCATTCCTGCCTGTTACTACAAAGTGCAGTTTACAGCCTATGCAAGTATCCTGCCTGTTATTACAAAGATCTACATTCCTGCCTGTTACTACAGAGTTCCCATTTACAGTATATGCAAGTATCCTTCCTGTTATGTTATTATAAAGGTACTTGATTACAGCATCTCTTCATATCCTGCCTGATACTGCCAAGTTTTGGTATACAGCATATCTACGTATCCTGCCTGCTATTGCCAAGTTTCTTGTCTACAGTTTATTTACATTTCTGCCTGCTTAAGACTGTGTAAACCAAGTTACTTGTATTCTTGTCTACACAGAGACTTTGCCTTTTATCTAGTTTGCATCTCTCTGCATTGCTAATTAATCTATTAATAAAACCTTCACCTTTATTTTCTAAAACCCTTGTATCAGTTTAATTATGCCAAAAAGGAAAGACTCACGCAGACAAAACACAACTTTAACCCCAGAACCTGACACCTCTGCACAACAGCTCCCAACACCTGAACCTGCTCCCTTGAAGAGTGTGAAACATGGAGAGTCCACGACCAGCCCTTATTTTTTAACCCTTTGAGTGCTAAGCACTTTCCCACCTGGGTGCTAAGCTAATTTAATGATTTTTTTTTGATTTTTTTAAATATATATTTTTGTTTAATCTTGTTTTTTCAGATCCCCAAGACTTACACCATTTGAAAGGTTAGGGGTCTGTAGCTTCCCCTTTCCCTATACTTGTTATTGTAATTTTTAAATAAAGTTGTGCGGTGATGTCATTGCGCGTGAGGTCACCACGCAAAACGTGATGCCCAGGCGATGCCTGTCACTATACAGGCCCGATCGTCGGGGTCTGAGCGGGTGGGAGCCCCCAGATCTCCCTCAAGGTGGGAGAGTGCTAGCGACGGCTCTGAGCCGTCATTAGCACCTGAGTGGGAAACTCTGCGACGGCTCAGAGCCATCGTTAGCACTCAAGGGGTTATGTTGGCTTTTTCTCATTTTTCTAAACCTCAGGCAATTCTATACTTGATACTTAGAGCTTTGCCGGGGTGTTCTTTGCCTCCACCTGGTGGCAATTGAATGGATTTGTGGCCTCTCCATGCCAGGAAAGAAAATAATTTAACAGGTAAGTATAAATTATGTTTTTTGGGGGTTTCATGCCCCTTTAATTAATATCAATAGTGCTTACTTTTATTGTATAAGTCTTGCTGTCGGTCCCCTTTTGTACGCTGTTATGTACCTGCAGTCATATATTCTTATCAATTAGATTTAGAAAATGTATTACAATCTACTGTAATATATCAATAGATCAATGCAAAGTGATTCATATGTTTTTGTGAATTTTTCAAATTTAGAGGTTTTCTTATTTATTTGAAAAACAGCAAAGAAATATTTTTCAACAGCTTCCCACAATGTTAACTTTACAGATTCAACAGTGGCATTTCATTCTATCAGAAAATGTTTTTAAGAAGATTTATGTTTTAAATAATACAAAACACACTTTGCTCTTTTTCTGCCCAATAACATTTTGACACCTAGTTTAAGAAAATGCTACTAAGAAGAGAGGGAACTACCAGCATAAATAGCGGCTTTTCCGTTTTCAATGCCATTCCCTCCTGGAATGATTATCTGGGGATACTCTTTCCCATTATAAGAGGTCTCAAGGTCTTAGAGTCCTGGGAGGAAGCAGGCATCTCATCCACAATGGAGATTGTTTGACACCCTGTCCAGTTGGATCTAAGCATTAGGCAGTGAGCCAGGGGAAGTGGCATTGTGCCTTTTGCAACAGTAACCAAGAATTAGCCACCTTCAATAGCATACAATGCATTTGAAGGACCTGCAGCATGTGCACTGCACTATGGGGTACACACATACTCTGTACAGATCTAGAAGTGGCCTCATGCATTGTGGTACTGGACCTTATTGCAGTTACAAGTTCAGACTGTTCTATGCATACAAATGCAGCTAGGAAGATCTCATCATCCTCATCTGACAGTTACGAAGATTAAAGTCCTTGTATTAAAAGCTTGGGACACCCATATTGGTCAACAGCAATGTACAAGTCAAGTGATGACTTGTCTCTGTGAGCACATGATTAATTTTATTAAAGCTTTGGATCTATTTTTAATATGCAAGGATGCTCTCTGTATCTATAAATTAGCATAGCTGTTCCAGATGCAGTCTATTAATAATGGAAACAAACTGCATCATGAGTCCTTTTGCCCTTACCCTTTTTACAGTTTCGAAAATCTGCTCATGGAATATTATGATGGCCTATATAGTAATAAAAAATGTTTGAAATGCTTTTTTGCTTGTCTTAGCACTAATGATATATGGAACCACACATTAAAAGATTTAAAGGAACAGTAAACTCTACATATTATTTTAATGCAAAGTCCATGTTCCCTTCCAATAGGCCGCCAGCAGGGGGATGTCAATCAACCCGATCCTACTCGATCGGGTTGATTTCCGGCGATGTCTGTCGGCGTGCTCAGAGCAGGCGGACAGGTTATGGAGCAGCGGTCTTTGTGACCGCTGCTGTTTCAAACTGCTGTTTCTGGCGAGCCTGCAGGCTCGCCAGAAACACAGGGCATCAAGCTCCATTCGGAGCTTGATAAATATGCCCCCCCTATCAGTCAGAGGATACCTGAAAGGGTGCTGAAATACCAATTCCATTGAACTAGTAAGAAAGTTACATGGCCTTCTAAAATACAAAGTTTACTATCCCTTTAATGCTTCCTTTAAGCCTTCTTCTCACCTATGTGAAAAAGGATAAAAAATGAATAACTGAGATACAAACCCACAAACTCAAATAGAACTATAAATAGTTCCTTTCATTTTCATTAGCGGTGATGTGAAGCTTTATTAAAATATATATTAAGCACAAAAATTAAATGATAGAAGTGGTAATTTTAGTTTTCTGCTTTATACTAAGTGCTATGAATAGTAATTTAATGATTTAAGTTCTGTCAAACACAAAATGACAAGCATAGTTTCAAATAATTTATCATATTATCAATATTTATATTCCTCTCCCCGTGGAGTAGTGTGATCTTAAGAATAAATGAAGTTCCATTATATATATCAATCAAAGTAGTGCAATGTACACATTAAACCATGTTAATGCTTATTTCTGAATTCTGTCCTTAATTAAGATACTAAAACTAGACAGTAACATGTAAAAAGTAAAGATAATATGAACAAAAATCTCTTGTCAATATGTTAGGTTTTATGTGATTCTAAGTTCTCAGGATTTAAAATATCCACTTCATTTATGAAGCTGTGCAGGCAGCTTCTGTTTTTTTATCATTCCACATCTAGTTTATTTCTTCCTGAATATTAAATATTAGAATTAATCATCTAACACAAAACATTCTCTACACATTTTAATGTGATGGCTCATAAATGAAGAGTTGTGTTTTGCTTTGAGCACTGATTGATCATTTTAGATCACCTTGCCTTGGGCTAGAATACAAGTGCGGTGCAAATGGTATTGCGCTAGTGCAATCGCAATTTCGTGACTCATAAATAAACAACCCCTAAACCACCATCCCCCCACATTGCAAAGTAACTAAACTATTAACCCCTAAACCGCCATCCCCCACATTGCAAAGTAACTAAATAAACTGTTAACCCCTAAACCGCCAGCCCCCTAATTTAACCTAATTTAATTAAAATACCCCTTAATTAAAATCTTAAAATAAAAAAGCTTACCTGTAAAATTAAATAAAAACCTAATCTTAACTTTTTTTTTTTTTTTTAAACTACAGGAAAGATTACATATTCTTCAAATTCAAATCAGCCAATAGGATGAGAGCTACTGAAATCCTATTGGCTGATTTGAACAGATTTCAGAGGCTTGGAAGAAGACTTCACTACCTGGAACAGGACCTTCACCATGGGACTTTAGGAAAGATGAATACCTATTTGGCGGTTAGACTTAGGCTTTATTATTTTTTTATTTTTTTTTAGATTAAGGATTTATTGGGAACTTTTAAAAGAGCTGAATGCCCTTTCAAGGATAATGCCCATACAAAGGCCCCTTTAGGGGCAATGGGTAGTTTAGGTTTTTTAGTGTTAGGTTTATTTATTTTGGGGGGTTTGGTGGGTGGTGGGTATTACTGTTGGGGGGGATTTAGAATTTGTTTTTAAATGCAAAAAGAGCTGTTTAATTTAGGGCAATACCCCACAAAAAGCCCTTTTAAGGGCAATTGGTAGTTTAGCATTGGATTAGGGGGTGTTTTTTTGGGGAGGGGGCTTTTTTTTATCTTCATAGGGATTAGGTTTATTTTTTTTATTTTGGATAATTTTGTTTATTATATTCTGTAATGTTAGAGTTTTTTAGTTTTAGTAATTTTTGATTAATTTATTTTAATTTAATCTTAGGTTTTTTTTCTAAGTACTGTTAGGATTTTTTATTTTAATTATAATTTAGTATTTTATTATTTTCTGTAATTTGGGGTTAATTTACTGGGTGTTAGATAAGGGGCCTAGTAATTAAATTAGTTATTTGTGTTGTGGGGGTTTGGATAATTAGGGGTTAATTAGGGTACTTGAATTGTGGGGGGTTGGTGGATTAGGGGTTAATAGTTTTATTAGGATTATTGTGTTGTGTGGGTTTGGCCGATTAGGGGTTAATAGTTTTATTAGGATTATTGCGTTGTGTGGATTTTCTGGTTTAGGGGTTAATAGTTTTATTACAATTATTGTGTTGTGTGGGTTTGGCGGATTAGGGGTTAATAGATTTATAAGGTTTGTTGCGAAGTGGGTTAATGGGGGATTAGTGGTTAATAGTTTTAATAGCTACTTTGTGATGTGGGTTTATGGCGGATTAGGGGTTAATACATTTATTAGGTAGTTTGCGATGCTGGGGTTGGCGGATTTAGGGCTTAATACTTTTACTAGGTAGATCGCAATGTGGGTGAATGGTGGATTGGGGTTAATAGTTTAATTTGGTATATTGCGTTGTGGGGGGTTGTCGTTTTAGGGGTTAATACATGTATTATTAGTTGCGATGTGGGGGGGATTGCGGATATAGGGGTTTTACGTGTCTGGTTTATTTTTGGGAGGCGTATTAGACTTTTACTGGAGATTTGATATATTTTTTTATTTTCTTAGGCACTGGCATTTTCTTAAGTGCCGTAAATCACTTGTGAAATTTTTATTTACGCACATTTCTGGACATCGCTAGTTTATCCAACTTACTGCACTTTATGAGCTGCCGGCACCGTATATGTGATTCCCCAATCTGCAAGGTGAAATTACGGGCTTTGCAGGTTTCAATAGTTTAGCTGAAGCTTGCGCCGCATATGTAATCTTGCCCTACGATTACAGAAGAATAAAAAACCCACCTTTACAAAAAAAAAATTACCATTAACAAAACCTACCATTACAAAGAATAAAATACCTGCCAATACAAAAAATAAAAATACTACCATTACAAAAATGGTTGTTTTTTTACAAAAAATAAAAAGAAAGTAACTACAGAAAATAAAAAACGAAATTACCAAAAATAAAAAAAATTAATCCTATTCTAACAACCCTTAAAAAAAAAACAAAAAAAAACCCCTATTCTAAAAATAAACTAGCAATAGCCTTTAAAGGGCCTTTTGTAGGGCATTGCCTTATAGTGATCAGTTCTTTTTGTGACAAAAAACTTACCCCCTAACATTGCAATCCCCCACCCCCCCCCAAAAAAAAAATATTCTTTTTCTAATGGTAAGTTTTTTATTTTTTGTAATGGTAGGGTTTTTTTCTGTAATGGTAGTTTTTTTTTTTTTAAAGGTAAGATTAGGTTTTTATTTAATTTTATAGGTAAGTTTTTATTTTTATTTTCAGGTAGTTAGGATGTTGATATGCGAAAATGTGAGGTTGTTTGCGTGAGCAGGGTGTTAGGTTTTTTCAACTTTTTTTGTCTCCATTGATTTCTATGGGGGGAGCACATGCACACACAAGCAGAAACTCTTCTTAGGATTTTTGCACTTTTTGGATTACCAATAGCGCAAAATAATTTTTTTTTTCAACTTGTCGTACCAGGGGAGCCCGAAAAGTGCAAAAAGCCTAACGCTTGTAATCTAGCCCCTTAGCAGAGAGTTTTAGATAATTTCAACTCTCAAGCTCCAAATGGAGCTTGATGGCCTGTGTTTCTGGCGAGCCTGCAGTCTAAAAGACCGCTGCTCCATAACCCTGTCCGCCTGCTCTGATGAATCGGACAGGAATCACCACAATTCAACCCAATCAAGTAAGATCGGGTTGATTGACACCCCCTGCTGGCGGTCGATTGGCCCCGAGTCTGCAGGGGGCGGCATTGCACCAACATCTCTTGTGAGCTGCTGGTACAATGCTGAATACAGAGAGCGTATTGCTCTCTGCATTCAGCGAGGTCTTGCGGACCTGATCCTGTGAATAGCACTATTTGCACTCTGATTGCCTATGTAATCATTAAAATTGGTTGATGTTCAATTAAACACTGATGGGGGGGGGGTTAGACATGAGTAAAAACAACTGGCTTTCTTTATAGAGCAAGGAGTTTAACATTTATTACAACTACCTTTCAATAGGAAATAAGAATGGAAAAAGGGATATATTATAAGGTACACAGTAGCCATTGTTTAGCACTTACGAGTCTCAAAAACATTTATGTAACATGTTAAATGATATGAGCTTGAGGGCCCGTGTTTCTGGTGAGTCTTCAGACTCACCAGAAACAGCAGTTATGAAGCAGCAGTCTAAAGATAATGAAAACGGTCTAAAGACCACTGCTCCATAACCCTGTACGCCTGCTCTGAGCAGGCGGACAGGAATTGCCACAATTCAACCCGATCAAGTACAATCGGGTTGATTGACACCCCCCTGCTGGCGGCCCATTGGCCGCGAGTCTGCAGGGGGCGGCATTGCAACAGCAGCTCTTGTGAGCTGCTGGTACAATGCTAACAGACATTTGATAATTCAGCCTCAAAGTTTGTATGCAGCCAGGGTAAATAGTATCCAATAGGAACACACTTGAAGCTTTAAATTCAGAGATTGGGAGTGTTTTAACATATAGATGTTTGACTGCAGTGTGTTCCGGGAGACTGTTACATTGCCTGCTTATCTTAGTTGTTTTTCAAATGCTAGACTTTTAATCTATAAAGAATACATTTTGTGTGGTACTTCGAAATAGTGCTATCATTTGTATTTGATTGTGTACATTAATACATGCCTAATCTGTAATAGCTTGTCCCTGTTTGTAAGCTTAGCACTGACAATGAGTTTGTGGGTCTCCTAGACATGAACATGTGATGCAGTGAGGATGCCTTTCGCACGTCATAGCCAGGGCCTGCATGAGGAGGACAGGCCTTTATATAGAAGCTCAGTCTCCTGTAGCGGACCTGCGGTAGAGACCATGGCAGCCCGCTACAGATAAGCTGGTGAGCATTACAGGATCTGACTAGGATGATTGACAAGACTTTATCTTGCACACTTTTACATCTAAAATGGTGCCAGTTGCCATTTCAGAGAGTATTGCACATGGTAATGGAATTATTCCAAATCGTACTTGAATGCCTTATAAACATATCAATAAGGCCAGTCTTGCACTCTATCACATGCCTTTGACTGTTGTATTATTATTATTATTATTATTATTATTATTATTATTGGTTATTTGTAGAGCGCCAACAGATTCAGCAGCGCTATAAACAAAGGGGGAGTACAACAAAACAAATATAGGGATCAAATGGGTAGAGGACCCTGCCAAGAGTAGCACTGTTGTAGTCAGCTCTTAAGAATGTGATCTACAAACAGCTGGACTCTTAGGCTTACATGCTAATGGGGTTCAGGGGATATCGATGGAGGAGTGGAACTGGTATAAAGTAAGGTTAGCATAGGTTGTAAGCATCCCTGAACAGTAGAGTCTTTAGGGAGCGCTTGAAGCTTTCAAAACTAGGGGAGAGTCTTGTGGAGCGAGGCAGAGAGTTCCACAATATGGGAGCCAGTCTGCAGAAGTCCTGTAAATGGGAGTGCAATGAGGTAACCAGAGAGGAGGAGAGTAGGAGGTCATGAGCAGAGCGAAGGGGACGGGAGGGAGAGTATATGGAGACAAGGTCTGAGATATAGTGGGGAGCAGTGCAGTTGAGGGCTTTGTATGTCAGAGTGAGAATTTTGTGTTTGATCCTAGAGGCAAGAGGAAGCCAGTGAAGGGATTGGCAGAGAGGTGCAGCAGATGAAGAGTGATGTGTAAGGAAGATGAGTCTGGCAGAGGCATTTATTATGGATTGTAAAGGAGCTAGGCGGCAGGTGGGGAGACCAGAGAGGACAGAGTTGCAGTAATCGAGGTGGGAAAGAATGAGAGAGTGGATTAAAATATTAGTTGTGTCTTGTGTAAGGAGGAAGTGTCGAATTTTCAAGATGTTTTAAGGTGGAAGCGGCAGGCTTTAGCCAAGGACTATAAAGCAGAAAAGGAGAAAAAGAGAGGCGCTTGTGTGTACCAGTAGAATCAATACAGATGTTGATGTATATCCACAACAGGGTACTCACATACTCACCATTACCTGCCACATTTCTTTTTTTTTTTTTTTTTTTAAATAATTTTTTTATTGAGGTTATTGACAAAACAACATCAAATAAACATGTTACATAAACATTCAGAAACATTCTTTCAAACCATGACAGTATTTTGGAATTCAAAACTATTCTATGGTCACATATAGGTAAAAACTGTTCATGAGAAAACCCAAAGTAATCTCTCTATATTTATATGTAACAGGCAAAACTGAAACCTCATTTTCTGCTTTATAGTGTTTTCCTCTCGAAATAAAATAAGCCACCTTTGGGCTCCTGTCTTCTAAAATGATATCCAGAGGAAATAGGATGGTAAGACTAGTTTTTGGACATATGTCTAATTAGGATAATTTTATTTTTAACTGAGTTAAAGGAGGTAGTTAGGGTGCGAAACATTAAGGGTTATTATGGAGTAAAGACATATGGTGTTATTGAGAGAAAAAAAACTATGAAGAAAATGCGGCATAGGAAAGATAAGCCGCGTAGGTAGCCCTCCTGTAAAAGGAGGTTATTTATGGTGGTGGGGGGGGGGGAAGGAGGTGGTAATGATAGTGAGATGAAAGGAGTAAACAACAGACGGACTTAGAGGTTTGTTGCAAATAAAAAGGAGGGTAGGTAAACACGTATAATAGACAGCAGGTGCTTAATGTATTGAGTAAACTGGCTTCAGTGTTGCAGGGTAACAGTGGTTTCACTTCTAGATATATTGCTGTATTATAACCTAATATGTGCTCAGATGTATGGGAATTATAGCCTGATGTTCTAATTAGAATATAGAAATTATAACTATATAGGGGGGAGGGGGAAGGTGATAACCTGGATATGGGAAGTCTAGTAAATTAGGCTGCGTTCTTATAATATAGTGTAAACATGCCTCAGGGTGATTCAACTTCCTTGCTATATGAGAAGAAGCATATATGGGTTAATAAAAAATGCTTAACAAAGAGCCAGTGCAAAATGGGGCAATATCATATCCATAATATCAAGGGAAAAAGGTCTAACTGTATGGGTCTGACACATCTTAGAAAGCTTAGCTCTGGGATTATGATGAGGGAGACTGTATATACTGCAGGGCCAGCCTGCGGGAATACTATATTAGGAACATAGTTACCCATAGTGATATGTGACTATACTAATGAGCAATAGTCTAGGACTATCATGAAAGGGCATATATGTGCATCTATTACAATGAATAAATATGTCATGATGACACAGTAGATTTTAAGCTTTAATTGGGATGTAGGAGCCAGGGTGGGATTTTTATATTAGAAGTGTTCTTGACTATAAAAGACTGCGCTTAGTTTGCTACCTGTGCCCTGAGACTCAGATTATAATGTAAACTAACAGTATTTTTAGTAGAAACCAGCTAAGGGCGAAAGGAATAACATTTGTATAAGGAAGGGGACAGAGAATTGTACCTTATAGGACAACTATAGCACTGTCCTGATTAACTGTTTAGGCGGAGCCTCGGCCGCTGGCTACGCCCACCTTACAAGAGAATAAGACTCAGTACTCAAAGTGAAATGTCCCCATATAACTTATGATAGATGCACATATGAATAAAGGAGTGATGATTATCTCACTGATACGTTAAGCATACTCATAGAAAACTACATATTTAGCATAGAGCGTATTATAGATATTGATATGAGCTTTTTCCTGGTAGATTAGAGGTGCAATACCCATATACACAATTTCAGGGACGTATAAGGGGAAAATAGAAATAAATTGCTTAGGGGGTAAAAGACAAACAAAAAACTTTCACTTCATTTTTCCTTGTTTTCTAGCGTTGAAACTAAAGAGATGCAATCTTATCAGTAAAACATTATGTTTAAACCACATCTAGCATGCAAACTAAATGGCCAAATATGCTGCAGCAGTGTGTCTTAAAAAAGACTGGGCACACCTTTGCTTAACTAACAGAACAATGGCTCATTTCTATTATTGGGTTCAAGTCTGCTCAAACACTGCAAAACATTATCCTTGGAGTAGGCTAGATGATAGGCTTGAAATAGATCAGATCGCCACCGGGATCCCAGCCTCTTAGGGGGAGAAAAAGTACACAACATGTTATAAGAGGCTGCGGTGGAGCTGACCTGCTGCTCTCCACTCACTTATTAGACTCTAACCCACTCCAGTTGTCAGTTTAGGTATGGGGGGATTGACGTACTCTCTTGAGTATTCTGGCATGTTCCATTTAAGCTTGCTTCTAGCAGGGGAAACCTCAAGCTCAGATACAGTCAATTCTTGTGCTACCTCCTGGAGTAAAGGGAAAGTCCCACAACCAAAGTCGCGGTCTGAAGGTTTCACATGAACCGCAGCTGTAGGCAAATTTAGGAGCGGTATCTGAGCAGCCACAGGCAAGGTTGTAAGAGGGAGCTGAATATTTCTAAAGTTCTGCGTCTCATCGGGCAGCCCAGAGGCAATGCATGTATCTAGGTTGACACAATCTTCCGCCCCCGGTGACATGCACGGCTTACCAGCAGCTCGATAGGAGGTAGGCCCAGGTGCGCAGCAGCTCTCAGGAGTTAGTGAGATAAAGGATTCGCGTTGATCCATACTCTTCCGGCTGCCAACTAGGGATGTCTGTTGCGGTTCAATATTGTAAAGCGGAACCTCCGCCTTAGAGTTGTTGGTGTCAGTAGCTATACACCGCATGGTTCCTATCGGGCTGCAAACATCTCGTCCATGGTCCGTCAGAACAGGGATGGTATAGTTGAAGGGTGCTGTAGCTAAGCTTTTGAATAGCTGAGTTTCTAATAGTCGGTAAGAGGCCTCAATAAAGCCCAACGCCATCAGCTCCCACTCCTCTGTTGTCGCCATTTTTAGCCTGCTCCCTCCAGGCCACGGGGTTGTATTAAGAATAAAGTCACTCAGACAAAATAAGCAGTAAGCTGTTGATAGAGGACGTATAGATATGTTCAATCATGATGTATAATTGTATCGTAGATCGTGGTATAACTCCAAATTCACAATTTAGAGTCAGAGCTCTTGCAGCATGCGTCCGGCCATGTAGGCAGTTGGCTCCGCCCCCCACCTGCCACATTTCTTTATCGTCCCTTTGTCCATCTCCATACCACTCTATTTCACTATTGTCACTTCTTTAAATTCATGATCACTTTAGCATTCCTGTTATCATTTGCCCCATGTTTACTGTAGTCATAGCAACACACTACATACGCTCCCCTTTTATATTGTCATATTCTTACACATTTATAGTAAATGTCCATCTCCATACCACTCTATTTCACTATTGTCACTTCTTTAAATTCATGATCACTTTAGCATTCCTGTTATCATTTGCCCCATGTTTACTGTAGTCATAGCAACACACTACATACGCTCCCCTTTTATATTGTCTTATTCTTACACATTTATAGTAACACTTTTACTACATACGTTCACTTTTGATATATTCTGACACTTATTGTTCATAGTAATACATTCACCATATCTATTTCTGACATATTCTGACACTTCCTGTTTATTGTCATAATAATAATGCACATCTCACGCAATCTCAATTTACTATTATGGCTTGATATATTCACAGTTTATGTTTTTATCATTCGAGTCTTATATTAGCATTGTGACTATGTACACATTTGACAACTTTAGAATTATTGATCTTTATTTATTTTATGTTGACATAGTGTGAGTATATACTACAAACACATATATCCAACTTAATTTTAGTCTCAGGATTGGCTGTGTATTCCGTACGTTCTAGTATGTGATTGGTGATAGCTAATCGTGACGTCACTTCCGCCATCAACACGGAGCAAACGTTCGTTTATGAAACCTGCTAATATAAACTTCTTTCTACATTCAAGGTACAACCTTTAAGTGAGCATAATAATATTTAACCCGCATGTGTTGATGAGGCTTAAGAATATAATGATAGTAGACTAAACGATCCAGCACGAAAATCCTCTGTATAAGTACATACTCATGAGTGGGATATAATTTCAGAGTTATGCATATACTTTGAGCGCCACATATATTTATTTCCATATGAGGTTCACCAACTTGGCAATGATTTTTTATAATGTTTTTTAATTTTTCTAACATTTTTTAATACATGCAATATAAAATTCTCTATTTATAACTCAATTAGAAATATTTTCACTGTATGATAGGTCACTATTGATTAATTATATATGACAGGTTATATATATATATATTTTTTTTTGCATACCATACAAATGTGAAGGATATATTTGCAAATGAAGGGTTAAATCCCTGGGAGCCGGCCCCCTACTGTCTGACTCTCAGGTGTTTGTGATCTCTAATTGTTCTAATACTATCATTGGTAAGGTTGGTTTGTTTGTTTATGTATATATAGAAGAGTAATGATCAGTGTGTATTATATGCCTGAGGAAACAGCACTGTTGCTGAGAAACGTGTCGCATGTTTACAAGGAGGGTCCCCCAAGTGCCCTACCTTATGGTTCTTAATTTTTATTATAGTTTTTAATAAAAAAGATTTTGTTTTTATATTGGAACCTGCACTGATATTTTTACCATCACTTACCTATTGATACCACCCAGTTTTGATTCCCTCTGTGTGGAATCTGCTGTGTACCTTTTTGGCCTGCTGTTTGTTGGGCTGTTCCTGTGTCCATACTTGCTGTGCATGGGACTGTTCCTGTGTTCCAGTCTTTGGGATTCAAAGCACAAGTGTTCCTGTACGCATTGGAAAGTCAGCAAGCTGGGTTGCTGAGATTACCCAGTACGTGCCTGATAGCACTGTATGAGTGCTCTAAGAAAATGTGAGTACCCTGTTGTGGAAATACATCACCATCTGTATTGATTCTACTGGTACACACAAGCACCTCTCTTTTTCTCCTTTTCTGCTTTATAGATGTCACTCTGTTACTCATGTGAGGAGAGAGCAGCTTCATAGACCTTCTACTTCCGGATTTTTCTCTCAGCACCTTGGTTCTGGAATCCAAATTGGGACTTCAACACTCTGAGAAAGACTTTTTTGGTTCTATTTTATTTTTTATATTATATTTTATTTTTTACTATCCCTTTATGTTTATTTTACATATATGATGTGGATTGATTTTGTGGTTTCTAGTATATCAACACATATCAACAGAAACTTATTATTTGGTTCCCTATACCTATATCCAATTATTATTATTTTTACGCGTGTGTTCGCATACATATACACATATACACAAGTTTGTGTGTATGTGTGCGTATACATGTGTGTGTACATGTGTGAGAGCATTCATATCCATTGATATTCCTTATTGATATTGTTTGTTCTACATTCCATTAGTGCGCCCCCTGTTGGGATCTCTATTGAGATTCTTGTTATTTAGCCAAGGACTGAATGTGAGGAGTGAAAGAAAGATCTTAGTCAAATGTGACCCAGAGACATCGGGCATGCGGGGTAGGGGTAATGAAGGAGTTGTCGACAGTTATAGAGAGATTGGGGGTGGAGATTTTGGAAAAAGGGGGGAAAATTAGGAGCTTTGTTTTGGAGAGATTTAGCTTGAAGTAGTGAGAGGACATCCAGGAAGAGATGGGAGAAAGACAGTTAGTGACATGGGTTGGCAAGGAAGGAGATAGGTCTAGTGCAGATAAGTAGATATGGGTGTCGTCGGCATACAAATGATATTGAAAACCATGGGACTTTATTAGAGAACCTAGTGATGACATGTAGATTGAGAAGAGAAGGGGACCGAGGACAGAGCCTTGCAGTACTCCGACAGAAAGTGGTGGTGGGGCAGAGGAGGCCCCAGAGAAGGCTACACTAAAGGTACGGTTTGACATGTAGGAAGAGAGCGACGAAAGGGCTGTGTCACAGATGCTGAAGGATTGGAGGGTTTGGAGCAAGAGAGGGTGGTCAACAGTGTCAAAGGCTGCGGACAGATCAAGGAGGATGAGCAGAGAGAAGTGGCCTTTTGATGTTGCTGTAAGTAGGTCGTTGGTAACCTTAACAATAGCTGTCTCTGTGGAGTGATGGGGATGAAATCCAGATTGCAATGGGCCAAGAAGGGAGTTTAACGTAAGGAAATGGGATAGGCGTGCATATACAAGTTTTTCGAGAAGCTTTGAGGCAAGAGGGAGGAGGGAAATAGGGCAGTAGTTGGATGGGGAGGTAGGATCAAAGAAAGGTTTTTTGAGGATAGGTGTGACCAGTGCATGTTTCAGCAATGAGGGAAATATACCGGTGCTGAGGGAGAGGTTGAAAATGTGTGTAAGTATAGGGGTAAGAGTAGTAGAGAGGTAACAGGGTAGAATGAGCTAAGTTTAAGGTTATGCGGGTTGTTGTTGAGTGAGAGCATTAGAGGGGGTGAGAGAATGGAATTATGTTGAGAGCTGATTTCATTTCTGATGGAGTCAATTTTGTTATTGAAGTGGCTGGCAAAGTCCTGAGCTGACAGAGAAGTTGTATTAGGAGTGGGGGAGGGCGGAGGAGAGTATTGAAAGTGGAGAACAGACGTTTTGGGTTTGAAGAAAGATTAGAGATGAGAAGAGAAGTAGTGTTGCTTATGGAGATTAAGGGCAGAATAGTAGGAGTTCAAGATGAATTTGTAATGAAGAAAATCAGCTGAACTCTGAGATTTTTTCAGTGCCACTCAGCAGTACGGGAACATCTGCTTAGGTACCGTGTCAGAAGAGTATGCCAGGGCTGAGGATGAGTGTGTGATTTCCGAGCTATGGTAAGAGGGGCGAGATTGTCAAGGACGGATATAAGGGTGGAATTATAGTGGCAGATAAATTGTTCAGGACAAGAAAAGGAGGAGAAGGGTGAGAGAAGAGGTTTGAGGGAGTAAGCAAGCTGTTGCTGATCTAATGACATAATGCTTCTGTGAAGTTTGGTGTGAGGAGAAGAAGGAGGGAGAGTTGTAGGGAGGGATGATATGTTGCAAGTAAGGAGATGATGGTCAGAAAGAGGAAAGGGGGAGGTAGTGAAGTTTGAGAGAGTGCATCGATAGCTAAAGATCAGGTCAAGAGACTGATTGTCTTTGTGAGTAGAAGAATCAGTCCATTGTGACAGACTGAAAGAGGAAGTGAGTTGCAGAAGTTGTTTTGCTGATGAGGCAGTGGAATTGTCAAGAGGGATGTTGAAGTCGCCAAGAATGAGGGCAGGGGTGTCTGAGGAAAGGAAATACGGTTGCCAGGCAGCCAAGTGATCTAGAAATTGAGATGAGGAGCCAGGGGGTCGGTATATGACTGCAACACGTACAGAGAGAGGGGAGAATAAGTGAATAATGTGGGTTTTGAATGAGGGAAATGTAAGTGAAGAGTGAAGTATTGAAAGGTGCAACGAGAGGAAAGTAAAATACCTTCACCACCCCCTTGTTTATTACCAGACCTAGGAGTGTGGCTGAAGTGGAGACCCCCATGTGACAGAGCAGCAGTGGATGCTGTGTCTAGGGGAGAAAGCCAGGTTTCTGTTAGGGCCAGAAGGTTGAGGGAGCGGGAGATGAAGAGGTCATGTATAGAAGTGAGCTTGTTGCAAACAGAGAAAGAGTGCACAATTGAAAGGGGTAGTTGCTTTTGATGCAAGAGGAATGTGAGTAAGGTTTGCAGAGTTTTGTTTTCAGAGTCTATGGGACTGTACACATGGATGTGCATGGCTAGACAGTGGTTGGGGACCAGGATTAGGGGAGATGTCCCCAGCAGTAAGTAAAAGCAAGAGGGAGAGTGACATGAGATGAGATACTGATTTGAAGTAGTGAGACTGTTTTTGAGACGAGCTGCAGGGGGGAGAGAGAGTGTTTAGGAATAGGTTCATGAGTACAAAAGTTAGGTGAGTTTAAGAGAGATGGGTTAATGAACAGTGCAGGTGGAGAGGGAGAAGGAGTAATTGAATAATGTAGTTTGTTATAGAGACAAGAGGTTGCAAAAATGATTATGAATATAATGAGCATTTTTACAAAAGTGGGAACCAGTTAAACACATAAGACACAGGATTACAGTAGCAATTGCATAAGAAAACAAAAAGGTATATGAAACATAATATTACAAAAGTACTTGCCTTGTGTCTTGTCCCTTGCCCAATCCTTGTTCAATTCTTGTATAATTCTATTTTTAATGCCTCACTTATAAAATGTTCACTTAATTCTTGTATAATTTTATTATTAATGCATCACTTATAAAATGTTCACTTAGTTCTTGTATAATTCTATTGTTAATTCCTCACTTATAAAATGTTCACTTAATTCTTGTATACTTCTATTGTTAATGCCTCACTTAGAAAATGTTCACTTTAAAAATGTGAACATATGCTATTGTTACAATGTACACTGCCCAGGCAATGCACCCACAGTGCAATGCACCTCCCAAACTAGTGTGAAATATATGCAGTCAGGGCAGTCAGCTGAGTCCATTAAATTTAGTTGATTGCTAATCAAAGACAATTAGAAAGGCCAATTGGAAAGTTAGATTCTGGTCTGGTCAGGGTGAGATGCTAAGTAAACAGACAATACAATTTGGAGGGGGTTGAAACTGTGGCATAAGACAGCTATACATTTTAGAATAATAGCAAGTATTGATAAGAATTGAGCATCACATGGCAATTAACAAAGAATTAGAAGTAAGACATTGGATAATAGTACAACAAATGTAGGACTAAATTAACAAACTAAAATAATTTGCTCTATGTAAATATTCACATACCAAAATAGTTACAGGAGAGGAAAAAACAGAGTGCAGTGAATGCTTTGCAGAATGACAGGGAATATAGTCACATACCAAAATAGTTACAGGAGAGGAAAAAAACAGAGTGCAGTGAATGCTTTGCAGAATGACAGGGAATATAGTCACGTACCAAAATAGTTACAGGAGAGGAAAAAAACAGAGTGCAGTGAATGCTTTGCAGAATGGCAGGGAATATAGTCACGTACCAAAATAGTTACAGGATAGGAAAAAAAACAGAGTGCAGTGAATGTTTTGCAGAATGACAGGGAATATAGTCACGTACCTGAAAGCAGAAGAGAGAGAATATGGTTAGCTTGTTGTAGTGTGCATTTCTTCAGCAGATGTCAATAGGCAGCATGGTGTCTTAATAAGCAGCACTCTGGTGAGTACTGAGTATAATTCTTGTATAATTCTATTTTTAATGCCTCACTTATAAAATGTTCACTTTAAAAATGTGAACATATGCTATTGTTACAATGTACACTGCCCAGGCAATGCACCCACAGGGCAATGCACCTCCCAAACTAGTGTGAAATATATGTTGGATTCAATATATCCATTATGTTAACTTGTGGTCTGGTGGAATGTGATTGCCAAAGTCAAAGTTGTCCATTATATGGGTGATATTTCTGATATTGAATCCAATATTTAAAAAAATAAATAAAAAAAAATGGTGTTGTCATTTGGATTGTTATTGTTCCAATGTCGAAAAAGGTGTATTGGATGCCAAAAAACAGCCAACAATAAACCCATTAGGCAACACTGGACTCAACTCCTATATGTTTATATGTGTTTATATGTGTCCACTTTCTGCATAGTAAAGCAATTTTGCAATACATTTTTATGATTTATTTTTCTTCCTTTCCTGTCATTTAACTGACAAAATTAAGTTGCCATATATATGTCAATAATTGGCTACAGCAGGGGTTATTAGATATGAAACTGCAAAACAATGTGCTAACAAAATGACAGTAGTTAGCTGTGTCTACTTCAGGAACAAGTCCTAATTTGAAAGTTAAAGTGGTAGGTGGAGTTTGTCTGTTAAAAAAAAAACAATTGCATTTCACAAGATGTTAATGAATTTAATTGTTTTCCACACTTACACAGTATGTTAATTTTTTTATTTAGAAAGAGAATCTCTAAAGACCGCTGCTCCAAAACCCTGTCCGTCTGCGCTGAGCAGGTGGACAGGAATCTCCAAAATTCAACCCAATCGAGTATGATCGGGTTGATTGACACCTCCCTGCTGGCAGCCCATTGGCCGCGAGTCTGCAGGGGGTGGCGTTGCACCAGCAGCTCTTGTGAGATGCTGGTGCAATGGTGAATACGGAAAGCGTATTGCTCTCCACATTCAGCGAGGTCTTGCGGACCTGATCTGCACTGTCGGATCAAGTCCGCAAGATCTTTGATACATAGACTCCACAGTAAGTCTTTTTTACTCAAGCTCAGAATAAGCAGAATGCATCTTAAGTTCAAAACATGTCTCCTCGCTTATTTCTCTGCGGACAGAGACTACAATGAGAGTTTCTAAGTGTTTATTTTGCAAGACAGTAAGTTGCATACAGTTTTTTTTACACAATCTGTTTCTTTTTTTGTTTACTTTGATTTAACTTGATATTTTTTAATTAAATGAGTACTGTTTCATATACTTTTATTGCTACAGTATAAAAAGAAATTTCTTCAAGGCTCTTTTCTAATCCAGAAATACTGTGCCCCTGTGCAAAAAGCGATGTCAATAAAGAGATGGTTTGAAGAGTTTGGTGTTGAGGAACTAGAGTGGCACTGTCCTCTACTTCACTAAACACCTGTGGGATGAATTACCAATTGCAAAGTCGGACATTCACATTAAAAACATCAGTACCTGACCTCACAAATGCTCTATTAGCTGAATGGGCACAAATTCCCACAGATACACAAAAAAAAGCAAAAGGGGGCCAACTCCATATTAATGCCCATGGTTTTGGAATGGGACGTTTAATCTTTTATATAGGTGTGATGGTCAAGTATCCCATATACTTTTGGCCCTATGATGTAGTTCTCAACTTAAATGGATATGAAACCCAACATTTTTCTTTCATGATTCAGATAGAGAATACAATTTTTAAAAAGTTGTCAAATTTACTTCTATTATTAAATTTGCATTGTTCTCATGTTATTCTTTGTTGAAAAGATATCTAGATAGGTAGTGTGCGCATGTCTGGCGCACTACATGCCAGGAAATAGTGACCTTGCTAATGTATAACATTGTTGAAAAACTGCTGCCATATTGTGCTGCAGACAAATGCACACTGCTGAACTTGAAAAAGATTACAGGAAATTTGATAACAGAAGTAAAAATGAATATTGATAGGCCCTTCTTGAGAAGGGACAAGCATCACACACTCAAGCAAGTGCGTAATCAAACATCTGGGCAGCGGATGTACAAGTTCAGCTATCCATTCAATGTGAAAAAGTATGGACAAGTTCTCAAGTTGAGAACCTTCTCCACACGGCCCTGAATAATGAAAGAAAAACATTGGGCTTTATGTCCCTTGAAAATGTGTTTTCTTTCTTCCATTGAGACACTTAATTGTTCTGTCAGATCTCACAGTGACAGCTTTGAGAGCCAAACACTGCATATAGATCAAATTCAATTATTTCAAATCTATGAATTAACAACACCCGAATAGGATATTTTTTACAACTGCCTTGGAGCCCTTGCAGTGAAGCATTGCACATGCTTCTTAAACTAGAGGGCCTGCTACCTTGAAGTTGGGGGAGATAACTTATCCTGAACACGTTCCGGGTGATTGACAGGCCCTGCTCTTGTGCAGTTGGTTACCCGAGAGCTGGGGGCGGCGTTACACAAAACAGTCCTTTTGCAGTAGTACATGCAGGGAGTGGATATATAGAGGCCAATTTAATAAATGTTTGTCGGACCTGTTCTGACAGTGCGGATCAGGTCCGACAGACATCGCTGAATGCGGAGAGCAATACGCTCTCCATATTCAGCATTGCACCAGCAGCTCACAAGAGCTGCTGGTGCAACGACGACCCCCCCGAAAGACTAGCGGCCAATGGGCCGCCAGCAGGGGGGTGTCAATCAACCCAATCGTACTCGATCAGGTTGAATTGTGGCGATTCCTGTCCGCCTCATCAGAGCAGGCGGACAGGGTTATGGAGCAACGTTTGGAGCTTGATAGATAGGCCCCATAGAGTTCAGTGGTCGCTCTCCGCAGTGACAGGTGGACAGGTTATACACTGTATATTATATTTAAAATATATTATCTATATATTTTATCTATATTAGAAAGTAATGTTAGAATTGAAAAGAAAAAAAGTAAGGTATTATCCAGTTTTCATGTCATCTAGGGGGTAATCACTTTTAAGTTTTCATTTCTATTTAATTAAATATGGAAAGGTTCTGCAAGTTAGATTTAACAACATACATGTAGACAGAGAATATATCTCCAGAAAAATACATGCAAAATAACTAACAAATGCTCTTTCTTAATCCATCTTAGTTAACCCCTTAATGACCACAGCACTTTTCCATTTTCTGTCTATTTGGGACCAAGGCTATTTTTGCATTTTTGCCGTGTTTGTGTTTAGCTGTAATTTTCCTCTTACTCATTTACTGTACCCACGCATATTATATACCGTTTTTTCTCACCATTAAATGGACTTTCTAAAGATACCATTATTTTCATCATATCTTATAATTTACTATAAAAAAATATGAAATATGAGGAAAAAATGGAAAAAAACACACTTTTTCTAACTTTGACCCCCAAAATCTGTTACACATCGACAACCACCAAAAAACACCCATGCTAAATAGTTTATACATTTTGTCCTGAGTTTAGAAATACCCAATGTTTACATATTCTTTGCTTTTTTGTAAGTTATAGGGCCATAAATACAAGTAGCACTTTGCTATTCTCAAACCACTTTTTTTCAACATTAGCGCTAGTTACATTGGAACACTGATATCTCTCAGGAATCCCTGAATATCCCTTGACATGTATATATTTTTTTTTAGAAGACATCACAAAGTATTGATCTAGGCCCATTTTGGTATATTTCATGCCACCATTTCACCGCTAAATGCGATCAAATACCAAAAATTGTTCACTTTTTCACAATTTTTTTCACAAACTTTCAGTTTCTCACTGAAATTATTTACAAACAGCTTGTGCAATTATGCCATACAGTGGGGCAAAAAAGTATTTAGTCAGCCACCAATTATGCAAGTTCTCCCACTTAAGAAGATGAGAGAGGCCTGTAATTTTCATCATAGGTATACCTCAACTATGAGAGACAAAATTTGGAAGCAAATCCAGACAATCACATTGTCTGATTTGGAAAGAATTTATTTGCAAATTATGGTGGAAAATAAGTATTTGGTCAATATCAAAAGTTAATCTCAATACTTTGTTATATATCCTTTGTTGGCAATGACAGAGGTCAAACGTTTTCTGTAAGTCTTCACAAGGTTGTCACACACTGTTGCTGGTATGTTGGCCCATTCCTGCATGCAGATCTCCTCTAGAGCAGTGATGTTTTGGGGCTGTTGCTGGGCAACACAGACTTTCAACTTCCTCCAAAGGTTTTCTCTGGAGTTGAGATCTGGAGACTGGCTAGGCCACTCCAGGACCTTGAAATGCTTCTTACGAAGCCACTCCTTCATTGCCCGGGCGGTGTGTTTGGGATCATTGTCATGCTGAAAGACCCAGCCACGTTTCATCTTCAATGCCCTTGCTGATGGATGGAGGTTTGCACTCAAAATCTCACGATACATGGCCCCATTCATTCTTTCATGTACACGGATCAGTTGTCCTGTTCCCTTTGCAGAGAAACAGCCCCAAAGCATGATGTGGCCACCCCCATGCTTCACAGTAGGTATGGTGGTCTTTGGTTGCAACTCAGCATTCTCTCTCCTCCAAACATGATGAGTTGTGTTTCTACCAAACAGTTCTACTTTGGTTTCATCTGACCATATGACATTCTCCCAATCCACTTCTGGATCATCCAAATGCTCTCTAGCATACTTAAGACGGGCCCGGACATATACTGGCTTAATCAGGGGGACATGTCTGGCACTGCAGGATCTGAGTCCCTGGCGGCGTAGTGTGTTACTGATGGTAGCCTTTGTTACGTTGGTCCCAGCTCTCTGCAGGTCATTCACTAGGTCCCCACGTGTGGTTCTGGGATGTTTGCTCACCATTCTTGTGATCATTTTGACCCCACGGGGAGAGATCTTGCGTGGAGCCCCAGATCGAGGGAGATTATCAGTGGTCTTGTATGTCTTCCATTTTCTAATTATTGCTCCCACAGTTGATTTCTTCACACCAAGCTGCTTGCCTATTGCAGATTCAGTCTTCCCAGCCTGGTGCATTTCTACAATTTTGTTTCTGGTGTCCTTCGACAGCTCTTTGGTCTTCGCCATAGTGGAATTTGGAGTGTGACTGTTTGAGGTTGTGGACAGGTGTCTTTTATACTGATAACAAGTTCAAACAGGTGGCATTAATACAGGTAATGAGTGAAGGACAGAGGAGCCTCTTAAAGAAGAAGATACAGGTCTGTAAGAGCCAGAAATCTTGCTTGTTTGTAGGTGGCCAAATACTTATTTTCCACCATAATATGCAAATAAATTCTTTCCAAATCAGACAATGTGATTGTCTGGATTTGTTTCCACATTTTGTCTCTCATAGTTGACGTATACATATGATGAAAATTACAGGCCTCTCTCATCTTCTTAAGTGGGAGAACTTGCACAATTGGTGGCTGACTAAATACTTTTTTGCCCCACTGTAAATGTTTGTAAATTCTTCTCTGGGATCCCCTTTGTTTAGAAATAGCAGACATATATGGCTTTGGCATTGCTTTTTGGTAATTAGAAGGCCTCTAAATGCCGCTGCGCACCACACTTGTATTATGCCCAGCAGTGCAGGTGTTAATTAGGGAGCTTTTACAAACATTTGTGCCATAGTTTGTAATTATGGCACAAATGGTTGTAAATGCTTCTCTGAGACCCCCTTTGTTCAGAAATAGCAGACATATATGGCTTTGGCGTAGCTTTTTGGTAATTAGAAGGCATCTAAATGCCGCTGCGCATCACACGTGTATTATGGCTAGCAGTAAAGGGGTTAATTAGGTAGCTTGTAGGGAGCTTGCAGGGTTCATTTTAGCTTTAGTGTAGAGATCAGCCTCCCACCTCAAACATCAGACCCTCTGATCCCTCGCACACAGCTCTCTTCCCTCCCCCATCCCACAATTGTCCCCGCCATCTTAAGTACTGGCAGAAAGTCTGCCAGTACTAAAATAAAATGTATATTTGGTTTTTTTTGTGTGTTTTTTTAAATAGCATATTTACATATGCTGCTGTGTAGGATCCCCCCTTAGCCCCCAACCTCACTGATCCCCCACCAAACAGCTCTCTAACCCTCCCTCTCTACCTTAATAGGTGCCATCTTGGGTACTGGCAGCTGTCTGCCTGTAGCCAGTTTAGAAAAAAATTATGCTTTCTTGTAATTTTGTTGCCCATTTCTGTAGTGTAGCTTCCCACCCCTGCCAGATCCCTTAGATTGTTTATATAATAATATTAAATCCCTCCCCTTTTCTCCCACTTATTAACATTAAACTTTTCTGTAGTGTAGTGGCTCCCACCCGCTCCCGCCCCATGCACCCTCCCGCCATCCCCTGTGCAAACACGCGCTTCCGTGCACGCCCCCATCGGTCCCGTCCCCGATCCCGCCCCCCTCCACATCACACGGCCCATCGATGGTCGCCCACCCGCCTCCCACGTCGGCTCCCACCCACCGATACCGGCCATCGATGACCGGTGCAGTGAGGGCCGCAGAGTGTCTCTCTCTGCATCGGATGGCCATGCAGGGTTTTTTCAGGATGCCTCGATATCAAGGCATCACTGGAATAACCGAAAAGCATCTGGAAACGAGCAGGATCGCTTCCAGATGCTTTCCAGACCAAGGATATGCAGGGTACATCCTCAGGCGTTAACTGTCTTTTTTTAAAGGACGTACCCTGCACGTCCTCGGTCATTAAGGGGTTAAAGGGACAGTCAAGTAAAAAAAAAAATAATGATTCAAATAGGGCATGTAATTTTAAACTACTTTCCAATTTACTTTTATCACCAGTTTTGCTTTGTTCTCTTGGTATTCTTAGTTGAAAGCTAAACATAGGAGGTTCATATGCTAATTTCTTAGACCTTGAAGGCTGCCTCTAAGCTGAATGCATTTTGACCACTAGACAGCGTTAGTTCATGTGTTTCATATAGATAACATTGAGCTCATACAAGTGAATATACCGAGGAGTGAGCACTGATTGACTAAAATGCAAGTCTGTCAAAAGAACTGAAATAAGGGGGCAGTCTGCAGATACTTAGATACAATGGACTTACAGATGTAAAATAGTGCATTGTTATAACTGTGTTGGTTATGAAAAACTGTGGAATGGGTAATTAAGGGATTATCTTCTTAAACAACAAAAATTCTGGTGTTGACTGCCCCTTTAAAACATGCATATGCATTTCTCTTCAACAAATATAAAAATATGCATTTTGATTCCAGTGTAATTATTATGTTAGAGCTTGAGGTCATTGGCATGAACTGAATAAAAATGCTAATAATATTCTTTTATAAAGCCCTTAATTTGCAATAGCTTTTTTATGCAATATGACAAATACTCTCTTTTGTACCAAAGATTATTTCAAGAGAATTATTTTATAACATTATTTTTCAAATGCTATTTGTAATACAAGTTAAATATAAATTCTAATTAAATTGTGTTCTCATTGTTTTGTTAATATGAAAACAAATCTTTTGTATATCTTATATCAAAGCAGTCCTAATGACTAAATCAAATATAAATATAATATTTCAATTGTCAGATTTCTTCTCAGTATTGTTGCTTTTACTTATAAGATCCCTGCAATTCACAGAGTTTCTATGGTTAAAAAAAACACAGCAAGAGGATATATCTGAACAAAGTAATGCGCTTACAGCTACATCTTGTGGATGCTATCAAACAGCCTTGGGAAAATGTGTATTTCTCTGGTTTTCTCCAGAAAATGACTGCTGCTTTATTGTGCTACACAAAAGCAAAATACATTTGTATGTATTGTTTGTAGTGTCATTGCATATTCCCTTTAGTAAGTAATGATTATTGGGCACATGGAAAAATCTAAATCTAAAATTAGTACTACAAGCTGAAAATGATCTGTTGCGTGCGAGTGCAACACATAACAGTGCTAAAAAGCTTGAGACCTAACTTATTACACACATACATACATGTTACAGGTAAAGTAAAATATCCAGGTAATCCTAGGATTACCTGGGTAAAATGGAGATTACACAAGCGGCTGTGGGTAGAGCCTGATGTAATTCCCCCATCTACACCCCGCCAATCCTCTGACATCCACCCCAAGTGAACCTTCAACACCCAAGGTGGAGGTAAAAAAGATAGTGAAGATGAGGGAATTACAGTGCATCGTATATATGTTTGATGCAGTGACTCGATGAAGCGCATGCACTCTGAGGGGATTTATGATACATACATACATCGGGCTTTACCCACAGCTGCTTGGGTAAAGTCTGTGTTAACTGAGTAATCCTAGGATTACCCAATATCTGACTTTACCCATAACATACATATATATATACACAATATATATATATATATATATATATATATACATACATACACAGTGTATATATATATATATATATATATATATATAGTGGGGCAAAAAAGTATTTAGTCAACCACCAATTGTGCAAGTTCTCCCAGCTAAGAAGATGAGAGAGGCCTGTAATTTTCATCATAGGTATACCTCAACTATAAGAGACAAAATGTAGAAACAAATCCAGACAATCACATTGTCTGATTTGGAAAGAATTTATTTGCATATTATGGTGGAAAATAAGTATTTGGTCACCTACAAACAAGCAAGATTTCTGGCTCTCACAGACCTGTATCTTCTTCTTTAAGAGGCTCCTCTGTCCTCCACTTATTACCTGTATTAATGGCACCTGTTTGAACTTGTTATCAGTATAAAAGACACCTGTCCACAAACTCAAACAGTCACACTCCAAACTCAACTATGGTGAAGACCAAAGAGCTGTTGAAGGACACCAGAAACAAAATTGTAGACCTGTACCAGAACAAAGGTATTTAAAACTTTGCTTATTGTAACTTCGGCTTTACAGCAGTTGGCCTATCACACCTTTGGGTTAGTGCACAAGCGAAAAAGCAGAGCATGCTTTTGAAGGGCATCTCATAGAAGTGGGGAAAGCAAGTAAGTGGAGTTGCCCTATGTTGCCTCCAGATCTCCAAGTCCATTCCTGGTTAAGAATATTGCCAGTTATTTTCTTAGGTGCTCAAGTAACATTTCATTCTCCATTTCTCAGAGACATCTACCAAATGACTGAATTATTTTCTATAAGACCTATATGAAACATGTGGTTATCACAAACAATGATAGTTTCAAATAATGTTTTTTCTGGAGGTATTTCGCACTACGTCATTAATCTGTTTACATATTGCCTCCCTTGCTGCAATAACTCTTCTTGAGTGTCAAATTACTTATGTCATATTTTGTGGGGTGCTTCATAACGGGTGCCTTTTCTATATTTATTCAATGGGGGAAATTTCTAAACCTGCAAGATACAGCTTTATTCATCTTTGGTGCAGGCTTGCATAATCGACTTGCCACTGATAGAATGGCAGCTCTGTCTTAGCTAGCGGACTAAAATCACCCTGCACTGCTTTGGTTGTATCCTCAATGAGTCATAATTACCATTTAGGGGTAAATAAGGTAAAAATATGTTTTCAACTGTCAAAGGGTCCATGTCTGTACCATTTAATCCCCCAAAAAAGGTACAATCAATTGTGTGACCAAAAGGTTGAAGGGAATGGGTGGTTCAAGCCTGCCAAACCCTGCAAGTCCATATGATTTGTGCACCTCAATTATGCAATGAACACATAACTGGCAGTCACCCAAAATGAATTCAACAAACATGTTGTACAGCAAAATAATTAATGTTCAATGGTTATTGGTAATATGCAAGAAGTGGGCAAAGCAACAAAAAATATTTAACAACCCATATCTTCAATGATGCTTTGTTGCTGGTTCTAAATAGCACACAAGCATTTAACATTTTAATATTTATATTTAGAGCATCAAGATAATAACTCTTACATATAAAGCAAATATATAAACTTATATTTTATATATAAACTTATATTTTATAAAATAAACAAGAGCTGTTAAAGAACCAGTTTTAAAAAATAAAATTGTAACTGTTGCCCAGTCACATACATGGACATTGTGTAGCACCATCTATTGGTGGAATGTTCCTTGCCCTAGTGTAACACAGTTCCATCTATTGGTAGAAAGTTCATCACGAAATGTGCACTGGGGAAATAGACTAATTTGCATATATTTAGCATATGGTGACAGTTCAATGTATGGTTGTGAGTTTTATCGTTTATACCTCCCCTTCCTTTTGCTAGAGTTATATTTTATTATTATTATGTTGATTTCTATATATTTTCTATATGTTTATGTTTTATGTGATGTGTGTCACTCTAAGTTAAATGGTGTGTTGTTAGAGTCTAGTACAGAGTGAATCATCACACATTCTGAGTAGCTCCTTTTGATGCAGTTTGTTTTGTCTGGTTCTTTTGGAAATTCCAGTGGTTGAGTCTTAGGACATGCTTTTAGGCTACAATTTCCAAAAATATCAGTGTGCCTAATGTTACACTTTCTGAACAAGAACACAGTAGTAAATGAATATCTGAATGTTATGTAGTAAATTTGATGGAACATCAGTTTTAATATGCTGTGTTGAGTACACATTTGCCATCATGAGGTACAAAGGGCTTGTCACTGGGGCAGTACCCTTAAAAAGTCAAATTTGCACAATTTTTAAGAATACACGATGGTACCATAGAATTGAAGTCCAATTTAGTCACCAAAAGGTACATATTGGAAAGGTACAAACTGCAAGGGTTCCAAAATGTACCCATGTTAAAGGGTACAGCTGGTGTACTTTTGAGATTACTGCCGCAGTGACAAGCTGTTGTACCCTAAAGGTACAATTTTTGCACATTTTTTCCAACAGTGTGGACAAGTCTGACAGGGGTAATTGACAGCCCTTGCTGGCATGCAATTGGCCTGTGCTGTTCATCTGTTCGTCTTCCTCTTGAAAATAATCTCAGGCTCACAACCATCTGATAAACTAATTTGTATAAAACAAATTAACTGGGTGCGCTCAATGATGTATCTGTATATGTCAATATGTGACACCAAAGAAAGTCCCAAACCAGATGATAAGCACATTGTTCAGGCAGCACTCCAATCAACAACAATAAGGTATTCACAGTCCTAGAAGACAAAAGCAGAGACGTCTCGTGGTGCAGAACCTCAGAATCACAGGAAACACAGGGCTTTACTACAAAGGCCAACTCACATTTATAGATGGCACATATAGTTCTGTAACAACAGGTTGTGGCTTCTGAGCCACTCAGCTGACTCACTCCAATCTATGTGGGACACAACACCAACCCATGGAATGTCAGCGTCATGGATGCCAGGCGGTACCTCCAAGACACCAAACCACTTGGTGCACGGTGCTTCTATACACTGTGAGTGTAGACTCAGCAGACAGTGTAGTATTCAATATCAGATACAGCTTTCAGAGAGAAACAATCGCTATTATGTTGCTACCCCAGTCTCTCAAATAAGGATGTAGAAAAAGCTCAATCATAACAAGGATAAAAGATTAAGGGCCAGATTACAAGTGGCGCACTAACAGTTACGCGTGAAAGAAAAGGGGTTTATCGTGGGTGTTTTTTCTCATCGGGTGCAGCACTCATATTACAAGTTGAAATTAAATGCAAACACATAAGCACAATCATGATTTATGCTAGAATTATTACCGTGTAATCAGAGCTCTGGTTAACTGTTTTGCAAAACAAAAAAAGTATCACAAAACACATAAAAAATGAAAAGTACAGTTAAACTCATAATAACACCATACAATAAAAATTATTAAAAAAAATGATTGCAATAAAAAGTTATAAGGGTAGATATGAGGTCTCAAGTGTTAGAGAAAAAAAAAGGCTGGGAAAGGACTTTAACATAGAGATAAATTCATGTCTAAATATCTATATGTATATATATATATATATATATATATATGTTTATGTGTGTGCGCATAGGTATGTATATATTATTATATTTTCATGTCAGATTAGCACACTTGAGAATATGTGATCGGGTTTTGTTTTTTCCACTGGTTTTTTTTCGCTCCATCGACTTCTATAGGGAATACATTAACATGATCTCTATATTCGGCTTTTTGTGTGCATCGGGTTAGCGCGTGAGCAAAAACTTTTTGCTTTCAACTTGTAATACGAACACTACCCTATGTGCAAAATCCTTACTTCTAGCGGAGTTAGTGTGCAAGCAGGAGTGTTAAATACTCCACTTTTAAAAATATATGCATATCTATAAAAATACCTCTGTAGGTACTTTGTAGGCAATTATGTTAAACAGTAAATTCCCAGGGGTCTATTTATCACTCCGAACGGAGCTTGATGTCCCGTGTTTCTGGCGAGCTACAGACCGCTGCTCCATAACCTGTCCGCCTGCTCTGAGACGGCGGACAGACAACACTGAAAATTTACCCGATCCAATACGATCGGGTTGATTGACACCCCCTGCTGGCGGCCGATTGGCCGTGAATCTGCAGGGGGCGGCGTTGCACCATTCGGTATTTGTCGATGTGCGGCGGACATGGTTCGCTATAGCGTATCATGTCCGTCCGCACAATGATAAATGGACCCCCCAGAAACATAAGAATGAAAAATTTGTGGATACCCAGCATTGAAGCCTAGAGGGTATTTAAAGAGTTAAACTAAGATTAATCTTATTTTTTTTTTTCAGGTAAAATATGATAAGTACATGCTACTGCACGCCTTTCATATCTATTTTAGAAAAAATGTGTTTCTCATATTCCAGTAAGAAAAAGGTAGATTATCAAAGCTCTGCTGAAAGCTCAGAAAATGACTGCAAGTTATACTTTGAAAACCAGTAATATGTTTTTGGATATTACAAAATGAAAACTTTGTAACTTCACAGAGATTTATTTGAAGCTAGAGAGGTGACACAAAACAAGATAAGAAAATAGGTTTATTATTTACTTTTTATTTATTGTCTGTTGTCTCCAGTTTTTAGTTGTCTGTATTTCATAGCGTGGTAGATAAAATGTGAAATGTATTTGGGATTCTGAGGTATTTATGTATTATTTATATATTAAGATTTATTGCAAAAATAAATATATTTTAACCATACACGTTTATTTTTTTTATATATAAATAATCAAATGGACCATTGCTCTATAAATTTGTCTCTAATGTCTCTGCATCTAGTTAAAAAATATTTGTTTTAAATGAATTGCTTGTAACTGAAAATTTGACAAGTTTCATATGCATTTACATTTTAATACAGGCTCTAAATACGATCCTGTTCATAACAGGGACTAAATATATTGTCATGTATTTATCAAGCCGTCAACCGCAAATACGCTGAAATTCCACAGCGTATTTGTGGCGAGCCTGATTCGCCTTAGTTATCAAATCCTACAGACCGGCAAAAGTAGAATTTAGTGACGTAACATACGATCCGCCGGACTCAGTCCGACACAGATCGATGCTTACGTCACTACAGATGTTCCGAACGCAAGTTTGGCACTATCTGACTACTTAGTTATCAAATTTCCACCAGGTACGCTCGGCACTATTCCGGCCCAGCGTACCTGGTTTTCAATCCGCCGCCCTGGAGGCGACGGATGCCTTAGGAATCAATGGGAGTCGGGAAGCAGCGAAAGCTTTTGTTCGCTGCTGCCCGATATCCCATTGATTCCTATGGGAACATGTACACTTAACACCCTAACATGTACCCCGAGTCTAAACACCCCTAATCTGCCCCCCCCTACACCGCCGCCACCTACATTATACTTATTAGCCCCTAAACCACCTCTCCCAGACCCTGCCGCAACTAAATAAAGTGTTTAACCCCTAAACCGCTGCTCCCAGACCCCGCCGCGACTAAATAAAGTGTTAAAACCCCTAAATCGCCACTCCCAGACCCCGCCGCAACTAAATAAAGTGTTTAACCCCTAAACCGCCGCTCCCGGAGCCCACCGTCACCTTCATTATATTTATTAACCCCTAATCTGCCCCCCTACACCGCCGCCACCTACATTATATTTATTAACCCCTAATCTGCCCCCCCCCACACTGCCGCCACTATATTAAATGTATTAACCCCTAAACCTAAGTCTAACACTAACCCTAACACCCCCTAACTTAAATAGAATTTAAATAAATCAAAATAAATTATTCCTATTTAAAACTAAATACTTACCTATAAAATAAACCCTAAGCTAGCTACAATATAACTACTAGTTACATTGTAGCTATTTTAGGATTTATTTTTATTTTACAGGCAACTTTGTATTTATTTTAACTAGCTACAATAGTTATTAAATAGTTATTAACTATTTAATAACTAACTAGTTAAAATAAATGCAAAAGTACCTGTAAAATAAAACCTAACCTAAGTTACAATTACACCTAACACTACACTATAATTAAATTAATTACCTACATTAACTACAATTAAATAAAATTATCTAAAGTACAACAAAACCCCACTAAATTACAGAAAATAATAAAATAATTACAAGATTTTTAAACTAATTACACCTAATCTAATCCCCCTATTTTAGTGTTTTTTTTGTTTTTGTACTTTAGATAATTTTATTTAATTTTATTTAATTGTATTTAGTTTAGGTAATTAACGTATTCAGGTCCGCGGCAGCGATGTTAGGCGATCTTAGGCAACCGTCAGGGCCGGATTTCCCATTAGGCACAGTAGGCATGTGCCTATAGGCGCATTGCAGTGAGGGGCACCTGCCTGTAGTCAGTGTATTAACTGAGGGCATTAATCCAGCTTCTTACAAAGTCGAGTGTTTCATTGGGAATATTAATTATTTGTCCAAGGGGCCATAAAGGGGTGTGACTGAGGGGTACAAAATGTAACCCCAGGAGGCTAAAGAAGTCCTGTGGAGCCTCTGTCAATAAATATACAAAATAAGTTACCAGAGATATCTGCAATACATTTCATAGGTGTATGTTCCATCCTTTTTTGATAACGGTCGGTTTAAATTGTATGGCCATTTGAGTTAAGTGAATATTGAATTTTGGTGTAGCTTCCATTAGAACAAATATTGCAATTGGTGTATGTATTTGTGTATCTCCCTAAAAGGGAAAATGTAATTACCTTAAGCTTTAATGTTTTACATCTAAAATTTATTTTAGTTGTCCTAAATAATAATAATAATAATAAAAAAATCCTCTTTTTTTTTACTTTTTTTTTTTTTTTTTTTTTGGCGGGGGGGGGGGTTGAGGGCGCTTCAGGTTTTTGTGCCTACAGGCACCTGAGATGTAAATCCTGGCGAGCGTATTGGTGCCGTCAAATGCAAGAAAGTCGACGGCTTGATAAGTAGATGTCATTATGTTTGTATGATATCTCCAGAGGATTGCAATTCCTTAGGATACCTCATTCTAACCAATCGAAGAAGACAGCTAATTGCAAGTGTAGAGAAACTATACCAGTATGCCTGTTCAATACTGTTTGCTTACTATTGAATAGTTAACGTATGCATTTTTAGTTAAACAGCACAAACTAGTTATTTTCAAAATGACACTAGAATGTACCTTTTTTGTTTACCTACTTAAATTCCCTTAAATAACATGTATTCCACTATTCCTTATCAAGTACTTACAAGTACTCATAACAGATTTGCAAGGTTTAGTAATTATGGGCAAAAACAATTTAACATTAATTTATGTGAAAATATATATCAGATTTTGTATAACAAATACATTTAAAATAACTTTCTATGAGATATTATAGTTTGTTCTGGTATACATCTAGATATTTCTTGGACATTAACAGATGAAAAATGAGATTAGCTTTAGAGAAATGTGCTTGTTCATGGACAGTAATGAAATGGTATAAAGTTGGAAAAAAACAGAATATCCGCAACATCGATGACTCTTATTTAGTAACAGTCCAATGCTCATCGCGCTGTACTAGACACGCGTGATTTTGACTGAATTTTTTATAAATCAGGGCATTGTATGCAGATCTGCAGCAGCGATGTCTGGCGATGTCTGTCGAGCATATTGACGCAAGCGAATGCACCAAGATTGATGCTTTGATAAATATCCCCCTTAGATACAAGGTAACTACAGAGGTAAAAAGTATATTTAAGGGATACTACACCCACATTTTTTCTTTCATTATTCAGATAGAGCATGCAGCTTTAAGCAACTTTCTAATTTACTCCTATTATCAATTGTTCTTCCTTCTCTTGCTATCTTTATTTGAAAAGCAAGAATATAAGTTTATGAGCCGGCCCATTTTTGGTTCAGCACCTGGTTACAGCTTGCTGATTGCTTTGCTACATTTAGCCACCAATCAGCAAGCGCTACCCAGGTAGTGAACCAAAAATGTGAAACAAACAATGCGAGTATTTGGCGCTTACAGTCCTGGAACTGTAATGGCATTTGGTGGGTAAAGTTGGTTACTCCTTTGAGACGAAAGTGGGAGTGTTGATACTAGTCGCGTGAATCGTGCAAACCTCACTTCCGTGTGCTTGCAAGATCGGACGCTGCCCATGACGTATGATGGATTTTCGCCAATCACATCAGGAGGAGACACTGCAAAACAAGAACAGGACAGGCGCAGCCCGACTCAAGTGAAATACAATTTATTGGGAGGTAAGTGTGCTTTGACAAATGGCTACTTACAAAAATTAAAAACATAAAATGCAAGAATGGAAATAATATCCAGGACAAATGACCACTGCAACTGTTCCAAAGTTAGAAGTAAAGTCCAAAGTGCAAAGTCCACCTCAGCCATAATCTTTAACCGAGTGTAGATATGGTTGCTGGAAATGCCTTCACAATGTTTGTGGTGGAATGGCAGACAGTCACAAAGTGTAAGTCCCTACGCGTTTCGTCTGGGATCGCCCAGACTTTTTCAAGAGTGATTCCAATGTTTGCTCCAACCGGCTTTTAAAGGAGCCAATGGAAAATGAGTGCAAATTGTAGCCAATCCAAGGCCTTGTTTACCTTTGACAGCTGTGACATAAATACTATTGCAGGACTGTGTTATTAAGCATAATGCACATTAAAAATACTAAAACATCTGTTATTACAAGATTCAAAGCATCTAAAAACAGCAAAAACCGCAAATAAAATATATATGTGTAAAATACATTTAAAAGACTAAAATTCTCCTAAACTATTAGGTCCCATTCTAAAAGACAAAGATCATATCGAAACTTAAAAATCCGAATATGCAGACAGAAATGTGTAACAACCAATATAAACTACAATAAAAAATCTGTGTGGTATTGTAATTATGAAAAAGGAATCTACATGAATGCTTGCAGGTCCAATTCTATATTCAGACCTGCTGGATGCATGGAGTCTAATTGATATATCCAAAAGGACTCTCTACGCCTTAGGGTTAGTAACCTATTGAGATAATTGTTAGGAGGTATTCAGTCAATTACTTGGATTTTTAAACATGTGGTTCTGAATTATGGTATAGCCTGAAATGTTCAGGGACACTATGTGTTTTTAAACCAGTTTTAATATTGTTAACATATTCGTTTAATCTGGTACGGATGTTCCTTTTGGTTCTCCCTACATAGATCATTTTGCAACTGCAGCTTAAAAGATATACTACATATGTAGTGCTGCAGTTGCATTTGTATTTCAGATTGAAAATTTTTGTCCCAACAGAGTTAGTAAAATTCTTGCCCCTATCTATATATTTACACATTCCGCATCTTTGTACTCCACATTTATATGTGCCTGGTTTCTGTTCCAGCCAATGTGTGGTTGTTAATGTTCTCTGTTGTTTTGATGGTTCACGTAATTTGGTGGGTGCTAATATATTTTTAAAATCTGTGTTTTTCCTAAAAGTAACCAATGGTTTGTCAGGTAAAAATTTTCCTAAAATTGGATCGGCTTTTAATACCCCCCAGTGTTTTCTTAAAATATTTTGAATGTCTCTGGAACCCTGATTATAAGTAGTTACAAATCTAATGTTATCATACCTGGATAGTGTTTTTTTTTGTTTTATGGGGTTGTAGGAGTGTTTATCTATCCATACTTTGTACTCTTTCTTTAGCGTGTTTGATGGTTAATTCGTCATAACCCTTTTCTAGGAACCTGGCATCCAGAATTGTAGCTTCATGATTATAGTCACTCTCCATAGTGCAATTTCTTTTGATTCTTTGATATTGTCCCAGGGGAATGTTAGTTTTCCACCTGGGTAAGTGGCCACTTTTTGCGTTTAAGAAACCATTTTTGTCTGTAGGTTTCAGAAAGTTCTTAACTGCTACTTTGTTATTGTCGTCTATGAAGAGGACCAAATCAAGAAACTCAATTTGCTTCTTGTCAACCTTGGATACAAATTTAAGATTGAAGCTATTGGAATTCATGTGATCTATGAACTCTTGACTGTCAATCTCATTCCCTTTCCATACGATTATTACATCGTCTATGTATCTGTAATAACAGACTAGAGTGTGTGTCGGTTATTGGACCAGATATACTTTTCCTCGAAATTGTGCATGTACAGATTTGCATACGATGGGGCGAATGTGGTCCCCATCGCAGTACCTTGTATCTGTTTAAAAAATTGATTATTGAAAACAAAATAATTGTGTAAGTATGAAATTTATACCTGTTAAAATGAACTCTAGATGAGTTTGGGATAAAAAATCTTTGCTAAGAATCTCATCTATAGCTTTGATGCCCAAATCATGTGGAATGCATGTGTACAAAGCTGATACATCACATGCAATCCACAGATAATCATTTTGCCATTTCATACCTTCAAATATATCGATGGTGTGTATGGTGTCTAAAAGGTCGGAATTGTGGGATGGGTTTCAGATAGAAAGTGAAACTCATCATTGTTAAGGATGTTATTATTTTTAGCCTCTTTTAGAATCACACTAAGTTCTTTTTTGAACTTGAGGGTAGGATCAAAGTTTAATTTTTTGTATGTGCTTTGATCATTCAAAATGTTGAAAGCCTCTGCTAGATAGTCCTCTCTGTTTTGTATGACCACCCCTCCCCCCTTATCAGCTGCCCTAATGATAATGTTTTATTTGTTTTGTAAATTCTTTAGGGTTCTCCTTTCATCCAGTGAGAGATTGTCATTATACTTATGTATCCAATTCTTATTTTTCTTCTCCCAAAGTTTGAATACGGATAGAAACTTGATTTACGTTTAAAATTACTGTGTTTAATAGATTCTTCGTAATCATATATACTCAATTCAAGCAAATCTCCAATTGTTTGTTGATCTGGTGTAAGTGTAACTGGACTGGCCTCACTGTTAGCTAGATCATTCAGTATTCCCAAAGTTGGTTGGTCAGAGTGATCAAGTGTAGTGGTGAGTGGTGGAATGGCCTTCGGTGTGCTTTTTGCAAAATATCTCTTTAAAGTGAGATTTCTTATGTATTTTTGTATATCTATATATGTCTGAAATTTATCTGGGGCTTTTTTGGGTGCAAAGTTTAGGCCTTTAGCTAGAAGATTTATTTCTTTATTGCCTAACACTGTAGCCGAGAGATTGAAGATATTAGATTTATTATTTTCTACCTCATTGTTTTTGTGTTTGAGTAGCTGTATTTTTCTCCCCCCTCGGCATCCCCACTTGCCCGGTGTGACTCTCAGGTTTCCCATCATTGGGTCCTCTAATTCTGTTAGATTTCGAAATCTCCCTGTTGGAGAGGTTGCAAGATCGAAAAAATTTAGTTGATGATTAGTACTATATTGACCTATTTCCTTTTGGGTCTTTTTTGGATTTTATGAGATTTTTGGTTTTGCCCCTTGAATATGCCAGTTGGGGTGTTGGTAAGTGTTCGGTTCTTGACTCACTAGTGTATCAAATCTATTATTGGTAGGCAAGGAGTCCACCTCTGGTTTCCCCCATTACTCTTAGGGAGACCCAAGAGCAATTTGCATAACTATACAAAAATATATATATACAGGTATATATGTGTGTGTTTATATGTGTATAAATGTCTGTGAATACATAAATGCACAAATAAATACATAAACATATACACATAAATATATATACGTATCTCTATGTTAAAGCCCTTTGCCTGCCTTTTTTTATTTCTAATATATTTTTGTGCAATATTTGTGTTAAATATTTTTGTTTTTTATGAGTGTAAAAACAAATCTGTTGTTAATACTAAACGTGTCCAACTCTAGGGGGCGCTTATGGTAAACCAAAGAAATATTTTTTTTTTTTATTTTTTTTTTTAAATAGATTTTTATTGAGGTTTTGCGAAGACAGTACAACTGATATAAGACATCATATCATTGCTTCAAACTTGAGCAGTACATTTCAATTAAAAAACTTTTACAAAATACAATAATGAAATTTTCCATATAGATAATCCTATACAGAGCTAAACAGAACAAGAATGGGACAGGAACCTCATTTTCTTTTCACAACCTAAAAGTTAGCTATTTGAACAGTCATGGCAAAAGTCATAGATTTAGAATAGGTTGACAGGGGGTAGTTAGAATAATATCAAAAATGGAGATATCTTTTCGCGGTGTGAATTATACGGTAAACTATAAATATATGTTTGGAGAAAGATACTAAGGTTAGGGTACGGCATAAGCAAGACAAGCCGTGTAGTTAGTCCTCCTAGAGTAGGAGGTCCATTATAAGGAGGGGGGGGGGGGAGGTGATGGATAGGTGCGGCAAGAAGGGTATAAAGTTTAATATCTAGTATAAAATAAAATATAAAATCCTAGAGGCTCATTGTGGGTTATAGAGAAGATAAGTAGGTAAATACGCCATACAGTATGATATGAATATTCAGACTACTACATTTTAGGGGAGTATAGTCCTGTATGTAAGATCATTGACATGTTGGATATCAGGTGAACATTGAGAATAAAATGGTTACCCGTTAAGCTAATGGTATATCCGGCAAGATAAGATTACTCGTGCCACATAGAATATAAATCTGGGGAGTTTAGACATATGGAAATGAATAATATATATGATGGAGTAGGATAGTAGTGAGAAACAGCTTCAACTTACAGGCATACTTGCTTGCCCAAAAAATAGTGGCACTGAAGTAAAAAGGGCAGGGGTTAGCTAGGCATTGTAATGGAAATATGAAATAAGACAGCTTCAAACATTTGTGTTTTCAGTTCCCCGCCGCCCAGACACGGGCCCTATGCCCAGGCGGCAAGACAAACAGGCAGCTATAATTACAGTATATAACAATATTTTCCAGATAGGAAATCATCCTAAAAACACTAATGTATCATACATCAAGAATATTGTAGTCCCAGGAGCAGATTGTGGAATTTCAAAGAGCATTAAGCACAGAACGCTTTAGTAAACAAACAGTGAATAAACCATCTAAAAGTGCGAGCAGTTATTACAGCATTAAATTAGGGACATTAGTTAGCTATTATAGTAAAGAAAGCGTAAATAATAAAGCTTTAAGTGGTATGAATATGCTGAAAATAGTAGCACCTGATGCCACATTATATTTGGTAACATATAGATTATTGCTAGAGCTTAAAGGTTATCTAGTTAACTCACAACAAATAACATATAGCATGAATAACAAAACCATAGCTATATTAGAAAATCAATTTAACTGTTAAATGTAAAATAACTTGTAGCATAGTAGGCCTAATAGGGCTTTTAATCTCACTGCTAATGCTGCAGTATAGATAAAGTAGCTATCAGTGCTCTAGATTCCAGTGTGTGAGAGTCATAATTCTGGCCAACAAATGGTAAATATGGCAAAAACAATAGTGAGCAAGTCTAATATATTTTTTACAGTAATTAACTCAGGGCAAGATGTCAGCTCAACATCCAGACTAGACAGGTCAGATCACCTGAGAGTAATAGAAGCAGGAGCGCTATCCTACCCCTGCTTTCAAGGTGGTACAAGTGTCTGTAATGTGGCACACAGGGTTCCCTGACCGTGCCCGAATGTCAGATGAGAGATCAGACTGTAAACTCAGCGGGGCACCAGGGTCTAGCTCCTCACCTACAGCGCAAGTCCCCAGGGTCAAATCCTTCCTTTGTCGGCCAGCCAGAAGGTTTGAGATCTTTAGGATAGGCTTGTACGCTGCGCGCTTCACTGACCCTGCAGCTTGCTTTATGCGATCCTGAGAGTCCTCCGCATCTGAATGACCAGCCGCAGCTCCCAAGACTGCAGACCCCCTGCCAGCTGAGGGCCCGCAGAACAAAGTGGATTCAAAGCAGTTCTTCTTTGCTGAAAATGGGCCAGAGTAGTCCTGCGGTTGGGGTTCTGTAAGTAGAGACGGAGGGACGCTGCAGGAGACCAATGCTATGCCTCCGGGGGTAGACAAAAGATTGTTGGTGCTGCCTAGGGCCTTGTTCAAGGGGTTAGGCACGATGGCGCCACAAACAGAGTCTAGGGAAACTGTAAAGGCCTCTCGGTACTGCCGCAATAGGAGGTCAATGTCCCGCAGGATGGCAAGTGGATCCATGGTAGGAGGCGGTCACAGGCAGTGTCCTAGCGATATGGTGAGCTGCTGGCCAGGAGATAGAATTCTAATATTTGTGTCCCAATATCGGGAAAGACAGTAGCAGGATGTTTTCGGCAGCAGGTATGCAGGCCAGAGGTACTGGCTGCCTCGTGGTAGCGTAGAGAAGTGAATCAAGAGCCGATATTTATCTGTTTCTTTAGTTCTTTATATTGTTCTTCCATAGGTATAGTCTTGTCAGGGTGATAGGTGATTTTTGGAGAAAAGGTTGCAGGTATATGTGGTAAAAAAGAACCAAAATTGAGCAAAAAATGCAGGAGCTCTTGCTATGTATGTCCTATCACCCTGACGGTTGGCTCCGCCCCCCCCAAAGAAATATTTTTACATATAAAGAGTACTATATCGTTAAATATTGTGACTATATTGACACAAAAAAAAAAATCTACATATCGAAATATAATATCAACTGTTGAGAACAATGTTGCAAAAGGCACAATTTTTTTTTATCTGAGTCCTTAATTGGGAATTGTGATATAGTCCAGATAATCCAGATATGCCCTTCTGCGGTGATGGGTCCAATCCCAGATGGTTAAATCCAACTTGTATGATCACGGCAGCTCCTCTCAAAAAATAAGAAAGAATACAGGAATCTATGAAAAAAATCACAAACAAAAGGGCGCCTCCTAGTGTGATACTGGGATAGTAATGGTGGTAAAGATCTTGTGTTCTTATTCTGAGTGTAATTGAACTTTAAAATGTATTTTTGATGTGTTTTGTGAAACTTTTTTGTTTCGCGTAACAGTTAACCAGAGCTCTGAGGTGGCGGTAATCATTCTAGCATAAATAGCGATTGCGCTCACGCGTTCACATTTACTTTCAGCCGCAATAACCCCAATATCGCTTGCATGTAACTGTTAGCGCACCTTAATTTTGTTATCTATCGAGCATATAGTGTTTATATCTGTTTGGTGACGTTACTTTTTAAACTTATCCAATATGGCAGGGGTGATTTCAGTTATCAAATTTTACATTCAAATTCCTTTGGTGGTACTTCTTGATAGTTGAAAAAAGTCCTTTTAGCTGTGGAATTCCATAAGGGAAATATAACCTGGTAAATAGAATTTAGATTGTGATTAGCCATGTTAAGTATAAGGCTGCTTTTACCCAAACCGATAATATAAAAATGCAGTCGTTATTTGCTGATTATTATTAAATGAAAGAAATATACAATAAAACATTTCTTCAAACTGAACGCAGTAAACTTTTTATATATTTCATAGCTTATTTAGCCCTATTTTCTTACATTTTAGGTCTGAAAATTGAGCAATTTCTAGATCTCAGAACTTAAAAAGCAATCTGCTGACTTCTCATGGCTAACCCTACAACATAGCTGCCTCTAATTGGTTTTAGCTGATAACAGTGGCTATCCTTGTTGTCTTGTCTGTGGAATAAAGCCCAGATTTGCACCTCCAAATTAGTCAAATGGTTGGTGACATTTGGCTATTGAGAAATAATTGTAGTAAAAAGGATGTTAAATTATTTTAAAAACATTGGACGATATTTATTCTATAACTACACAACAGGAATGTCTTGTAATTACAAGGTGTTTACTCAGCGGCGGAACCTCCAGTGGTGCAACCAGTGCAGTGGCACCGGGGCCCAAGTGAAGAGGGGGCCCTTCAAGCAGCGCAGCAGCAATACCCCCCTCATCCAATCAAGCCCAGGGCCCCGCGCAGAGATGCTTAGCGCAGTGTGCTTTTGTCAGAATGATGTTACAAGTTGGGTGTCTCCTGTCAATGCTCAGCCAATCAGTGCGCAGTGGCTGCATCTGACAGCTAGTTTTTCCAGGGCTGGAATACTACAGTTATATGGGGCAGAAGTGACGGAACTGGCGGCAAAGGTGAGCGAGTAGCTAATTTACTACTATTTTTTCTCTTGCTCCATGACCGTGAGTTCACTCCCACACCACCCAGTGCAGCTGTCTTCCACTGTGTTGCCTTATTCTGTACACTAAAACATTGCCAGTTATCTCTGAGCGGTCATCTTTCACAGCAGCCTTTGGCAAGAATCTTGAAACCCTCACCCCGGAGCCCTCACCCCGGCCCTGAGCCAACAAGTGTAGCCTCAGAGAAACTGTGAGTGATTGCATCCATTGCATGTAATAGTTGGATAACCCACTAAGTACTTATTTCTGTATTGCTTATTGATACAAGTTAATTTGAAACTTAGTCTTGTTAATTTTAGTACTAGATGTAAGGAATGCATTTAAAAAAATAATTACCATACCAAAACTAGAATTTTAGGAGCACTGACTCTAGGCTTTTTGTCAAATCCTTATATTATCTGGATCAGAAATAAGAAAGTCTTATTTGCAACGAGCAAATTACATGGCCAGTAACGTAATAAATGAAAAAAATTAAAATATATATATATATATATATATATATATATATATATATATATAATCTTATATATTCGGGATGTCTTGGAGGGACCCAAAAAAAAATGCTTGCACCAGGGCCCTCTGTTCCTTAAGTTCGCCGCTGTGTTTACTGTCCCTTTAAATGTCAGAAATAAGTTTAACCACATGGAGGGACGCTGAGACTGAACTGCAGCTCTCGAGGTGCGTGTGGCCTTGCTCTCCCTACATTTAAAAGGCCTATGTCCTAATAACCAGGACTGCCACCTGCAGGCTATTAGAGTGGGAGTTCCACTCTGGGCTAAGTTATTGCCTACCTAGGGCATGCTTACCTTGCACCTGCCTAGGATATCCTGGTTCCTGAAAGCCAAGCATGTTTACCTGTTAACTGAGTATACTCACCTTGTTCCAGAGACCAAGCATATTTACCTGATACCTGTGTATGCTTACCTTGTTTCAGAGACCAAACATACTTACCTTGCAAATGCGTATGCTCACCTGGTTCTTGAGAGCCAAGCATACTTACCTGATACCTGTGTATGCTCACCTTGTTCCAGAGACCAACCATACTTATCTGACACCTGTGTATGCTTCCCTTATTATTATTATTATTATTATTATTATCAGGTATTTATAAAGCGCCAGCAGATTACGCAGCGCTATACAAGTAATAATAAAACATTACAGGGATGCATTACATACACTAACAAACAAGTACAGTATTGGGGTACATTACAGTTGTAGGTGCAATAATTGAGCACAGTCAGTCAGTAGTAGTTCACTTTAAATATAAAGTGGCTTACAGGTAGAGAGGCTCTCAAGCTTACAATCTAAAGGAGAGGGAATGGACACAGAAGGAAAGGAGAAGGGAAATGTCTGATATAAGGCAGCGTAAACTGAGAGTGAGTAGTGATGTAAGCAAACAATAGGAAAAAGAGTGTGGTGAGTGCGCAAATGAGTATTGCAAAAGACAGAGTAACAGAATGTGGTTAAAGGGACACTGAACCCAAATTTTTTATTTTGTGATTCAGATAGAGCATGCAATTTTAAGCAACTTTCTAATTTACTCCTATTATCAATTTTTCTTCGTTCTCTTGCTACCTTCATTTGAAAAAGAAGGCATCTAAGCTTTTTTTTTTGTTGTTCAGAACTCTGGACAAACCTTTTTTATTGGTGGATGAATTTATCCACCAATCAGCAAGAACAACCCAGGTTGTTCACCAAAAATGGTCCGGCATCTAAACTTACATTCTTGCATTTCAAATAAAGATACCAAGAGAATGAAGAACATTTGATAATAGGAGTAAATTAGAAAGTTGCTTAAAATGCCATGCTCTATCTAAATCACGAAAGAAAAAATTTGGGTTCAGTGTCCCTTTAAGTGTCAGTACAGAGGCTGTGAAAAAGAAGTAGTGTTTCTATCCTGGATTATTAGTGACAGCTGCACCTAATTGCTGTTAGGAGGTGTTTATATATTAAGGTTAACACCAGGGTGGGTGGTGGAGCTAGGATTGGAGGGCTAGTGCTTGCAGAGCAGGGTAAGTTGTGCAGTTAGAGTTGCAGCTGTAAGAAAGAGAATGGTAAGGTGAAAAATCATTGTTATAAAGTAAGGGGGGAGGTGTAGTTTGAGACAGGGTAGAAGGGGAGACAAGAGAATGGAATGTTACAATAATAAAAGTTAAAAGCAATTCAATATTAGCCCAACAGATATAAGAAATAAATGCACTCATTGTCTTGTTTGAAGATATCTTTCAGATGAATTACCTTTCAAATGGTTTGCAGAGCAGGATAAGTTGTGTAGTTAGAGTTGCAGCTTTTCAAATGGTTTGCAGAGCAGGGTAAGTTGTGTAGTTAGAGTTTCAGCTTTTCAAATGGTTTGCAGAGCAGGGTAACTTGTGTAGTTAGAGTTGAAGCTTTTCAAATGGTTTGCAGAGCAGGGTAAGTTGTGTAGTTAGAGTTGCAGCATTTCAAATGGTTTGTAGAGTAGGGTAAGTTGTGTAGTTAGAGTTGCAGATTTTCAAATGGTTTGCAGAGCAGGGTAAGTTGTGTAGTTAGAGTTGCAGATTTTCAAATGGTTTGCAGAGCAGGGTAAGTTGTGTAACATAGTAACATAGTAACATAGTAGATAAGGTTGAAAAAAGACTGAAGTCCATCGAGTTCAACCTATACAAATCTAAAATACTTACAAAAAGCTCCAGTTAAGCTTAAATAACCCCATTAAAATGTGACCCATTTAATACTAGCAATCATATCCATGAATTTTGTTTATATACAGAAATGTATCCAGACTATTTTTAAATGAATCTATGGTATTGGCATTCACTACCTCCTTTGGTAATGAGTTCCACAATTTTATTGCTCTTACAGTGAAAAAACGTTTCCGTTGCAGGAGATTAAATCTCCTTTCCTCCAACCTTAAATTATGACCTCTTGTCAGAAACAATTTTCTTGGAATAAAAAGAGCTTCTGCCATCTCTGTATATGGGCCTTGAATATATTTATATAAAGTAATCATGTCACCTCTCAAGCGCCTTTTTTCTAAAGAGAACAGACCCAGTTTGGCTAGCCTCTCCTCATAGGTTCATTTCTCCAATCCCCTTATTAGCTTTGTGGCCCTTCTCTGAACTTTTTCTAGTTCTGCAATATCTTTTTTAGCAATCGGTCCCCAGAACTGCACTCCAAACTCAAGGTGAGGTCTTACCAGGGCTTTATATAATGACAGAATTATGCTTTCCTCCCTTGAATCAATGCCCCTTTTAATACATGCTAGTATCTTATTAGCCTTTGAAGCCGCTGCCCTGCATTGTGCACTCATCTTTAGCTTGTTATCTATTACTACTCCCAAATCCCTTTCCTCCTGTGTTTGGCTAAGTCTTGTCCCATTTAAAAAATACGTAGCCTGCTTATTTTTACTTCCAAAATGTAGAACCTTACATTTTTCCGTATTAAATCTCATTTTCCATTCACTTGCCCATAGTTCTAATTTTAGCAAATCCCTTTGTAAAGAGAGTTCGTCCTGCTCTGACCTAATGACCTTACTTAACTTAGTATCATCTGCAAAAATAGAGATGTCGCTATTTAATCCTTGCTCCAAGTCATTTATAAAAATATTAAAAAGAACAGGGCCCAGTACTGATCCCTGGGGGACGCCACTGATTACCTTTGTCCAATCTGAGTATGATCCATTTACTACTACTCGTTGCTCCCTATCTTTTATCCAGTTATTTATCCATGAGCTAACATTTTCAGCTATTCCCAGTCCCTTAATTTTGTGCATTAATCTCTCATGTGGCACTGTATCAAATGCCTTTGCAAAATCTAAGTATATCACATCAACTGATTCCCCTTTATCTATATTTTTACTTACTTCCTCGTAGAATCTAATTAGATTAGTTTGACATGATCTATTTCTCCTAAAGCCATGCTGATTAGAACTCATAATCTTGTTTACACAAATATGCTCATCAATATAATCCCTTATAATCCCTTCAAATATCTTCCCCACTATTGATGTCAGACTAACTGGTCTATAGCTTCCTGGATCATCCCTGCTTCCCTTTTTGAAGAGTGGCACCACATCAGCTTTACGCCAATCCTGGGGTACCATGCCTGAGGATAATGAGTCTTGAAAAATTAAGAGTAAAGGTTTGTCTATAACAGTGCTAAGTTCACTTAACACCCTTGGGTGTATTCCATCTGGGCCTGGAGTTTTATTTACCTTAATATTTTTTAGTTTTTTCCTGATATCCTCTAAACAAAACCCAGTTAGTGGTATGGACTGGCATGTTCTATTCTGTTCCAAAGTATCATTCAATGGTTCCTCTCTTGTGTATACTGAAGAAAAAAACTGGTTTAGTACCTCAGCCTTCTCCCTGTCATTATTTATCATGCTACCCTCCACACATTTTAATGTACCTATATTATCCTTCTTAGATTTTTTGCTATTTATGTACTTAAAGAACCTTTTAGGGTTAGACTTAGAATCCTTGGCAATTAATTTTTCATTTTCAATTTTGGCTAATTTGATTGCTTTTTTGCATGCTTTGTTACATTCCTTATAAATATTGTATGCTGAGTCTGTACTATTTTCTTTTAATAATTTAAATGCCCTACGTTTTTTCCTAATTTCTCTTAACACATTTTTATTTAGCCATAACGGCTTAGTTTTTTTATTTTTATTTTTATAACCATATGGTATGTATTGATATGTATATTTATTTAACAATTTTTTAAATATTATCCATTTATCCTCTGTATTTTTATTAGAAAATACATTGTACCAATTTATATTATTTAATGATTTCCTTAAATCGTTGAATTTTGCTTTCTTGAAATTAAAAGTCTTAGTTAAGCCTTTAAAACACTGCATATGAAAAGAGATTTCAAATGTGACCATGTTATGATCACTGTTACCCAAATGTTCTTTAACTTCTATGTTTGATATTATATCTGTATTGTTTGATAGCACTAAATCCAATATAGCTTTACTCCTAGTTGGCTCCTCTATTAATTGTGACAAGAAGTTATCCCTGAGAACATTTAAAAATCTATCCCCCTTAGCTGAATTACTAGTTTCATTGGCCCAGTTTATATCAGGGTAGTTAAAATCTCCCATAATTACAGCACTGTTATTAGCAGCCTTACCTATTTGGATAAGTAGTTGAGTTTCCTCCGGGTCACTAATGTTGGGAGGCTTGTAGCATGTTCCTAGTAATATTTTTTTAGGATTTTTCCCCCCACTCTTTATTTCAACCCACAGGGTCTCTACATTGTCACTTGTATCATAAATATCTTCCCTTATTGTAGGTTTAAGGTCAGGTTTAATATACATGCAAATTCCTCCACCCCTTTTATTATTCCTGTCCCTCCTAAATAATGTATACCCCTCTAAGTTAACTGCCCAGTCATGTGAATCATCCCACCAAGTTTCAGTTATACTGATAACATCATAGTCCGCTTCTGCAACTAAGAGCGTCAGCTCCCCCATTTTACCTGTCATGCTTCTTGCATTTGTTGTCATACATTTAATTTTCATGTGCTTTCTGCTGCTACTTGGTGTACTTTCCTCTATACTTTCTAATGTGACATTTCTTAAGTCATCCCTTCCTTGAGATATTAAGGGAGTGACATATTCAGAGACTGATCTCTCTGTTCTATTTTGTTTTAATTGACCCTCCCCCCCTTTGCCTAGTTTAAAAGGTTCTCTAAACATGCTACCATCCTTTCCCCCAACACACCTGCACCCATGTCATTCAGGTGCAATCCATCCTTACTGTACAAATTGTACCCTAGTGAAAAATCAGCCCAGTGTTCTAAAAAGTCAAACCCCTCATTTTTACACCATGTTTTTAGCCATGAATTAACAGACCTTAGCTCCTTCTGCCTTACTGAATTAGCACACTGCACTGGTAATATCTCAGAAAATATTACTTTGGAGGTCCTTGCTTTAAGCTTGCTACCTAACTCCCTGAAGTCATTTTTTAGGACTCTCCATCTCCCACTGATTCCTTCATTAGTACCAATATGCACCATGACTGCAGGATCAGACCCACATCCCTCTAACAATCTATCAATACGCTCCACAATATGCCTAACACGAGCCCCTGGAAGACAGCAAACTGTTCTATGTAAAGGGTCTGGATGACAAATTACCCTATCAACCTTCCTTATAATAGAGTCTCCTACCACCAACATCTGCCTCTGGCCCTGACTTGTATGCCCCTCTTCCATGACTGAAGGACTGCCCACCATAGTATGCTCCTCTTCCACAGCTAAAGGACTGTTCACTATACTAGGCAACACGGCCCTCTCTGACACTGCCACCCCTGAACTGATATCCCCAACATCTTCACTTAATCTTGCAAATCTATTGGGGTGTACCAGCTCAGTTAGAGTTGCAGCTTTTCAAATGGGTTGCAGAGCAGGGTAAGTTCCAGAGACCAAGCATACATACCTTGCACCTGCGTATGCTCACCCTGTTCTTGAAGCTGTACCTGCCTGGTATTCTGTGACAGTCTCACCAACAGTACCCGCCTAGTATCCTGTGTCTGCTATACCAGTGACAGGTTTCCTCAAGCCCGCTGTAACTACCTGGTATCCCGTGACAGACTCACCAACAGTACTCACTGAGTATTCTGTGCCTGCTGAGTATCCTGTGTCTGCAATACCAGTGACAGCTTCCCTCAAGCCCGCTGTAACTACCTGGAATCCCGTGACAGACTCACCAACAGTACTCACTGAGTATCCTGTGCCTGCTGAGTATCCTGTGTCTGCAATACCAGTGACAGCTTTCTTCAAACCACCTGTGCCTGCTGTACCTACCTGGTATCCCGTGACAGTCTCACCCTCTAATACACAATTAAAAATCAGTGACCACTGGACTTTGTTACTGTAACGTACTTAAGTATTCTGAACTTAGTATAGGGCTTTAGTGTACTGCATTGGGCCTATGTTCAAACTTGCTGTTTCTCTGATCTTCAGTTTGAACTATCAACTGTTCTTCTACTTATCATTCAGTAAAGCTTTCAAAAGACATTTGTTGCTCAGTATATCTGTTCCTGCATTAAGTTCCACACATCCTAACCCTGTCACAGCATCCATCTATCTCAGTTGGATTTGTCTGCCTAGGGATGTGCTTGAAAGTGTGATATAAACATAAAGGGACATGAAGCCCAAAACTTTTCTTTCATGATTCAGATAGAGAATCAGAGGCGTAACTAGAAACCACAGGGCCCAGGTGCAAGAATCTAATATCGTTATTATATTATATATATATATTAAGTATAATAACCCTATCTAACTCTAACATCCCTAACTAAATTCTTATTAAAATAAATCTAATTAACATTAATATTATTAATTAAACTATTCCTATTTAAATCTAAATACTTACCTATAAAATAAAGCCTAAGATAGCTACAATGTAATTAATAATTACATTGTAGCTATTTTAGGGTTTATATTTATTTTACAGGTAACTTGGTATTTATTTTAACTAGGTACAATAGCTATTAAATAATTACAAGATTTATAAGCTAATTACACCTATTCTAAGCCCCCTAATAAAATAATAAAGCCCCCCAAAATAAAAACATTTCCCTACCCTATTCTAAATTAAAAAAGTTAACAGCTCTTTTGCCTTACCAGCCCTTAAAAGGGCCTTTTGCGGGGCATGCCCCAAATAAAACAGCTCTTTTGCCTATAAAGAAAAAACACAATACCACCCCCAACATTACAACCCACCACCCACATACCCCTATTCTAAACCCACCCAAACCCCCTTAAAAAAACCTTACACTACCCCCCTGAAGATCTCCCTACCTTGTCTTTACCCAGCCGGGTCGAACTCTTCATCCGATCCGGTTCAGCCAATCGGATTGAACTTGAATCTGATTGGCTGATTCAATCAGCCAATCAGATTTTTCTACCTTAATTCCGATTGGCTGGTAGAATCCTATCAGCCAATCGGAATTCGACGGACGCCATCTTGGATGACATCATTTAAAGAAACCTCATTCGTCGGGAAGTCGTCGTGCCGGATGGATGCTCCGCGGCGGAGGAGCGAAGAAAGAAGATTGAAGATGCCGCTTTGCTTGAAGACATCACCGGATGGAAGAAGACTCTCTGCCGCTTGCTTGAAGACATCGCCGGATGGAAGAAGACTTCACTGCAGCTTGCTTGAAGACATCGCCCGGATCAGATGAAGAGTTCTGCCCGGCGGGGTGAATACAAGGTAGGGAGATCTTCAGGGGGGTAGTGTTAGGTTTATTTAAGGGGGGTTTGGGTTAGATTAGGGGTATGTGGGTGGTGGGTTGTAATGTTGGGGGGTGGTATTGTGGGGGGGTTTTCAGGCAAAAGAGCAGTTTTCTTTGGGGCATGCCCCGCAAAAGGCCCTTTTAAGGGCTGGTAAGGTAAAAGAGCTAACTTTTTTAATTTAGAATAGGGCAGGGATTTTTTTTTATTTTGGGGGGCTTTCATTTTCTATTAGGGGGCTTAGAATAGGTGTAATTAGCTTAAAAATCTTGTAATCTTTTTTTTATTTTTTTGTAATTTAGTGTTTGTTTTTTTGTGTAATTTAGTTTAGATTATTTAATTGTATTTTAGTTTAGATATTTGTAGTTTATTTAATTTATTGATAGTGTAGGTGTATTTGTAACTTAGGTTAGGATTTATTTTACAGGTAAATTGGTAATTATTTTAACTAGGTAGCTATTAAATAGTTATTAACTATTGAATAGCTATTGTACCTAGTTAAAATAAATACCAAGTTACCTGTAAAATAAATATAAACCCTAAAATAGCTACAATGTAATTATTAATTACATTGTAGCTATTAGAGTATTAAGATTTAAATAGGAATATTTTAACTAATAATATTAATATTAGATTTATTTTAATGAGAGTTTAGTTAGGGATGTTAGAGTTAGATAGGGTTATTATACTTAATATATATATAATATAATAACGATATTAACTATATTAACCCTTATATAATTAGGGTTAATATAGTTAATATATATAATATAATAACTATATTAACTATATTAACCCTAATATATTTAGGGTTAATATAGTTAATATAGCTGGCGGCGGTGTAGGGGAATTAGATTAGGGGTTAATGTGTTTAATATAGGTGGTGTAGGGGGATTAAATTAGGGGTTAATACATTTATTATAGGTGGCCGCGGTGTAGGGGGATTTAGATTAGATGCAAAAGAGCTGTTTACTTTGTGACAAAGCCCTGCCAAAAGCCCTTTTAAGGGCTGGTAAAAGAGCTGAATTCTTTGGGGCATGCCCCGCAAAAAGCCCTTTTAAGGGCTGGCAATAGAGCAGTTTACTTTGGGGTAATGTCACGCAAAAAGCCCTTTTCAGGGCTATTTGTAGGGTTAGACATAGGTTTAGTGGTAGGGATAGTTTAGTAATTTAGGGGTTACATTTTTTTTGTGGCGAGGTGAAAATGGAGTAAGATTTCTCCATTTTCACCATGTAAGTCCTTACGCTGCATATTGGATACCAAACTGCGCTGGTTTGGTATACCTGCCTATGGCCCAAAAAACTACGGGCGACGGCAGAAATATACGGGCATAACTTCTAGGTTACGCCGTATATAGGATACCAAACCAGCGCAAATTTCAGCGTCGCCGGCTTTTGCGGGCGACGCTGCATATCGGATCGGACCCCAGGTTGTTGTTTTTTTTAAAACTAGGTGATAAGCCTCTCCAGGGGGCACTCTATGTTTAAAAAATACAAACTGTGTGATATTGAGATTATCAGTTGGTATGAACCATATCAACCTGTTGTTATGTGCACAATGGTAGAGTCAGGAAGTGCCTCTTGCATAGTGTGTGTGTATAGCATGCTTAATAAAGTTTACAGTTATGAAGACCTGTGCTTGATCTCCTTATATAAACTAAGATAAAACATGGTGTCAGAATAAGGAGTTCCCTGCTTCCATCTGAACTGACAAGCAAGGACTCTGAGGAATCCATTAGAAATCTTTGCAGCAAATTGAAAGTGTGAGAGTCAAGGCTCTGGCAGAGTGACTACAGCTTCTTCTCATGAACTGAGTAAGTGCATCATCGTAACTTGTACAATTGACTGATTCTAACAGCACTACAGACTTTTATATTAATACTGCATAATTCAGAACATTAAGATGGAAAAGTTAAATCCTCCACCAGAATTGAAAATGACTGGTAATATGGAAGATGCATGGCAGAGGTTTAAGCAAAGATTCCAGCTATATGTTAGAGCTATAGGAGCTCAGGAGCAAGATGAACAAAAGATTGCACTTTTTCTGACTGTAGCAGGATCAGCAGCAATAGATGTATACAACACCTTCACATTTACAGATGAAGAAAGGGATGTTTATCAAGTTGTTCTAGACAAATTTGCACAGTACTGTATACCTAGACGCAACAAAACCTATGAAAGGTATCTTTTCAGATGTAGAATGCAGAATGAAACAGAGACTATTGAGGAGTATGTAACAGACTTAAAACTGAAAAGTAGATCATGTAATTATGGAGCAATGTGTAACTCCTTAATCAGAGACCAGTTTGTCATGGGCAGCCTAAATATAAGGGTTAAAGAACGCTTGCTCAGAGAGAAAGATTTAACACTGGAAAAGGCAGTAGAAATTTGTCAAAGTTCAGAGGCAGTACAGGAACAAGTGCGCACACTCTGCCACAGTACAGCAGCAACATCAGTAATGTCAGTTACAGTGGGGAAAAGCAAAGTGCATTTACATTATGAAAATAAAATGAAAGGAAAAAGTTTTATCACACAAACAGCAAATTCTCAGCCTGAATCAGACTGGCTATGTACCAGATGTGGAAAGCAGCATGGCATAAGACAATGTCAGGCTTATGAGCAAATCTGCAGAAAATGTGGAAAAAGGAATCACTTTCAAAAGATGTGTAAAGCTAAAAAAACGGTTCACATTGTTGACCAGTCAGAAAGTGAGGAATCAGAAGAATTCTTTATTGGAATACTTGACTTAACCAAAGCTACAGATAAGGAGTGGGTCATTGAAGCTATTACAAATGGCACTAATATTGCTTACAAAGTAGATACAGGTGCACAAGCTAATTTGATGCCTGAGAGCAAGTATCACCAATTGAAGAACAAACCAGAACTTCTGAAAAGCTCAGTTAAACGAAAGACATATAATGGGGATTTTATCCCAGTGCTTGGCAACGTGCAGTGTGTTCCTGGAATATGGAAATCAAACGCATAAAATGAACATTCTGGTAGTTCCAGGAAACAAACCAGCTCTACTGGGTCTTCAAATGTGTGAAACTTTAGGACTGATTAAAAGGGTAAATGCCATTGATGGAACTAATAAAGAAGAGGACATAGAACATTTATTAACAGACTATGCTGCAGTATTTGAAGGAATAGGATGTCTTCCAATGCAACATAAAATACAACTAAAAGAAGGTTCTCGTCCAGCAGTGCATGCCATGCGAAATGTTCCAGTTGCTCTAAGGGATCGTCTTAAATGGGAACTTGCCAGGATGGAGGATAAAGGTATTATAAAGAAAATCAAGACACCTACTGAATGGGTTCATTCTATGGTGTTGGTGGAAAAACCGGATGGGGGTCTCAGAATCTGTATTGATCCCAAGGAACTGAATAAAAGCATCTTAAGAGAACACTTCCATTTACCAACAAAACCAGAATTGCTTGGGGAGCTAAGTGGAGCAACTGTATTCAGTAAACTGGATGCATCCTCAGGATTTTGGCAAGTTCCACTGGAGGAGGAAAGCATGAAACTCTGCACTTTTAATACTCCTTATGGGAGGTACTGTTACAAACGATTGCCCTTTGGCTTGTGTTCAGCACCAGAAGTGTTTCATAGTACCATGCAGCAACTTCTTGAACGAATACCAGGCACAACCGTATTCATTGATGATATTCTGATCTGGGGTAAAACCAAGCAAGAACATGATGAAAGGCTAAAGATGGTCTTAGATGTTGCTAAGGAGAATAATTTGAAGTTCAATAAGACAAAGTGTCAATTCAGAAACTTCAATTCAATATTTGGGAGAACAACTCACGGGAGGTGGTGTTTTACCAGACATGAAAAAGATTACGGCAATTACAGAAATGCCACAGCCAGAAAATAAGCAAGATATACAACGCCTACTAGGAATGGTGAATTACCTTGGCAAGTTCATACCTAATTTACCAGACAAAACTGTACTAATGCGACAACTACTCAGAAAAAACTATGCCTGGGAATGGTCAGAGAATCACCAGAAAGAATGGAAGTTTTTGAAGGACATGCTTACTACTGCACCAACTCTGCAATTCTTTGATCCAACAGCAAAAACAAAGTTGTCAACTGATGCTTCACAAAATGGATTGGGAGCAGTTCTATTTCAAAATCAAGGCTCGGGATGGATGCCTGTGGCTTATGCATCTAGGGCATTGACAGATACTGAAAAATCATATGCTCAAATTGAAAAAGGAAACACTGGGACTAGTTTACGGATGTGAAAAATCTCTTGTTTATTTGTATGGAAGAGTATTTTCAGCAGAAACTGATCACAAACCTTTGATTCACATCTACCAAAAGGGCTTGATAGATGCACCTCCAAGAATTCAACGTTTGTTGCTGAGACTTCAAAGGTATGACTTCACCCTGGATTTTATACCTGGCAAGGAGTTGGTGGTAGCGGATGCTCTGTCACGAGCTTACTTACCATTTAACAATGAGGACTTACAGTTGCAGAAAGAGGTGACTGTTCACGTCAATCTGATGTTGAAGACAGCCCCGTTTAGTCATGCAATGTGGGCAGCAATAGAACAGTCTACAGAAACAGATGCTCTTTTAAATCAAGTGAAGAAAGCAGTTTCTAGTGGCAAATCTAAGACACTAATGCCATCACTGTATAGACCATACATTTCTGAAATTTCTTTGATAAAAGGGGTACTTTTGAAAGGACAAAAGATAATTGTACCAGCGAGTTTGCAAACTCGAATACTGAAAAGACTACATGAAGGTCATTCAGGTATAGAAAAGGCAAAAAGACGAGCTAGAGACATTTTGTACTGGCCAAATATGAATGAAAACATTGAGACAATGATCACTCAATGCCGGACTTGCCAAAAATTCAGACCTCAGTTACCTAAAGAGCCTATACTGGATACGGACTTCCCGTTGGCACCCTGGCAAAAGTTAGGAATGGACTTGTTTGTTTTCAAAAATCAGCATTATATCTTAGTAATGGATTACTTCTCTAATTACCCAGAGATAGCATTATTGGAAGATGAGTTGGCATGTACAGTGATCAAAAAAGTAAAAGCAATTTTGGCGAGACATGGCATTCCAAGAGTAATAATATCAGACAATGGTCCTCAATTCAATTGTAGAGAGTTTAGGGTTTTTGCCAGTACCTATGAATTTGAACATCGAACATCCAGCCCGGGATATCCACAAGCAAATGGATTAGCAGAAGCTGGAGTAAAAATAGTGAAAAACATACTTCGTAAAGCAACAGATGCAGACGAGGATCCATGTCTGGCTCTTCTTAGCTAAAGAGCTACTCCTTTAAAATGTGGGAAGTCACCGGCAGAATTATTGTTTGGCAGACAGCTGGTCACACGAGTACCAGTTGTGAAACCTTGGAAAAGGTTCCCACAAAAACATGTAATAGAAACCAAATTGAAACTCAGAGAAAAAAGGAATGAATACTATGACCGAGCTGCAAAGCCTTTGGAGAATCTTCAGGTACAAACTCCTGTGCGAGTACAAGGTTCAAACAGCTGGAATACTGAAGGGACAGTTATCCAGCAATATTCTCCAAGATCGTATGTAGTTCAAACCAATGATGGGCAATATTTACGTAGGAATCGTAGACATTTGATGGCTATTCCATCAGTTCACAACAATTCGGCAGTGAAGGAAACCTGTGAGGATATATTGAACACTCCATTGCAGCTGGAGAATGAAGATGCCAGAGAAACTTTGCAAAGCTCGACTGACTTGCCTGCCAGTGATGCAATGCAAACAAGGTCAGGTCGATATATCAAGAAACCTAATCGTCTAATTGAACAATGTTAAAAGGGACTGAAGTTTTTTTCACATAGACTACAGTTAAAAAAAAAATGTACTTTAAGTTTTCTGTTGTTTAAAAAGAAAAGAAAAAGGGAAATGTGTGACATTGAGATTATCAGTTGGTATGAACCATATCAACCTGTTGTTATGTGCACAATGGTAGAGTCAGGAAGTGCCTCTTGCATAGTGTGTGTGTATATAGCATTCTTAATAAAGTTTACAGTTATGAAGACCTGTGCTTGATCTCCTTATATAAATAAGATAAAACACAAACCCCCAAGCTAAAGTTACAAAAAAAAGGAAAAAAATAAACAAAGCTATCCAAATAAAAAATTTAAACCTAAACTAATACCCCTATAAAAATAATAAATCCCCCCCAAAATAAAAACACCCCCTAATCTAATACTAAACTACCAATAGCCCTTTAAATGGCCTTTTGTAGGGCATTGACCTAAGTTAAACAGCTATTTTACTTTAAAAATAATACTAATCACCCTCTAACAGTAAAATCCCCCACCCAACCAACCCCCCAAAATAAAAAAAACTAACACTCAAAAAACCTAAGCTATCCATTGCCCCTAAAGGGGCATTTGTATGGGCATAGTCCTTAAAAGGGTATTCAGCTCTTTTACTGCCCTTAAAAGGGCAATCAGCTCTTTTTACAGCTCATTAAATCCCTAATCTTAAAAATAAAAAATAAATAAATAAAAAAATCCTAAAACTAAGCCACAAATAGGTACTCATCGTTCCTGAAGTCCGGCGGTGAAGGTTCTGTTCCAGGCGTCTCCATATAAATATGGGGTACCTTGCATTCAATCTTTAGTGTGAGATGGATGATCGCATTAAGAGGAGCTTCCACGCCGATGAGGACCGCTGCTGCTGAGAACCGTCGATGAGGATTCGCTAGTTCTGCACCTCTGCTTCGTGCTGCTTTTGTTCCGGATGAAGATAGAAGATGATGGAGCCGCCTGGAAGAAGTCAGGGGTAAAGATAGTTTAGGGGTCAAGTAGTGTAGGGTTTAATGTGCTGGGTGTAATGCAGGTTAGGGGTCAAGTAGTGTAGGGATTATCACGCTGGGGTAATGGCAGTTTAGGGGTTAAGTAGTGTAGGGGTTATTGCACTGGAGTAATGGCAGTTTAGGGGTTAAGTAGTGTAGGGGTTATTGCGATGGGGTTGTGAAGGTTTAGGGGTTCATAGTATAATGGGGATTTTGCGATGGGTGTTTGGCCTTTGTTTTAGGGGTTAATAATGTAGGGGATTTGGCAGTTTATGGGTTATTAGGGTAGGGGGTTTATTGGGATGTTGTTAGCACGCAAGTATAGGTGTTAGGTTTTCTTTTAACTTTGCTGCTCCATTGAAGTCAATGGGGTAAATGTGATATCTAGATTGTAAGTTCCCACGGGAACAGGGCCCTCAATTCCCCCTGTATTTGTCTGTAAAATCTTGTGTCTTATCGTATTGTTTCTCCACTGTACTGTTATCCTTGTACCCATGGGCAGCACTGCGGAATCTGTCGGTGCTTTATAAATAAAGAATAAGAATAATAATATTGCGTACACAATATTTGGTACTTAAAATTTTTGCCTCGTCAGGTTTTCGCAAGAGCATTACATTTTTACTTTCAACTTGTATTATCCACACTACACGACACGCACATAACGTTAACTTCTATAAGCGTTAATTTAACGTAGATAGTTTGGGGGCAGTTTAATTGAATTCCAATGCCAGTTTAGCCTTAAAATACATACAGTTTATTTTTATACTTGTTGCTGATTCAAACACATTGGAGAGAATTATATTTTGCATTTTGTAATAAAAGCTATTTTTATTGCTTGCGTGTGTCTGTCTATGCCTTCCTGTGTGTGTCCATTCATGGCTGTGTATGTGCTGTCTATCCTTGACTTTGGGGCCTAGTTATCAAGCCGTCAACCTCAAATACGCTGGAATTCCGCAGCGTATTTGTGGCGAGGCTGATTCGCCTTAGTTATCAAAGGCTAGAGACCGGCAAAAGTAAAATTTTGTGACGTAAACTTCGATCCGCCGGACTCAGTCCGACACAGATCGATTCTTACGTCACTCCAGATGTTCCGCACACAAGTGCGGCTCAATCTGACTACTTTTGCTAGTTATCAAAAAACTAGCAGGTACTTTTCCGGCCCAGCGTACCTGGTTTTCAATCCGCCACCCTGGAGGCGGCGGATCCCATAGGAATCAATGGGAGTCTGACCATAGCGAAAGTACAAGTTCGCTGCTGCCAGACATCCCATTGATTCCTATGGGAGATGTCTGCACCTAACACCCTAACATGTACCCCGAGTCTAAACACCACTAATCTGTCCCCCCTACACCGCCGCAACTAAATAAATGTATTACCCCCTAAACCGCCGCTCCGGAGCCCACCGCAAGCTACTCTATACATATTAACCCCTAAACTGCCACTCCCGGAGCCCACCGCAACTATAATATATGTATTAACCCCTAAACCGCAGCTCCCGGAGCCCACCGCCACCTACATTATACCTAGTAACCCCTATCCTGCCCCCCCTATACCGCCGCCCTCTATAATAAAGTTATTAACCCCTATCCTGCCGATCACGCACCTCGCCGCAACTAAATAAATAGTTTAACCCCTAAACCGCCGCTCCCGTACCCTGCCGCAACCTATATTAAATTTATTAACCCCTAATCTGCCCCCCCTACACCGTCGCCACCTATAATACATTTGTTAACCCCTATCCTGCCCCCACTACACCGCCGCCACTGTAATAAATTTATTAACCCCTAAACCTAAGTCTAACCCTAACACCCCCCTAACTTAAATATTAATTAAATAAATCTAAATAATATTTCTATTATGAACTAAATTAATCCTATTTAAAACTAAATACTTACCTTTAAAATAAACCCTAATATAGCTACAATATAAATAATATTTATATTGTAGCTATCTTAGGATTTATTTTTATTTTACAGGCAAATTTCAATTTTTTTGGGGGGGGGGGGTTTGTTATTTTATTAGGGGGCTTAGATTAGGTGTAAGTAGCTTAAAATTGTTGTAATATTTTTAAAATGTTTGTAACTTATTTTTTTATTTTTTGTAACTTAGCTTTTTTTATTTTTGTACTTTAGTTAGTTTATGTAATTGTATTTAATTGTAGTTATTTGTAGTTAATTTATTTAATTAATTTAATGATAGTGTAGTGTTAGGTTTAATTGTAACTTAGGTTAGGATTTATTTTACAGGTAATTTTGTATTTCTTTTAGCTAGGTAGTTATTAAATAGTTAATAACTATTTAATAACTATTCTAACTAGCTAAAATAAATACAAAGTTACCTGTAAAATAAATATAAATCCTAAAATAGCTACAATGTAATTATTAATTAGTACTTCTTCCTGTACCACTGCTTGAAGAAGGTGTCTTCCAGAAACTGGCAGTAGGACTGGGAGTTGAGCTTGACTCCATCCTCAACCCGAAAAGGCCCCACAAGCTCATCTTTGATGATACCAGCCCAAACCAGTACTCCACCTCCACCTTGCTGGCATCTGAGTCGGACTGAGAAGTATAGTGTAGTGTTAGGTGTAATTGTAACTTAGGTTAGTTTTTATTTTACAGGTAAATTTCAGTTTATTTTAGCTAGGTAAGCTATTAAATAGTTAATAACTATTTAATAGCTATTGTACCTAGTTAAAATAAATTGAAATTTGCCTGTAAAATAAAAATAAATCCTAAGATAGCTACAATATAATTATTATTTATATTTTAGCTATATTAGGGTTTATTTTAAAGGTAAGTATTTAGTTTTAAATAGGATTAATTTAGTTCATAATAAAATATTATTTAGATTTATTTAATTAATATTTAAGTTAGGGGGGTGTTAGGGTTAGTGTTAGACTTAGGTTTAGGGGTTAATAAATTTTATTACAGTGGCGGCGGTGTAGTGGGGGGCAGGATAGGGGTTAATAAATTTATTATAGGTGGCGACGGTGTAGGGGGGGCAGGATAGGGGTTAATAAATTTAATATAGGTTGCAGCGGGTTCAGGGAACGGCGGTTTAGGGGTTAAACTATTTATTTTGTTGCGGCGAGGTGCGGGATCAGCAGGATAGGGGTTAATAACTTTATTATAGAGGGTGACGGTATAGGGGGGGCAGGATAGGGGTAACTAGGTATAATGTAGGTGGCAGCGGTGTCCGGGAGCGGCGGTTTAGGGGTTAATACATTTATAAGAGTTGTGGCGGGGTCTAGGAGCAGCGGTCTTATTGGGCCGGCGAAGGCAGAAAAAGTAGACACGTTGATAACTAGGCCCCAGTGTGTGTATCTAACACAAACAAGGGGAGTAGGAGAGAGAACACAAATAGATAATACACTTATATGGTTTATAGTATACTTGCACACTTCTAGGTCAAAATTAACCAGATCGCCTCAAGCAGTTAATTTGTTAGCCTCAAGTGGAGAGATTTAGAGAATTAGAGAAACATCTGGTAGGATCTCAAAATTGAGTGTTCATATTTGTTGGTACATATTAGTACCCTCCGGGTACACTTTAAATCCACTGATTTGCCTTATCATATAAGGTAAAAAGAAGAAACTAATTGCACTAGACAAATCAAACAAATGATTCACAGCTGAAACATATGGCAAATATATAAGAAGTAAACAAACCTATTGATACAATTCAATCCAAATAGTCGCTATTAAAAAAATCACACAGTAAAAACACATACATTTACATATAATATACAAATAATATTTCCAAATCTCACAGCGGGTATTTGAGATACTTGTGATGTAGCAGCATTTGTAATATCACAAATAAAGAAGCGTTCGTGCACACAGAGTCTTAATTAGTGCCAAATAGATAGATTTCCAATGTCCATTGCAGGGATTTCCAACGTACTGAAAATACAGACAAAAGCTTGCCTAAGTAGTAAATAAAAACTCCTCCAAAGAAAGATTATATCCACACTTACAGTAAGTATGTAACTGTCGACTCCACTCCAGATCATATGGAACTCAGAATACCGTTCTCTATTGGAACACAGCCCGTCAGTTTTCACTGGATTATTGCACTGGGAACATAACCGGGTGTAGTAAGGAGTCTAAACCTTCAGACTATGGTGGCCGTATTGGACCACAAAAATCAACGTGTTTCGGATTTCTCCTTTCTCAAGCTTCTAACTGACAAGTTCTCTATTGGAACACAGCTCGTCAGTTTTCACTAGATTATTGCACTGGAAACACACAACCGGGTGTAGCGAGGAGTCTGAACCTTCAGACTATGGTGGCCGTATTGGACCACAAAAAGCAACGTGTTTCGGATTTCTCCTTTCTCAAGCTTCTAACTGACAAGTGGACGGCGGCTCCTTATATAGCGGTGCCTCAGGTAAAGTGGTATACTTAATATTAGTATACCATTTCATCATTCCGAAATAGATTTTTTATTTTATTCAAAGGGATTCTATTAAAAATTTAATATGAAGGAAAAACATTTAAATATAAAGAAAAAAAATTTAAAAAATTATTATAAGATTGAAAGTGAATAAAAACTTACTAAAACTGACAAAATTTTAGATAACACCTAGATTACAAGTTGTGTTTTAACGCTAAGAAAATGGTAATTTCAGCGTTAAAACAGCACCAAAGACATTACAATTATTGTCGGTATAGCTATACCACAAGCCTTTTAGCCTGTAACGCAACGTCAGTCCCGCACACAAATTTTGCGGTAAGGCTAAAAAGCTTGCATTCCAGTCTATACCGACAAGATCCGTTTTGCAATCTGAGAGCAGTAGTTATGAGTTTTACGCTAAAAATAAAACTCATAACTAAAGCGTTACAAAGTGCACTAAACACCCATAAACTACCTATTAACCACTAAACCGAGGCCCTCCCGCATCACAAACACTATATTAAAGTTATTAACCCCTTATCTGCCGCTAACGACATCGCTGACACAAATAAAATTTATTGACCCCTATTCTGCCGCTCCCCGACATCGTCGCCACTATTCTAAAGTTATAAACTCCTAAACCGCCACCCTCCCGCATCGCAAACACTATTTAAATATAATTAACCCCTAATCTGCCCACATCACACCAACTATTCTAAATTAAACTATTAATCCCTAAACCTAAAACCTCCCACATCGCAATAAACTAATTTAAACTAGTAACCCCTAAACTTAACGCCCCCCTAACTTTATATTAAAATTACAATTTCGCTATCCTAAAATAAATTAAAATTTACCTGTCAAATTAAAAAAAAATAAGTTTAAACTAATACAACTATTAAACTAAAATTAAACTAACTACCAATTAAATAAACTATATTACACATTAAAAAAATCCTAACACTACTATAAAAATTACAAACTATCTAATTACAAAAAATCAAAAATACTAAATTACAAAAAATAACAAACACTAAATTACGAAAAATAACAAATGAAATAACAAAAATAAAAAAGAATTACACCTAATCTAATAGCCCTATAAAAATAAAAAAGCCCACCCAAAATAAAAAAAATAGCCTACAATAAACTACCAATAGCCCTTAAAAGGGCCTTTTGTAGGGCATTGCCCTAAGTTAAAGACCCCCCCAACAGTAAAACCCACCACCCAACCAACCCCCCAAAATTAAGAAGCCTAACTCTAACACAAACCTAAGCTACCCTTTGCCCTGAAAAGGGCATTTGTATGGGCATTGCCCTTAAAAGGGCATTTAGCTCTTTTGCATTTCCCTGAAAAGGGCATTTAGCTCATTTACGAAAAGCTCAAACCCCAAACTAAAAAAAAAAAAACAAAAAACCATTAAAAATCCTAGCACTAACCCGCGAAGATCCACTTACTGTTGCTGAAGTCCCGCTTGAAGGATCTTCATCCTGGCTGCTCCATCTACATCCAGGTGTCAGGCGGCTCAATCTTTATCCAGGTGGCTCCATCTTCATCCAGGCGGTTCCATCTTCATCCAGGGGGCAGGGGGCTCCATCTTTATCCAGGCGCCATCTTCTATCTTCATCCTGGTGGTGTCTTCTATCTTCATCCCAGCGGCGCGGAGCAGGGCCATCCTGAAGACATCTGGCATGGATCATCCGCTTTATACGGTCGCCGCCGTACACTGAATCTTTAATCCAAGGGAGCCTTTTCAAAATGGCGTCCCTTGCTTTCCTATTGGCTGATTTGATTTTTGAAATTCAAATCAGCCAATAGGATGAGAGCTACTGAAATCCTATTGGCTGTTCAAATCAGCCAATAGGATGAGAGCTACTTAAATTCTATGGGCTGATTTGAATAGCCAATATAATTTTAGTAGCTCTCATCCTATTGGCTGATTTGAACAGCCAATAGGATTTCAGTAGCTCTCATCCTATTGACTGATTTGAATTTCCAAAATCAAATCAGCCAAGAGGAATGCAAGAAACACCATTTTGAATTGCGTACCTTGCATTGAAGATTCAGTATACGGCAGCGATCGTATGAAGAGGATGCTCCGCGCCGGATGTCTTTAGCATGGACCCGCTCCGCGCCGCCAGGATGAAGATAGAAGACGCCGCTGGGATGAAGATACAAGATGCTGCCTGGATGAAGATGGAGCCACCTGGATGAAGATGCAGCCGCCTGCCACCGGGATGAAGATCCTTCAAGTGGGACTTCAGCAACTGTAAGTGGATCTTTGAGGGTTAGTGTTAGGATTTTTTAAGGTTTTTTTTGGGTGTTTTTTTTTTGTAGTTTAGGGTTTGGGCTTTTCGTAAACAAGCTAAATGCCCTTTTCAGGGCAATGCAAAAGAGCTAAATGCCCTTTTAAGGGCAATGCCCATGCAAATGCCCTTTTCAGGGCAATGGGTAGCTCAGGTTTTTTTAGATAGTTTTTTTATTTTGTGGGTAAGGGGGGGTGGGGGTTTGTAATATTAGTGGGTCTTTGTATTTTTTTTCAGGTATAAGAGCTGTTTAACTTAAGGCAATGCGCTAAAAAGGGCCCTTTTAAGGGCTATTGGTAGTTTATTCTAGATTAGGTTTTTTATTTTGTTTTTTTTTTGTTTTTTTTAAATGGGTATTAGAATAGGAATAATTGTTATTATTTTTGATAATTCATTTTTTATTTTGTGTAATGTTTTTTATTTCATTTTGGGTGGGTTTTTATTTTTAGATTACGGTATGGGCATTTCATAAAAGAGCTGAATGCTCTTTTAAGGGCAGGAAAAAGAGCTAAATGCCCTTTTAAGGGCAATGTGCATACAAATGCCCTTTTCAGGGCAACGGGTAGATTAGGATTTACTTTATTTTTATTTTGTGAGTTTGGGGGGTGGGGGTTTGTATACTGTTAGGGGGTGTTTGTTTTGTTTTGTTGCAAAAGAGCTGTTAACTTTAGGGCAATGCCCTACAAAAGGCAGTTTTAAGGGACCTTGGTAGTTTATTATAGATTAGGCTTTTTTATTTTGGGGTGGAATTTTTTTAAACAGGGTATTAGAATAGGATTTTTTTTATTGTTTTGGATCATTTCGTTTGTTATTTTTTGTAATGGTAGATTTTTTTATTTTTTGTCATTTTAGTGTTTTTTTATGTTTGTAATGTTAGGTTTTAGTGTAAGGCAGCTTAGGTTTTATTTCACAGGTAAGTTTGTATTTATTTTAACTAGATAGTTAGTAAATAGTTTATAACTATTTACTAACTAGTCTACCTAGTTCAAATAAATACAAACGTTCCTGTGAAATAAAAATAAAACCTAAGGGGTTCCGGTGGGCGGTACTACTGAATGGAAGCAAGCAACAGGAGCTCCGTGCCTGCAAGCCTCAAAAGTGACTTTTTACTTGTCATACAACAACCATTCAGTTACCCACATTTTGTGTCTTGCTGAGGGACCCTGCTCCGGTCATCGTCAGCCGACTCTCTGATTGTGAAGGGCGCGCCATCTGCCCTAGCCCCTGGTTGTAACACCCGCAACTTGGGAATACACATGGTCCGCCATATTGGAGTAGTACAACAATTGCCTCTGACTTCTACTCTGTAGAAAAACCACTGAATAAGTGGATCTAGTAAGCCAACCTATCTAAACCTCGGGAAATACTTTTGAAGCCTTTCACGAACCCGGGCTGCAGACGGAACGAGTGGCCGGCACTTGATGGTGTCTGTTGCTTTTCAGGATGGCCTCACTAATTAATGAACTGAAGGCTGTGTTTATGCCTCACTTGGATCGCCTGATAATGTCCTGCTTGTCTCTGCATGAGGTGCTCTGGCCCAACCAGGGACCTCCTGGGATGCTGGAGCTTACCTCTAAATCTGATTCCGGTGATTGTCTGTTGCCACTGCAGGTTCTCTCCTGGGACACCATATCGTTGGATGATACGCAACCCGATGTGTGCAGTGATGCTGCACCACCTCACGACTCCTCTGCATTTCTCCTGCCAGATGATGCAATCTACCACGAATTACAACCTTCTTCGAAGTCATACACCACAGTGGTGCAACAGAGTATATCTGCCCAATGTCTCCCGCTCCTCTTACAGACAGGACGGTGGCTTACCACACAGCATGTTTATATGGAAAAACATCTTGACCTGCAATTGAGATGTTCAGGAGTTCCCTATTTGTTATGGGCCCAGAATGTTCATGGCTTAGGTCCAGCTTGTGAAATGTTTGGTAGTTACCTGATGACCCGTAGGGGAGTCGGCTAGTTTTTTATTTTATATCAGACTGCCCACCACAAGCAGCATGTTATAAATATGGAGGCCAATTGTTGAGTTCAGTAGGAGCTTCGTATTTTAGTTCAACAGGAGAGTTTGTACTGCCTGTATTGTTTTGTTTTTTCTTCTTTCTTTCTTTTTTTTCTGTTTAGAGAACGTTTTATTTTATTTTGTTATAATATTATTAATTTAGTAGTTTTGTCACCTTACCAGTTCCCTGCAAATGATGTAAACCCATATCGATGGGGAAACATGACATGACTTTTCCTACCTGACTGCCAAAAAGGCACTCTGCACTGACTTATTTACTCGTTCCCAATCTATATATAGCAGAGGAGTGTACCCTGTAAGAATCACAGCTAAAAATGACCGCCAAACTCATATTATGGGCTGCTTGCTCTCTCCAAGGAGGGAGTGGGGTGGCGCCTTTAGATCCTGCCCTGGCTAATTATTGTGGCTTTTGAGTCAGAGCAACCTGAACTGTGAATAATACCTGCAACTGAAACTGCATCTACAATGTGAACTGGCAACCGAAATCTAGTGAGGTATAATAGTAATTGGTCGATAGCCAGCCTGCAAACTCGCTGCAGTATACTGTTACTGCTTTATGTTAGCTGTTATTTTTGGCCCTGTTGGTCACATGTGTAGTTTTCATCTGTTTTATTTTCTTATTGTAACTTTAGAATGTGGGCAGATTTTTTAATATACGCCAACTGCAATTGTTCTTAATACCTGGTCAAATTACCCCCCTAAATTAATTCTCAATAACTAGTGTATAAGCAGACAGCCAACATTTGTTCTCCTATAGCCCTGAGTCCCTAGAATATACTATTGGCTGTAGGGATGTAATAGTGGTAATGCCTGATATCTTACATGCCAATTTTGATTGGTCGCCTCTCTTACTGTTCTGATATTAAATATATGCCCTAGTCTCAAAAATTACTGTCACGACTGGGGGATGGGCCCCTTCCCCCTATGGATAGTTAATTTATCAACAGCTTCTAGCTCGGACTCCATGGCTAGGGCCACTCATAACACTCATATTGTAATCAGCTCACTGCAAAAATGTATCTATTATAGGAGGCAATCGCAGAATATAATACAGACCTTCCCACACCCTAGGACAGAAACTGTACAATTATTTTTCTATATTCAGGGATCTAAATGGATTAGTTTACTCTACACAGCTGAATGAGGTATACCCCTGTTACATATCATTCTGATTTTTACTATCTTAGTATACTGCTCAGACAGCAAAACATTCCAATACAGTGTTAGCCCTAAAGCTTGCAGTTTACCAGATCCAGCTTATGGATAGTATAGGACTGGATAGGACACATTATTTTTTTTTTTGTGTGTGTTTGTAATTTAGGTGTAGATTAATGTTAAAACCCCAGTATTGAGGTATTAACTTATGTTTCTTAGAACACTCAGCAATTTATTGGAAATTTAATGTCATGATTTTAACTATGTTCTGTACTTCTACATGTATGCCAACGTATGTTATCTTAATTCATTGTAAGATCATCTCTACCTTTTCACTCACCCTGCGAGGTGGGTTGATGATACAACTTGTAGTACTGTACCCTTTACTGGTTATAAATAAAAAAATTAAAAAAATAAAACCTAAGCTAGCTACAATATAACTATTAGTTATATTGTAGCTAGCTTAGGTTTTATTTCACAGGTAAGTTTGTATTTAGCTTTAAATAGGTATTATTTAATTAATAATTGTAACGTTAATTTAGCTCTATTTTAATTATGTTAAAGTAAGGGGGTGTTAGGGTTAGGGTTACGTTAGAGTTAGGTTTAGGGGTTAATAGTTTAATTTAGGTTGTTGCAATGTGGGGGGCTGGCGGTTTAGGGGTTAATAATTTTATTTAGTGGTAGTGATGTGGGAGGCCAGAGGTTTAGGGGTTAATAGCTTTATTTGTATCATATACTCTTTTTCAGGATTACAATTCTTTCGTATTCTCATAAATTTACTTTTTGGGATGTTTTTCTTCCAATTTTCAAGATGGCAGCTAGTAGCGTGAATGTAATTATTTGCATCCACAGGTTTAAAATATGTTTTGGCTAAAATTGTATTATTTTCAATCATAATATCCAAATCTAAAAATTGTATGTTGTGTGTACTGCTGGTATAGGTAAACCTTAAATTACTATCATTATTATTCATTCTGGAGATAAACCAATCTAAATCATCTTTACAGCCCTTCCAAATAATTAAAATATCGTCAATATATCTTTTATATAGAGAGATGATTTAGATTGGTTTACCTCCAGAATGAATAATAATTCTGGTAAAAAACTTTAAAGATATTTATGGTTATAATATAGACATTTTAGAAACCAAGACACTTCCGGGAAATCTAGCAATTTAAGGCTGTAGGAACTGCACTGGGAGTATTGCATAACAGTGTGTGACACATAGGCAGTTCAAGTGATTATTAGAAGAGCTCAGCGTATAGTCAATGGCAAGCACACACAAAGTAATTTCCGGATGAGGTACAATTAAGATTAGAAACAGTACCGTACTTTAGGCTGTCCGTGGCGTCTACAATCCTAGAGGCTCTCTTGGCTGGTGATTGCTACACACGCTGTAGGGCTCCGTGTGTGGATTGCAACTGTTGCTCTGCAGAGTGACGTCACACGCTCAGGCATGTACTTGGTAGCTTGAGAAGACCGTTGTGCAAAGGCAGCCATTTGTAGTAAGAAAGACCTGTAAGAAAACGAACAGGTAGGAGTACAATGAAAAGTACACAAGTATGAAGTTCCAAATGAATCTCCTGGGTAACTGCTGCAATTCTGGCTAAGAGAGCAATGAGAGGCTCAGTGAATATCCCAAAGGATTAAATTACCTAGCAAAGGTAGGAAGGGGAGATCTGCTTAAATAGCTTGTTGCAGTCACATATGATGATATTTAAAGGGGAAGCATATTTACATAAGTGATAAAACAGGTTCCTGACACAAGTATGAGCATATCTAGAGAAAATATGCAGCATAATCAGAATAAGAAAAAGAGTATAGAAGCAAACAATACCAATGGTGTATTTCTTTATTTTATTACTCAATTGAATTGCAATAAGATTTTGAAAAAAATACTGTTCTTAAAAAAGATGAAATTTTGGGACCGTCCTTACTAAACTATCCGAATATAATATATAAAAAAATCTAGAAATTTAAAAAATATGTTATTGCCTACTGATCTAAAAAAGAAACAGCATATTCAAAAAGATTTATGAGGGAAAGATCTAAAAGGGTTCTTCCCATGTCTTTAATGCAAATCTTGTAAGCATTCAGAAAAAAAGAAAGTCCTCTTCTACTGGTAGATAGTATAACATTAAAGGTACACATAGGTGCATAGATAAAAATATCATCTATTTATTGGAATGCAAATGTGGGGCACAGTATGTCGGTGAGTTGCAAAGGTCGGCACGAGACTGCATCCGTGAACATATTTGGTCCATTGAGAATATGAATGAAGATAGAAATAAAGGCCTTCCAGTACCCAGGCATTTTAAAAAGTGCAATAATGGCAATCTTAAATATTTTAAGTATACCTTTATATACAAACTAAAGAAAATTTATAGAAGAGGAGATCCGCATAATGCTAAGATAAGAAGCAAAGTTGATCTTTGAGTTAAATACATTGGCTCCTATAGGAATGGATATGGATTTTGATTTGTGTAGCTTTCTTCCCTCTGACAGCTGGTTCACTGATAGATTTAGTTCATATTTTTAGCAATATGTCTTTAATTGGATCTTTGATGTTTGTCTCGGGTCCATTTTTAGATATATGTTGCTAAATTTTATTTATTTTTAGGCATTATTCACATATCTCTGTTATATGCTCTCTTCAAATAGGTTCCTTCATATAGTGCTTTTTATATATTGATTTTTTATATATTAGCTTTTTTATTAGGGTGCTTTTTAACTATAATATATCTTTTATGTAAAAGTTTTCTGTGAATTGAATTTAAACATGTATCTTATGTTGTATTTTAATTTGGGGTGCTTTCTGAATTCCTTATGTATAGATATACTATAAGGTAACTATATTGCATCCGATTTCTAGGTTTTGTAAAAAGAGGTATAATTTATGAAGTAATGAAATACTGAATAATTAATTATTTACTTATTTATCTAAAGTTTTGTCAGTTTTAATAAGTTTTTATTCACTTTTTATCTTATAATAATTTTTTGAATATTTTTCCTTCATATTACATTTTTAATAGAATCCCTTTGAATAAAATAAAAAGTCTATTTCGGAATGATGAAATAGTATACTAATATAAAGTATACCACTTTACCTGCGGCACAGCTATAAAAAGAGCCGCTGTCTATTTGTCAGTTAGAAGCTTGAGAAAGAAGAAATCTGAAACACGTTGCTTTTTGTGGTCCAATACGGCCACCATAGTCTGAAGGTTCAGACTTCTCGCTACACCCGGTCGTGTTCCAGTGCGATAATCCAATGAAAACTGACGGGCTGTGTTGCAATAGAGAACGTTACTCTGAGTTCCATATGATCTGGAGTGGAGCCGACAGTTACATACTTAACTGTAAGTGTGGATATAATCTTTCTTTGGAGGAGTTTTTATTTACTACTTAGACAAGCGTTTGTCTGTATTTTCAGTACGTTGGAAATCCCTGCAATGGACATTGAAAATCTATCTATTTGGCACAAATTAAGACTCTGTGTGCACGGATGCTTCTTTATTTGTGATATTACAAATGCTACTACATCACAAGTATCTCAAATACCCGCTGTGAGCTTTGGAAATATTATTTGTATATTATATGTAAATGTATGTGTTTTTACGGTGTGATTTTTTAATAGTGACTATTTGGATTCAATTGTATCAATAGGTTTGTTTACTTCTTATATATTTGCCATATGTTTCAGCTGTGAATCATTTGTTTAATTTGACTACCGCAGTTAGTCTCTTCTTTTTACCTTCGTCTAAGTATAAATTGTTTGGGGATTTAGACTTTTTGCATACATAGTGGCATATATTATCCAGCCCTATGATACTTCCAGACTGCTAGTGTAGCCGCATCAGTCACTGGGAGATACCCCCTCCAGGCAGGCATATGGTAATGTAGCAATGGCAAGCGAATAAACAAACACTGGTTGCAAGGTGAAGTCTTCTCCTTGAAGCTGGCAAACAGGAAAATCACAAAAAAAGCGAAGAAAGGAGCAGCTTCCAGAGTTTATCCATAGAACTTAGAATTTATTGCAGCATAACATTAAAACGTTAACAGACAGTCCACATGCTACACTCAGGAGCACGCATATCAGCTGGGAAGAATGCTTACGTGTTTCAGCTTAAACAAGCCGTAATCATAGCATCATTATGTCTTGTTTAAGCTGAAACATGTAAGCATTCTTCCCAGCTGATATGGGTGCCACTGAACTGAGTGTAGCATGTGGACTGTCTGTTAATGTTTTAATGTTATGCTGCAATAAATGCTAAGTTTTATGGATAAACTCTGGAAGCCACTCTTTTCTTCGCTTTTTTGTCATTTTTGTGTGTATCTATCCATAGATGTGTGTATATCTATTTATCCATGCCTCTAAGTGTGTGTCTGTCTATCACTGCGTGTGTGTGTTTGTGTGTGTCTATCCCTGTGTGTGTGTCTGTCTATTCCTGTGTGTGTGTTTGTGTTTGGGTATGTCTATCCCTGTGTGTGTTTGTGTGTCTGTCTATCTCTGTGTAGGTTTGTGTGTACCTGTCTATCCTTTTGTTTGTGTGTGCTTGTGTGTGTCTGTGTGTGTATATTACTCTGTGTGTGTGTGTGTTTGAGTGTGTGTTTGTGTGTCTGTCTATCCCTGTGTGTGTGTTTGTGTGTGCCTGTCTATTACTTTGTGTGTGTGTTTGTGTGTGCTGGTGTGTGTCTGTGTGTGTCTATCACTCTGTGTGTTTGTGTGTTTGTTTCTCTATCCTTGCCTTTGTGTGTGTGATACTACTATTTTGTTTGCAATGCAGTCACCTTCTTTCTCACCTAAAAATGCATTTAAATTATCTTTTAAAACTGGACAGCTAGCACTTAAAAAGAAAAAACAAAATTTATGCTTACCTAATAAATTTCTTTCTTTCCGGATATGGAGAGTCCACGACGTCATTCAATTACTAGTAGGAATATCACTCCTGGCCAGCAGGAGGAGGCAAAGAGCACCACAGCAAAGCTGTTAAGTGTCACTCCCCTACCCATAATCCCCAGTCATTCGAGTGAAGGGAAATAGAAAAAGACTAACACAAAGGTGTAGAGGTGCCTGAGGTTTAGTAAAAATAACTGTCTTAATAAAGGGTGGGGTCGTGGACTCGCCATATCCGGAAAGAAACATTTTTATCAGGTAAGCATAATATTCTTTTTCTTTCCTAAGATATGGAGAGTCCACAACGTCATTCAATTACTAGTGGGAACCAATACCCAAGCTAGAGGACACAGAATGAACAGGGAGGGAGAACAAGACAAGCAGACCTAAACAGTAGGGAACCACCACTTGAAGAACATTTCTCCCAAAAGTATCAAATTTGGAAAAAGTATGCAGGGAGGACCGAGTTGCAGTCTTGCAAAGCTGTTCCATAGAAGCTTCGTCTTTGAAAGCCCAAGAAGAGGAGACAGCCCTAGTGGAATGAGCTGTAATTTTCTCAGGAGGCTGCTGTCCAGCAGTCTCATAAGCAAAAGGAATCATACTTCTCAACCAGAGGGAAAGAGAAGTAGAAGTAGCCTTCTGACCTTTACGCTTTCCTCGGAAACAAACAAACAGGGCAGAAGACTGGCAAAAATCCTTAGTCGCCTGTATGTAGAATTTTAGAGCATGCACAACATCCAAGTTGTGCAACAGACGTTCTTTATGAGAAGAAGGATTGGGACAGAGAGAAGGAACAACAATTTCCTGATTAATATTTCTATCCCAAAACCACTTTAGGAAGAAAACCCAATTTAGTACGAAGAATCGCCTTATCTGCATGAAAGATAAGGTAAGATGAATCACACTGTAAAGCCGAGAGTTCTGAAACTCTCAGAGCAAAAGAGATAGCAACTTAATATCTATGGAATGCATTGCCTTAAACGGAGCCTGCTGCAAAACTTTAAGAACAAGATTAAGGCTCCAAGGAGGAGCAACAGGTTTAAACACAGGTCTGATTCTGACCAGGGCTTGACAAAAAGTTTGAACATCTGACACATCCACCAGACGCTTGCGTAACAAAATAGATAAGGCAGAAATCTGACCTTTCAGAGAACTGACTGACAACCCTTTCTCCAGACCTTCCTGGAGAAAAGACACAATTCTAGGAATCCTGACCCTACTCCAAGAGTAGCCCTTAGATTCACACCAATAAAGGTATTTAAGCCATACCTTATGGTACATTTTTCCAGTAACAGGCTTGCAAGCCTGAATCATGGTTTCATTGACCAATTCAGAAAATCCATCCTTAAACAGAACTAATATCCAAACAGTCAACTTCAGAGAAACGAGATTTGGATGGAGGAATGGCCCCTAAGTTACAAGGTCCTTCCTCAGAGACAACCTCCAAGGCATCTTCACTAGGTATGCATACCAGATCCTGCGAGACCATGCAGGAGCTATTAGAATTACTGATGTCTCTCTTGTTTGATACGAGCAATAACTCGTGGAAGGAGCACAAACGGAAGTAAACAGGTATGCTAGACCGAAATCCAAAGGAACCGCCAGAGCATCTAACAGAGCAGCCTGAGGATCTCTTGACCTTTAACCGTACCTTGGAAGCACCCCATTTGAGGTTTAACCTGTAGAACACCTCTAGATGGAGAGCCCACTCAACGGGATAAAATGTCTGTCTGCTCAGGAAATCCGCTTCCCAGTTGTCCACTCCAGGAATGTGGATGGCAGATAGACAACAATTGTGAGTTTCTGACCACTGAATAATCCGTGCCACCTCCTTCATGGCTAAGGAACTCTGAGTTCCTCCCTGGTGGTTGATGTAAGCCACTGAGGTTATGTTGTCTGACTGAAACCTGATAAACCAGGCTAAGGACAATTGAGGCCAAGCCATCAGAGCATTGTAAATTGCTCTCAACTCCAAGATGTTTATGGGGAGAGCAGACTCCTCCCGAGTCCATAGTCCCTGCACCTTTAACGAGTCCCAGACTGCTCCCCAGCCTAGCAGGCTGGCCATCCATGGTCACAATCACCCAGGAAGGTCTCCGGAAGCATGTGCCCTGAGACAGATGGTCCTGAGAAAGCCACCACGGGAGAGAGTCTCTTGTCGACTGGTCTATATCTATCGTTCAAATGAATGTATATCTATCAGCACCACAATAATACCATAAAAGCTATATCTGATATAGGCGGAGTCTCCCAACCAGACTCCAAAGGTTAAGAGTAAAAAGAAATGCCAAGATACAGCGCTACACTACCCTCAGATGAGGGTTGGGTTGCTAAAGATGGTGTCCACGACTAGGAATGTGTATACATAAAGGTTAATATATAATATTGTGTTACACAAAGAATATATATAAAACCATGTGAAAAAGTACTTAAAAGGTAAAAGATTAAAAACAAAATATATATATATAGGATGTGATATTAAAATGTATTAGACAAACATTTTATTAACATAAACTGACAGTTAAAAATACAGTTAAAAATAGATTCAACAATCTAATGGATTGCCCCATACAATGTCCAAGAAGTTATGTCCTATGTAACATACAAGTGTTTAAAGTCCCATACCAAAATGTCCAAAGCAAATGTTCAAGGTTAATATCCAAAAAAAAAAAAAAAAAAAATGATAATATGTCCAAAGTTGGTGAAAAAATCAAAAAGGTGAAAAAATTTAAAAAATATAAAAAATATATTAAATATTTTTTGAAAAAATGAATAAAAATATATAAAAAAATATATGAGTTGTGATCAGCAACCCATATGGAAGGAATATAATATATGTGATAGTGAATAATTCTCGTGAGGTGTACACCTAAAAAGTGTGTATAAAAATGTGTGTATATAAAAGGGTGTGGTAAAAAATTTCTCATAAAAAATGTGTCATAAAAAAGGATTCAAAATCCTGGTGAAATAAATAAAGTCCAAATTGCTCCAAAAAAATGTGTATATAATTCCAAGTATTCCAAATGTGAGTGTAGAAAGTGCTGGGTTGATGTTCCTCTTCTTAAAAGGTTATCAAATGTAATGGGATATCCTCCTGTACCTAAAAATGTGTACAGAAAATAGACATAGTGCAATAAAATCACTTTAGAATGACAACAACAGTATTCTACTTACCAGATATATTCTGAGCTGCAATACCAATGTATAGCCAACGCGTTTCGGTCCTCAGAGACCTTTCTCAAGACTGGTCATGGGACTTTAAACACTTAGCTGTAATCCCTTCAGGAGGCTGCTGTCCAGCAGTCTCATAAGCTAAATGAATGATGTTTTTTAACCAAAAAGACAGAGAGGCTGCTGAAGTCTTTTGACCTCTCCTCTGTCCAGAATAGACAACAAACAAGGTGAACGTTTGATGAAAACTGTAGTAGCTCGTAAGTAAAACTTTAAAGCCCAAACCACGTCCAATATTGTGTAATAGACGTTCCTTCTTTGAGGAAGGATTAGGATACAAGCATGGAACAACTATCTCTTGAGTGATGTTCTTGTTAGATACCACCTTAGGAAAAAACCCAGGTTGGTACGCAGGACTACCTGATCCGTACGAAGGACCAGACAAGGAGAATCACATTGTAACACAGATAACTTGGAGACTCTACGAGTCAAGGAAATAGCTACCCAAAAGGAACTTTCCAAGATAAAGATTGATATCTATGGAACAAAAAAGGTTCAAACGGAACTTCTTGAAGAAACCTTAAGAACCAGGTTTAAGCTCCATGGTGGAGCAACAGTTTTAAACACAGTCTTGGATCGTCTAGAATACCTGCCAGACGCTTGTGCAAAAAAATAGACAGAGTAAAAATCTGTCCCTTTTAAGGAATTAGCTGACAACCCTTTTCTCCAAAACATCTTGGAGAAAAGATAATATCCTGGGAATCCAGACTTTACTCCATGAGTAACCCTTGGATTCATAACAATCAGATATTTACACCATATCTATGTTCAATTTTCCTAGAGACAGGCTTTCATGTCTGTATTAAGGTATCAATGACTGACTCGGAGAAGCCATGCTTTGATAACATCAAGCGTTCAGTCTCCAGGCAGTCCATCTCCGATTGATTCTATTTAGATGGGTGAAAGGACCCTGAGGTAGAGGGACCTGTCTCAGAAGCAGAGACCGTGATGGAAAGGATGACATGTCCACCAGATCTGCATACCAGGTCCTGCGTGGCTACGCAGGCGCTGACAAAAACACCAAAGCCCTCTCATGCTTGGTCTTGACCTCCGGAGGAAATCCCACTCCCCCGGAAGAAAAGTCTGACTACTTAGAGAAACCACCTCCCAGTTCTCAACACCTGGGATATGGATAGCTGATAGACAAGAGTGAGTCTCTGTCCAGTGAATTATTGTAAGACTTCTAACATCGCTAGGGAACTTCTGTTCCCCCTTGATGGCTGATGTAAACCACAGTCGTGTATATTTTCCGACTGAATATGATGTACCTCAGAGTTGCTTAACTGAGGCCAAGTCTGAAGAGCATGGAATATCACTCCCAGTTCCAGAATATTTATTAGAAGGAGGGTCTCCTCCTAAGTCCACTATCCCTGAGCCTTCAGGGAGTTCCAGACTGCATCCCAACCTAAAAGGCTGGCATCTATTGTAACAATTGTCCCATCTGACCTGCGGAAGGTCATACCCTTGGACAGATGGACCCGACATAGTCACCAGAGAATCTCTGGTCTCTTGGTCCAGGTTTAACAGGGGGACAAACCTGTGTAATCCCCGTTCCTCTGACTGAGCATGCATAGTTGCAGCGGTCTGAAATGTAGACGTGCAAACGGTACTATGTCCCTTGCCGCTACCATTAAGCCGATTTCATTCATGTACTGAGCCACCGAAGGGCACGGATGGAATGAAAAACACGGCAGAAATTTAGAAACTTTGACAACCTGGACTCCGTCAGGTAAATTTTCATTTCTACAGAATCTATCAGAGTCCCTAAGAGGGAAACCCTTGAGATTGGGGATAGAGAACTCTTTCCTTGTTCACTTTCCACCCATGTGATCTCAGAAATGCCAGTACTACGTCCGTATGAGACTTGGCAATTTGGATGTTTGACGCCTGTATCAGGATGTCGTCTAAATAAGGGGCCACTTCTATGCCCCGCGGCCTAAGGACCGCCAAAGCGACCCCAGAACCTCCATAAAGATTCTTGGGGCTGTAGATATCCCAACGGAAAGAGCTACAAACTGGTAATGCCTGTCTAGAAAGGCAAACCTGAAAAACGATGGTGATCTTTATGCATCACAATGTGAGGATAAACATCCTTCAAATCCATTGTAGTCCTCTATTGACTCTCCTGGATCATAGTTAAGATGGTACGAATAGTTTCCATCTTAAAAGACGGAATTCTGAGGAATTTGTTTAAGATCTTTAGATCCAAAATAGGTCTGAAGGTTCCCTCTCCTTGGGAACCACAAACAGATTTGAGTAAAAACTCTGTCCCTGTTCCTCTCTTGGAACTGGATGGATCTCGTACACAATGTAAGAATGCCTCCTTCTTTATCTGGTTTGCAGATAATTGGAAAGGCGAAATCTCCCCTTTTTTGGGGGGGAAATCTTTGAAATCCAGAAGATATCTCTGGGATATAAATTCCAATGCCTAGGGATCCTGGGCATCTCTTACCCACGCCTGGGCGAAGAATGAAAGTCTGCCCCCTATAGGATCCGTTACCGGATAGGGGTCCGTTCCTTCATGCTGCCTTAGAGGCAGCAGCAGGCTCCTTGGCCTGCTTATCTTTGTTCCAGGTCCGATTGTCTCCAGACCGCCTTGGACTGAGCAAAAATTCCCTCTTGTTTTGCCTTAGAGGAAGTGGATGCCACACCTGCCCTGAAGTTTTAAAAGGCACGAAAATTGGACCTTTCTTGGCCCTTGATTTGGACCTATCCTGAGGAAGGGCATGACCTTTTCCTCCAGTGATATAAGCAATAATCTCCTTCAAACCAGGCCCGAATAGGGTCTGCCCCTTGAAGGGAAGTTAAGTAGCTTATTTATTAAAGTCACGACAGCTGACCATGATATAAGCCATAACGCTCTGTGCGCCAGTATAGTAAAAAACAGAATTCTTAGCCGTTAGTCTAGTCAAATGAACAAAGTCATCAGAAAACAAAGGAATTGGCTAGCATAAGCTTGTCAAATATAATCATCCAATGGAGTCGCTAACTGTAAAGCCTCATCAAGAGACTCAACCCAGAACGCCGCAGCAGCAGTGACAGAAGCAATGTATGCAAGGGGCTGCAGGATAAAACCCTGTTGAATAAACATTTTTTATCCATTGGATCTAAAAAGCACAACTGTCCTCGCCAGAGGTAGTGGTACGCCTAGCTAGAGTAGAAACTCTTCTCTCCACCTTAGGAACTGTCTGCCCGAAGTCCCGTGTGGTCGTAACTATTAGAAAACATTCTTCTAAAAAATAGGAGGGGAAGAGAACGGCACACCTGGTCTATCCCATTCCTTATTAAAAAAAATTTAATAAACCTCTTTAAGTATTGGAAAAACATCAGTACACACCGGCACTGCATATTATTTATCCAGTCTACACAATTTCTCTGGCCCTGCGATTGTACACATTCATTCAGAGCAGCCAAAGCCTCCCTGAGCAACAAGTGGAGGTTCTCAAGCATAAATTTTAAATGTAGAAATATCAGAATCAGGTTAAATCATCTTCCCTGAGTCAAAAAAATCACCCACAGACTAAGCATATTGTGAGGTAGTATCATACATGGTTCTTTAAAGCGTCTGTATGCTCTGTATCTACCCCCAGAGCTATCTGCTTTCCTTTAATTTCAGGTAGTCTGACTAATACTGCTGCCAGAGTATTATTCACCACCTTTGCCATGTCTTGTAAAATAAACGCTATGGACGCCCTTGATTTACTTGGCGCCATTTGAGCGTGAGTCCCTGAAGCAGGAGTCGAAGGGTCTGACACGTGGGGAGAGTTAGTCGGCATAACTTTCCCCTCGACAGAATCCCCTGGTAAAATAAACGCTATGGGTGCCCTTGATGTACTTGGCGCCATTTGAGCGTGAGTCCCTAAAGCGGGAGTCAAAAGGTCTGACACGTGGGGAGAGTTAGTCGGCATAACTACCCCCATGACAGAATCCTCTGGTGATAATGTTTTTAAAGACAAAAAATGATCTTTATTGTTTAACATGAAATCAGTACATCTGGTACACATTCTAAGATGGGGTTCCACCATGGCTTTAAAACATAATGAACACAGAGCTTCCTCTATGTCAGACATGTTAGAACAGACTAATAATGAGACTAGTAAGCTTGGAAAACACTTTAAATCAAGTTAACAAGCAAATATATAAAACGTTACTGTGCCTTTAAGAGAAACAAATTTTGTCAAAATTTGAAAAACAGTGAAAAAAGGCAGTAAAACAAACGAAATTTTTACAGTACATGTAATAAGGTAACAGAGCATTGCACCCACTTGCAAATGGATGATTAACCCCTTAATGCAAAAAACAGATCAAAAAAACAACATAGACGTTTTTAAAAACAGACACAACAAACTGCCACAGCAGAGCTGTGGATTACCTTCCCTATAAACGATTTTGGAAGTCTTTTTAGCCCTTTAGAAATGTCCTGTAGTATTCATGGGACTGCTGAGGGAATCTGGATGATTCATTTTGTAATTTTAACTGCGCAAAAAAGCGCTAAATTAGGCCCTTCCCACTCATATTACAACAGTGGGAAGCTTCAGTTAACTGTTTCTATGAGCCATGTGGAAAAAACTTAGGCCCCAATAAGTTTTATCACCAAACATATGTTAAAAAACGATTAAACATGCCAGCAAACGTTTTAAAACACATTTTTACAAGAGTATGTATCTCTATTAATAAGCCTGATACCAGTCGCTTTTACTGCATTTAAGGCTATACCAACATTACAGTGTTATCACCAATGTACGTTAAAAAACGATTAAACATGCCAGCAAACGTTTTAAAACACATTTTTATAAGAGTATGTATCTCTATTAATAAGCCTGATACCAGTCGCTATCGCTGCATTTAAGGCTTTACTTACATTACTTCGGTATCAGCAGTATTTTCTTAGTCAATTCCATTCCTAGAAAAATATTTTACTGCACATACCTTATCTGCAGGAAAACCTGCACGCCATTCCCCCTCTTAAGTACCTCACTCCTCAGAATGTGTGAGAACAGCAAATGGATCTTAGTTACGTCTGCTAAGATCATAGAAAAACGCAGGCAGATTCTTCTTCCAAATACTGCCTGAGATAAACAGCACACTCCGGTGCCATTTAAAAATAACAAACTTTTGATTGAAGAATAAACTAAGTATAAAAAACCACAGACTCTCACGACCTCCTATCTATGTTGAGGCTTGCAAGAGAATGACTGAGTATGGCAGTTAGGGGAGGAGCTATATAGCAGCTTTGCTGTGGGTGGACTCTTGCAACTTCCTGTTGGGAAGGAGAATATATTCCATAAGTAATGGATGATCCGTGGACTGGATACACTTAACAAGAGAAAAGGATATCAGTTTGTAAACATTTCTTGTACTTGGGGGAGTTTTACTGTCCAACAATAAATACTATAGAGTTCTCCTAATCAGCCAGTGACCACCTGTGCCCTGAGATAAAAAAAAAATAACAGTTTCAAAATCTAAATAAATAGCTTTAACTTAAAGTGAAGGTAAAGTTACCTTGTTGTCGATCTAGTATATAATAATATGTCCCAAATAAATATGACTTTCATTCATCAATTTTTATAATTTTGCTTGTAATGAAAGTTATTACCATTTTAAATCAATTTCTGAAGCTCCAATAAATCAACCTGTTTTTTCTCGGTCACGTTTTTCTGTTATCCAATTGAAAATCTGGCCTTTAGGCGGCCGTCACCCGACGTCATCCGCCTCCTTGCTCATATGCGCATGCGGTATTCTTTTTTTCAGAAGCTATGAATCCACTCGCGCTCATGTTTCGCGCATGCGTATTGATAGCAGTGTAGGAATTCCAACACTACGTCATCGGCTGCTCACAGACGGCTCCGATACGGACAAGCACAGCACTTGACTTCTCAAACTCTTGACTAGAAGTAAGTATGTCTGTCCTTTTGATTAGCGCATGCGCAGTTGAACTGAGCATCGTGAACGCGCTTTTGAGAGACGTATAGAGCGGGTGGGACCGCTCTATACATCAGAGACCAGAAAACCAGGTAATAGGGGTTGGGAGGAGTCATCATCGTAATGGTAGGGATTTTTATATATATATATATATATTTATTTTTATTTTAAATAGAAAATAAATAAAGAAAATAACTTAGCAATTAGCTTCTGGTAATATTAGCAAATCGAATGATGTCTTGCAAATTGCTAAAACTTTACCTTCACTTTAAGAAGTTTTTTTTTCACTTTTTAATGCAATTTAGAATGTTTTATTTTAAGATACACATATTAAATCTACTAAATGTACAGAGTACTGTAGTAACTGTTGTTGATAAATATATTCCATATACAAAAGAATATTTAGCTAGTACCACACTTGTTTAGAGCCAGACAATTGTGTTTGTGTATAGATATATGTAGAAAAATGCAAAATGTTATGAACCAGAAGTAAAATTCTAGGATCTGCAACCAGGCTCCAGAGATTTGACAATTGCTTGCCTTTAAAAATGAAATGCATACAAATAAATTTATTGGACTAATTTTTGTAAGTTTTGTTCCATGCTTCAAAAGGGGCCTCATATGTTTATTTTTTCTAAGGCCTCACTAGCTTTAGAGCTATTATATTATATTCAATAATTTACACCACAAAAAGGAAATTATGTCATTCTTATATAGCAATAGAGGAGCTTTTGTGGTCCATAATATAAATTGCAGACGTTCTATTTACCAATTTGACGGCACCCAGTGCCCCTTTTCTTAAATGATAGTTATGGCGTAGATAAGGTTGCTACCTCAGCCACATTTTCCTGGACAGCTATGACTGCATGGAGGATCATGAATAGTACTTATTGGACAGCTTTAACTCCCTTCACCCATAGTGGTCGGATGACATGATCATGTGGCCATCCTAGGTGCAGAACTTAGATCTTCTGCTCTTAAAATAAATTGACAAAAAAAACAAAAAACAGGCAACTGAACTCTCTCTAAACTTATTGCAAATTAAATTGCAAGAGATTAAAAACCACAGAGAGATAATTTTAATCAAAAATTGACTTGTAAAGTAAATTAGCTTAATTTAGAGGGTTATGTTTACTCTACTTAAAACATGCAAAATCATAATGAGATTGAATTTAGTATATACAATGACGTAAAACATAATCATTTTATGAAAATAATGCTGTTTTACGCTGACACAACATTCTGCAACCAAGCTCTACTTTAATACGTTATCATTTTAATTATCAAATAAATCTTTCAAAGTAAGAATATCATCATTAAAAAATTATATATGTTATTATGTGTCAAAGTTCTAATAAAACAAAGAAAAATGTTGGCTGTCTCAAAAGATGAGCATGATTGCAACTCATATGAGAGGAGAGAAAGATACATTTTATTGTATTTAGTGTCATCTAGTAAGATGAGACTTTCCATTGACAATAATCACCTGGGACATAGGATCCGATTCTAAAAACTTTGCAGAGCTAGATGTGTTTTTTTACGCTGACACTCACAGTGGTAGCGTTCATGGAATTCTATAAAAAAGGGGCTGACCCTTCAAATGGAAAGGTGTATCCCATAGAAATTGTGAGAGCTCTCTGATATGTAAAATTCTCAATCAAGGACGAAGTACACATTTAAACTATAATATTACCCCTTATACAAAACAAATTCCACTATTTTTGGTGCACTTTACCTTCACATTACTGTCATTTTCGTACATATAGGTTTTCCCTTTCAGAATAAATAGTGTTTTCAGCATTTTTATAAACGCTCACCACATTTTAATTTGTGAAAAAAACAGTGAGCTCTGTAGGGCGAAAATCTTTAGAGAATTACTCTGGGATTTGAGAGATAATGTCATGCGTGCACATGGAATGCCCATATACCAGACATTTTGCAATTTTAAAAAAATTAGATTTTTTATTTTATAAGTAAGAATTTCTAATTTTTTACACATCCAGTGAACTTAAATTATGATTTATGCTGTGAATATTTTTTATGATTTTTTCCTGTGTGATTTTAATACACATTTTAAGTTTTTGATAAAATACGATTTTTGGTGATCAAGCTTGTTAAGATTTTTGATGAACCTTAAAGGGGCATGAAATCCAAAAATGTTCTTTCATGTTTAAGATACAGCACAAAATTTTAATAAACTTTCTAATTTACTTATAGAGGCATATTTAAGAAATGTCTTGTGGACCTGATCCGACAGTGCGGATCAGGTCGTCAAGACATTGCTGAATGCGGAGAGCAATACGCTCTCCGCATTTAACATTGCACCAGCAGCTCACATGATTTATTCAGCCATATGAAAGGCAATAATCATATGCTTTGGTTTTAATAATGCATGATTTTAGTCATCAATTGTCTGTTTTGGTTTTCATAGTGGACCTAAGTGGTTGGTTTTCTTAATAGATTTGGCACATTTTCAACTAATCGTGATGTTGTTTTTTTTACACTTCCTAGAAAGTAAACTGGAAGATTCAGAGGTCCCAGACAGAACTTTCACATGCATTGTGGTATTTTAAAATTATGGACCTCATTTATCAAGCTTTGAGAGCAGCTTTGGGTTCCCAGAATTTCAGGCTTTCATGAATAAGCCTAAAACATGAGTTAAGTATCAGGGGTCTTAAGAATGCTGCTACTTAATCTCCCTGCCACATAAAATGGGGCAGAGGGAAATCAACCCGATCTGATCGGGATGATTGACAGCCCCTGCTCATGTGCGATTGGCTACTCGCTAGCAGGGGATGGCATTGCACAAGAAGCGGCTTGTGCAATTTTAAATATGGACAGTGTATGCACCTGGCCTTTAAAAAATGTGGCCCTATGAGTATACTGTATGTTCAGTCCCTGCCAGAGGCATTGTTGATGATACATTGATATGATTTGTGATGTCACTTTGTGTATTTTTATTATTTTACAGTTATTTTTATATCATACTACAAAAAAGGACATTGTGCTATTTGAAGATTGCAAAATTATTTCAGGATTTAGAGAGTTATAGGCTGTAGTCATTCCCTTTAATAATGCTACAGCAGTCAATGTGACTTTCCTTATACGATAGGGCAGAAGTTAAATACACTACTCTGAAAATGAAAGCACAAACATTATAAATAAATCCATTAAAATCAATCTTAAAAAGTGATAAAAACCACAGGGACATAATTTTAATCAAAACATGGTTGTTAAAGTAAATTAGCTGATTATGAAGGACTATGTTTACTCTACTAAAACATTCAAAATCATATTGAGATTAAATGTAAGCCATATGGTGAAGGAAGACTGAAATCAGTTTATTCAATCAAATCAGTTGGTTTAAAAAAACACCAGCAAGATTCTGGAGCTTAAAAGGCCATGAAACCAACATTTTTTTTTTCTTTTGTGATTCAGATAGAGCAAACAATGTTAAACAACTTTGCAATTTACTTCTATTATATAATTTGCTTCATTCTCTTGTTATCCCTTTTAAAGGAGCAGCAATGCCCTACTGGTTGCTAGCTGAATGCACTGGTTGAGTCAATAACAAGAGGAATATATTTCTGGCCCCAATCTGCAGCTCCTGAGCCTACCTAGGTATTCTTTTCAAAAAATGATACCAAGAGAACGAAACAAATTAGATAATAGAAGTAAATTGGAAAGTTTTTTTTTTTTAAATTACATACTATATGAATCATTTAAGAGACTGTAAGTGCCGGGTCAGGCAGAATATTACCTGTCCCTGTATTCATGTTGTGGAGCTCAGATGCAGAGGTGAGAGTCAGTGCCTCAGAGACCAGAATCACAGTAGGGGCTAGGGCCCCCTTTTTACCCTTAGACTTTTTTTGAGTACAACAGAGAATAAAAGTACTGTTTCAGGTTTATTTAAAGGCATGCACAGAACACAGGAGCATGCTGGGTCAGGGTGGTACCATCACAGGCCACCATCACGGGTAAAATCAGGACTGTTGCAGGCACAGCCAGTCAAGTGATTGTTTTGAGGAGAACCTGCAGAGGGAGCACTACCATTTTTCTCTGTCGCTCCTGCTTAAAAGCTCGCCAGCATGGAGAGAAACACAAAACCTTTTGGGGCTTTTTTTGAGCATTATATTTTATTTTATGCATCTCTCCTTCACACCCAGAAGCTTGCATAGCTAGATAAACAGTTCACAAGCTAACATTTGCCTTTCAAATACATTTTCAGAGACCTCGCAGCATTGGCAAGACTGCTTACAAAACCTCACCAGAGCTGAGAACTTTCGTTCATCGGTCCCTAAGTACAGTGCTACAAATCTCCTAGTAACTAATTAAACAAAATCTTTGGGTGCTTTTTTAGCATTATATTTCATGTGGATGTTTCTTCTTCACATCCAGAAGCCTGCATAGATAGATAAATAGTTCACAAGCTAACATTTGCCTTTCTAAAATTCTTTGAGAGACAAGACTGCTTAGAAACAACATTCCAATGTACTTATATTGTCTAATTTGCTTTATTCTCTTGATATCCTTTGTTGAAAAGCAAATCCAAATAGGCTTATTAGCTGCTGATTGGTGGCTGCACATAGATGCCTCGTGTTATTGGCTCACCCATGTGCATTGATATGTCTTCAACAAAGGACATCTAATGAATTGAGCACATTAGATAATAGAAGTAAATTGGAATGCTGTTTAAAATTGGATTCTCTATCTGAGTCATAAAATAAACATTTGGGGTTTCATGTCACTTTAAGCAGCTTATCAATCTTTGCAAAGCTGACTGGCATAGGGAATATACTATTTCATATCTCCTGTTCCCTCCCACGATTGGCAGCTACGTGCTATATTGTTAGTTTTCCTTAAGACTACATGGCCGAATTATCAAAGTGCTAGCAGACACGATCCGCTGTAGCGAATCATGTCCACCGCACATTGATAAATGCCAACAACATACACTGTCGGCATTTATCATTGCACAAGCATTTCTAGTGAAATGCTTGTGCAATGCCGCCCCCTGCAGATTGGCCTCAAGGCTTGCACAGAAACAAATACATTCGACCCCATTGACGGGTTGATAAATCGACCCCTCTAGCTTCTAAAAGTTCATTTTAAAAATGAGCCATCTTGTTGCCGGAGGTCATGAAGAAGGGCAACACTCTATGTTCGCCCTGCTGTGTCATTCAGCCTCTCTCCAAACATTTATTTCACTGCCAGAATTTCAGTCTGCAGTGAAATTAGTAAAAACAATTGAATTAATATCATAGCACTCAGAAGAGGAAGAAGTTAAGTGTAAAAACATATTTCTTAAACACACTAAGAAAAATAAATAAATGATAACCATACAATGAATTTACAAGAAAAATAACATGCATTCACATAAAATAAAAATCAGAATACGTAGGAAAAAATAATGAAACAGGGTTGGGTGTCTGTATATGTTTGTTATTATAATTTTTTAAATTATTATTAATATTTTTAATATGTAATATTTCAATAGCATGTCTTAAGATTAGTAAATTTTCCTGGGCGCTAACCCGACACCGCTTTAGACCTTAATCACTAACCCCGAAGAGTGTTACATATATTTTACATTCCTATGTTCTTCACATAAGCAATTATTTTTTGACGTGAGCAAAAAGCTTACATCTATTGAAATTTATGCTTGCGCAGAAGCGCTAATTAGTGCACCACTTTTAATTAAGCCATAAATTTGGTATCAAATGCACTTATCGTGTACCTTCTGTGTTACAGTCAGGTAAGTAGTACTGTGATTGGCACTGGCTGTTAGGTAAGTCTGTGATATGGGTATTGGCACCACTGGAACATTATGTAGGAATCTAGGACCCAAAAGAGTATGGTTAATTGGCTGGGTACTGGAACCACAGGTGCAAAGGCTGGATACAGCAGACACTTGGCAGGGGCTGGATACAGCAGACACTTGGCAGGGGCTGGATACAGAAGGAACTTGGCAGGGGCTGGATACAGCAGACACTTGGCAGGGGCTGGATACAGAAGAAACGAGCCAGGGAGCTAGGCAGTGCAGGCAGCAGGTTTCCAAAAGGATCAGGTTGAACCCGAGCCCTGCAGTGGTTCAGAAGAAAGCTCTCTTGTCTTTAATATTGATAGTTATATGAAGGGCAAATTGGAATATGGGACAAATGATCAGTTTTTCAACAAATAAAGAAAAAAATGATCTATATTATCTATATTAAAAAATATGTTTCTCTCTGTCTCTTTAAAGATAATTGTTGTTCTTTTAAAACAAATGTTAACTTCTTCTTTCCCCCTATTTCTGAATTCTATATCTCTTTCTAGTTACAGTCAACCAGATAGTTATCTTGATCATTTTGCAAACTTACAAAAACACACTGTAATTAACTAACCCAAATGTGCATATGTGTAATGTGTTGTTTCTGGAATTATAAGGTTATTTGCTGCAACGCAGCAGAGCAGCTATGAATTATATATCAACACAAGGTATATTTCCATTTATGACATGGGTATTGTAGCAGGGATTGGATCCTGGAAGGGGGGAGGAGTTTAATGTCCTCTGCCATTTTTGGAAAGGTTGAAATTATTATATCAAGTTGTGATTCATGATTCCATGCTATCCTAAAGTTTGTCACGCATATCATGTCTGCAACACGTTGATGAATGCCGACAGCATATGGGGGTGTCAATCAGCCCAATCGTATAGGATCTGGCAGATTGATGTCCGCAGCCTCAGAGCAGTCGGACAATTTATGGAGCAGCGGTCTTTAGACCGCTGCTTCATAACTGCTGTTTCTGGTGAGCCTGAAGGCTTGCACGGAAACAGGGGCATCAAGCTCCATTCGGAGCTTGATAATTTGGCCCCAAGGTCTCTATTTTCCTGGACCTGATGCTTTCTTAAGTAAGGACAGAGTGCGATAGAGAAATAAGTAGGAAAAATGTGACATAAAAAGTAAAGGATCATTGTGTTCACAGATTCAGAAACTAAAATGAGGATGGGTATTCTTTCACAGAGCTGTGGCTGATGGGATAAAAATTGATTACAATGTAACTGTATACTACATCTACCCATAGCATGAAGGGTTAGACAATGGCAATTACTATGTGTCCTGCAATACAATGATAGAATGATAGCCGGTTTTGTCTTTGCTTTCAAATCAATAAGCTTTTAAGGAACTGTATCTAACAGCACTATAAAAAGGCATGTCTTTATAAGACTGAAAACAAATCATTTCTATTAACTGTAAATTATAGGACATTGTAAAACTAATAAAAAAAACACCTGAAAAATAGATTTTTATATATGAACCTTACACTGCACAATTAACCTTTATAAGTTAAATTACTTTAATAGATCGTAATTGTGTTGTTAATTACTTTTCATACTACAAACAGGTTAATGATTTGTAATGAAAATATAATTTCTAGATTTTCTGTAACAAATTAAAACTAAATTCAGCTGCTTTATAGCGGCACATGGTGCTGTTATGGGTAATATTTATAACTGCAAAGAGCATGTTTACAAAAAAAATGAAGGCTCCTGTTTAAATGCAAAGACTGCAGACAGCTGTTAATATCCCTAAATGTTTTAGTTGAGGGAGAGGTATGTACTTAAAATAGCATACGGAGAAATATGGTAATGAAAAAATAGAGTGATATGAAAATCGTGTATAAACATAACTAGGGATGCACCGATACCGATACTAGTATCGGTATCGGTACCGATACCAAGTATTTGCATGAGTACTTGTACTCATGCAAATGCACCGATACTTAAACCGATACCTCCACTTCCTACCCATATTGGATATTGTGGCGTTTTTTCCAACTGCATGTTCCCATTTCATTTTAAACTGGAGTGGAGACTAAACTAAAAATTGTTTACTACTGTTCTGCCAATACAAATTGCTGTTATTTTTATTATTGTAGGAGAGATCACTGTACCTCGTTCAGACAAACCCCTGAAGTACTGGGCAGTTAATAAACTGAGATTTCCAGCTCTGGCTAAAATGGGCCAAAAATATCTTTCTGCCCCATGCAGTAGTGTGGAAAGTGAAAGACTGTTCAACTTAGAGTCAAACCTCCATACAAATGTCAGATTGATGCTATATAACAGCCCTACAACCCAATTGTATCACCCCTTTAAAATTAATATTTTATTGTAATATTTTTTATTTATAAACATGTTCAGTGAACTTTGTGACAAATAAAGCTTATTATTTCATAATGTCTTTTGAATTACAGTCCTTTATAATTATAAAGAAGGAATCTTAAATAATTAGTCTGTATTGTGCTTGGTAAACTGTCACATGACCTTAAAAAAAAAAGTATCGGTAATTGGTATCGGCGAGTATTTGAAAACAAGTATCGGTACTTGTACTCGGTCATAAAAAAATGGTATCGGTGCAACCCTAAACATAACGTAAATTGAGGTTAAATTAAATTAAAACCATGAGTATACTGTGATCATCTGTGCGCTCATATTCAAAGCTGAAAGTAACGTTTCTTTTCACTCAAGTGCAAATATCAAGTTATCAGTGTAACAAGTACACCGTGTTTTCTAATGAGCTTTACGTTAAACAAATGTAAATCATTAATAAAATGGCCCCTCAGCAGGTCTATATGTAAGTGACCAAATAATATAGTTAAATATTTAAATTTCAGGAATAAATAACCAAGGACTATATAAAAAGGATATGAATATATCCTAAATGGATCTATACCATTGTATATTAAAGGGACAGTCTACAAAAAAAATTTATTTTTTTTAAAAGCTAGATAATCCCTTTATTACCCATTCCCCAGTTTTACATAATTAACACAGTTATATTAATATACTTTTTACTTCTGTGATTACCTTGTATCTAAGCATCTTCTGACAGCCCCCTGATCACAATACTTTTTATTTATTATCTTTTGACTTGCATTTTAGCCAATTAGTGCTGTGTTGTGCTGACTCTTAAATAACTCCACGGGCATGAACACAATGTTATCTATATGGCCCATATGAACTAGCAGTCTCCTGTCATGAAAAGCAAATAAAAAGCATGTGATAAGAGGTTGACTGTAGTGGCTTGAAACAGGCAGATATTTATAGGTTTTAATGGGACAGTTTACTCAAAATAATTCTCACTTTTAATTTGTTCCCAATTATCCACTTTACCTGCTGGAGTGTATTAATTGGTTTACAAGTAGCTCCTTTACCCTTATATTGGCATTTGAAATAGTTGATTTAGCATGTGGTATCCCCACCTATTCTGAAAGTTTGTGGCCGCAGGTCCAAGCTATAGATAAGCTGTGTAAGCACAGCCAGCAGATGAAATTACACTCCCAGGGGGGTATAGCAAAGATAAGGTAATAAAATGTTGATCTTCCATTGTTCTCTCCAAGTATTGGTCATTGTTTTATGGACAGATATAAGATAAAGAAGCAGGTATATGTACACAATGTGATACAGTAATGAGATCTGATTATACCTACAAGCTCAACCCATTTTATTAGGCTGTGGCTTTAAAACACAAAATCTGAGCTTTAAAATACACAAATAAACCTTAAAAAGCTCATTTTCATACATTTTTTACTCTGCCGTTGTTAAAAAAAGCAATTGTAAACACATTAAGGGAAAAACTATTTTACAGTGTACTGTCCCTTTAATGTTATAAAGTACAGTGGGGAAAAAAAGTATTTAGTCAGCCACCAATTGTGCAAGTTCCCCAACTTAAGAAGATGAGAGAGGCCTGTAATTTTCATCATAGGTATTACCTCAACTATGAGAGACAAAATGTGGAAACAAATCCAGACAATCACATTGTCTGATTTGGGAAGAATTTATTTGCAAATTATGGTGGAAAATAAGTATTTGGTCACCTACAAACAAGCAAGATTTCTGGCTCTCACAGACCTGTATCTTCTTCTTTAAGAGGCTCCTCTGTCCTCCACTCATTACCTGTATTAACGGCACCTGTTTGAACTTGTTATCAGTATAAAAGACACCTGTCCACAACCAGGCTGAGAAGACTGAATCTGCAATAGGCAAGCAGCTTGGTGTGAAGAAATCAACTGTGGGAGCAATAATTAGAAAATGGAAGACATACAAGACCACTGATAATCTCTTTAGACTGCTGCTTCATAACTTCTGTTTCCGACGAGCCTTCAGGTTCGCCAGAAACAAGGGGTATCAAGCTCCATACGGAGCTTGATAAATATGGCCCCATGATAGTCTAGATTTCAACATGGTGGAGACCATTACTTTTTAACAATTAAGGTTGACTTGGTAAGCCCACAAATTTCAAAGTTGATAGGAAAAGGTGGCAAAACAAATATTGAGAGTATATTTGAATTGTTTTACTAAACAAAACAAAAAAAAATTTAAAATGTTAAAATATTTGTTTTAATGTTCGAGTTGCTGAATCTTAGGCAACTTTTTCAATATTTAGCCAATACTTTTAGTTAACATGGTACAAAACTTACTTTTATTCTACTAACTAAAGAAAAAGTGAGAAAATTATTAATATAGGTATATACTTTCTGGATGTAGAGCTACAAATTTAGAAGTCGGTAGATGTCCAAAGCAATAAACAAAAAAGTGTTCTAGATATATGCAGTGATTAATTAATATTAAAGACAATACTTTGTGATAAAACAATACATTACAAATATGAATTTCTTTATACTGTATTGTAATCTAAAAAGGGACAATGCAATCAGAAATGCAGATGTGAAGATTGAATTGTATTCAATGCAGCTGCAGGAATAGCCTTTAAATCAGGCTGGGCTTTCTCTCATTCTCTTCCCACAACTTCACTGGCAAACGCCTAGATTACGAGTTTGGCGTTAGCCTTAAAAAGCAGCGTTGAGAGGTCCCAATGCTGCTTTTTAACGCCCCCTGGTATTACGAGTCAGCCAGTAAAGGGTCTACCGCTCACTTTTCTTCCGCGACTCGAGGCTACCGCAAATCCCCTTACGTCAATTGCGTATCCTATCTTTTTAATGGGATTTGCCTAATGCTGGTATTACGAGTCTTGGAAGAAGTGAGCGGTAGACCCTTTCCTGGCAAGACTCCTACCGCATTTAAAAGTCAGTAGTTAAGAGTTTTATGGGCTAACGCGGAACATAAAGCTCTTAACTAAGTGCTACAAAGTACACTGACACCCATAAACTACCTAGATTGTAAGTTCCCACTGGAACAGGGATCCCAATTCCTCCTGTATTTGTTTGTTAAATTTTGTCTGGTGTCTCATATTGTACTGTCATCATATATGATTATATTTACACTTGTGTCATTTTTTTGCTGTGATATTCCCTAGTGTATGATACTCCTTGTGTTTTATTAGTTGTGATATTTTACCTTATAGGTATATATTATCCCTTATTTAGGGTTCTGGTTTTGCCACTTATTGATAATCTCTGTGCTCGTTCTGTTATATACTTTTACCTCCTTTGGTTAGGCGCCTCTTATTGATATAGTTCAGGACACAGTGGGTTTGTGTCCTGACATATCTCATTGTATTCTATAGCCAAAATTAAACTTTCATGATTCAGATAGGGCATGTTATTTTAGATAACTTTCCAAATTATGTTTATCATCAAATTTGTCTTGTTCCTTTGGTATTCTTAATTAAAAAGCTAAATCTAGGTAGGCTCATATGCTAATTTATAAGCTCTTGAAGGCCACCTCTTATCTGAGGCGACCTTTACAGCTAGAGGGTGTAAGTCCATGTGTGCCATATAGATTACATTGTGCTCACGCCTGTGGAGTTACTTATGAAAGGGCACTGATTGGCTAAAAAGCAAGTCTGTCAAAAAAACTGAAATAAGGGGGCTGTCTGCAGAGGCTTAGATACAAGGTAATCACAGAGGTAAAAAGGGTATTAATACAACCATGTTTGTTATGCAAAACTGGGGAATGGGTAATAAAGGGATTATTTATCTTTTTAAACAATAACAATTCTTGTGTGGACTGTCCCTTTAAACACAATTAACCACACTGCTTCTAATTTCAATAGCAGACCTGACACTTGGTTGCTACTTTGCGTAACCTTGACTGACCACACAGCAATAAAGTGTATGTCTGACCCAGTCCCAAACTAAAAACCTCACTTATATCTAGGTATACCACCAACATGATCATCACAGTCTCATATCTCTCTAAACAATCCCTCAAAACCACCCCATCATAAATATCCCTATAATCTATAATAATATAACCCCAAAAAACAATCCACAACCAGTTAAACCCTATATTCAAACTCCCCTTACCGGTAACTCTGTCCTATAATTTAAATCCCCCTAAATGACCCCTGGTATACCGTTCCTATAGATAAAATACCCCACTAAATATTCCCAATGATAAAACTCCCGTAAATTCTATAAAAACCTACATGATCCACTCCCTCATTGCAACCTTTCCGTGCATTTCCTGTTTCTTACGTTACATCCTGTTTAAACATCTTTCTTCAGGCTCGTGTGTCCAGGCAGTAACACAGTTATGACAGGCAAAGGATTCTGTCCCTATCATCTTATTGTTGGAACTGTAGAAAATAATAGCTTTCACTATTGCTTGGTTGCTTTCATAATGTAAGATCAATGATGTGTGGTTTGACATTGGTTACATGCAAGTCCTTATTGTTGTCCTCATAGTTGCTACAATGTCTAAGCATAGGCTCTATTTCTAAGTGTGATATTGACAGAGGCTAAAATCGTCATACAATTGTACCTCTTACTTTGAAATGAAAAAAAAGAAAAAAACAGGCTACTTTTTGCACATGCTGTTATTTCCAATTGTATGCTGTATTCTTAAATTGCAGTAGCTAAATTGCACATAGCACACCTGCTCCATTACAAAGGAACAGAAATGGATAGAGAAAATGAGCTCTAAATGAAAGTAGCTTAGCCAATAATAGCAATATCTCAGGCTTTTTGTTACTATCCTGCAAGCACATTGCCAGGAGTCAGCATAAGGACAGTCATTCTGCAGGAAGGCCTACTGATTCAAGAAAGAAAATAAAGGATGAACTGTTGTACTTTATTGCTGATGTTATTGAACATTTTATGAAATTTAGCTGAATTGAACGTATATTCAATGGCTTTGATGTTGAAAAGTCTTCTGGAGATGTGTGCTTATCACACAACCATTGTTCAGAAGGGTTACAGTAAACCACTTCAATTCTGTACTTAATGATTACTCTGTCTGACTCTTTCCAACAGGAGATGGGATAATGATTACTTTGTGGTCCTGTCTCTTCTGGGAAATACTTAACCCTGTAACTGCCAGAGATCTACACCACAATGGCTTAATATTTGCTTTAAAAAAATATGCATAGATGAGGTACATTTGTAAACAGCTTTTATGCTACATATATTTTCAGTGAGGCTTAATGAAGTATATTTAGCATATGTTTTAATTTGTTTTCCAGATGTCTAGTGGCAGCATCCAAATATTATTGCATGTATTGGATTATATTATCTATTCATATTATGAAATATTTACATTTATTTTAGATTCAAAGTAAATAAACACACTGTTTAAGTGGTGGAATAAATACACACTCCTCCTCATTTCTTGCATGAAAGCACACATATTTTAATATAAAGAATACAATTTAGGGGGCTGTTAATTAGTCACTGTTATCCATGGGGACTTTTACGACAAATTGGCTCCAGTTAACATATTCTTAAAATATTATCACTGCCTGGAAAGTATCCTGTTATAGTGCTGCAAAAAAGAAGATGCACAGTCACAGTGGATGCCTATATAAATGTGGGTTACATGTGAGTGCAAATATCTGAGAATATCTGAAACTAGTCCACAGATTGTCATATGCGTACACATGGGAAAATAGTCATGCAAACTATAAAATGTTTATGTATGTTGTTAATATTATATTGATAATAAAAATTTAAAATATTATGGCTAGATTTAGAGTTGGGCGGTAGCCGTCAAAACCAGCGTTAGAGGCTCCTAACGCTGGTTTTTACCGCCCTCTGGTATTTGGAGCCAGTCATTAATGGGTCTAACGCTCACTTTCCAGCCTCGACTTTTCCATACCGCAGATCCCCTTATGTCAATTGCGTATCCTATCTTTTCAATGGGATCTTTCTAACGCCGGTATTTAGAGTCTTGGCTGAAGTGAGCGTTAGAAATCTAACGACAAAACTCCAGCCGCAGAAAAAAGTCAGTAGTTAAGAGCTTTCTGGGCTAACGTCGGTTTATAAAGCTCTTAACTACTGTGCTCTAAAGTACATTAACACCCATAAACTACCTATGTACCCCTAAACCGAGGTCCCCCCACATCGCCGCCTCTATATTTAAATTTTTTAACCCCTAATCTGCCGCTCCATACACCGCCGCCACTTACGTTATCCCTATGTACCCCTAATCTGCTGCCCCTAACACCGCCGACCCCTATATTATATTTATTAACCCCTAATCTGCCCCCCACAACGTCGCCGCCAGCTACCTACAATAATTAACCCCTAATCTGCCGACCGGAGCTCACCGCTAGTATAATAAATGTATTAACCCAATCCGCCTCAATAACCCTATAATAAATAGTATTAACCCCTAATCTGCCCTCCCTAACATCGCCGACAGCTAACTTCAAGTATTAACCCCTAATCTGCTGACCGGAGCTCACCGCTACTCTAATAAATGGATTAACCCCTAAAGCTAAGTCTAACCCTAACACTAACACCCCCCTAAGTTAAATATAATTTAAATCTAACGAAATAAATTAACTCTTATTATATAAATTATTCTTATTTAAAGCTAAATACTTACCTGTAAAATAAATCCTAATATAGCTACAATATAAATTATAATTATATTGTACCTATTTTAGGATTAATATTTATTTTACAGGCAACTTTGTAATTATTTTAACCAGGTACAATAGCTATTAAATAGTTAATAACTATTTAATAGTTACCTAGTTAAAATAATTACAAAATTACCTGTAAAATAAATCCTAACCTAAGTTAAATTAAACCTAACACTACACTATCAATAAATTAATTAAATAAAATACCTACAATTATCTACAATTAAACCTAACACTACACTATCAATAAATAAATTAAATACAATTCCTACAAATACAATTGGCTGATCGGAACAGCCAATAGAATGCAAGCTCAATCTGATTGGCTGATTGGATCAGCCAATCGGATTGAACTTGATTCTGATTGGCTGATTCCATCAGCCAATCAGAATTTTCCTACCTTAATTCCGATTGGCTGATAGAATCCTATCAGCCAATCGGAATTCGAGGGACGCCATCTTGGATGACGTCCCTTAAAGGAACCTTCATTCTTCAGTTGGACATCGGAAGAAGAGGATCGGTCCGCGCTGGAGGTCTTCAAGATGGAGCCGTTCCTCATCGGATGAAGATAGAAGATGCCGCTTGGATCAAGATGGTTGCCGGTCCGGATCTACTCTTCTGCCCGGATAGGATGAAGACTTTGGAGCCTCTTCTGGACCTCTTCAGCCGTCGCTTGATAGAAGACTTCAGCCGGATGATGGATGTCTAGCCCCCGCTTGGGCTTGGATGAAGATTTCGGAGCCTGGAACAATTGGTGATACCTGGCATGGTGAAGACAAGATAGGAAGATCTTCAGGGGCTTAGTGTTAGGTTTATTTAAGGGGGGTTTGTGTTAGATTAGGGGTATGTGGGTGGTGGGTTGTAATGTTGGGGGGGTATTGTATTTTTTTTTTACAGGCAAAAGAGCTGAATTCTTTGGGGCATGCCCCACAAAGGGCCCTTTTAAGAGCTGGTAAGGTAAAAGAGCTTTGAACTTTTGTAATTTAGAATAGGGTAGGGCATTTTTTTATTTTGGGGGTCTTTGTTATTTTATTAGGGGGCTTAGAGTAGGTGTAATTAGTTTAAAATTGTTGTAATTTTTTTCTAAATATTTTTTTATTTTTTTGTAACTTAGTTCTTTTTTTTTTTTGTACTTTAGTTAGTTTATTTAATTGTATTTATTTGTAGGAATTGTATTTAATTTATTTATTGATAGTGTAGTGTTAGGTTTAATTGTAGATAATTGTAGGTATTTTATTTAATTAATTTATTGATAGTGTAGTGTTAGGTTTAATTGTAACTTAGGTTAGGATTTATTTTACAGGTAATTTTGTAATTATTTTAACTAGGTAACTATTAAATAGTTATTAACTATTTAATAGCTATTGTACCTGGTTAAAATAATTACAAAGTTGCCTGTAAAATAAATATTAATCCTAAAATAGCTACAATATAATTATAATTTATATTGTAGCTATATTAAGGTTTATTTTACAGGTAAGTATTTAGCTTTAAATAGGAATAATTTATTTAATAAGAGTTAATTTATTTCGTTAGATTTAAATTATATTTAATTTAGGGGGGTGTTAGGGTTAAAGTTAGATTTAGCTTTAGGGGTTAATAAATTTATTAGAGTAGCGGTGAGCTCCTGTCGGCAGATTAGGGGTTAATACTTGAAGTTAGGTGTCGGCAATGTTAGGGAGGGCAGATTAGGGGTTAATACTATTTATTATAGGGTTATTGAGGCGGGAGTGAGGCGGATTAGGGGTTAATACATTTATTATAGTAGCGCTCAGGTCCGGTCGGCAGATTAGGGGTTAATAAGTGTAGTTAGGTGGAGGCGACGTTGGGGGCGGCAGATTAGGGGTTAATAAATATAATATAGGGGTCGGCGATATTAGGGCAGCAGATTAGGGGTACATAGGGATAATGTAGGTGGCGGGGGTGTACGGAGCGGCAGATTAGGGGTTAAAAATAATATGCAGGGGTCAGCAATAGCGGGGGCGGCAGATTAGGGGTTAATAAGTGTAAGGTTAGGGGTGTTTAGACTCGGGGTACATGTTAGAGTGTTAGGTGCAGACGTAGGAAGTGTTTCCCCATAGGAAACAATAGGGCTGCGTTAGGAGCTGGACGCGGCTTTTTTGCAGGTGTTAGGTTTTTTTTCAGCTCAAACAGCCCCATTGTTTTCTATGGGGGAATCGTGCACGAGCATGTTTTTGAAGCTGGCCGCGTCCGTAAGAACCGCTGGTATCGAGAGTTGCAGTGGCGTTAAATTATGCTCTACGCTCCCTTTTAGGAGCCTAACGCACTGAAAACCCAGCCATTCTGTGAACTCTAAATACCAGCGGTATTTAAAAGGTGCGGGGGGAAAAAAGCACGCGTAGCTAACGCACCCCTTTGGCCGCCAAACTCTAAATCTAGCCGTTAGTATATTTGGGAACTGCATGTAATTTTTTTGAAATAAAAATATATGTTAGAACTATTAGCACTATTGTGTGTTAACATCGTTGAAGCAGAATCCATACTGCTTAAATTTTTGTACTCATATTACAAGTCCAAAGTTATTTTGTATGACTCAAGCAATAGTCTAGTATGTGCTAACATCTACATGTCAGACAGAGCGGTTGTGTCAATTGCCTCACATTATAGACTTAGAGATAGATTACATGATGTTGGTAAAAATTGGGTTACTACAGGAAAAAGTAGTGTTTTTGTTTTGTTAAGCAGCGAGTCAATCTTCACTTACTTATTACATGACACTCGTAGGTCAAATCCCTTGGGACATATTTATCAAGCTCCGAATGGAGCGGTCATTCAGCGATGTCTGTCGGACCTGATCCGCACTGTCGGATCAGGTCCGACAGACATTGATAACTAGAGGCCCTTGTGTTCACTACATTCATATAGTCATATGTATTGAGGACTTGCTATATAATACAAAGTTTTGGGGATTTGTAGTTCAAGGAGCTTTAGTCGTATATATTTTGCTTATGTAACATAGCAACAGCTGCAGTATCTACAAGTCAATTTTCACACCATTTCTACTACCTGTGTTACAGCTGGAGTGGGGTAAATACAGGAGCAAAGTAGCTGTAGCAGTAGCATATAGATTTTTCCTTCCTTTGTTTTTTTTTTTTGCAAGTTACAAGAAATAATGAATGTATTTACACTCTCTTGCCACTTTATTAGGTACACATGTTCAATTGCTTGGTAACACAAATTGCTAATTAGCCAATTACATGGCAGCAACTCGATGCATTTATGCATCTAGACGTGGTGAAGACAACTTGCTGAAGTTCAAACCGAGAATCAGAATAGGGAAGAAAGAGAATTGAAGTGACTTTGAACATGGCATGGTTGTTGGTGCCAGACATGCTGGTCTGAGTATTTCAAAAACTGCTGATCTACTGGGATTTTCACACACAACCATCTCTAGGGTTTATAGAGAATGGTTCTAAAAATAGAAAATATCCAGTGAGCAGCATTTGTGTTGACAACAATGCCTTGTTGAGGTCAGAGGAGAATGAGCAGACTGGTTCGAGATGATAGAAAGGCAACAGTAACTCAAATAACCACTCATTACAACCTAGGTATGCAGATTACCATCTCTGAATGCACAACATGTCAAACCTTGAAGCAGATGGGCTACAGCAGCAGAAGACCACCCTGGGTGCCACTCCTGTCAGCTAAGAACAGGAAACTGAGGCTACAATTTGCACAGGCGTACCAAAATTGGACAATAGAAGATTGGAAAAACGTCTGGTCTGATGAGTCTCGATTTCAGCTGCGACATTCAGAGGGTAGGGTTAGAATTTGGCTTAAAAATGAAAGCATGGATCCATCCTGCCTTGTATCCATGGTTCAGGCTGGTGGTGGTGGTGTAATGGTGTGTATCTTGCCACACTTTAGGTCCCTTAGTACCAATTGAGCATTGTTTTAATGCCACAGTCAACCTGAGTATTCTTGCTGACCATGCTACATAGATGATTTGTTTCTAATTTGGAAAGGGGATTCTGAATTATTAAATTTGTTTTTAGAAGCTTTGAATACTAACGATTATGGCCTATCATTTACGTCAGAATCAAGCAGGAAGAAAATCAATTTCTTAGACATAGAAGTAGAAATAATTAACAATGAAATAAAAACCAGAACCTATTTTAAAAAAGTAGATTTAGACAACTATGTCGATTCAGACAGTTGCCATCATATAAGATGGAAGAATAATATACCTAAAGGTCAATTGCTTAGAGTTAGAAAAAACTGTACAGATAATGAAGATTTTGATCAACAGTCAAAAATTTTAATTAGATTTAAACAAAAGGTTATATTGGGGGAAAAATTGAAGAAATAGCTGAAATGGTTAAAAAAAAGTAGATAGAAATACTCTGCTGAATAAAACAACAAAAGAAGAAAATGCACAAGGAAACATTGAGCAAAGCTTAGAAATATCAATAATAGCCACATATTCTGTACAACACAAATCCTTTGAAAAAATAGTAAAAAAACATTGGCCATTATTATTAAAAGATCCCATTATTGAACACACAATAGGAAGAAATTTAAAATTCTCCTATAAAAAAGCAAAAAATTGTAAAGGTATATTGGCACCAAGTGAATACATAAAGAAAAAAAACAACTTTTAATAAAAATATTAAAGATCTTGAAGGCAATCCAATTGAGGGTTTTTTTTCCTTGTCAACAGTGTAAATCCTGCAAACACAGTACCAAACTAAAAAATATAAAATCAGACAAAACAGGAAAACTTCTAAAAATCAATGGTATAATAAGATGTTCAGACACAAATATTATTTATTTAATACAATGTAGTTGTAATCTAAAATATTTTGGACAAACGGGTAGAAAGCTCAGAGATCGTATAAGGGAACATCTACTTGCAATTGAACATAAGAGAAAAGATACTAATTTATATAGACATTTTTCAGAAGTACATCTAGGGAAATTGGAGGATTTCAAATATTGGGGGATCAAAAAGGTAGAATCTGATGATAGACGAGGGAATATGGAAGAGAAGTTAGTTAGACAAGAAGCAGAGCTTATCTATAGTTTTGGTACATTGGCCCCCAGGGGCCTGAACAGTGAATTAGACCTCAATTTCATTTAAAAATAATTTATAAGTATTAACAATAAATAAAAGAATAGTGATTCAGACCTCAATTTCATTCTAAAACAATTTATAAGTAATAATATCTGCTGAATTATAATATTCCCAAATATGCAGAACCCCATACATAATAAAAACATTGGAATTATTCTTTCAAATACCCAGGATTAGTATATGTGACATAAATGCATATAATAGATAATTAAATTATATTCAGAATGTTTACCAAATAATATTATATAAGTGAGGGATGTCACTATAATGTGAGGCTAAATGCTAGCAAATAGAGTTACTGAATTGATACATTGCACCAGGCCCTCTTTTTCCAATAGGCCATAATTTCCTCCAAAATTGGTTTATGTTTGTTACATTTTTGCAACTTTTAGAAATATTTTTAGGAATTTGAATTTTCAAATAAATATGCAAGGAACTCTTAGAAAATAAGAATTAGTAAACACAATTCTCGATTTATAATCGCCTGGAAATATCTTCCCTATAAGATCCATCTGTATATCCTTTTAAAGTGTGATATTTAATATACAGCACACCAAACACATATAAAAACATATAAGATTTATTTCATCTATTTTTTAGTCACTCAGTTAAGTCCAAATTGCCATACAATCTACTTGCAATTGAACATAAGAGAAAAGATACTAATTTATATAGACATTTTTCAGAAGTACATCTAGGGAAATTTGACTACACATGGGACAAAATTTATCATATGGGACAATGTTAATACATATCGTAAAGTTAGGATGTTTTTTGAATGGGCACTTAACAATAACATAGTGTTAACACAAAGGGTTAACATCAGTGTATAAATTGAAGGAGCGGTAGAACATGAACCATCTTGATAAAGGCTTTCATTAGCTGAAACACGTAGACGTTCAAACTACACAGCTCCTAGATCGAGGACTTCTTACAAACTATCTTCCATGATCAAATCAGTATTGTGCTGAAATTACTGTACAATCTGAAGCAGTAGGAGAACCTATCAGAAGTAAATATAATAAGAGACTTTACTCCCATAACCTATTCTTGGAAGGTGCTACTATTTGCACACATTGAAGCGGTAGGAGTATTTGACAGAAAAAACTGACAGTCTTCTAATTTGAATAAGTGCGCGCACTCTCAACATTCAACACTGATTGGATCAGAGCTATTGGCAACTCCAACGGAACAAGCACACAATTCGGGCGAGGACGCAGAAAAATCACAACCAGCAAGCGGTTAAGCCGAAAAAACAAGTGAGTACAAACAACAAGCTTGAAAGTCACAATAACTCTTACATGCTTATGATAACCTCAAGAAATTTAACATCAAAGAACGGTTCATAAATTTAAGCTGATAAACCGTAAAATAAGTGAGTAAAATCACCAAGCTTTAAAATTACAATAACGCTTATGTGCTCAAAATATCCCTAAGAAAAGCAACATCTACGAACGGTTTATACATTTGAAATCTTTCAGGACTATTGAGTCAATCTGTGTCTATACAGCACGGCACAGATTTAAAAGACAATTTGAGACACTGTCTAAACACCTGACTAGAGAGTCGCTACATTGTTTCTCTGTATCTATCTATAACCAACTAATTTTTAGATTGAAAGTCAGTATATACAGTCCTTATTTTTTCCTATATGAGCTGCAATATTTTTATTAGTGTTTAATGATTTTAGAGACACCGGTGTCACAATTTTTATTGTATTTTGTGGAAGCGTATAGCTAAAGGTTGATATTGTATTTATTCGCATAAGTATTGGAAAAGTGTCCATTTTTAATAAGTGTCCATTTTAAATAAATTCCTTTGTAAAATTTTATGCAAAGTCTCATTTGAGTAATTTGGTCAATTATATGAATTTCATCACTTATCTCTTATTCATCAGTTAGACAATAGTACGCGTCAATAACAGAATACTAGAAAGTTAACTAAAACTTATCTGCACCTTGAATATATATATATATTTTTTTTAACCATCACAGTCAGCCTTGGGCGCCACTAACAAACTCACTACACATTGTTGCTGACCATGTCAATCCCTTTATAATAACAGTGTACTCATCTTCTGATGGTTACTTCCAGCAGGAAAATGCACCATGTCTCAAAGCACAAATCATCTCAAACTCGTTTCTTGAACATGACAATGAGTTCACTGTACTTGAATGGCCTTCAGTCACCAGATCTCAATAAATATATAAATAAATAACATTTTCCTAATTTCAAAGATCTTAAAATAATTACCAAATAATCACCTAGAATACGAGTTTTGCGTTAGGCTTAAAAAGCAGAGTTGGCCGGTCCTAACGCTGCTTTTTAACGCCCGCTGGTATTACGAGTCTTGCAGGTACAGGTGTACCGCTCACTTTTTTGGCCAGACTTGGCAATACCGCGAATCCACTTACGTAAATTGTGTATCCTCTTTTTTCAATGGGACTTGCATAGCGCCGGTATTACGAGTTTGCCAATCAGCCAATAGAATGCCAGCTCAATCCTATTGGCTGATTGGATCAGCCAATAGGATTGAACTTCAATCTTATTGGCTGATTGCATCAGCCAATAGGATTTTTTCTATCTTAATTTCCGATTGGCTGATTCGGAATTGAAGGGACGCCATCTTGGATGACGTCATTTAAAGGAACCTTCATTCAGTGTTAGCCGTCGGATAAAGAGGATGCTTCACGTCGGATGTCTTGAAGATGGAACTGCTCCGCGCCGGATGGATGAAGATAGAAGATGCCGTCTGGATGAAGACTTCTGCCCGTCTGGAGGACCCCTTCGCCCGGCTTGGATGAAGACTTCTGCCGGCTTCATTGAGGACTTCGGCCCAGTTGGATGAAGACTTCTCCTGGTAAGGTGATCTTCAAGGGGTTAGTGTTAGTTTTTTTTAAGGGGGTATTGGGTGGGTTTTAGAGTATGGTTGGTTGTGTGGGTGGTGGGTTTTAATTTTGGGGGGATTTGTAATTTTTTTTACAGGTAAAAGAGCTGATTACTTTGGGGCAATGCCCCGCAAAAGCCCTTTTAAGGGCTATTTGTAATTTAGTGTAGGGTAGGGCTTTTTTTTATTTTGGGGGGCTTTTTATTTTGTTAGGGGGATTAGATTAGGTGTAATTAGTTTAAAAAATCTTGTAATTTGTTTATTATTTTCTGTAATTTAGTGTTTGTTTGTTTTTACTTTAGCTAATTTTATTTAATTGTATTTAATTTAGGGAATTCATTTAATTATTGTTTAGTGTTAGGTTTTATTTTACAGGTCAATTTGTCTTTATTTTATCTAGGTAGTTTATTAAATTGTTAATAACTATTTAGTAACTATTCTACCTTGTTAAAATAAATACAAACTTGCCTGTAAAATAAAAATAAAACCTAAGCTAGATACAATGTAACTATTAGTTATATTGTAGCTAGCTTAGGGTTTATTTTATAGGTAAGTATTTAGTTTTAAAAATTAATAATTTAATTAATTATATGAATTTTATTTCAATTTATTTAAATTATATTTAAGTTAGGGGGGTTAGGGTTATACTTAGGTTTAGGGGTTAATAAATTTAGAATAGTGGCGGCGACGTTGGGGGTGGCAGATTAGGGATTAATAAATATAATGTAGGTGTCGGCAATGTTGGGGGCAGCAGATTAGGGGTTAATAAGTATAATGTAGGTGGCGGCGATGTCCAGAGCGGTAGATTAGGGGTTAATAGTTATAATGTAGGTGTCAGCGATGTCGGGGACGGCATATTAGGGGTTAATAAGTGTAAGATTAGGGGTGTTTAGACTTGGGGTTCATGTTAGGGTGTTAGGTGTAAACATAAATTTTATTTCCCCATAGGAATCAATAGGGCTGCGTTAGGAGCTAAACGCAGCTTTTTTGCTCTCCCCGTTGATTCCTATGGGGAAATCATGCACGAGCACGCACAACCAGCTCACCGCTAATGTAAGCAGCGCTGGTATTGGAGTGAGATGTGGAGCAAAATTTTGATCAATGCTCACTTTTTGTCTGTTAACACCAGGTTTGTAAAAACCCGTAATACCAGCGCTGTCTGTAAGTGAGCGGTGAGCATAAACTGCTCGTTAGCACCGCATAGCCTCTAACGCAAAACTAGTAATCTAGGTGAATGTATGCACATATCACACAAATATTTATTTTAAAAAAACTACATTGCAAAGATTAATATTCATATATGGTATTATTTTAAAACCATAAGTATAATTTATCAATGCTCTAGTATTACTACCAAATCTATTATATAATGTTTGTTTAAAAAAAATAGTGCAATCTTATATAGCTTAGATAAAATGTATGAAAATGTCCATATAGAGTTCTACTAGCAAAATGAGGCAGTAAACTTGTTGATATAAAGGTGAAAAGAGGGGCCATGGATAAACTGCTCCTACCCCTATTAAGTCACACCTAAATAAACTTGATTCCTCTTGATAATGGGCAACGACAACACACCCAAATATAAACTTATAATGATCTGCAATCTCTCAGCCAATTATGCTGGTATCTAATCCACATTCCTCTGACACCCTCTCTTGGTCACTCCCTTACAGGCCACACCGGTGAAGACTACAGGGCATCATGCTCCTTACAGCCAATGTTTCAACTTGTGCCAATTCCCCGGCATCCAGCCACTCAGTATTGGCATCTTACCCGACAACCGCACCTTCTCCATAGTAGTGGATATAATCAGGATACATTTTAGCCTTTTTAAATGAGCAACAGCATTTGTAACACACAGGTCTATGAGTATGGTCAACAGACCGAGACCGGTCAGACTGTGTTTTCTTGTATTGTCCCTTGATGTGGCTTTTAATCTACGATTAATAAAGTGATATGTTTTATCCACACTTTAATTTTTTTCTATTTTTTAACAGCTTATATAGCTTATCAACACAAATGTTCTACTAGTTTGAACTTAGTTTTGAATCAACCTGTAGATGTAGCGACAGCTTATAAATTTGTAGTAAGCGTCATATGATTTCTTAGCTACAATGCATTTGTAAGTCCCATTTAAAGTATAGGCAGCCAAACCTCTGGCTACTCTAGCAGAGCTCTGGCTACCTTGTTCTTATTACCATTTGTAGCAAGTGACGTGTGATAGCTGATGATTCGCTTTTTGTAGCTAGAGCTGGTACAAAGCTATCACTACAGGTAGCTAACATTGTGTAAACTAGCCCTTATATGGTGGTGCATAGTAAAATTCATGTCAGATAACGCTCAGGTACTAAGCCAATGGAACGCAAAAAATTCCACTCAGGGATTCTTAATTTATTTCTGTGCTATACAAGATCAATAAAACTTGAGCATAAAACACTTCACAAATACACACTGTATATATACAAACATGAAAATATTAATAGTCAAGTGTGCCCATATGGGTCTCAAGATCAGTTTATAGTCTAACTAAACCTATTATACAGTTTGTTTGATAATTGATTGTATAGGTTTAATTTGAATAAATATAAACCTATCTTAATACTGTATAGGGAATAAACCTTTTTATGGTTATAGACCCAAGCACATTCAAAAATACCTGAAAAGATACACTGATGTAAATTTTTTAAACCAAAAATTGAAAGGCTTCTTTCCCTGTATTAGCTTCAAAGCTTGTAGTTTTATTAATTAGTAAAAATCCGTTATATCAAACACCACAAAAAAGGAATACGAAATAAGGGACTGTATCAAATGCACTGTCAGAAATGTGGTGTATTTGATACAGTGCTCGTGTAACAAACAGTACTTGGGGGAGACCTCTCACCCCGGAAAGATAGGATACGTGAGCATCTTCTTAATATTGACCATGACTTTAAGGGGCACCTCTTGTCCCGACATTTTAAAGAAAGCCACAACCAGAACACAAAAGGCTTTAAATACTGGGGCTTAATAAAGATAGCGGGAGATTGGAGAGGTGGCGATATAAGCAAAAAACTTTTATAAACAGAGACAGAACTTATTTTCCTGTTTAAAACATTAGAGCCATTAGGCCTGAATGATTAATTGGATTTAAATTCAATCATGGCAAAGATATGTGTAATAGGAGTTAATATATTAATCACACAATTATTATTTAGAATAGCATTTCAAATATAACACTGATCTAGTGTTTATAATTATTTAAATAAACACTTATCTAGCACACAAAAAAAATTAAGATTTTTCTCTGAATGTTTATTTCACATTATGTTGTATAAATCACACTCTTAGATGACACTGTATAAAGAGTTATACATCATCACTTTATAACAAGTAGAATCTACACATAATGATATTTCATTCGGATTTACACTTTATAAATAAGCCATATCCTAAATAGGATTTTTGCATCATATATATATATATGTTCTTAGATATTAGCCCCTAGAAGTTTCTTATCACTGTATAACTAAATGAAACCATTGTATTTCACAAACAATTATGTTTAATATAAAAATGATCATGTTAACATGTTAACAAGATGAATAATTGTATTGAAATGTTCTATTTAGACATGTGCATGGCGAAAAAATTCGGTTCGGATCGATTCGGAATTTTTCGAAGTTCAGTTCGGATCGATTCGAATTCTGAAAATTTAAAATCAATTGGTTTCGGATTCATTCGGATTCGAAGAAATTCGGCTGGATTCGGTTCGATTCGGTTCGATTCGGTTTGGAAATTCGGCAATTCGGTAAGTGTTAGGTGGGATTAGACTAGTATTATACTGTATATTAGGTATTAACCTAACATACTGTATAATACTAGTGTAATCCCAATGGCCATCCGAATTTACGAATCGATTCGATTCGGTTCGATTCGGAAAATTCAGCAACATTTTAATTCGCAAATTCGGTTCGATCCGAATCGCCGAATTTGCCGAATTTTCCGAATTTCCGAATCGAACCGAATCGCACATGTCTAGTTCTATTTACATCTAAAACCTAAGATCGGACCAGATCTGCACCTTTACATTTTCAGAATTTCCAAAAGTGGGAGGACAATCAATTAAGAAAATCTAAATAAAAGATGGGTGAATGGGCTCCTTAGACATCTTGATAAAGGCTGCATCAGCTGAAAAGCGTCAATAGATTGTTTCTAAGATTCCTCCGTATTAAGACTCAAGACCACTTTGGAGTCAAATATAGTGGATATGCATAAAGTGTGATTTGTCGACAACATTGTATCACTCAAGTTCAAAGTTCCCACTGGCAGTTCCCGTAATCCAGCTTCCCAATTGGCAGAAAATATACCACATGACCTGAGAACTAACAATGGCATGATCTAAGAGAGACGCCAAGCCAATAAAGTAAACCGGAGGATCCAGATGTGATACTATTGTAGCTAATAGGAAGCAGAGAAACCAGTATCTAGAGGTTTCGTATTCTTGGTGAGTTTTTGTACTCGAGGAGCTTCTGTGAATATTAGTACTTTCACACTTGCTTTGAGCAATCCATTAATCCTTCCATACCCACACCCAAGCACTAAGACTCAAGATGTCTACATGAAGATTGTTTTATTAAATGAAAACTGTCCCACCAACTTTGGACTAATCATTTAAATGGTTCGATCAATATAAGATTCAGCATTTGGATCTCTCTTTATAGATATATGGTCATGTAGAATTTTGTTTGTTTTTTATTTTTTGTTTATAGTTTTTAAATAAACTATTTGTATAAATACATGTACAATATTGTTTTCATCACATTTGTGTATAATTGTATACCTGGTGTTATCGCAACCTCATCTCAGTGGCTTGTTATAGGCACGCTCTTACTTTCTGTTTTTTATTTTCTTATTTAGAGTACTTTTGGGATTGTTTTCTTTTAGGGCTGCATAGCTGAGTTATTTCAGGGTTTTTTTGTGCATTTAAAAATGTGCGCAATCAACTCTAAATATCCTTTCCAGGAGCCTAAGATTTGTCAGGGTAAGTGTGATAATAGGCAAACCAAAGCGCACATGAACAATTGCTATCTTCAATGCAAGTTATTAAAATATTAAATAAAAATATATAAAAAATAATTATTATACATACTGTAATATATACAGTGGATATAAAAAGCCTACACACCTCTGTGATGTAAAAAAATGAGACAAAGATAAATCATTTCAGAACTTTTCCCACCTTTAATGTGACCTATAAACCGATTGGCAGAAAATACACCACGTGACCCGGAACTAACAACGGCATGATCTAAGAGAGACGCCAAGCCAATAAAGTAAACCGGAGGATCCAGACGTGATACTATTGTAGCTAATAGGAAGCAGAGAAACCAGTATCTAGAGGTTTCGTATTCTTGGTGAGTTTTGTACTCAAGGAGCTTCTGTTAATATTAGTACTTTCACACTTGCTTTGAGTAATCCATTAATCCTTCCATACCCACACCCAAGCAATAAGACTCAAGATGTCTACATGAAGATTGTTTTATTAACGGAAAACTGTCCCACCAACTTTGGACTACTCATTTAAATGGTCCGATCAATATAAGATTCAGCATTTGGATCTCTCTTTATAGATATATGGCCATTTAGAATTCGCATTTTTTTTTTTTGTTTTTTTTTTTTTTGTTTATAGTTTTTAAATAAACTATTTGTATAAATACATGTACAATATTGTTTTCATCACATTTGTTTATAATTGTGTACCTGGTGTTATCGCAACCTCATCTCAGTAGCTTGTTATAAGCGCGCTCTTACTTTCTGTTTTTATTTCCTTATTTAGAGTACTTTTGGGATTGCTTTCTTTTAGGGCTGCATAGCTGAGTTCTTTCGGGGGGGGGGGTTCTGCATTTAAAAATGTGCGCAATAAACTCTAAATATCCTTTCCAGGAGCCTACGTTTTGTCAGGGTACGTGTGATAATAAGTCCACCAAAAAAGAGAAACAACAGCGTTAGTTAAAAAGTAAAACTTAACCTTTATTGGTCAGTAAAATAGGACATGCAGACAGTCAAACAAACAAAGATGGAGCATTTCGGCATAGCCATAATCATAGCATACTGGAGCCAGCCACAGGTGTACATTATATACATAATTGAAACAACACCATTGGTTAAAACGACACATTGTAAAACAACACGCCCAGAGTAGATTTAACCCCATATATACTGGGGGGGGGGAGCCGTACAACATGATGAAACATTTAATATTGTATTTGATACAGAGCAATGAAATATGTGAACAATCATAACGAGAGTTGTAGCTATTTAAAGAATACACATATATATGTTAGTAATTAATAAATAGTATGGACACAAGATACCCATAACACAATGTTTATGTCACTGATCAATTAATAGCAGCCCCTATATGTAGCTGCTAATGTATAAATATAGGTTAGTATGGTCTCAATATACCACCATCGTGATGCTTATGTATTTTGTTGTGTGAGTAAGCGCATGTATGAGAGGTCGAGCATTAATAAGCTCAAAGGTAGCGTAGCACAACAGTACAAAAATGTACAAAGAATGTGCTTATCAAATTAAACACCCCGCACCTGCGCACACACACAGATAGACAAACAAATAGGGATCATACCACATACATAAATATGCGTGTGCAACATGTGTGTGCACATCATATAAGTACATACATATACATGAGGCAATTAACTGCATTGGTTATCCCTACCAGTATGTCTATGGTAAAAAATATAGGAATATATGTATGCTCGAATAGTGCTACCTATCTAATCCAATATGATTCCACAATACCTGAATCAGGGGAGAAAAAAGGTAAAAACCTTTTTTATATATATGATCTGTCAGCCTTAGATATAAGACTGGGGAGCATACACACAAGATAGGAGGAAGAGAGGTAGGGAGAAGGGAGAGGAGTGAGAGCGGATTATGGAGATATATATATATATATATATATATATATATATATATATATATATATATATATATATATAGAAGTAATGGACTATTCCCAATAGTTTATAAGGTCGAACTCAGAGTTCAGTCCTTTTGGAACTCTAGTTTCCATCTTAAAAATCCATAGCATCTCTCTCTTAGATAGTGCTACTTCCCGATCACCTCCCCTCTTAGATCTAAGTACCATGCCAATGGGCTGCCAGGAGAAACAAGTTATATCTTTCATATGGATCTGAGCAAAGTGATGCACCACAGGAGTGGTAGCCTTGCCTACTCTGATGGTGGACAGGTGGTCTCTAATCCTGGTTCTAATATCTCTAGTGGTGAGCCCAATGTATTGTTTGCCACATGCCGTACAGGTTATACAATAGATAACAAAGGTAGACGTACAATTGAGGCAAAAATTGATTTCATAGGATTTACCAGTCACTGTGGACCAGAACTGGTCTGACACAATTAAATAATCGCATGCTCCACATCTGGAGCTACCACATCTATAGGAGCCCTTGCTACTAAGCCAAGCACTCCCTTGAGAAACTGATTTTGGCAGGACCGTAGGAGATAGGATGTTACCCAGGGTTTTATTACGTCTGTATGAGCACCTAAGCCCTTCCTTCACAAACTGTATGAGTCTATCATCTGCTATCAGCATACCAAAGTGGTATTTGATAATGTTGCAGACTTAATCATATTGAGCGCTATAATCCGTAACAAATGTTACACCTTTCTGTATTCTTTTGTCATCTGGTCGCCTATCCTTGAGCAAATCACATCTTTTTAGCTTATCCACCTCTCTCTGAGCCCCAGTTACCACCTTTTTAGGATAGCCCCTCTGAATGAGGCGCCTTCTCACTTCCGTCATTTGGATCTCACTTTCTTTCGTATCGGAACAATTCCGTTTTGCCCTCATGAGCTGCCCCTTAGCTATCGCATATGGCACGTGTCTTGGGTGGCAGCTCTTGGCATGCAGTAGAGAGTTGCCTGATATAGGTTTTCTGTATAGGCTCGTTTTAACTGAGCCTTCAGGACTACCACTCAATACTACATCCAAGAAATTAATTTTTGTCTGCTGAAATTCACTAGTAAATTTCAAGCCGATGTCATTAGCATTAAGCCCTTTGCTAAACATTTCCAGATCATTAAGACCACCGTGCCATATAAGGATCAAATCATCGATAAAACAGCGGTAAAAAACAATACAGTCATGTAGGGGGTTCCTATCTCCAAAGATGTGGGACAGCTCCCACCAACCCATGAAAAGGTTGGCGTAGGAGGGGGCAAATTTGGCCCCCATCGCTGTCCCACACCTCTGGAGATAGAAGACACCCTCAAACTCAATGAAGTTATGAGTTAGTAGAAACTCAGCCACTTGCAGAATATATTGCTGAAAATCTTTTGTAAAGGAGGACCAGTTTTTTAGAAAAAATGATAGTGCTTCCATTCCCTTGGAATGTGGAATGGAAGAATACTAGGCTGTTACATCTATGGTAACCCACAGGTATTTTCCCTCCAACCATGTAACATCCTGCACTAGATTCATAAGGTGCTTGGTATCCCTCAAAAAGCTAGGGAGAACTTCCACAAATGGATGTAAAATCATGTCCAACCACTGGGACAGACGTTCAAAAAGTGACCCTATGCCGCTAATGATCGGACGTCCTTTTACGTCCATTAGAGACTTATGCACCTTGGGGAGGTGGTGGAAGACAGGAGTAACCTGGTGTTCCACAAATATATATGGCGCTGTGTCCTTGTCAATAAAACCATTCTCCATTCCCTCATCCAAAAGGTGCATAAGCTCTCTCTGAAAGCGACAAGTAGGGTTGGCCGGTAGCACTGAATAACAATAACCATCATTTAGTTGGCACATGGCTTCACTTATATAGTCAGCCCTATTCAGCACCACCACCGAGCCACCCTTGTCCGCATTCTTCACAACTAAATTTTGGTTGTTAGCCAAAGAAGATAGAGCCTCTCTTTCAACCCTTCCCAGGTTGTCTGGGGTTCTTACGGTAGAGTTAGCAAGTACCTTGAGGTCACCTTCCACTCTTTGTAGAAGTTTTCAACCACCGGACCCCTACTATGTATGGGGTAAAACTTTGATGGTGGTTTTAAACTCTTGACTCTGTTGGTACTTAGCGTACGTAGTGTTAAGTGAAACCAGGTCACAAGATTCAGGGAATGTTAAATTTGTGTTTAAATTAGTGGTGACCCAGTGTGTACATTGTCCTTCAGCGGATAACATTGTATCATCACCTGAGAAGTGGCCTTTAAGTGTGATGTTACGGATTAACCGATTCACATCAATTACTGTTCGAAAAAGATTAAAATTAGTGGTTGGCACAAATCCCAGTCCAAGGCTCAATACACGTATCTGGGCATCAGACAACACTACATCAGAAAGATTTATGACACATGTTACTTGTACTTTGTTTGATTCCTCGTCTCCCTCAACCTGTATCCTGCTTTCTCCTGACCTGGTGTGTCCCCCCTGTCTGGGTTGCTCTGGGGCAAGGAAAAAAAAAAAACCTGCTGCAAATGTTCCTGCCCAATATCAGAATTAGTAGGTTTGGCATATCTTGTGGCATTAACATCACTTACATCTCTTTGGAGAATAACTGGTTCACTGGCTTTGTATTTACTCCCTGTATCTTTCTGCTTTTTAATTTGATCAGATCCTGACTTCTTATAGGGTAGTACATTAGTAGCTATTCCCTCAGCCTGGTTATGTTTAAGAATACCCCTGTGTGGTATAGCCTCATCTCCACAGGGTACTATCCCCTGACTCTGCTTCAGTGTCTGAGAATGTTACCTGTGATTGTCTCCTCCCTCTTCTGTTTTGTCTACCCCTATTTTGGTTCTGTTGTCTGCGAACTTGGGTCCATCTAGTATGGTTCCAAACATATACTGAATCAGTATCGTAGTCAGTCTGATCACGAATATATTTGTTGCGTTTAGTACTAAAGAAAGTGAGATCCAAATGACGGAAGTGAGAAGGCGCCTCATTCAGAGGGGCTATCCTAAAAAGGTGGTAACTAGGGCTCAGAGAGAGGTGGATAAGCTAAAAAGATGTGATTTGCTCAAGGATAGGCGACCAGATGACAAAAGAATACAGAAAGGTGTAACATTTGTTACGGATTATAGCGCTCAATATGAGGAAGTCTGCGACATTATCAAATACCACTTTGGTATGCTGATAGCTGATGATAGACTCATACAGTGTGTGAAGGAAGGGCTTAGGTGCTCATACAGACGTAATAAAACCCTGGGTAACATCCTATCTCCTACGGTCCTGCCAAAATCAGTTTCTCAAGGGAGTGCTTGGCTTAGTAGCAAGGGCTCCTATAGATGTGGTAGCTCCAGATGTGGAGCATGCGATTATTTAATTGTGTCAGACCAGTTCTGGTCCACGGTGACTGGTAAATCCTATGAAATCAATTTTTGCCTCAATTGTACGTCTACCTTTGTTATCTATTGTATAACCTGTACGGCATGTGGCAAACAATACATTGGGCTCACCACTAGAGATATTAGAACCAGGATTAGAGACCACCTGTCCACCATCAGAGTAGGCAAGGCTACCACTCCTGTGGTGCATCACTTTGCTCAGATCCATATGAAAGATATAACTTGTTTCTCCTGGCAGCCCATTGGCATGGTACTTAGATCTAAGAGGGGAGGTGATCGGGAAGTAGCACTATCTAAGAGAAGCTGCATTGCTAGTGAGAGGAGGGACAGTGTAGCTGCTGCTAATTTAATAGGGAAATCGATAGCTAGGCTAGTGTATTCAGTGTCCACTACAGTCCTGAAGGACTCATCTGATCTCTGCCAGCCTGTGTGTCAGTCTCACAGCATATACTGTGCCTACTTGCTCAGTGCCACCACTCATATCTGGTGTAACATTAGTGTAGATTTAAAAAAAAAATTTTTTACATCAGTCTGCTAGTGTAATCTAATTTCAGTAGCCAGGCCAGCCTGCCACTGCCAGCCTGGGTGTCAGGCTCACAGCATATACTGTGCCTACTTGCTCAGTGCCACCACTCATATCTGGTGTAACATTAGTGTAAATTAAAAAAAAAAACTTTTACATCAGTCTGCTAGTGTAATTAAATTTCAGTTGCCAGGCCAGCCTGCCACTGCCAGCCTGTGTGTCAGGCTCACAGCATATACTGTGCCTACTTTCTCAGTGCCACCACTCATATCTGGTGTAACAATAGTGTAAATTTTTTTAAAAAACCTTTTACATCAGTCTGCTAGTGTAATCTAATTTCAGTTGCCAGGCCAGCCTGCCACTGCCAGCCTGTGTGTCAGGCTCACAGCATATACTGTGTCTACTTGCTCAGTGCCACCACTCATATCTGGCTGGTGTAACATTAATGTAAATTTTTAAAAAAAAACTTTTACATCAGTCTGTTAGTGTAATCTAATAGCATTTGCCTGCCTGCCACTGTCAGCCTGTGTGTCAGGCTCACAGCATATACTGTGCCTACTTGCTCAGTGCCACCACTCATATCTGGCTGGTGTAACATTAATGTAAATTTAAAAAAAAAAACTTTTACATCAGTCTGTTAGTGTAATCTAATAGCAGTTGCCTGCCTGCCACTGCCAGCCTGTGTGTCAGGCTCACAGCATATACTGTGCCTACTTGCTCAGTCCCACCACCAGTCATATCTGGTGTAACATTAGTGTAAATTTAAAAAAAAAAAACTTTTACATCAGTCTGCTAGTGTAATCTAATTTCAGTTGCCAGGCCAGCCTGCCACTGTCAGCATTTGTGTCAGGCTCACAGCATATATTGTGCCTACTTGCTCAGTGCCACCACTCATATCTGGTGTAACAGTAGTGTAAATTTAAAAAAAAAACTTTTACATCAGTTTGCTAGTGTAATCTAATAGCAGTTGCCCGCCTGCCACTGCCAGCCTGTGTGTCAGGCTCACAGCATATACTGTGCCTGCTTGCTCAGTGTCACCACTCATATCTCGTGTAACATTAGTGTAAATTTAAAAAAAAAACTTTTACATCAGTCTGCTAGTGTAATTAAATTTCAGTTGCCAGGCCAGCCTGCCACTGCCAGCCTGTGTGTCAGGCTCACAGCATATACTGTGCCTACTTTCTCAGTGCCACCACTCATATCTGGTGTAACAATAGTGTAAATTAAAAAAAAAAACTTTTACATCAGTCTGCTAGTGTAATCTAATTTCAGTTGCCAGGCCAGCCTGCCACTGCCATCCTGTGTGTCAGGCTCACAGCATATACTGTGCCTACTTGCTCAGTGCCACCACCAGTCATATCTGGTGTAACAATAGTGTAATTTTTTTTAAAAAAAAACTTTTACATCAGTCTGCTAGTGTAATCTAATTTCAGTTGCCAGGCCAGCCTGCCACTGCCAGCGTGTGTGTCAGGCTCACAGCGTATACTGTGCCCACTTGCCCAGTGCCACCACTCATATTATCTTGTTTAATAGTAGTGTAAGTGTAAATTTAAAAATAAACAAACTATTTTGACTGTGAAACATCAGTCTGCTTTTTTGTGTCCGGCTCACAGCATATACTGTGCCCACTGGTCCAGTGCCACCACTCATATTATCTTGTTTTATAGTAGTGTAAGTGTACATTTTAAAAATAAAAAAACTATTTTGACTCTGAAACATCAGTCTGCTTTTTTGTGTCAGGCTCACCCCCAGCTCCCCAGGTACTATTCCACATCCCGGATACGGCAGTGTCATGCCGTCTTGGGGTTGACTTGCCTGAAAGCAGAGAGTCACACCACAGCAGCACTCCTGTCCATCCTGAACGTACAGGTGGATCAGTGGCTGACTCCGCACCAACTGGAGATCGGCAAAGTGGTTTCTGACCTTGGAAGTAATTTGGTGGCAGCATTGAAATTGGGCAAGTTGACACATGTACCGTGCATGGCACATGTGTGTAATCTGATTGTACAACGCTTTGTGCATAAGTACCCAGGCTTACAGGACATCCTGAAGCAGGCCAGGAAGGTGTGTGGCCATTTCAGGCGTTCCTACATGGCCATGGTGCACTTGTCCGATATCCAGCGGCGAAACAACCTGCCAGTGAGGCGCTTGATTTGCGACAGCCCGACACATTGGAATTCAACACTCCTAATGTTCGACCGCCTGCTCCAACAAGAAAAAGCTGTTAACGAGTATTTGTATGACCGGGGTGCTAGGACAGCCTCTGGGGAGCTGGGGATTTTTTTGCCACGTTACTGGACGCTCATGCGCAATGCCTGTAGGCTCATGCGTCCTTTTGAGGAGGTGACAAACCTAGTCAGTCGCACCAAAGGCACCATCAGCGACATCATACCATTTGCTTTCTTCCTGGAGCGTGCCCTGCGAAGAGTGCTGGATCAGGCCGTAGATGAGCGTGAAGAGGAAGAGGAAGAGTTGTGGTCTCCATCACAACCAGAAACAGCCTTATCAGCATCGCTTGCTGGACCAGCGGCAACGCAGGAATAGGATTGTGAGGAAGAGGAGTCAGAGGAGGAATGTGGCTTTGAGGAGGAGGAGGAAGACCAGGCTCAACAGGCATCCCAGGGTGCTCATTGTTGTCACCTATCTGGTACCCGTGGTGTTGTACGTGGCTGGGGGGAAGAAGATACCTTCAGTGAGATCAGTGAGGACGAGGAATGGGACATGAGTAGCTCGGCATCCAACCTTGTGCAAATGGGGTCTTTCAAGCTGTCGTGCCTGTTGAGGGACACTCGTATAAAAAAGCTGAAGGAGAACGAACTGTACTGGGTGTCCACGCTACTAGACCCCCGGTATAAGCATAAAGTGACTGAAATGTTACCGAATTCCCGCAAGTCGGAAAGGATGGAGCAGTTCAAAAATAAATTAAAAAGTATGCTTTACACAGCGTATAAGGGTGATGTCACAGAACAACGGGAATCTAACAGGGGAAGAGTTGAAAGTAATTCTCCTCCTCCCACGACCACGCTGGCAAGGACAGGACGCTTTCCAGACGTGTTGTTGATGGAGGACATGCAGACCTTTTTAACTCCTATGCATCACCACAGCCTTTCGGGATCCATCCTCAGAGAACAACTCAACCGACAGGTAGCAGACTACCTCGCATTAACTGCAGATCTCGACACTCTGAGGAGCGATGAACCCCTTGAGTACTGGGTGTGCAGGCTTGACCTGTGGCCTGAGCTATCCCAATTTGCAATCGAACTTCTGGCCTGCCCCGCTTCAAGTGTCCTGTCAGAAAGGACCTTCAGTGCAGCAGGAGGTATTGTCACTGAGAAGAGAAGTCGCCTAGGTCAAAAAAGTCTTGATTATCTCACCTTTATTAAAATGAATGAGGGTTGGGTCCGGAAGGGACTGACATTGGGTGATACATTCGAGTAAAAAAGGCCTGATGAGATGAGCTGCCTTGGGCTAAAAATGGTCCACACACTGCTGTATTTTATCTTCGAATGCCGGATGACTTGCGTGACTCATCCACCAACAACTAGGGTTCAAGCCGCAATGTTTTAGGACACTTTCTAACTGTCAAACAAACATCAATTTTTCTGGCCGCTGCTACAGCAGCGGTTGCAACAATACCTGATTTTTCAGGCATGTGTACATGCCTAATTTTTCTGGCCTCTGGTGCTGCACTGTGGCTTCAAAACGCAAACCAAAAAAAAGGCACATAACAGGGATTAAACTGCTAAGAATAGTACTACTTAACACACCACTCATATCTGGTGGTACAGTAGATTGCACACGCAGTGCCCCAAATTTGAAGTAGGAGGACCGACCAAGCATCTTTTTCCATCTCCTGGTTCCTAAAATCCATGCCATATACACGTCCCCTGATAGGGGACACCGCAGTGGAAGGTACACGGCCGAAATTTCTTTGCACAAAAGGCAATCCCCAACCTGTACTCGATTGTGCAAAAGGAAGTAACCTTACCATGGGTCCCAGACCGCACGTCTTGTAAAATTCTCTGTCTGGGAAATTATCTATCAAATCTATCTATTTATCTATCAAATCTATCTATCTATCGTATCTATCAAATGTATCTATTGCATCTATTGATCTATCTAATCTATGTATCTATCTATCTATCAAATCTATCTATCTCGTGGCCGGACCGACCAAGCATCTTTTTCCATCTCCCGGTTCCTAAAATCCATGCCATATACACGTACCCTGATAGGGGACGTAACAGGTATTAAACTGATAACAATAGTACTACTTGACAGACCACTCATATCTGTTGGCACAGTAGATTGCACACGGTGCTCTGACAAAATGGACATTTGGCAGACAGACATTTGGCAGACGGACATTTGGCCGACAGACAGAAAGCTAAAGAATATTCTGATTTCGGCCGAGGGCAGATACGTTCCAGAGTGCTCTGTTCTAATCAGAGCCTCAGGCGCCGCAACTGCCTTTGGGAACCTTACCATGGGTCCAAGACCGCACGTCTTGTAATTCTCTGTCTGGGAAATTATCTATCTATCAAATCTATCTATTTATCTATCAAATCTATCTATCTATCTGTCTATCGTATCTATCATCAAGTGTATCTATTGCATCTATTGATCTATCTATATAATCTATGTATCTATCTATCTCGTGGCCGGACCGACCAAGCATCTTTTTCCTAAAAATTATCTCCTGGGTGTCCAAGCATCTTTTTCCATCTCCCGGTTCCTAAAAATTATCTCCGGGTTCCTAAAAACGATGCCATACCTGTACTCGATTGTGCAAAAGGAAGTCATGGCATATGGGGTCTTTCATGCTGCCGTGCCTGTTGAGGGTCAGGGACCCTCGTTTAAAAAGGCTGAAGGAGAACGACCTGTACTGGGTGTCCAAGCATCTTTTTCCATCTCCTGGTTCCTAAAAATTATCTCCGGGTTCCTAAAAACGATGCCATACCTGTACTCGATTGTGCAAAAGGAAGTCATGGCATATGGGGGTCTTTCATGCTGTCGTGCCTGTTGAGGGTCGGGACCCTCATATAAAAAGGCTGAAGGAGAACGACCTGTACTGGGTGTCCAAGCATCTTTTTCCATCTCCCGGTTCATAAAAATGATCTCCGGGTTCCTAAAAACGATGCCATACCTGTACTCGATTGTGCAAAAGGAAGTAATGGCATATGGGGTCTTTCATGCTATCGTGCCTGTTGAGGGTCGGGGACCCTCGTATAAAAAGGCTGAAGAAGAACGACCTGTACTGGGTGTCCAAGCATCTTTTTCCATCTCCCGGTTCCTAAAAATTATCTCCGGGTTCCTAAAAACGATGCCATACCTGTACTCGATTGTGCAAAAGGAAGTAATTGCATATGGGGTCTTTCATGCTATCGTGCCTGTTGAGGGTCGGGGACCCTCGTATAAAAAGGCTGAAGGAGAACGACCTGTACTGGTTGTCCAAGCATCTTTTTCCATCTCCCGGTTCCTAAAAATTATCTCCGGGTTCCTAAAAACGATGCCATACCTGTACTCGATTGTGCAAAAGGAAGTCATGGCATATGGGGTCTTTCATGCTGTCGTGCCTGTTGAGGGTCGGGGACCCTTGTATAAAAAGGCTGAAGGAGAACGATCTGTACTGGGTGTCCAAGCATCTTTTTCCATCTCCCGGTTCCTAAAAATTATCTCCGGGTTCCAAAAAATTATGCCATACCTGTACTCGATTGTGCAAATGGAAGTAATGGCATATGGGGTCTTTCATGCTGTCGTGCCTGTTGAGGGTCGGGGACCCTCGTATAAAAAGGCTGAAGGAGAACAACCTGTACTGGTTGTCCAAGCATCTTTTTCCATCTCCCAGTTCCTAAAAATTATCTCCGGGTTCCTAAAATCGATGCCATACCTGTACTCAATTGTGCAAAGGAAGTCATGGCATATGGGGTCTTTCAAACTGTCTGGCCTGTTGAGGGTGGGACCCTCGTATAAAAAGGCTGAAGGAGAACGACCTGTACTGGGTGTCCAAGCATCTTTTTCCATTTCCCGGTTCCTAAAATTATCTCCGGGTTCCTAAAATCGATGCCATACCTGTACTCGATTGTGCAAAAGGAAGTAATGGCATATGGGGTCTTTCATGCTGTTGTGCCTGTTGAGGGTCGGGGACCCTCGTATAAAAAGGCTGAAGGAGAACGACCTGTACAGGGTGTACAAGCATCTTTTTCCATCTCCCGGGTTCCTAAAATCCATGCCATATACACGTCCCCTGATAGGGGACGTAACAGGGATTAAACTGATAAGAATAGTACTAGTTAACACACCACTCCTATTTGGTGGCACAGTAGATTGCACGCGGTGCTCTGACAAAATGCAGAAGGACATTTGGCAGACGGACATTTGGCAGACGGACATTTGGCCGACAGACAGAAAGCTAAAGAATGTTCCAATTTTGGCCGAGGGCAGATACACAGAGTGCTCTGTTCTAATCAGAGCCTCGGGCGCTGCAACTGCCTCTGGGAACCTTACCATGGGTCCCAGACCGCCCGTCTTGTAATTCTCTGTCTGGGAAATTATCTATGAAATCTATCTATTTATCTATCAAATCTATCTATCTATCTATCTATCTATCGTATCTATCATCAAATGTATCTATTGCATCTATTGATCTACCCATCTAATCTATGTATCTATCTATCTATCTCGTGGCCGGACCGACCAAGCATCTTTTTCCATCTCCCGGTTCCTAAAATCATCTCTGGGTTCCTAAAATCGATGCCATATACACGTCCCCTGATAGGGCACGTAACAGGGATTAAACTGATAAGAATAGTACTAGTTAACACACCACTCCTATCTGGTGGCACATTAGATTGCACGCGCAGTGCCCCAAATTGGAACTTGGAAGTAGGAGGACCGACCAAGCATCTCATCTCTGTGTGATTCCTGTTATTGTAGGACAGTTAATGGGTCAGTCATGTTGCACAGCTCCTCAATGTGACAAATCTTCCTGGTTAGCTCGTCGTTCCCTTTTTCCCAGCTGCTGGATCAGATCAGAGATTGTGAGTAAAACCTGCTCCTGCTGCCGGGTGATCTCACTCAGGACTCGCTTCTCTAGGTCTTCCAGCTGTTTCCTGATGTCCCTAATCAGGGCAGTGAGTCTCTCTGTTACACCAGCTGCTTTCTCTTGCACCCCTCTCCTGTGCTTCTGCAAACCCTGGACTCTTTTCTTAGTCTCCTCTCTCTTTGTGGTCAGTTTCTGCAGAACATTTCTCAGTTTCTTTTTCTTCTTCTCAGAAGCCTCATTCAGCAGCTCGACCTGGTGTCCCCTGTGCTCTCCGGCCAGGGAGCAGGACACACAGATACAGGCAGCATCCTCAGTGCAGTAATATAATAGGAGCATCTTGTGGGTGGAGCATTTTATGTTACCCCAGGAAGTGATTGCACGCGCAGTGACATCAGTGAGGACAAGGAACGGGACATGGCTAGCTTGGTATCCAACCTTGTGCAAATGGGGAGTTTGCGGTTGTTTGCGGTGAGTTAAACGGGGAGTTTGGTCTGTCACTGTGAAGCGGGCGTAACCCTTACACTACCTGAACGCTACAACATCATACCTGATGTTTTAAAGCACGTTATTCCAAACAATTTTGGAATTTTAGGTGATTTATGCCCTTTATGGATTAAAAACAGACTCTGCATCAACTATGTAATTTTCCATGGGAGTTTTGCCATGGATCCCCCTCCGGCATGCCACAGTCCAGGTGTTAGTCCCCTTGAAACAACTTTTCCATCACTTTTGTGGCCAGAAAGAGTCCCTGTGGGTTTTAAAATTCACCTGCCTATTGAAGTCAATGGCGGTTCGCCCGGTTCGCCCGTTCACGAACTTTTGCGGAAGTTCGCATTCGCTGTTCGCGAACGCAAAATTTTAGGTTTACGACATCACTAATTGGAACCAGGATTAGAGAGCACCTGTCCATCATCAGAGTGGGTAAGGCTACCACACCGGTGGTGCATCACTTTGCTCAGATCCATATGAAAGATATAACTTGTTTCTCCTGGCAGCCCATTGACATGGTACTTAGATCTAAGAGGGGAGGTAATCGGGAAGTAGCACTATCTACGAGAGAGATGCTATGGATTTTTAAGATGGAAACTAGAGTTCCAAAAGGACTGAACTAATCTGCTCTCACTCCTCTCCCTTCTCCCTCCCTCTCTTCCTCCTATCTTGTGTGTATGCTCCCCAGTCTTATATCTAAAGCTGACAGATCATATATATAAAAAAGGTTTTTACCTTTTTTCTCCCCTGATTCAGGTATTGTGGAATCATATTGCATTAGATAGGTAGCACAATTCGAACATACATATATTCCTATATTTTTTACCATAGACATACTGGTAGGGATAACCAATGCAGTTAATAGCCTCATGTATATGTATGTACTTATATGATGTGCACACACATGTTGCACACGCATATTTATGTATGTGGTATGCTCCTTATTTGTTTGTTTGTCTATCTGTGTGTGTGCGCAGGTGCGGGGGGTTTAATTTGATAAGCACATTCTTTGTACATTTTTGTACTGTTGTGCTACGCTACCTTTGAGCTTATTAATGCTCGACCTCTCATACATGCGCTTACTCACACAAAAAAATACATAAGCATCGCAATGGTGGTATATTGAGACCATACGAACCTATATTTATACATTAGCAGCTACATATAGGGGCTGCTATTAATTGATCAGTGACATAAACATTGTGTTATGGGTATCTTGTGTCCATACTATTTATTAATTACTAACATATATATGTGTATTCTTTAAATAGCTACAACTCTCGTTATGATTGTTCACATATTTCATTGCTCTGTATCAAATACAATATTAAATGTTTCATCATGTTGTACGGCTCTCCCCCCCAGTATATATGGGGTTAAATCTACTCTGGGCGTGTTGTTTTACAATGTGTCATTTTAACCAATGGTGTTGTTTCAATTATGTATATAATGTACACCTGTGGCTGGCTCCAGTATGCTATTATTACGGCTATGCCGAAACGCGTAAGCCTTGCCAGCCAGAGGTGCCCCATCTCTGTTTGTTAGACTATCTGCATGTGCTATTTTACTGACCGATAAAGGTTAAGTTTTACTTTTTAACTAATGCTCTCGTTTCTCTTTTTTGGTGGACTTTCTATTGCCTGGAGAGCGTTAGTTTCCCTGCCTCGTTCCCTACTATATCTCCTGGAGTACTCGGCATGTTTAAGCACTGGGGTATTTTGGAAGCCTCACAGAGTAGCGGTGCAGTTTGACAGTTACGGCTTTGAGTTGCAGCTCCTGTATTAGAGGATACCCAGTGTGATGGTGGTCGCTACTACTGCTTAGCCATCCGGTTGGAGGATTGTTCGGTGTAGCCTTGGACACGCTCCCTGGTGGGCGTAGGTACACAGTTCCTCTGGGAAAGTTCCGGTTGGACTGCGGCAGCAGCGTGTGTGGGGGGGTATATGGAGGAGCCTTTGGAGCGATAAAGACACAGTATGCTGATGGATTAGCATAGCAGTCCTTCCCTCTAGGATATCGATTGGATTCCCAAGCCTTGGAGTCATATGCAGCAGAGGTGAGACTGTATCGCATTCCTTACACTATACCCACACCATTAGTAACCAATCACATAAGTAACTTTAAAGACTGTCCGAGTTGTTCCTGTTACACCATATCTACTTTGATGGTGTTATGTGAGATGGGAAGATTAAATAATTCATCTGCTTAGGTATTATGGTCCCCTCATCCCCCTCTCTGATTTGGTAAGTGTGATAATAGCCTAGGCACACCAAAGCGCACATGAACAATTGCTATCTTCAATGCAAGTTATTAAAATATTAAATAAAAATATATTAAAAAAAAATTATTATACATACTGTAATATATACAGTGGATATAAAAAGTCTACACACCTCTGTGATGTAAAAAAATAAGACAAAGATAAATCATTTCAGAACTTTTTCCACCTTTAATGTGACCTATAAACTGTACAACTCAATTGAAAAACAAACTGAAATCTATTAGGTGAAGGGAAGTAAAAATATAAAAATAAAATAATATGGTTGCATAAGTGAGCACTAATACTTTGTTGAAGCAACTTTTAATTTTATTACAGCACTCAGTTTTTTGGGGTATGAGTCTATCAGCATGGCACATCTTGACTTGGCAAGATTTGCCCACTCTTCTTTGCAAAAACACTCCAAATCTGTCAGATTGCGAGGGCATCTCCTGTGCACAGCCGTCTTCAGATCATCCCACATATTTTTGATTGGATTCAGGTCTGGGCTCTGGCTGGGCCATTCCAAAACTTTAATCTTCTTCTGGTGAAGCCATTCCTTTGTTGATTTGGATGTATGCTTTGGGTCGTTGTCATGCTGAAAGATGAAGTTCCTCTTCATGTTCTGCTTTCTAGCAGAAGCCTGAAGGTTTTGTGCCAATATTGACTGGTATTTGGAACTGTTCATAATTCCCTCTACTTTGAATAAGGCCCCAGTTCAAGCTGAAGAAAAACAGCCCCAAATCATGATGCTGCCATCACCATGTTTCACTGTGGGTATGGTGTTCTTTTGGTGATATGCAGTGTTGTTTTTGCGCCAAACATATCTTTTGGAATTATTTCCAGAAAGCTCAACCTTGGTTTCATCAGACCATAACACCTTTTCTCACATGCTTTTGGGACACTTCAGATGTGTTTTTGCTAAATTTAGCTGGGCTTGGATGTTTTTCTTTGTAAGAAAAGGCTTTTGTCTTGCCGTCTACCCCAAAGCCCAAACATATGAAGAATACGGGAGATTGTTGTCACATGTACCACACAGGCAGTACTTGCCAGATATTCCTGCAGCTCCTTTAATGTTGTTGTAGGCCTCTTGGTAGTCTCCCAGACCAGTTCTCTTCTCATCTTTTCATCAATTTTGGAGGGACATCCAGTTCTTGGTAATGTCATTGTTGTGCCATATGTTCTCCACTTGATGATGACTGTCTTCACTGTGTTCCATGGTATATCTAATGCCTTGGAAATTCTTTTATACCCTTCTCCTGACTGATAACTTTTGACAATGAGATCCCTCTGATGCTTTGGAAGCTCTCTGCGGACCATGGCTTTAGTGTAGGACGCAACTAAGAAAATGTCAGGAAAGACTTACTAGAACAGCTGAACTTTATTCGGGGTTAATCAGAGGAACTTTAAATTATGGCAGGTGTGTGATGACTCTTATTTAACATGGTTTTGAATGTGATTGCTTAATTCTGAACACAGTTGCAACCACATTATTTTAGTTGTTTTTGTTTACTTCCCTCCACCTTAAAGATTTCAGTTTGTTTTTCAATTGAGTTGTATAGTTTATAGGTCACATTAAAGGTGGAAAAAGTTAATTGTTTTAATATTTTATATGTAATATTTAAATAAGGCGCATTTCTTATAGAAATCTAAATTTAACCCCTTAGTGACCAGAGCACTTTTCAATTTTCTGACCTTTTGGGACCAGGTCTATTTTTACATTTCTGTGGTATTTATGTTTAGCTGTAATTTTCCTCTTACTCATTTACTATACCCACACATATTATATACCGTTTTTCTTGCCATTAAATGGACTTTCTAAAGATACCATTATTTTTATCATATCTTATAATTTATAAAATATAATTAAAAAATTTGCCAGTACTAAAATAAAAAGCATTTTTTTTTTTTTTTATTTATTTTTTTTTTTTCTTCTATGCCAAAAGGTTTATTTTCTTTCTATGACATTTTTTTTTTTTTTTTTTTATATTTTATTTTTATTGAGGAAAAAGATAAATGTGTACAGGTCATGGAGCATAATTAAAACAGCAAACATTGATGTACAAAAATAATGATAGTCCTCATTTTTCAGCCCCTACTAACGGTGATATAGGCCGCTCTTGGGCCTTGTCTGGAATGTTAATAAAAGTCCAGGGGTTTAAGTTGAGCATGTAACTGATGAAAATAAGAAAAGATGAAAAAAAAAAAAAAAGCATTTTTTTATATTGATTCTGCAGTGTTGTATCCCCCCTTAGCCCCCAACCTCCCTGATCTCCCCCCATACAGCTCTCTAACCCTCCCCCATCTACCTATTTGCCGACATCTTGGGTAGTTGGGTAAAGTTTTTTTGGGTTTTTTAATGCAAAATAAAATATTTTCTGTAGTGTAGCTGCCCCCCCCCCCATGGTACCCTACCCACCCTCCCCCTCCCAGATCCCTTGCCCAACATTTATTATTCCCCCCTCCCTCTCCCTCCCTGCCCATATTTTAATAATATAGTGCTGTAAATGTGGCGTGCATGCTTCTAGCGCTTTAAACCCCAGAGGACGTGTCAGGCACGTCCTTAAGGGTATTTTTTGTAGGACGTGTCTGAAACGTCCTCGGTCGTGAAGGTGTTAAAGGGACAGTAAAGTAAAAATTAAACTTTTATGATTTAGACACAGCATGCAATTTTAAACAACTTTCCAATGTATTGCTGTTATGAAATTACTTATGTTCTCTTGGTATCTTTTATCAAAGAGTAAACTAAGTAGGCTCATAAAAGTTTAGGAGTGTGCACATGTCTTTAGTATTCTATGGCAACATTGTATAACAAAACTACAAATAACGTTGCAAAACACTGCTGCATTAAAATACTAAAGACACGTGCACACTCCTGAGCTCTTATGAGAACAAAACAAATTTGATAACAGAAGTAATTTGGAAAGTTGTTTAAAATTCCATGCTCTGAATCATGAAAGTTTAATTTTGACTTTACTGTCTCTTTAAACTACAGAAATGTATGCACATTTGTGAGCATAAGGCTTTCAATGTGCAGCAGATAAGTATAGGTTACATATGATCTATATTCATTAATATTTTTTTTAACAATTACTCATTTAAAATTTGGGCTTTGAAATTATAATGCTAATTGAATATGGAGTACAATATCTTCTAATGAGAAAGTTTGGACTGATGAGGATGTATCAACATTCTCTACATACATGTCAGTTGTTTTTATTTTCTGTGTTCTGATATTGCAATAAAGCCATTTCTTTGCATATTGTCTTAAAGTGTTTTTACTGTCATGATAGATTTACTTTTGTGTTTATTTGTATGTGTAATTGTATAAACCTGATAAATAAACTATTGACCTCATTGGATGAAACAAGTAATCTGGATTATACCTATTTTAGCAAGTGTCTCACAATAAAATGCAAAAAAAAAGAAGAAAAAAAAAAAAAGATTCTGTTATCTCTCTACCTGGATATGCAAAACTTAGGGCCTGATTTTCTAAAGCTCTCTGATCTGACAAGAATATCTAAGAAGTCTCATACTAAGAGGTCCCTAAAAAAAATTTAAAAAGACAAATTTTATCTTAAAAAATGTCTATTTCTCTATGTGGGTTCTGGGTTCTAAGGAGTGACACGTATGTTTCAATAAAAGTTCTAAAAAATATTTAACGTGATTTCGCTCCATGCTGACACGGTTGTGATCATCGGACCCATAGGGTTCTATTTAACGAGCTCCGTATGGAGCTTGATGGCCCCTGTTTCTGGCGAGTCTTCAGGCTCGCCAGAAACAGCAGTTATAAAGCAGCAGTCACAAAGACCGCTGCTCCATAACCTGTCCGCCTGCTCTGAGCAGGCGGACACACATCGCCACAATACAACCCGATCGAGTACGATCGGGTTGATTGACACCCCCCTGCTGGTGGCCCATTGGCCGCGAGTCTTCAGGGGGCGGCATTGCACCAGCAGCTCTTGTGAGCTGCTGGTGCAATGCTGAATACGGCGAGCGTATTGCTCGCCGTATTCAGCGAGGTCTGGCAGACCTGATCCGCAGTGTTGGATCAGGTCCATAGTCTGTATACAAGTCTGAATAATAAAGGTTATTTTCTGAATATTTATTAGACATTCATCTCAAATAAAAAAAAAACTACATTTATGATTATATTTCAGAACATTTTACAGCTGCCTACAAAGTGGCCAAGTGGTCCATTCCTTAGTGATGTCACTAAACCTCAGAGTCATGGAAGTGCCAAGTTGCTACAGGCACTAGAAACCCCCAAGAAACACCATAACTATGGGTAGGAGAGAGTTAACTTGTGAAGAAGAAAACCAGGAGGATTTATGCTCTTTTAAAGTCATTCATCTGTAGTGCAAGTTTGTAAATAATCCTGTAAATATTGTTCCATCTATCATGTTAATAATTTATGTAACAGCTTATGTATTTGTTACTCTTTATGTGTAGGCCCCATGTGTATAATGTTTATTGTGTCTTACATATTGTTCAGCTTTTTTTAAAACTAATACTTAAATAAAAGAACTCATTTATCAAGATTATTTACAATAGCCTTACATTAATAATTGATGTATATTAAGCTAAGTACTTATACAATTATGTACCTACATGGTTATAACATAAAGGAATATATTGCTTGGATTTAAGGGACAATAAAGTCAAAATTAGACATGTGCATTTGTTAGTTTCATTAGCTGCCGAATGCCGAAGAAGATGGACGCTCATTGCATTCGGCTTTTTTTGGAGCCTGATTTCTCCTTGTGTAAGTTAAGCTCTAAATTTGCTCAGATCTAAGTGCATTGCACTTTCACAAAAGGAAATCCAGCTCCGAAAAGAGCCGAACGCCGCAAGTAGCCTCCATCTTCCACAATTAGCAGCTAACAAAACTGCCGAATGCACATACCTAGCCAAAATGAAATGTTTATAATTTAGATTTTAAACAACTTTCCAATTTACTTTCATTATTAATTTGTACAATTTCTGAGACACCAGTTGCTTCTGAGTATGAGCACAATTTTGCAGTGATTATGTATATGAGTCTGTAATTGGTTAATGGCTGCCACATGATACAGTGAGCAGATAAACAGAAGCAAGTTTTCACTAATAATTTCCCCTTAGTTCATATCTAAACTCATTAACCTTAATTCCGATCTTTTTGTTAAAGGTACAAGAAACCCAACTTTTTTGTTCATGATTCAGATAGAGCATACAATTATTAAAACAAAATTAAATTTATTCCTATTAACAAACTGGATATTATTATATTATTTATTATTTGTTAAAGAGCACTTGTAAGTAGGTAACCTGTATAGGTCTGGAGCACTGTAAGACAGAAGTTTTGTAAGAATGCTCTTGAACAGTAGATGAAAGCAGTGTTTGCAAAATGTATAACATTGTTAAAAGCATTGTAACAAGACTGCAGCCATATAGTGATCCAAACATGAACACACTCCTGAGCCTGCCTACCTGCTTTTCAACAAAGGATACTAAACGAAATACATTTTATAATAGAAAAAATAGATTTTTTTTAATGGTACACTCTCTGGGGCATATCTACCAAGCTCCGTATGGAACTTGACATCCCATGTTTCTGGCGAGCCTTCAGACTCGCCAGAAACACAAGTTATTGAGCAGCGGTCTAAAGACCACTGCTCCATAACCTGTCTGCCTGCTCTGAGGAGGCGGACAGACATCCCCACAATTCAACCCAATTGAGTACGATCGGGTTGATTGACATCCCCCTGCTGGTGGCCGATTGGCCGCGAATCTGCAGGGGGCGGCATTGCACCAGTAACTCACAAGAGCTGCTGGTGCAATGCTGAATACGGAGAGCGTATTGCACTCTGCATTCAGCAAGGTCTGTCACACCTGATCCGCACTGTCGGATCAGGTCCGACAGACCGTTGTTAAATAGGCCTCTCTGAATCAATGAAAGAATATTGCAAAACAGCTTTATCCTTTATAATACTTTTTTGTATATTTTAATGGTGTCTTGTGTGCTTTTCACTTAAGAAAGTAGCAACCATCTAACGAGGGATCATTTAACTCCATAGTGAATTTTAGAGGCTGAGGGACAGGAGATCTACACTAAACAAAACATAGTGTGGGGCCTTAGGCGGTGCCCCTCTCGTCCTACCCAAAGGGAAGGCCTGCTACCCACATAAACACACACATCTTGTATATAGCACACAACACTGCATACAACATTTCCCTTAATCAAACACACAAATACACCAACATACACACATACACAAATGCTTACACACACACCTTTTCAAACACACACGTGAGGGCGTGTAAGGGGTTAATAGTTTAGAGGAGCATTATATGTTAATACAATGTTTAAATTATATGTAATTTCCTGTATAATGCATATTATTTTAAATATTATATTGTTCTTAAAAAGAGTTTTCTTTCAGTCTTCTTTTTTTATTTTAAACATTAATATTTATTTTTCTAAACATAATTATGTTAGAAAAGTCAGTAGCCACGACTTTAATTTTTTTACATAATGGCATTTATTTAACTTTTCAATGTTAAAGATTATTCAGTTATGTAACAGTGTAAAGTTGAGGCTACTGTCGTTTATTCTGATTGCAAATGCGCAATCGTGTTTTACTTATAATATGCTTTCACGACATTATAAGTAAAACACGATTGCACTATCAGTTTCAGAATGCTATGAAATATGGATATTACAAACGTGAAAATGAGATCGCAATATTGTGATATATGAAAAAAACAAAAATGCAATCACAATACTGTGAAATATGAATATTGTGATCGCGAATGCATGTTCTCAGTATAATGTAAATATGAATATTGAGAATTCGTATTGTCAGTCTTAAAAAGTACACGCCTAAGGACACAATAGAAGATTTGTACAAACACCTTTAAGTTTACATACATATTCTAGCAGTATACTATACAATACATATATATTATACAATGTATTTACATATATCATAACCCACAATCCACCAGCTCCTATAGGTGTATTATTTATGTTTAATTCACTATTTTTTTGTCTGAATAGGGGTTGAGTTTCGGTTGACACATGTATATATTATTGTCATACAGTGCTGTTTTAAGGAATGATTTACATTAAACCTTCGATGTAGCTGGCGATGCTGATTTGAATATATCGCCGGTATCAGAGCAGGATCGCCACCCTCTGATATGTATGGTAAGATGCCTTTTGGTGATGCTGCCTTTAAACAGTGCTGTTGTCCCTTTTAAATATTTTGCCGGCTTTCTCTACGTTGCAACAGATCCCTTTTGAATATCCCTTTTGAAAACCTCCTTGTGGTACATTCAATTATCGGGGCCTTAAAGAGAACAACTGAGAATAAACATTTTCTTATTTATTTCCTTTACCCCCCCCCCCCCCCCTCCACACTGGGAGTGTTTACATAGTTTTTCCATTTCCAATACTTTCGTATTGACATTTTTAGTATAGGTAGAGATGCAACAGGCAAAAGCCACTATTTAAAATATCAAAAAAGGTAAAAGAGCAATTTGTAAAACATTTAATATAATCCAGAAGGTAAAATGGATAACTGGAAACAAATTAATACACTTTCATTATTTATTTTGTCCCATGTTTCTGTAATTTAATCCTGAAAATGTGTTTTTCTAAATTCTTTGTTTCTATAAAGTAATCAGTGCCACCATGTTTGTACTAAAGTTTTCCCACTTAACTCATTCTCCTGCTTAAGAGAATTATGGACAGATATAAAACAGGCAATATAAGAGACTGGGCAAAAATACTGATATCTAACAAGGTTTCCAAACAGCCCTATTTGCACAAACTATATTTTAATGCCTGATTTATATCTGTCTCTATTTGTTCTCAGCAGAAGAGAGTTCTGCTAGTTCAAACATAGTGGGGTCCGTTACTTTATATAAACTATACATTTGCACTTGTATTTTCAATATTTATAACTTTTTTACTACACTGTGTGCAGAATTATTAGGCAAATGAGTATTTTGACCACATCATCCTCTTTATGCATGTTGTCTTACTCCAAGCTGTATAGGCTCGAAAGCCTACTACCAATTAAGCATATTAGGTGATGTGCATCTCTGTAATGAGAAGGGGTGTGGTCTAATGACATCAACACCCTATATCAGGTGTGCATAATTATTAGGCAACTTCCTTTCCTTTGGCAAAATGGGTCAAAAGAAGGACTTGGCAGGCTCAGAAAAGTAAAAAATAGTGAGATATCTTGCAGAGGGATGCAGCACTCTTAAAATTGCAAAGCTTCTGAAGCGTGATCATCGAACAATCAAGCGTTTCATTTAAAATAGTCAACAGGGTCGCAAGAAGCGTGTGGAAAAACCAAGGCGCAAAATAACTGCCCATCAACTGAGAAAAGTCAAGTGTGCAGCTGCCAAGATGCCACTTGCCACCAGTTTGGCCATATTTCAGAGCTGCAACATCACTGGAGTGCCCAAAAGCACAAGGTGTGCAATACTCAGAGACATGGCCAAGGTAAGAAAGGCTGAAAGACGACCACCACTGAACAAGACACACAAGCTGAAACGTCAAGACTGGGCCAAGAAATATCTCAAGACTGATTTTTCTAAGGTTTTATGGACTGATGAAATGAGAGTGAGTCTTGATGGGCCAGATGGATGGGCCCGTGGCTGGATTGGTAAAAGGCAGAGAGCTCCAGTCCGACTCAGACGCCAGCAAGGTGGAGGTGGAGTACTGGTTTGGGCTGGTATCATCAAAGATGAGCTTGTGGGGCCTTTTCGGGTTGAGGATGGAGTCAAGCTCAACTCCCAGTCCTACTGCCAGTTTCTGGAAGACACCTTCTTCAAGCAGTGGTACAGGAAGAAGTCTGCATCCTTCAAGAAAAACATGATTTTCATGCAGGACAATGCTCCATCACACGCGTCCAAGTACTCCACAGCGTGGCTGGCAAGAAAGGGTATAAAAGAAGAAAATCTAATGACATGGCCTCCTTGTTCACCTGATCTGAGCCCCATTGAGAACCTGTGGTCCATCATCAAATGTGAGATTTACAAGGAGGGAAAACAGTACACCTCTCTGAACAGTGTCTGGGAGGCTGTGGTTGCTGCTGCACGCAATGTTGATGGTGAACAGATCAAAACACTGACAGAATCCATGGATGGCAGGCTTTTGAGTGTCCTTGCAAAGAAAGGTGGCTATATTGGTCACTGATTTGTTTTTGTTTTGTTTTTGAATGTCAGAAATGTATATTTGTGAATGTTGAGATGTTATATTGGTTTCACTGGTAAAAATAAATAATTGAAATGGGTATATATTTGTTTTTTGTTAAGTTGCCTAATAATTATGCACAGTAATAGTCACCTGCACACACAGATATCCCCCTAAATAGCTATAACTAAAAACAAACTAAAAACTACTTCCAAAACTATTCAGCTTTGATATTAATGAGTTTTTTGGGTTCATTGAGAACATGGTTGTTGTTCAATAATAAAATTAATCCTCAAAAATACAACTTGCCTAATAATTCTGCACTCCCTGTAATATAATTGTAAAAAAATACACCTACATTTATTCTAAGGCTTCTCATTGAGTTTATTACTATGGACTTGATTACAACTTTGCGATTCCGTGAGCCCATAATCTGCGCTCAGTTTTTTTCGTTTTTTTACGTGAGCAGTACTGAGCGCAAGATTGAAAATGATTGTTTCCCGACTTTGAGATTGCATTGGCACACACAATCACGAATGCACACCCATGGAGTTCAATGGAGCCTATTTTTCATGCTCTTTGTATGCAGCTTTTTGCAATACAATAATTAATAACTCATATACAATTATTTTAAAGGGACACTAAAGTCAAAATTCAACTTTCATGATTCAGAAGAGCATGCAGTTTTAAGAGGCTTTCCAATTTACTTCTATTATCAAATTGTCTTTTTTTTATGCACCAGTTCCTACTGAGCATGTGCACAACTTCACAGTGTAAATATATACTAGTCTGTGAATGGCTGATAGCTGTCACATGATATAGGAGGCTGGCAAATGGGGAAAAATACATTTAAAAAGAAAAATGTTTTTACTGCTTATTTGAAATTCATAGTAAGTGTTATTGAATTCTCTTTGTATTATGCAATTGTTAATTATGCAATTCTACTGTATTTAATGGTAATTTAATGACCCTTTATGTTTTCCTAATATTAAAACTATATTACTATTATAAATACAGTTACAACCATCAGGGAAATACTGCACATGGTTGCAGCCAAAATATTTCTTCTTTCAGAAAGTCTCATTTGTTTTACCTCCTGCCTTCCTTTATCACTAAAACACATTTTTTCCTGTAGTTTCTAATTAAATTTGCCAAGCTAAAATATATATATAAAAATAGTATCTCTACAAAATTGATATAATCTTAATTGGTTCTTAGTGAGTGAGTTACTTTTTCCTGTAAAAGAAAGAAGCAAAATTAAGATAATCGTAATTGTTTGCCCTGGTTAATAGGATAATCTTCTTACAAACCAAAGCAAAAAAAAAAAATAAGATAATCTAAATTGCTTTTCTTACAAAATGGAGAAATCTTTATGAACTCAAGCAACATTGTTTACGTGTTTACTTATCAGTTTTTCTATTGATTTCTCACATATCAGGTAAAAGCAATCAAGATCTCTACTGGATTCAAGAACACATGACTGTATGTAGTTTTGCATCTTTTCCCTGTGAGTCTCAAATATTGATAGAATGTGATGCCATTGAAAGACAACAGCAATTAATACAGTTAAAGGGACATTAAAGCATTTTTGTATGTGCAAAGTATATATAGGCAGCAAAACAATGTATTGCAAAAGACCAACATAAAGATAAATGATTTCTAAATGTTTAAAAAATCACTGTACTGTAACAATTGCACTTTTTGTTTTTTAATTTGCTTTTGGTCATTAAACTCAACCCATTGTTCTCAAGAGACAGCATTTAAAAGGGCTGATATTGCATGAAGATCAGACCACCTTACCTTCTCTCTTTCTCACTGTCCCTCTCTATCTATTGAAGCAATGATCTAAAGCTCTCTGTTAAAGGGAGCTAAAAAGGAAGTATTCTAGATACACAAATTGTCAGTATATAGCAGGGTTATAATACAATTTATTTAATTATTCTTCTTCAAAATAACCTCCAATTAAAATGCATATACGAAACAATTAAAATCAATATTTTATTCCTAAATTCTTTGTATTAGTTAAAGTTATAAACACATTGAATTATATTTATAGAAACCAGATTATGAATCAGATGATACACACAAAGATCATAAAAGATGCACCTTTACAATAGACCTTATTTACAATGAATTGTATTAAATTCAGAGTCACATTTAAAATACCACAATAAAATACCAGAGTATGGTTTACTAACTTTAACAGTGCTTAGTTAAACAATATAACAAGATGCTTTTACAGCCAATTTATATGAGCTGAAATAAAATCTTTTTTTTAGCTACAATTAAAGGGACAGTCTAGGCCAAAATAAACTTTCATGATTCAGATAGAGCATGTCATTTTAAACAATTTTCCAATTTACTTTTATCACCAATTTTGATTTGTTCTCTTGGTATTCTTAGTTGAAAGCTTAACCTAGGAGGTTCATATGCTAATTTCTTAGACCTTGAAGCCCACCTCTTTCAGTTTGCATTTTAACAGTTTTTCACCACTAGAGGGTGTTAGTTCATGTATTTCATATAGATAACACTGTGCTTGTGCACGAGAAGTTATCTTGGAGCAGGCACTGATTGGCTAGGCTGCAAGTCTGTCAAAAGAACTGAAAAAAGGGGCAGTTTGCAGAGGCTTAGATACAAGATAATCACAGAGGTTAAAAGTATATTATTATAACTGTGTTGGTTATGCAAAACTGGGAAATGGGTTATAAAGGGATTATCTATCTTTTAAAACAATAAAAATTCTGGTGTAGACTGTCCCTTTAAGGCAAGTTCTAAAATATATATAGTTGCAAATAACCTAATGCACACCAGAGAGATTTACTTACAATAATAGGCCTGACTTAGAAATATGAAATACAAAGGTTCTTTATCTAGCAAATAAATTATTTAGCAATAATGACTAGTTAAACTACACAGGACTATGAACATAAGCTTAAAATACCAATTTAAGTTTACCAGCTTCAATTAGACTGTAGCAATATGAATGTCTTTGATTAAAATGTTAAATATACAATTTCTTATACTTTACAAGTTCACCAGTTTGAGAATTCAGTTAATATCCAAATATGTCTATCGTCATATGTCTTAGAGGAATTAGGCAAAGGAAAAAAGTGCAGGAGCGCTAACAAAAGCTAAGGGGTCCTGGAGATCAATATACCAATCTACACTATCTCGTTTTACGAAAATAGTTTAATATCTATCAAGAAACTAATAACAGATTCATTAGGGATGTCTCCCTTACACAATAACTAGTTAAATTAAAATATATAAAAACAGCAATTTAAAATCAACAGTGGGCTTTTATAGAACTTAGAGTCATAAAGGAAAGCAGTGAACAATTTCCACCTTTAAAATTCCACCTTAAAAATAGAACAGTCAGAATATGTCCAAATGACCTCCTTGTTTTTTTAGGATGTTTAACAAAACATAGGTATAGTCTTATCTTGCTGGAATGATAACACATACAATTTATGTGGATTTCACAATTGGATATTAGTGTCTTTGCATTGTTTAAAACAAAGTGTCAAAGGGACATAAGCGTTGTCGTAACAGTATAGATGGTGTAGTAGGCTTACTGGGTCTTCGGACACAGTGTCTAGTTCAGAGTTTCTCTTTGACTTACTGGTAGTATATTACTTTATCAGCCTTCCCCTTCATACATACGTTGCTCCGATGTTGGCACTTACTCACAATAAGTTAGAGGATTTAGGCACATTTGCAAGAGAATTAATCTTGATAGTCTCTTATCCACAAAGAGTGTCCCAATTTATTTGTCTTACAGAAAACTGTGTTCGCACACTGGTCTCTCTTATAAGCAAAAATCGCAGCAAGCAGGATTGCAACAGTTACCAATCAAAAATTTTCCACCAAGAATCCCTTCTCTGTGTGCAGAGTTTTTTGTCTGAGACAAAACTCCTCCTCATCTCTTAATCATTCGATAGATTTAGATACGCCCTCTTCTCTGATTGGCTACTGGAATATGTCATTTTAACAACCAAATGTCTTTTGGTTGAAATTCTGGATTTAGGCCATCAGGGGCAGCAGACAAGACAGTTTTATTTTCAACACTCCTATACAGTAAATATAGTACTTATATATATTTTTTATCAAATGCCTATTTTTATATACTTTTAATCTCCTAGTTTTAATAATTATATGTTCCACATATGGTCCATTTAATATCATTTTATTATGAGTATTTCAAGATTAATCATGAATATATTCCACTTATAATATCTTAAAAATGCTTTTAAAAATCATATTTTCTATGAAAAGATTTAAAAGGACTCAATTAATATCTCAGTTATCATGTTAATATCACATATATACCTTGAGATCAGCAAACAGATGTATATTGGATTACTTTCCCATATCAATATAAATATTGCATATCTGTATATCTTTTGCTGAGTGTATAAAAACATATGATGTTATTTATATTTTTCATTTAGCAGACATTCACATTTAATATTATACAAACAGACAATTTTATATCTATTTATTCGTACCTATTATTTAATAGTCTGAGGCACATATTTAATGTTTGAAAACTATATATATGATTTGTCCAAACTTCTTAAGACTTCTATGTTTTCAAAAATACATAGGTTAAGACATGTTGAAATGTTGATTTTTAGGGTTTTCAGCTTCCCATATTACCCTTCTTAGGCATAGACAATCTCCCAGATTCATGTGTTCATATTTAATATGTGTCTGAATATATATATATATATATATATATATATATATATATATATATATATATATATATTCATTTGAGTATCTTAAACTACATGAAAAATAGGCATAATTCCTTTATCTGAGATCTAGTTTTCCATGTCATGCAGAGACTTGAAATGCCAGCTTGTCTGGGAGTTGTATATTGGGGGCTTAGAATGGAACAATTTATCACCTACTGTATATGCTAAGGGCTATTTTCTCTAAATATGTTTGTATATTCCCCTATTCTAACAGACAGATTGTCTGTTCTCTACAGGGGTTCCTGTGATCTAAGTAATGAATTTCTTTGGCTAAATTAATTTAGAGATTTCAATCTGGGAAGACTATCCAGCAATAATTCATTAGAAGTTATCTCTCTTCTGAGACCATGATAAAAGTCTCTTTAGATGTGACATTATCTCTTATAATTTGGGACCAATGTTTGTTTTTCTTTAGAAGTCCTGTCTATTTCTTTTGTTCTACAAGTCTGTAGTTGAGAGCAAAAGGGAGGGGTTGATATCACCCATTCCAGTCTTTGTTCGCAATGCAGCTAAATCAATTCATAGTAGATATTAGCTAAATGAAATATTAGGTTCTATGATACATCAGTAGATTTTTTTAAGGTTACTTCACAGATACCCTGACATAATTCCCTCTTCCAGTTTTAAATAGATGTAGGACACATGTATTTGAATTGGCTTAAAAGTCAGTGGTACTTGGTGAGTGTTTTGGCAGCATGCATCATAGACAGTCTTCTATGAAGAGAGTCCATTATTTTTCGATCCTTATATTTATGCTCATTAGCTAGACATCTTTAAACTACAATATTTCTTTTAGTGTATTTGGGGATATGACACTTCATTCTCCCTCTATGACTTGTAGTTGGGATCTAGGATGGCACACTTGCAACTGATTAATATGGACCCATTTATCCATAAAAGTATCATTTTTAGGTACCCTAATTTTATAGGCAACTGGAGATATTTTGTCAGTAATGATAAAAGGACCCTTCCATGATGGAAGAAATTTCTTCTCCTTAACCTGATCTCTTCCAAAGTTATAAAGATAAACTTTATCATTTATTTCATATTCCTTTCTGAACGTTTTGAGATCATAATAGGTTTTAGCAGCAGTTGCAGACTTTTCTATGTTCCTTTGAGCAAATGCAAAGGCATATTTCAGGTGCTTCCTTAGGTTCTCCACATATTGATGTGTATTGGCAGCGTTTATCAAGTTTTGGTCTGATGTACGGTACAGTAGATGTTGAGGTAGAACCATTCTTCTACCAGTCATCAACTCAAAAGGTGACATCTTAGTAGCCCTACTTGGATTTGCTCTTAATGCCAATAGAACTAGAGGTAATTTTACATCCCAGTCTTTACCCGTTTCACTCACAAACTTTTTAAGGATTTTCATAATGGACTGGTTGTAACATTCTACACCACCACTTGAGGCAGCTTATATGCAATATGGAGCTTTCTTTTGACCCCTAGTATTTTCCACATTTTGGTCATCACTTTGCTAGGGAAGTGGGTTCCCCGATTGGATTTGATTCACTCGGGTAAACCAAATCTGGAAAACATGTGGTTGATGAGCAATGCTGTGCATGTTTCAGCACTATTGTTAGGTGCATCCCCCTTTTCTGCAATGGCACTCTATGCGTTGGCGCAGTGGGTTGGAATTGTGGACAGATTAAACAACCTTGACAATAGGTTTGAACATCCTTCAACATGTGTGGCCAGAAGGCGTAGTCATGCAATATTTCATACATTAATTTGGGCCACGATGACCAGATGTGGGAGCATCATGGGCATGTTGAAGCATGAAACCTATGAACTTGGTGGGTACCACCCATTTCTGGATGCCAGTGTTGGAGGTTCTAATTAACAAACCATCCTGTAACTTGAATTGTGATTTGGATTTCATTAAGATTCTAAGATCTCCCTTGCTAATACCGTCCTCTTTTGAGATGGGGTTGCTTTCAGGATCTTTTATGTGTTTATAGAAGATGCCTACAATGGGGTCTTCTTTTTGACTAGTGATCAGGTCCTCACTAGGAGAATCCTGACTCCATTGCACCAGTTTAGGCTTACTTTGTTGTTTAGCCTGGTTTTTGGTAATGGCTTCTACCTGAATTGCATCCATTAAGTGGTCGATATTAAGGAGTTCTCCTGTTATGGCTCCTTGTTTGGCTAATGAATCTGCAAGATCATTGCCTTCCTTATCAGGACCTAGAACCCTGGAATGACCCTTGGTCTTTTTCCAATGTATGGTTAACCCATTGGTCACCACTAGATTATCAATCTCGCAGAACAACTTGCCATGTTTGACTGGTTTGTTGTTAGTTTTCTGCATGCAATTTCTTTTCCAAGTTGGCAGGTATTCAACAAAACTGTCACGCACATAATTTGAGTCAGTAATGATCACAAATTCATGTATACCCTGTTCAATAGCCATCTCAATGGATTTTAGAACGGCAGTTAGTTCTGCAACTTGACTGGATCTTGGTCCAATGTTGAAACCTACAGAAATGTTTGGGAATCCATTTGCCCAAGTTATACCAATGCCGGTGACTAATCTGCGCTCATTTTAAATAGTGGCATGGTAAGAACAACCATCAGCATATACTCAAGGTAATGTTTGACACTGGTCCTCATTGTATATTTTATATGGAGAAAGTAATTGTTTCTCCAGGAAATCATCTTCTAATAACTCTTCCCCATGATCCTTAGCTGTACAGTCGTGGAGCTCAGCAAGCCCCTCTGCAACTGGATTCTTTTTGTTTTGCTTATAGCGAATTTCTAAAGGCCAGCTTTGTAAGGAAAGAGACCACTCTGTTATGTGGCTATTAGACAAATTTCCATCTCTTATTCTCTCACTTTGCAGATATAGCAAAGGCTGGTGGGCCGTTTCTACAATAATTTTCTCACCCTGTATATAGCTGCAGATATTTTGTAGAGCCCATACAGTAGATAAGAGGGCTTTTTCGCAATCGCTAAATTTTATTTCTATTGGGGATAGAGTTTTGCTAGCATAAGCAATGACTTTGCTTAAATTATCATGCTTTTGGAATAAAACAGCACTCATGCTTATATCTGTGTAACCTGTCTCTAAGAAGAAAAGTTTACCCCCTTCAGTGTACGCTAAGCAAGGTGCTTGAGTAAGTTTCCTCTTCAGTTCTCTGATGGCTGTCCCTTGAGTCTCACTCTAGCGCCATTTCACATCCTTCTTTAGAAGAAGTAGCAGTGGTTTAGCTAATTCTGCATAATTATCAATACATTTGCAAGAATAATTTGTCATACCCAGGAATGATCTCAATTCCTTTAAGTTACTTGGGTTTTTAGAATTTATTATAGCTTCCACCTTTTTCTTCTAAGGTTTTAGCCCTTAAGAAGTAATTTCATGTCCCAAGAAGTTTGCATGAGTGCGGCACCATTGAGCTTTTTGTAGGGATAATTTGACACCTGCCCTTTTAATTTGGCTGAGGATGTGTTTAAGTTCAGTGATGTGTTTCTCAAAGTCTGTGCTTTTGATTAAACATCATCAACATAAGATAAGGTCCCCTTTTCCAGTGCATCAGGCATAGCCTTATGCATGAATACAGCAAATTCATGTCCTGAATTTATGTATCCAAAAAGGATTCTTTGGAATGCATACTGGACCTTTTGGAACGTGAATGCCAGCTTATACTGGTCCTGCTCATGTACCTTTATGGTCCAATATCCCTGTGTACAATCAATGGCAGTGAATATTTTAGATCCCTGCATATGTGCTAGGCACTGGTCAATATATGGCACAGGCCAGCCAGATATGTACACTCACTTGTTTAGCTGTCTTAAGTCAGCACACAAATGCCATTGTCCATTGGGCTTAAGAACACCTAGAATAGGATTGTTATAAGAGCTATGCACCTGTCTGATAATACCTCTTTCTTCCAGGTTCCTTATGATTTCTGCAAGAGAATCATATGAGGCTAAAGGAAGTCTGTATTGTTTAACAAAGATAGGTGGTGCATTGGGATCTGTTTGGATTCTTGCAATGTGCAAGTCTGTAGCCCCACAGTCATAAGAATCCCTAGCAAAAATATCCTTGTACTCCATTAGGAGTTCTCGTAGCTGTCGGCGTTCATAATCACTGGAACAGCCATTAGCTAAGGAGATTTGCTCTTCGACTATTTGCTGAAATCCTGGAAAGATTTCAGGCTGTCCTATCTCATAGGCTTCTTCCAACCTAGAGGTGAGATCCCTTGATTATAATTTATATTGCCCCAATGACTCTGGGTATTGGGGTATTCTTGCTCTTTGATCGGCTGATCAAATACTAGAGAGGCTTCTTCAATTTTACAGATGCCTTCCTCTGGGCTGAAGGGATAAATAGACTGAATTGTAAATAGTCCCTCTGGCATAGATGCAAAGGATTGTTCTATTAATTGTTCTATCTTCAGTTAAGTATCCAGAATTCTTATAACACCTAGCGCCTATTAAGATGACCCTTAGCTGAGATAAATTGACCCCTAGTGGTCAATACAATTAAAGTTATACAAGATCACTATCACAGCGCCAACAAAAATGAGGCAGGGTCTAGAACTCTAATATTAAGCTAAAAATTAAATTTATTAAAATCCATATACAATCAGAAATGTCATCAAATAACAAAAACAATTTTAAAACAATTTTAAAACAATATTAAAAAATGTTCCAAAACAATATTAGAAAACAACGTTCCAAAAGGTTAATAATTTAACCCTGAAAGTTCTTTTTCAAGAACTAAACTTAATATGCAAATATCTTCTATTGAGTTGTGAGTAACACTGTTCACTACTCACTAATACGATATATCAGTTTGTTGGGATAATTAAAATAATTGAAATTCCCTCATGGATCCATGTTAACAGTCTAAAACCTTGATTAATATTCGTGGTTGACCAGTTTGGTCTGATAATATCCTGAGTGTACAACTGGTGTTATTTTACTCGGATGTTATCTTGTTCTGATATTGCTCACATCAGAGGTTCAAAACAGTAATTTGAATTCCCTAATATTCTGGGAACTCTCCAGTGGTTCTGCAAATTGAAACTCTCACTCAGATCTTATGTTGGGAAAATAAATCAGTGTGTGCGTTTTCACGCTATTTAGGTGAAGTATCACAGTTGTGTGATGGGATTTTACTTGTGGTAGCAAATAATAAGAGCTGAGTGGAGTATGACTTATTTGTGCAAAATATACAAACAATAAGTGACAAACAGTAAGTTTAGGGGGATAATGGGGTACCTTTACAAGTGAATGTCAATACACAAATACAGTGAAAAAAATTCCTAAAATACAGACGCTGTAACGAATGCAAAAAACAAGGTGTTGGTGCTTGAAACAAACTGACAGTTCAAAATTGTGTTTCAACCATAATGAAGAAATCAAAAAGAACAAATTGACAACTGATGGTGCACTAATAATATAAATCAGTGAAACTGGTGCTAAAGTCCAAATAAAATCAAAATAAAAACAAATTTCCGTGTGCTGCAGAAGTGTTGTGTTAAGTAACTTTCAGTTCACGGTTTGTTATATCAACTTAACAGTGTCTTTATAAGTGTGCTTCTGATCTTGCTGTGAGTGAAATAAAGAAAATATTTGCGTCTAAACAACTCCTCTATAAAGTCTATTAAACAATATGTGTCCAAAGTCTTTGCAGTGGATAGTTAAACTCCCCGATGGATATGTGTTCTCAGGGCCAGTGAGTGAACTAGTAATCCTATTCCGTGTGAGTATCGGTCTTCAGTGTGTTTATGATTGTTAGCAGCCCTCTCCCTGCTGCTGTGGGCAATTCTAGGCAGAGCGATCCCTCTGTAAAAAACAGAAATAACAATAGTGCAGACTACCTAATATAAATCTAAAGATTGAAAATACTCTTACCAGCCAACGCGTTTCAGTCGTTCCTCGACCTTTTTCAAGACTGGTTTGCTTCTGTTAGCTGAGGTAGCTTTATACCACTATCGCTGTGACCTTTTCATGGTCCCGGAAGTGGATGTTCTAACTCGTCTATTCTGTTGATTGTTTTCCTCATGTTTAACCGGTTATTTTCTTTTCTATTGTATTATATAGTTTTCCTACTTTGTTTATTCTGAAACCGGTGTTTTAATTTGCTTACATACATCTCTTATGTCTTAGTATAAATTTACCGTTTTTTTATTGTTCCTATTGGTCAGAGAAAATTCTTTTTCTCTTGCATGATTGGCTAATCGTGGGGGTGTGAGACAGAGAATTTGCCGATTTTTCATTGTTTCTATTGGCCAGATAAACAGCGTTTCCCTTACATAGTTGGCTAATATTAGGGGTGTGTGATTTGTATTCGTTGTATTTCTCCCTTGTTTGTGATGATTAGTCAAAATGAGAACACTTCCTTTTTAAATTAAAGAACACTTCACTTTTAGAAGTGGGAGCACTTTACTCATTCTTTTTGATGGGATACCCTCACTTTTGGATATGCCTTTGTTTTATAATGTGCTTATTCGTGAATACTCATAAAAGGTTATTGTTTGCTGTATTATTATATAATATCTTTTATTTTTGTTTTTACCACTTTCTCGTCTGCTGACTTTCCTTGTTTTAACTAGTCTTACTGTCGTTTTTCTCGTCTATTCTCTTTTCTCCCTTCCATTATTCTTATTTAAGAATAAGTTTTCTTTTTAAAGTATGTAGTGTCTCTTATATGTGTTTAGAGTTTTGTTCCAATGGGCATTACACACAATGCTTTATCATAGTTTAATATTAAAAATTAAACTATGATAAAGCATTGTGTGTAATGCCCATTGGAACAAAACTCTAAACACATATAAGAGACACTACATACTTTAAAAAGAAAACTTATTCTTAAATAAGAATAATGGAAGGGAGAAAAGAGAATAGACGAGAAAAACGACAGTAAGACTAGTTAAAACAAGGAAAGTCAGCAGACGAGAAAGTGGAAAAAACAAAAATAAAAGATATTATATAATAATACAGCAAACAATAAGCTTTTATGAGTATTCACGAATAAGCACATTATAAAACAAAGGCATATCCAAAAGCGAGGGTATCTCATCAAAAAGAATGAGTAAAGTGCTCCCACTTCTAAAAGTGAAGTGTTCTTTATTTTAAAAAGGAAGTGTTCTCATTTTGACTAATCATCACAAACAAGGGAGAAATACAACGAATACAAATCACACACCCCTAATATTAGCCAACTATGTAAGGGAAACGCTGTTTATCTGGCCAATAGAAACGATGAAAAATCGGCAAATTCTCTGTCTCACACCCCCATGATTAGCCAATCATGCAAGAGAAAAAGAATTTTCTCTGACCAATAGGAACAATAAAAAAACGGTAAATTTATACTAAGACATAAGAGATGTATGTAAGCAAATTAAAACACCGGTTTCAGAATAAACAAAGTAGGAAAACTATATAATACAATAGAAAAGAAAATAACCGGTTAAACATGAGGAAAACAATCAACAGAATAGACGAGTTAGAACATCCACTTGCGGGACCATGAAAAGGTCACAGCGATAGTGGTATAAAGCTACCTCAGCTAACAGAAGCAAACCAGTCTTGAAAAAGGTCGAGGAACGACCGAAACGCGTTGGATGGTAAGAGTATTTTCAATCTTTAGATTTATATTAGGCAGTCTGCACTATTGTTATTTCTGTTTTTTACAGAGGGATCGCTCTGCCTAGAATTGCCCACAGCAGCAGGGAGAGGGCTGCTAACAATCATAAACACACTGAAGACCGATACTCACACGGAATAGGATTACTAGTTCACTCACTGGCCCTGAGAACACATATCCATCGGGGAGTTTAACTATCCACTGCAAAGACTTTGGACACATATTGTTTAATAGACTTTATAGAGGAGTTGTTTAGACACAAATATTTTCTTTATTTCACTGACAGCAAGATCATAAGCACACTTATAAAGACACTGTTAAGTTGATATAACAAACCGTGAACTGAAAGTTACTTAACACAACACTTCTGCAGCACACGGAAATTTGTTTTTATTTTGATTTTATTTGGACTTTAGCACCAGTTTCACTGATTTATATTATTAGTGCACCATCAGTTGTCAATTTGTTCTTTTTGGTTTGTTCATTATGGTTGAAACACAATTTTGAACTGTCAGTTTGTTTCAAGCACCAACACCTTGTTTTTTGCATTCGTTACAGCGTCTGTATTTTAGGAATTTTTTTCACTGTATTTGTGTATTGACATTCACTTGTAAAGGTACCCCATTATCCCCCTAAACTTACTGTTTGTCACTTATTGTTTGTATATTTTGCACAAATAAGTCATACTCCACTCAGCTCTTATTATTTGCTACCACAAGTAAAATCCCATCACGCAACTGTGATACTTCACCTAAATAGCGTGAAAACGCACACACACTGATTTATTTTCCCAACATAAGATCTGAGTGAGAGTTTCAATTTGCAGAACCACTGGAGAGTTCCCAGAATATTTGGGAATTCAAATTACTGTTTTGAACCTCTGATGTGAGCAATATCAGAACAAGATAACATCAGAGTAAAATAACACCAGTTGTACACTCAGGATATTATCAGACCAAACTGGTCAACCACGAATATTAATCAAGGTTTTAGACTGTTAACATGGATCCATGAGGGAATTTAAATTATTTTAATTATCCCAACAAACTGATATATTGTATTAGTGAGTAGTGAACAGTGTTACTCACAACTCAATAGAAGATATTTGCATATTAAGTTTAGTTCTTGAAAAAGAACTTTCAGGGTTAAATTATTAACCTTTTGGAACGTTGTTTTCTAATATTGTTTTGGAACATTTTTTAATATTGTTTTAAAATTGTTTTAAAATTGTTTTTGTTATTTGATGACATTTCTGATTGTATATGGATTTTAATAAATTTAATTTTTAGCTTAATATTAGAGTTCTAGACCCTGCCTCATTTTTGTTGGCGCTGTGATAGTGATCTTGTATAAATTCAGTTAAGTATCCTTCAGGTATTAGCCCAATTACATTATTCTGGAATCCAAAAGTGTAATAACTTGATTCCAGCGCATATCCTATGGTAGTTCCCTTGGATAAGGTGATATCATGTGGGGTCATGTTATGCACAATACCATGTATTGGAGTAGTTCCAATATTTACCTTAGGAGTATAGGTCATTGTTATACCCAGAGTTTGCATTCTATGGGAGAGGCAAATTTGTGTTTCAAAAGCTTTTATTTTCTGACCTCTCTTTACCTGTAAGGATAAGAGGAATTTGTCAGCTGGGCAGGGATTACAATATCATTAGACACCTGTATATTCACAGCATAAGGCAATTGCTGGTTGAATTTCAGGGCTGTATTTTCATCCTGAAATACTTCAGGGTTCCACTTTAACCTGCTCCAGAGGCAAAGGTTATTTAAATCTATTTGCATGGTATATCTATGTAAGAGATCATTGCCAATATATATTTGATTATGGGAAGTATTTAAAACAAAAAACAGGTGCTTCACTGATTTATTACCTATGGATATAGATAATAAACATTTAGCTGTGACATTATAGTTTTCAGACCTGTCATCCAGGCCATGAACACAGTGGACTTGGGGAGAAAGGTATTTAATCACTTTAGGTTCAGCGATCTGAGCTAATAAGTCTTCGCTTATATAGCTAGCTTCCTGTTTTAAGTTCACATTTTGCATACTTGGTTTTTCTAAGGTCATGCCCTTGCATAGGGATAAATAGATTATCTTTAACTTTCTCAATTCCTGCAAGGTATTGAGTGTGGCCTCCCCCTTTAGGGATTTTATGATCCCCCTTGTAGAGAGATATGGTTAATACATAGCCGTCTAAGGAAATATTTGCTACCTTTCCAGGCGAAATTTTAAAAATATTACCATCAGAGCCACTTAAAGGAGTCTGATCATCTATTTGTAGGATAGTGATTTCAGGTATAGAGTCATTCCTGAAATGAATCTCCAAAGCATCTGGCTTCTCTTCCACCACGTGACAGTTATGTCGGGTGCGAGATATATACCGGACTGCTCATAATTAATAGGCCTTTTTACTTGTGACCAAATTACATTATTTATGCAATCAATTATGGTGCTTAATCGCTTCAGGAGATCACTACCAATAATTAAACGATCAGTTGGCAGATCCACTATAATGACAGGGTGTCTTATTACCCTGTTCCCCAGTTTCAATTTTTACCATGCAGTACTGTAGACTTTGAGAGAGTCACCCCAACACCTATTAATGAAGCATCAAATTCTTTTATTTTAGGTTTGTGGGGTGTTAGCTCATTTAGTTGTGTGTAGCACCTGTGGGATAAAATAGTTGCCTGAGATCCAGTATCAATTAATCCCATGATAGGGTTAGTGACTGAGTCCTGGGGTTCAGCTAATACATAATATCTCCCTGCAGTTTCTACCATTTCACACATAAAATTGGCGTGATTACACATCTGTGGGCATTGCCACGCGTTACCTGAATACACCATGTTACCTGATGCAGAAGAATTCTCATTCTTACTGGTCCTCTCCTATATAATAGGGCTGACAGGGTTCCTGTGTACTGCATCTGTGGAAATAAGGTTAAGAGAATACTGCAAAGGAAGAGATTTGTTAGAGCTTCCAGGCTGAGGTTGCTCGCCATCACTGCTAAATTGTCCGTTTCCGGTCTGTAGGGAGAGAACATGATTAGTACCATTATTGACATTTATCATTTTATTTGGTATATCTCTCCCCTCTCTTTCAGGTAATACTGCAGTATTTATGACTGTGCCTGTGGCCCACTGCTGGCGTACATAATTGACTTACTTGCATACTGAGTTAGCCTACTTGAATGGACAAGCTATCTTTACCCATGGATCGATTTTTTTGATGTCCCAGGGTGCTGATTCCTGGATCCTTGGGATCCCTCAGAATCATAGCTATTTCTCCTATTTTGACGCGGATGTCTTTGGTGTTCATCTTGTTCAGTGTTAATATTTTGGGGAGCACTATTTACTTGGGATGTCTGGTTACCCTGAGAGTATTTTCGCCACTTTTGGTATTTACTTTTACAGGGATACCGATAACCTTGTGGATTTTCATCTCTTTGGGGATAATTATTTACCTTGGTATGCCCCCCCATTTTGAGTATATTCTCTCTGCACCTCAGCCCAGGTTGGGGAGGGGCAGAGTTAAAACTTTGTGGGGGTAGCCTGTTTTCTTGGGCCAGCTCCGCATAGGTTTTCTTGTTAGACTCCAAATTGAGGGGGCTAGGTGACACTCTAGTTTCTGCCACAATTTTGAGGCTGGCCCTTGGTTCCTTTTTAACCCCCTGTTCACCGGACTGCTGAATAGAGTATATCTTTGTACTCTCCTTGATCAGCCAGTCCAATGAGCAGTGCTCATCAAAGACTCTAGATAAATTAATTTTGATGTGCGTGGGCAATGCTTTGAAAAATAAATTTACAAATTCTGAGCTTTCAAATATGGGGAAGTCTTCAGCCATACTGTACGCACTTTTCAGTACAGAAAGGAATTCTATAGGGCTTTGATTCGCGCCACATTTTAAACCATATACAGCTATTTTCGCTGTGGTATTGGTGCCATATTTCCCAAATTTATTTTTTTTTGCACTGATTTTTTATTTCACTCCAGGAATGAATATTCATATCCTTTAGAGAAGCGAAAAATTTGTGATATTTACCCTCAAATACCCAGGGCAGAAATTACATTTTTGACTGCTCACTAGTAACATTCATGATGGATAAAGCATTTTCATAGTTCTCTAAGTGGTCAATTATAGAAGTGGTTCCATTTTTGGAAAATGTAGGTACTTCATCCTTTAAGAAAGTACTTATTTCAGTTGTGTCATATACCTTATTAGACTATTTTGGGCTTTCCTAGGGACCTTATTTTCTGGGCTGAAGTGCCCCCTATCTGCCCTATATTTACTATGGGGAGACCCCCTACGTACATTAGTACTACGTGGGCTATTTGGGTAGCTGATCCACCCACCTTCTGACTCACTACTAGAGCTTCCCCCCTCATCTGAGGTATAGCAGTTCCCTGAATTTATAACATGAGGTGACTGTCTATTTGGGAAGTGTATTTCGGACCGAATAAGGGTCCTTTGTTTAAATTCTTCCCTAAATTTCTGTAGTTCATTTCTGATCAATTCGTTAAGGGATTTAGAAGTATCTGCATTATTCTCATTGCTAATAGAGGGGTTTTCATTATGATGATATGGCCTTTTTAAACCACTTAACTTTCTTTGGCTTTGTGCGAGTTGCTTATGCAAATCTTCTATCTGGGCTACTAAACTCTGATTATATTTTTGTAAGATGGCCATGTTTTGGGCAAACTCATTAATTGTATCCTGGACTCGTTCTGCCTCTTCCTCTTCTAACCTTAAGTAATAATTTTCACCCCTCAGTTGCTCCAATTGTGAATTTTGTACTTCAAAAATTATTTTGTCACGTTTCCTCTGCTTTTGAGGTTGGCCCAATTTTAACAGCCCTTGAAATATTTCGCTTTCGCCACACCATATATTATTTGCAATACTTTTGGCCTTAGTCTTTAGCATCTCAATTTAAGCGCCTAATTCTCCCCTAATACTTAATCTATTTTTAAGGTGAGCAATGGCTTCTGTTTTAAGCATTTCTGCCTGACTATCTGGCGATTTTGGGGAACATATTTCAACATTATGTATAGATTCAATTGATTCACTTCTAGTAACATACCTTATTATATTGGCTTAACATTTGGTTAAATTAAAACGCTAATACAATTTTGACCAATAAGAAAGAAAAAAAATATTCTCAAAATATTAATATTGATTTTGAAATATGAACAAAAAAAAATAATTTTTTAATCAATTTTTCAAAAATAATTTTAATACATTTTTTTTTTATAATCTCTATTTACTACAAATATATTATATCAATGTGATAAATTTAATAATATCTGCTGCAGTGCCTCCAAATTATATGTCAGTATATAGCGGGGTTATAATACAATTTATTTAATAATTATTCTTTAAAATAACCTCCAATTAAAATGCATATACGAAACAATTAAAATCAATATTTTATTCCTAAATTCTTTGTATTAGTTAAAGTTATAAACACATTGAATTATATTTATAGAAACCAGATTATGAATCAGATGATACACACAAAGATCATAAAGATGCACCTTTACAATATACCTTATTCACAATGAATTTCATTAAAATCAGAGTCACATTTAAAATACCACAATGAAATACCAGAGTATGGATCGCTAACTTTAACAGTGCTTAGTTAAACAATATAACAAGATGCTTTAACATCCAATTTATCTGAGCTGAAATAAACTCTTTTATTGCTTACAAACCAAAGCAAAAAAAAAAAAATAAGATAATCTAAATTGCTTTTCTTACAAAATGGAGAAATCTTTATGAACTCAAGCAACATTGTTTACTTTTTTACTTATCAGTTTTTCTATTGATTTCTCACATATCAGGTAAAAGCAATCAAGATCTCTACTGGATTCAAGAACACATGACTGTATATAGTTTTGCATCTTTTCCCTGTGAGTCTCAAATATTGATAGAATGTGATGCCATTGAAAGACAACAGCAATTAATACAGTTAAAGGGACATTAAAGCATTTTTTTATGTGCAAAGTATATATAGGCAGCAAAACAATGTATTGCAAAAGACCAACATAAAGATAAATGATTTCTAAATGTTTAAAAAATCACTGTACTGTAACAATTGCACTTTTTGTTTTTTAATTTGCTTTTGGTCATTAAACTCAACCCATTGTTCTCAAGAGACAGCATTTAAAAGGGCTGATATTGCATGAAGATCAGACCACCTTACCTTCTCTCTTTCTCACTGTCCCTCTCTATCTATTGAAGCAATGATCTAAAGCTCTCTGTTAAAGGGAGCTAAAAAGGAAGTATTCTAGATACACAAATTGTCAGTATATAGCAGGGTTATAATACAATTTATTTAATTATTCTTCTTCAAAATAACCTCCAATTAAAATGCATATACGAAACAATTAAAATCAATATTTTATTCCTAAATTCTTTGTATTAGTTAAAGTTATAAACACATTGAATTATATTTATAGAAACCAGATTATGAATCAGATGATACACACAAAGATCATAAAGATGCACCTTTACAATATACCTTATTCACAATGAATTTCATTAAAATCAGAGTCGCATTTAAAATACCACAATGAAATACCAGAGTATGGATCGCTAACTTTAACAGTGCTTAGTTAAACAATATAACAAGATGCTTTAACATCCAATTTATCTGAGCTGAAATAAACTCTTTTTATTTAGCTACAATTAAGGCAAGTTCTAAAATATATATAGTTGCAAATAACTTAATGCACACCAGAGAGATTTACTTACAATAATAGGCCTGGCTTAGAAATATGAAATACAAAGGATCTTTATCTAGCAAATAAATTATTTAGCAATAATGACTAGATAAACTACACAGGACTATGAACATAAGCTTAAAATACCAATTGTGCTCTTTAAGTTTACCAGCTTCAATTAGACTGTAGCAATAATGAATGTCTTTGATTAAAATATTAAATATACAATTTATTATACTTTACTAGTTCACCAGTTTGAGAATTCAGTTAACATCCAAATATGTCTATCATCATATGCACATTTGTAAGAGAATTAATCTTGATAATCTTGATCCACAAAGAGTGTCCCAACGTATTTGTCTTACAAAAAACTGTGTTTGCACACTTGTCTCTCTTATAAGCAAAAAACGCAGCAAGCAGGATTGCAACAGTTACCAACCAAAATGTTTCCACCAAGATTCCCTTCTCTGTGTGCAGAGAGTTTTTTGTCTGAGACAAAACTCCTCCTCATCTCTTAATCATACGATAGATTTAGATACGCCCTCTTCTCTGATTGGCTACTGGGATATGTCATTTTAACAACCAAATGTCTTTTGGTTGTAATTCTGGATTTAGGCCATCGAGGGCAGCAGACAAGACAAACAGTTTCATTTTCAACACTGCTGTACAGTAAATATAGTACTTATATATTTTTATCAAATGCCTATTTGTATATACTTTTAATCTCCTAGTTTTAATAATTATATGTTCCACATATGGTCTGTTTAAAATTTTATTCTGAGTATTTCAAGATTAATCATGAATATATTCCACTTATAATATATTAATATCTTAAAAATGTGTTTAAAAATCATATTTTCTATGAAAAGATTTAAAAAGAATTATAATACCTTCATCATGAACGCAATTAATATCTCAGTTATCATCTTAATATCACATACATACCTTGAGATCAGCAAACAGATGTATATTGGATTATTTTCCCATATCAATATAAATATTTCATATCTATATAAGCCAGCTCGTCTGGGAGATGTATACTGGGGGCTTAGAATGGAACAATTTATCATCAATATGCTAAGGGCTATTTTCTCTAAATATGTTTGTATATTCTCCTTCTTTAATGGGGTTCCTGTGATCTTAATAATGAATTTATTTGGCTAAATTAATTTAGAGATTTCAATCTGGGAAGGCTATCCAACAATAATTCATTAGAAGTTATCTCTCTTCTGAAACTGTGATCAAAGGCTCTTTAGATGTGACATTATCTCTTATAATTTGGGACCAATGCTTCTTTTTCTTTAGAAGTCCTGTCTATTTCTTTTGTTCTACAAGTCTGTAGTTGAGAGCAAAAGGGAGGGGTTGATATCACCCATTCCAGTGTTTGCTCGCAATGCAGCTAAATCAATTCATGGTAGATATTAGCTAAATGAAATATTAGGTTCTATGATACATCTGTAATTTATTTAAGGTTACTTCACAGATACCTTGACAAAATAAAATACCATAGTCCCTAATAGCTTAAACTCAGAGTTTGATCTTGTCAACTTTTGGAATCTATTTATCATAGTGTAGAAGAATTAACTAAATGTATACCTTTATGCCGTTGATCATTTGTTTCTTTACATATATTCCTGCAGGTTACGTTTAAACTTTTCGAGGGTCACCTGGGCTTTAGTCAGGCTGTAGATAGTCCCCTTTATTTTGGAGTTACTTTTCCGGGATACAAATTTAGGACCTGTTCTGAATTGTGATATATCTTTAGTACACCTTAAAACAGCTATCTGCTTATGTTTTGTTTTATAGCTGTTCTTGCACTAATGTAGGTTTCTATCCCTAGGGATCAATAGAATAATAGCTGTATAGGAATTTTGAAGTTTGCTTTTTACCTGTTATTCAACATGTTCTTCTAAGCCCTAAAAAATGCATGCATAGGGGCCGATTTATGTATGTCCGCCGCACATCGATAAATGCCGACAGCATATACGCTGTCGGCATTTATCATTGCACAAGCAGTTCTGGTGAACTGCTTGTGCAATGCCGCCCCCTGCATATTGGCAGCTAGCAGGGGTGTCAATCAATCCGATCGTATACGATTGGGCGAATTGCTGTCCGCCACCTTAGAGGCGGCGGACAAATTAAGGAGCAGTGGTCTTAAGAACGCTGCTTCTTAACTCCTGTTTCCGGCGAACCTGAAAGCTCGCATGGAAAAAAAAACATTAGGTCACATTCGGCCATTAATAAATCGGCCCCATAGTATGTGATCTTTATAATAACTGTATTTGTATTCTTTATGTGTATACATAGATAGTCAGTTTACCATGGGTCATTTGTACAGGTATAGAACCAAAAAGAGAAACTGGAAGCAGCCGCTGTATAAAACTTAGCCTTTATTCGGTCATCAAGTAAAAGTTCATAGAGGTACAAGGTACACTGAAGGACAGAACAGTATACGCGTTTCGGCTGGCGCCGTACTCACTACTTAGTTTTGAAACTGTCATCTGTTTCCCATTAATATTTTGTATGTACATAGTAGGTTAATTTATCACACTAGTCATTATAACTGAATATTGCACACATATAAGGGTCTTTACTCTCTGCAACAAGGAGTTCATTTTCAGTATTGATTTGGTTCAAAGGGGAGGGCCTGGGGGGGTGGAGCTAGCTGGCACCTAAAATGGTCGCAGGCATCTAGAGCTCTGAAGTGAGGTCAGCCTAACTCCTTTTCTAAGGACGCTGGAATGTTAGATAAGGGGCAATATTGCCAGCATTTGTCCCCTAGAAGCCAAGGGTTCCTCCGAATCTCTGGGAGCCTGCTCCAGAAGCACCACTGAGTGAGAGTAGCCTGCTGCCGCAGTGATCTACGGCCTGTTATGAGGCCTTAACGCACCTCTATAAGCCTCAGCCGACTGACTTACACGACGCACTGCTTGTGGACTCATAGGAAGGCTAATATCACCCGGCAGCTGGATGAGCTATGTCACAGATGCAGACTTCCTAGCAGCACAACGGAGCACTGATTATGAAAGAGTAACTGTGCAGCAAAGTTCTTCCTCTTTACTTCGCCCATCTAGGTTGTGAGTATCCTGTATAAGTGGCCCACATAAATAAGCCCGGTCATAGGGGAACATGAACATTGTCACAATCTGAGGTGGAAAACAAGCAAATTAAGGCCCACAATGCTGCACACGCTACAGCACAGAATGAAGGCCCTGCATTATTGAACTGCATAATATGCTCCTAAACCGGAGAACACTCCTTTTCTCTCTCACCTGCAACCCATAAGCCGCATCCACGTTGCTTGCGACAACCTCCTGGCACGCTAGCTGACATTAGACACTGCATCTACAGGCCTGGGCCTTGTCCCCTTAATCAAAAGCTGCTATAAATGGCACTTAAAACGACAGACCCAGGTGTCCCAAGAATACAATAGCATCCCATGGCATTCAAGAGATCCCCCAGGTCAGACAAATCATGTAAAGTGTATTCACACAAAAATTGACGGAGCATCCCCACTATATCCCAGTAGTGCTTTTGCTATTTCTTTTTTTGAAAATCCTGTAAAGGTCCTGCAACTACAACCCCTAGAGTACACTCCTTCTTCAAGGCAATGGATAATATTGCTATGGAAACATCTCCTACACCGGAAAAGATACCCTCTACGTCTACTGAAACTGGGACAGTTGTCAGAGCTGAAACCATGCTCACTAAAGCCGACATTCAGGCCCTCCCTTCAAAAGAGGACTTTGCTCATTTTATAACTCAAGTGAGCTCAATGATAAAAACCAGTCTTTCCGAAGTGAAAAAAGAAATCAATGAAATTGGTAACAGAATAATGCAACTTGAAGAGGATGCTGAGCAGACAGACAGACTTCTGGATCAACAGACCCGCCAAACCTCACACAATTCTACACTTATCCAGCAACTTCAGGATCAGGTTGAGGACCTGGAAAATAGGGGAGGCAGCAAAACATTAGAATTTGGGGTATCCCAGAGAGTATTAAAACTGCTGAGCTGCTTGCTCCCTTTTCTCCAAAAAATATTTAACAGGTTCATGGATAATGAAGAAATTATTGAATATCCCCTTGATAGGTACCATCGTGCCCTAAGACTACCTCCTAAGGACTCTGCTCCTCCACGAGATGTTGTCCTCAAATTCACAAGCTTCAGAGATAAGGAGAATATATTGTCAGCAGCCAGGAAGAAATCACTTGTTACACTTGAGGGCTGCTCCCTACAATTTTTTGCGGATATCAGTCAGCTGACCCTATCTAAGAGGCGAGAGACTAAATTCCTAACGTAGCACTTAAGGGATCTCGGTATTTCATACCGCTGGGGATTCCCCTTTAGCCTCAAAGTGACCAAAGACAACCTTATGGCCCTGTACAGATCACCAGAAGACTTGGATGCCTTTTGCTCTCAGTTGGGCATACGGCAAACTACACTACCACCCAATTTTGACTCCTGCCAAGAAACTCAAATGCCTAAACCACAACTCCAGGAGTAGACTCAGGCTACATGAATAAAAAGAAGCACGGCCCCTATGAAGAACCTACAACCCATTCCACCTGAGGGGTCTAAACAGACTACCTGAGTCGGGATTCTCCTTCTTTTTAACGTCATGGACTCCGTTTGCCATGAGGCCCTTCTTGCTATATCAGTACACTTTGGATGCAGCCACCCTTACCACAGAGTCTGGCCATGTAAGGTTGGATTAGAGTCAGAGACTCATGGGTTTCTCCTACTATTTCTTTTCTCCAACCTTGAACTAGTTAGAAAACGAGCAAAAGAATGTTGGTAAAGTTAAAATATTGTGAACACTTGTTTAAAGTTTGTGACTTTTTAGTGTGCCACAGGGTAGGTTACTTATAAAAACCCCAGGGATATATATTTATGTCTGGCCTTTTCTAGGAAACACATTCCCTCTAGTTACATGAGACTATAGCCGATCTGATACCAAAAGTTGTAGCAGTCACTTTTAATCCTCCCTACCTTACTCTTAAGAGTAATTAATGGTTCCTGTTATAGTTTATGTTGTGTGTGCTGTAGAACATGTTGAAATATTAATATGTGATCTTTGTTATTGCAGATTTGTTGTTTTATGTTCTTCTTCTACACCCACCTTCTCCTTCCCCTTACCTTCCCAGTCCGGTTGGGGCATCATCTGCACAGAGCATGATTATCAAGTAAGCACGATACCTTGCATGCCACTATGTCTTTGCACCGACACACAGACCTCAACACTGCACGCTCCGGCCTCTTGCAAGGCAGTTCATCCATTAATTAATCTAATTAATTAGAACTTTTTATACTATACACATGGGGCCCCACACAATTGAAATAATTACGCAAAATGCCAAAGGCCTGAATTCGCCGACAAAACGATCGGTAGCCCTTGCCTGGTTCAAGAAATCTAAGGCCGATATAGTCTTTGTGCAGGAGACCCTCTTCCCTAAAGAGTGTCCACCTAAATTTTCTAATAAAGAGTTCCCCACAAGTTTTTTTGCATCCAATATGAGAAAGACTGGAGGCGTTGGGATCTTAATTCATAGAACAGTGCCCTTCCAACTACACACTATCGAGGCAGACACTGGGGGTAGATGGCTTATAGTTACAGGCCTCTTCTATAACCGTCCTATTACATTAGTAAACATTTATGTGCCTAATACCAAACAAGCTAAATTCATCCAAAACATTACAAGCAAAATTCTCCAAACTCAGAAGGGGTCCTTAATTTTGGCAGGGGATTTTAACATCACACTGAAGCCCACCATAGACTGTTCCGCAGGCCGCAGTGGTATTTCTCCCAAAACCCTTCTGAATATGAGGGCTCAGGAACCCTTTGCAGGTGTTATGGCTTAATTAGCTGATTAGAGTGGGATACTTTAAGCCTAGAATATTGCACCTTTTCACAATATTCTAATTTTCTGAGATTGTGGATTTGGGGTTTTCATGAGCTGTAAGCCATAATCATCACAATTATGACAAATCGCAGCTTGAACTATCTTGCTTTGTATGTAATGAGTCTATCTCATATATTAGTTTCACCTTTTAAGTTGCATTAGTGAAATAAATGAACTTTTGCACGATATTCAAATTTTTCGAGTTTAACCTGTATATATTAATTTACTTATTAGTACTGCTTAGGTCCAGTTTTACATATTGCAGTTTATTTCATTTTTTTAGATTTAGAGTTTTGTCGGTAACGACCCGAAAAGCTAACGCTGGCTTTTTTCTGGCCGCACCATAAAAATAACTCTGGTATTGAGAGTCCACATAAAGGCTGCGTTAGGCTCCAAAAAAGGAGCGTAGAGCATATTTAACGCAACTTCAACTCTCGATACCAGAGTTGCTTACGCAAGCGGCCAGCCTCAAAAACGTGCTCGTGCACGATTCCCCCATAGGAAACAATGGGGCTGTTTGAGCTGAAAAAAACCTAACACCTGCAAAAAAGCCGCGTTCAGCTCCTAACGCAGCACCATTGTTTCCTATGGGGAAACACTTCCTACGTCTGCACCTAACACTCTAACATGTACCCCGAGTCTAAACACCCCTAACCTTACACTTATTAACCCCTAATCTGCCGCCCCGCTATCGCTGACCCCTGCATATTATTATCAACCCCTAATCTGCCGCTTTGTAAACCGCCGCTACTTACATTATCCCTATGTACCACTAATCTGCTGCCCTAACATCGCCGACCCCTATATTATATTTATTAACCCCTAATCTGCCCCCCACAACGTCGCCTCCACCTGCCTACACTTATTAACCCCTAATCTGCCGAGCGGACCGCACCGCTATTATTATAAAGTTATTAACCCCTAATCCGCCTCACTAACCCTATAATAAATAGTATTAACCCCTAATCTACCCTCCCTAACATCGCCGACACCTAACTTCAATTATTAACCCCTAATCTGCCGACTTGAGCTCACCCCTATTCTAATAAATGTATTAACCCCTAAAGCTAAGTCTAACCCTAACACTAACACCCCCTAAATTAAATATAATTTACATCTAACAAAATTAATTAACTCTTATTAAATAAATTATTCCTATTTAAAGCTAAATACTTACCTGTAAAATAAATCCTAATATAGCTACAATATAAATTATAATTATATTATAGCTATTTTAGGATTAATATTTATTTTACAGGTAACTTTGTATTTATTTTAACCAGGTACAATAGCTATTAAATAGTTAAGAACTATTTAATAGCTAAAATAGTTAAAATAATTACAAATTTACCTGTAAAATAAATCCTAACCTAAGTTACAATTAAACCTAACACTACACTATCAATAAATTAATTAAATAAAATACCTACAATTACCTACAATTAAACCTAACACTACACTATCAATAAATTAATTAAATACAATACCTACAAATAACTACAATGAAATAAACTAACTAAAGTACAAAAAATAAAAAAATATTTACAAACATAAGAAAAATATTACAACAATTTTAAACTAATTACACCTACTCTAAGCCCCCTAATAAAATAACAAAGCCCCCCAAAATAAAAAAATGCCCTACCCTATTCTAGATTACTAAAGTTCAAAGCTCTTTTACCTTACCAGCCCTGAACAGGGCCCTTTGCGGGGCATGCCCCAAGAAGTTCAGCTCTTTTGCCTGTAAAAAAAAACATACAATACCCCCCCCAACATTACAACCCACCACCCACATACCCCTAATCTAACCCAAACCCCCCTTAAATAAACCTAACACTAAGCCCCTGAAGATCTCCCTACCTTGTTTTCACCTCACCGGGTTCAGCGATCGGTCCAGAAGAGGGTCCGAAGTCTTGATCCAAGCGGAGCAAGAAGAGGTCCTCCATCCGGTAGAAGTCTTCATCCAAGCGGGGCAGAAGAGGTCTTCCATCCGATTGAAGTCTTCAACCAAGCGGGATCTTCTATCGTCATCCATCCGGAGCGGAGCGGCAGGATCCTGAAGACCTCCGACGCGGAACATCCATCCTGGCCGACGACTGAACGACAAATGACGGTTCCTTTAAATGACGTCATCCAAGATGGCGTCCCTCGAATTCCGATTGGCTGATAGGATTCTATCAGCCAATCGGAATTAAGGTAGGAATATTCTGATTGGCTGATGGAATCAGCCAATCAGAATCAAGTTCAATCCGATTGGATGATCCAATCAGCCAATTGGATTGAACTTGATTCTGATTGGCTGATTCCATCAGCCAATCAGAATATTCCTACCTTAATTCCGATTGGCTGATAGAATCCTATCAGCCAATTGGAATTCGAGGGACGCCATCTTGGATGACGTCCCTTAAAGGAACCGTCATTCTTCAGTTGGACGTCGCCGGATGAAGATGGGTCCGCGGTGGAGGTCTTCAGGATGGAGCCGGTCCTCATCGGATGAAGATAGAAGATGCCGCTTGGAAGAAGATGGTTGCCGGTCCGGATCTACTCTTCTTCCCGGATAGGATGAAGATTTTGGACCCTCTTCTGGACTTCTTCAGCCATCGGATGATGGATGTCTAGCCCCCTCTTGGGTTGGATGAAGATATCGGAGCCAGGACGGATCGGTGAACCTGGTATGGTGACGACAAGGTAGGATGATCTTCAGGGGCTTAGTGTTAGGTTTATTTAAGGGGGGTTTGGGTTAGATTAGGGGTATGTGGGTGGTGGGTTGTAATGTTGGGGGGGGGGTATTGTATGTTTTTTTTACAGGCAAAAGAGCTGAACTTCTTGGGGCATGCCCCGCAAAGGGCCCTGTTCAGGGCTGGTAAGGTAAAAGAGCTTTGAACTTTAGTAATTTAGAATAGGGTAGGGCATTTTTTTTATTTTGGGGGGCTTTGTTATTTTATTAGGGGGCTTAGAGTAGGTGTAATTAGTTTAAAATTGTTGTAATATTTTTCTTATGTGTGTAAATATTTTTTTATTTTTTGTAACTTAGTTCTTTTTTATTTTTTGTACTTTAGTTAGTTTATTTCATTGTAGTTATTTGTAGGTATTGTATTTAATTTATTTATTGATAGTGTAGTGTTAGGTTTAATTGTAGGTAATGGTAGGTATTTTATTTAATTAATTTATTGATAGTGTAGGGTTAGGTTTAATTGTAACTTAGGTTAGGATTTATTTTACAGGTAAATTTGTAATTATTTTAACTATTTTAGCTATTAAATAGTTCTTAACTATTTAATAGCTATTGTACCTGGTTAAAATAAATCCAAAGTTACCTGTAAAATAAATATTAATCCTAAAATAGCTATAATATAATTATAATTTATGTTGTAGCTATATTAGGATTTATTTTACAGGTAAGTATTTAGCTTTAAATAGGAATAATTTATTTAATAAGAGTTAATTAATTTTGTTAGATGTAAATTATATTTAACTTAGGGGGGTGTTAGTGTTAGGGTTAGACTTAGCTTTAGGGGTTAATACATTTATTATAATAGCGGCGAGATTCGGTCGGCAGATTAGGGGTTAATAATTGAAGTTAGGTGTCGGTGATGTTAGGGAGGGCAGGTTAGGGGTTAATAAATTTAATATAGGGGTCGGCGGTGTTAGAGGCAGCAGATTAGGGGTACATAGCTATAATTTAGCTGGCGGCTCTTTGCGGTCGGCAGATTAGGGGTTAATTATTGTAGGTTGGTGGCGGCGACGTTGTGGGGGGCAGGTTAGGGGTTAATAAATATAATATAGGGGTCGGCGATGTTAGGGCAGCAGATTAGGGGTACAAAGGGATAATTTAGCTGGCGGCGGCGTGCGGACGGCAGATTAGGGGTTAATAAGTGTAGGTAGCTGGCTGCGATGTTGTGGGGGGCAGATTAGGGGTTAATAAATATAATATAGGGGTCGGCGGTGTTAGGGGCAGCAGATTAGGGGTACATAAGGATAACGTAGGTGGCGGTCGGCAGATTAGGGGTTAAAAAAATTTAATCGAGTTGCAGCGATGTGGGGGGACCTCGGTTTAGGGGTACATAGGTAGTTTATGGGTGTTAGTGTACTTTAGAGTACAGTAGTTAAGAGCTTTATGAACCGGCGTTAGCCCAGAAAGCTCTTAACTACTGACTTTTTTCTGCGGCTGGAGTTTTGTCGTTAGATTTCTAACGCTCACTTCAGACACGACTCTAAATACCGGAGTTAGAAAAATCCCATTGAAAAGATAGGATACGCAATTGACGTAAGGGGATCTGCGGTATGGAAAAGTCGCGGCTGAAAAGTGAGCGTTAGACCCTATTTTGAGTGACTCCAAATACCGGAGGTAGCCTAAAACCAGCGTTAGGAGCCTCTAACGCTGGTTTTCACGGCTACCGCCAAACTCCAAATCTAGGCCTTATAAAATAAATTGATTTAGTTGTTTTTTTGGGATGTTGGGGTGGAGAGCGAAAATGCATTAGGGGGCCCAAGAAAATGTTTGCCTTGGGTCCAATCAATATAAAAGGGACACTGAACCCAATTTTTTTTCTTTCGTGATTCAGATAGAGCTTGAAATTTTAAGCAACTTTCTAATTTACTCCTATTATCAAATCTTCATTCTCTTGGTATCTTTATTTAAAATGCAAGAATGTAAGTTTAGATGCAGGCCCCTTTTTGGTGAACAACCTGGGTTGTTCTTGATGATTGGTGGATAAATTCATCCACCAATAAAAAAAGTGCTGTCCAGAGGTCTGAACTAATAAAAAAGCTTAGATGTCTTCTATTTTCAAATAAAGATAGCATGAGAACGAGGAAAAAATTATAATAGGAGTAAATTAAAATTGCATTCTCTATCTGAATCACAAAAGAAAAACATTTGGGTTCAGTGTCCCTTTTAAGGGACACTCAACCCAAATAGAGTTTTCATTTATACATATAAACTTGCCATGGATCATCATTTCTCAATGTAGCCCAGTTTTCAAATATATAGTGTTTGTCAGTAAAATCACTTACTGTTCGTGCCGCAGCCATATTCAAAATGTCCATTAAACCCCTGTGACATCACAGCAGGTTTTTGTTACTTGTGTAAATTTTGTATCCTACTCGCAACCGGATTTTTGCGCATGTGCAATGCACCTCTGGTATTGGTATTTAAGGGGAATGTTTGAACACAGGCTCATTATCTGTGCGGTTTACAGTGGAAGCATACCAGTGTCCTGTTTGTTCAACCCTCCGGCCTGCAGAAGTTATCAGCAGTTAGCAGCTTGGATTCTTAGCAGCATTGTGACTTATATGGTATGTCATTGGTGTTGGTGTATACATTTCATGCGTGTGTGTCTATACAAGTGTGAAGTGTAATGTTTGTCTATCAGCTATGTCTCATGTCTCATATTCATCGCCTCGCCTTGCTTGACACGTGGAGGGTAAAACACCCTGGGCAACGAAATTACACCTTTTATTCTAATCCTCACAAGAACTACTCTCGCATAGACTATGTTTTTGTGGATCAGCTTACATACAATATGGTCGGATCATGCTATGGTTTCGGTCACTCTGAATTGGGCAGATGCGCCCTTATCTCCATTTATGTGGAGGATGGACGAGTCCCTACTCAAAAACCCTACCATAACTACGTGATTAGCAGAGACCATAAAGGAATATTTCAGCTTCAATAACACTGCTGACATTTCTCCACACACATTATGGGAGGCTCACAAGTCGGTAACACGGGGAGAGCTTATCAAACACAAAGCACATTGCATTAAACAATACAGGGAAAAACATATGAATATTCCGCAGGCTATCTGAAACCTAGAAACTCAACATAGGGTGGCTCCACAAGGGTTCTCTATATTTACTAAATTGAGACAGTTAAGGAATGAGCTGAATCAATTATTATATAAAGAAGGCCAGAACAAAGCGCTCTATTTAAAAAAATCATACCCGGCCAACTCAAACAAAATCGTCCCCTCCCTAGCTAGAACCCTTAAGGAACAAAAGCTTAACACATATATACAAAAATTAATAGATGCTTCCGGACACCATGTAGTGGGTAGTGCCCATATCGCGGATCAATTTAAACAATTTTACGGCAAATTATATAACTTACCAGAGCCGCCCTCTGCAGCTGTCCCTGTAGCGGCAGAACAATACATTTCTGAAGCCAAGCTCCCTACCATTTTCAAAGAACAAGCTGGGGCACTGGATGATCCTATTAATACACGTGAAGTACTCATAGCTATTAAATCCTTATCCTTGCACAAAAGTCCAGGCTCAGATGGCTTTCCTAATATATACTACAAACAGTTTCAGAGCCTGTTAGTACCTCACCTCACAGCTATGTTTCAATCCATTGACAATGCAGCGTCTTGGTCCAAATATATTTCTGAAGCACACATATCGGTTATACCAAAACCAGATAAAGATCCGACTAAGGTAGGAAACTATAGGCCCATATCTCTGCTAAACACTGACCTTAAATTATATGCCAAAATATGGGCTACACGCCTTAACACAATTCTCCCCCAGATCATACACGTTGACCAAACGGGCTTCGTACCAAAAAGAGAAGCGCGGGATAACACGATTAGAGTCATACAACTGATTAAACCGTCCAACCGGTTGAACGCACCTTGTATCTTAATTTCAACCGATGCCGAAAAAGTGTTTGACCGGTTGGACTGGAACTTCCTAAGAAAGTGCCTTGCGGCCTTTGGCATCGGAACTAAAATGATTTGCAAAATATTTAGCCTTTACAAACAACCTACTGCTAGGGTTAGAGTTAACAGCTTTTTATCAGACAGCTGTGAGATTCGGAACGGCACGAGACAGGGGTGTCCCCTGTCTCCGTTGCTCTTTGCAAACTCAATGGAGGTATTAGCTTCCCACGTCAGGAATAACCCCAAACTTACCGGTCTCCAGTTAGGCCCCAATAATTATAAAATAACTCTATATGCGGATGATGTACTAACCTTACTCACCTCTCCGCTCACTTCCCTTCCGCATCTGTTAAGGGAATTTGACAAATTCAGCACCCACTCCAATTTCTTAATTAATGCTCAAAAATCTGAAATCCTCAATATCAATATGAAAAAAGAGAACTTTGAGGCTCTGCAAGCGTACTGTCCATACAGACTACACAATGAAAAAATTAATTACCTAGGCATTTATCTTACTCCCTCTAGTAATAAACTATTCAATCACAATTATCTGCCTATCCTGCACAAAGCCAAAAAAATTACTCTATATCCTACAAACCGTCCGGATCCATCTGCCAGTGACTTACTTGAATCAGATTCAGTCGCTGATAAACGCATTTGTATGGGGCAATACTAAGCCACGTATCAGCAAAAAAGTACTGATGACACCGCTAGGCAAAGGAAGTATGGGCATACCATCAATTCTCCAATATTATTAAGCTGTGGCACTGCAAAGGGTACTGGAGTGGCATGAACTGACATACACTAAAGCATGGGCGTCTATTGACTCCTCTTTACTAGCCTCACCCACGATAGGCCCATTATGCTGGATTAAGCAAACAAGCAGACCCATTCTAGCTAGAGCATTGCCGATATATGCCCATATCTTCCACACTTGGGATACAGTTCGCACTAAGGTAAGGGAGATTTCCACGCCTATTTCCCCAATGACACCAAAACCTTTAAATGCAGAATTCACGGGAGGTGTCGTCTTTGATGACACCTGCCCCAGAGATATAGGCTATTCCATTCTATTTGCTAGCCTGATAGAGAAGGGGACACTGTAACCACAATCACAGCTATCTGAGACTGCCAGGGGGGTTTTCTCTAAGTGGCTGAAGTATGCACAGTTAACACAAACAGGACTTAACAAAATTTGAATGTTTATGCCTCGGGGGAATGCCACTGCGGGGGTCACTATCGATCGTTTTAAAAGATATTAGATGACTCCCTTTCTTTGCCACCTTCCTCCTATGATGCACATTGGCAGGTAGATCTGGGTCCTCCTATCACTAAAGAACAATCATCTTCCCTCCCCTAGGATTCTTGAATTAAATCATAAGATACTATTTAGATGGTACCTTACACCTGAGAGAATTAAGAACATATACCCCAATGCTAATATCTCCTGTTGGAGGGGATGTGGGTCTCCTGGTACAATGATACACATTTGGTGGCATTGTCAGATACTGCACCCTTTCTGGGAAGAGATTAGAAACCACTTGAAAATTGTCATGGGTAACTCTTTTGCACTACCTCCTATCACTAAAAAAAATGTGTAAAATTAAATGGAAAATGTTACAATTTAACCTTAATAGTGCAAGACACCTAATAGCACGTAAATAGAAAACATCATCAGTTCCTATGCTTCAAGAGTGGTTGCACAACACATCTGAACTCCTTGTAGTAGAGGAATATGCATATTTTAAAAATGGTAATCTGAAATTCTTTCATGATGTCCAGTTTTTCTGGGAGACTCTACTGCATTCTCCATCACAAACAAGCATTAGGCAGTAGTACTGGTAGTACAACTATACTTAGCCCAACCGGACCTAAACCCCCCTCCCCCTCACCCTTCTCCTTCCTCTCTTTCTCTTTTCATTGAGATAATCATATGAGAATTGAATGGTGCTTTTGTTTATTTGAGATATACATCTTGGACTCGTTTCAACTGTTAATCTGTAGGCATACAAAATCTCTCTAACACCTGAGACTAATTCTGAACCCAGAGGTAGAAGATGTTAGTAAGAGGTCATTTGTTTCTCTTTTCTTTATTTATACGGATTGATAAGGCATGTTGTACAACTCAGGATGATGTAAGGACTCTTGTGTCAAGCTGACATTTTTAACATTGTATCGCCATGTTTATTCAATAAAACAGTTTATAAAAAATAAAAAAGGGGAGGGTCCAAGTGATTTTAATTAATTAATCAATTAACATTTTAACTTATGGGGAACATGGTAATGGGTATGTAAGTCCCTCAAGGTTCTAGGACCATCTGCTAAGATTACTGCCAAGTACCGAAACTGAGATGAAAGAGCTCAGAAAGTGTAATCTGCCGCCCCCTACACTGCATCCACGTACATTATGTTATTAACCCCTAATCTGCTGCCCCAACACCGCCGCCACCTACATAAAGTTATTAACCCCTAATCTGCCCTCCCCTACACTGCCGCCACCTACATTATACTTATTAACCCCTAATCTGCCCCCCCTACACCACCCAATCTACATTATATTTATTAACCCCTAATCTGCCCCCCCTACACTGCCGCCACTATATTAAATTTATTAACCCCTAAACCTAAGTCTAATCCTAACACTCCTAACTTAAATATAATTTCAATAAATCTAAATAAATATTCCTATCATTAAATAAATTATTCCTATTTAAAACTAAATACTTACCTATAAAACAAACCCTAAGATAGCTACAATATAACTAATAGGTACATTGTATCTATCTTAGAGTTTATTTTTATTTTACAGGCAAGTTTGTATTTATTTTAACTAGGTACAATAGTTATTAAATAGTTATTAACTATTTAATAACTTCCTAGTTAAAACAAATACAAATATACCTGTAAAATAAAACCTAACCTAAGTTACAATTACACCTAACACTACACTATAATTAAATAAATTCCCTAAACTAAATATAATTAAATACAATTAAATACAATTATCTAAAGTACAAAAACAAACACTAAATTACAGAAAATAATAAACAAATTACAAGATTTTTAAACTAATTACACCTAATCTAATCCACCTAACAAAATAAAAAAGCCCCCCAAAATAAAAAAAGCCCTACCCTACACTAAATTACAAATAGCCCTTAAAAGGGCCTTTTGCGGGGCATTGCCCCAAAGTAATCAGTTCTTTAACCTGTAAAAAAAAATTACAACCCCCCCAACATTAAAACCCACCACCCACACAACCAACTCTACTCTAAAACCCACCCAATTCCCCCTTAAAAAAAACTAACACTAACCCCTTGAAGATCACCCTACCGTGAGAAGTCTTCACCCAACCGGGCCGAAGTCCTCAACAAATCCGGCAGAAGGGGTCCTCCAGATGGGCAGAAGTGGTCCTCCAGATGGGCAAAAGTCTTCATCCAGACGGCATCTTCTATCTTCATCCATTCAGCACGGAGCGACTCCATCTTCTAGACATCTGACGCGGAGCATCCTCTTCATCCGACGTCTTCTTGAACAATGACGGTTCCTTTAAGTGACGTCATCCAAGATGGTGTCCCTTCAATTCCAATTGGCTGATAGAATTCTATCAGCCAATCGGAATTAAAGTAGGAAAAATCCTATTGGCTGATGCAATCAGCCAATAGGATTGAAGTTCAATCCTATTGGCTGATCCAATCAGCCAATAGGATTGAGCTCGCATTCTCAATTTTATTTAATTGTATTTAATTGTATTTAGTTTAAAGAATTTATTTAATTATAGTGTAGTGTTAGGTGTAATTGTAACTTAGGTTAGGTTTTATTTCACAGGTATATTTGTATTTATTTTAACTAGGAAGTTATTAAATAGTTAATAACTATTTAATAACTATTGTACCTAGTTAAAATAAATACAAACTTGTCTGTAAAATAAAAATAAACTCTAAGCTAGATACTATGTACCTATTAGTTATTTTGTAGCTAGTTTAGGGTTTATTTTATAGGTAAGTATTTAGTTTTAAATAGAATTAATTTATTTAATGATAGGAATATTTAGCCGGATGGATGAAGATAGAAGATGCCGTCTGGACGAAGACTTCTGCCCGTCTGGAGGACCACTTCTGCCCGTCTCGAGGACCCCTTCTGCCCGTCTGGAGGACCACTTCTTCTGGATTCGTTGAGGACTTTGGCCCGGTTGGGTGAAGACTTCTCACGGTAGGGTGATCTTCAAGGGGTTAGTGTTAGGTTTTTTTAAGGGGGGATTGGGTGGGTTTTAGCGTAGGGTTGGTTGTGTGGGTGGTGGGTTTTAATGTTGGGGGGGTTGTAATTTTCTTTTTACAGGTAAAAGAGCTGATTACTTTGGGGCAATGCCCCGCAAAAGGCTCTTTTAAGGGCTATTTGTAATTTAGTGTAAGGTAGGGCTTTTTTTATTTTGGGGGGCTTTTTTATTTTGTTAGGGGGATTAGATTAGGTGTAATTAGTTTAAAAATCTTGTAATTTGTTTATTATTTTCTGTAATTTAGTGTTTGTTTTTGTACTTTAGATAATTTTATTTAATTGTATTTAGTTTAAAGAATTTATTTAATTATAGTGTAGTGTTAGGTGTAATTGTAACTTAGGTTAGGTTTTATTTCACAGGTATATTTGTATTTATTTTAACTAGGAAGTTATTTAATAGTTAATAACTATTTAATAACTATTGTACCTAGTTAAAATAAATACAAACTTGCCTGTAAAATAAAAATAAACCCTAAGCTAGATACAATGTAACTATTAGTTATATTGTAGCTAGCTTAGGGTTTATTTTATAGGTAAGTATTTAGTTTTAAATAGGAATAATTTATTTAATGATAGGAATATTTATTTGGATTTATTTAAATTATATTTAAGTTAGGGGGTGTTAGGGTTAGGGTTTGACTTAGGTTTAGGGGTTAATAAATTTAATATAGTGGCGGCGGTGTAGGGGGGCAGATTAGGGGTTAATAAATATAATGTAGGTGGCGGCGGTGTAGGGGACGGCAGATTAGAGGTTAATAGGTATAATGTAGATGGTGGCGGTGTAGGGGGCGGCAAATTAGGGGTTAATAAGTATAATGTAGGTGGTGACAGTGTAGGGTGCGGCAGATTAGGGGTTACTAAGTATAATGTAGGTGGCGGCAGTGTAGGGGGGGCAGATTAGGGGTTAATAAATATAATGTAGGTGGTGGCGGTGTAGGGGGGGGCAGATTAGGGGTTAATAAATATAATGTATGTGGTGGCGGTGTAGGGGGGGCAGATTAGGGGTTAATAAATATAATGTATGTGGCGGCGGTGTAGAGGGCGGAAGATTAGGGGTTAATAAGTATAATGTAGGTGGCGGTGGGCTCCGTGAGCGGCAGTTTAGGGGTTAAACACTTTATTTAGTTGCGGCGTGGTCCGTGAGCGGCAGTTTAGGGGTTAATACATTTATTAGAGTTGCAGTGGGCTCCGGGAGCGGCGGTATAGGGGGTAAAACAGTATAGTATAGTGTGGGTGTTTAGTGACAGGGTACCAATAAAGCTGTGAAAAAGCCGAAGAGCAGCGACATCGATGACTGTTAGTTAACAACAGTCCGCTGCTCATCGCCCCGTACTTGGTGCGCAGCTTTTTAACAGCTTTTTTGGTAACTTTGGAGAACGTATTCAGGTCCGCGGCATCGATGTTAGGCGATCTTAGGCGAGTGTATTGGTGCCGTTGAATGCAAGTAAGTTGACGGGTTGATAAATAGATGCCATAGTGTTTGTCAGTAAAATCACTTACTGTTCGTGCTGAAGCCATATTCAAAATGTCCATTAAGCCCCTGTGACATCACAGCAGGTTCTTGTTACATGTGTAAATTTTCTATCCTAATCATAACCGGATTTTAGCGCATGCGCATTTCGCCTCTGGTATTGGTATTTAAGGGGAACGTTTGAACACAGGCTCATTACCTGTGCGGTTTACAGTGGAAGCGTACCAGTGTCCTGTTTGTTCAACCCTCCGGCTGGCAGAAGTTATCAGCAGTTAGCAGCTTGGATTCTTAGCAGCATTGTGACTTATATAGTATGTCATTGGTGTTGGTGTATACATTTCATGCGTGTGTCTATACAAGTGTGAAGTGTAATGTTTGTCCATCAGCTTGTTATGTTCGGTTATAGAGATAGCTAGAAATACTATTGTTTCTATGGATCTCTTTTTTTTCACCAAATCTTACTTTCTTAGCCAAACTGTACTGTAGCATATTGCTCCGTTTTTGGATGGATTTACAGTAGCATATTGCTCCGTTTTTGGATGGATTTACTGTAGCATATTGCTCCGTTTTTGGATGGATTTACTGTAGAATATTGCTCCGTTTTTGGATGGATTTACTTTGCAGGCTGTTTTTATTATGTAGCAGGAAAAGTGGCTTCTTGTTATTACTGCTAGTGAATGGGGTGTTGCACATAGCAGCAATTAATGGAAGTGGAAAAGCAGCCTGTGAGAGTAAATTATTTCTGCACATTGCTGAACTCTGAAACGTACATATGCTGTAGAGTTTATATCTTGTTACTGCACTCATTATTTGATTACATATACACGGGCTGGTCTGGATATTACACTTCTTTTTGCATTACTCATACAAGTGTATATATACTTAGGGTTAGATTACATTCCATTTGTAAATGTAACAGATCTTAAAGGGACAGTCAACCCAAAAATTCTTCTTCGTTAGATTTAGTAATAATAATTTTTGGGTTGACTGGAAAGGTGTTTACCAATTAGTTGAGGAGATTAAAACCCAATTATAGATCTGGTAAGGACAGGGATATTTTTAAACACCTAAATGTACCTAATCTGTATGTTACATAAATTAATACAGTACTATCTTTTACACAGTTGTTGGGAACAGATTGGGTAATGTGTTAGACCAACAATCTGTGAAATGTGTTGCTTGCCATTTATAACACTGGTGTTCAACTATATATATTGTCCAGCACTCATAGGCAAAAGTCAAACTATGTTTAAATATAACACAGTACAGTTTGGCAAATGAATGACAATCTAACTAGCATTTCATAGTTATGTGTAGATTCAGTAATTCTGTTTAATATATCATAGCTTCCTGTCCAGATTTCTTTTCAATGGATGCAGTCTAATTAGATATTTCCTATTTCCATATTTTGGACGTTTACATTGTATACACTATATGCTTACTGATCACGGGAAAACCATTTATTTTAAGAATTATTTAGGTTTCTAATTTTTTGGTGGTTTGTATATTATATGCAATTTTGAAATTAGGAAAGTGCAATTTTCTTAACCTGTGTTAACATTAATGGAATGTGAAGAAAGCCCATCAATATTAAAAGGGACATGAACCCCAATTTTCTCTCTTTCATAATTCAGATAGAGCATACAATTTTAAACAACTTTGCAATTGACTTCTATTTTCTAGTTTGCTTTGTTCTCTTGGTATCTTTTGCTGGAAAGAATAACTAAGTAGGCTAAGTAGCTAGCTGCTGATTGTTGGCAGCTCATAAATGCCTGTTGTCATTGGTTTTCAGATATGTTCAACAAGCCCCCAGTAGAAGATTGCTGATCCTTCAATGAAGGATACCAAGAAAATGAAACATAATAGACGTCAATTGGAAAAATGTTTACAATTGTTTTTATGTCCCTTTTAATGTAGACACACACCTATTGCAAAGTATTCTTCCAAAAATACCATACTGATATTTAATACTATGCATGTGTCATAAGAACACCATTGTATAGGGATGTGCCACTTTTTTCATTTCAGGAGTAATAATTTATTCCCACTTGCAGAGAAAACTATGTTGGTTGGATATGAGGAAAATGAAATAAATGAAGTGCCAGATAAATAGGAGCTGAGTGGTGCCACTGGGGCCCTAAGTTAAACACCAGTGTTATAAATGGAAAGCAACACATTTCACAGATTGTTGGTCTAACACATTACTCAATCTGTTCCCAACAACTGTGTAAAAGATAGTACTGTATTAATTTATGTAACATACAGATTAGGTACATTTATGTGTTTAAAAATGTCCCTGTCCTTACCAGATCTACAATTGGGTTTTAATCTTCTCAACTAAATGGTAAACACCTTTCCATTTTTAAATGTAACAAAATTAGTAACATAGATTAAAGGGACAGTACCCAAAAATTATAATTACTAAATCTAAAGAAGTAAGAACATTTTTTGGGTTGACTGTCTTTTTAAGATCTGTTACATTTACAAATGGAATGTAATCTAGCCCAAAGGGCTAGATTTATCAAAGGCAAGTCGTAGTGTCTAATACGTGCACCTGTAACTGTGCCCCAACTCGCCTCTGTGACGGCGCACATGTGCACTTATATTTATCACTAGACTGCTTGCATTTATACGCTTTTTGAAACTGGCGAGCTGTGGCGTATTATGATAAATCCCGCTGATCGCAATTGTACTTCCCCTTATTTATTATGCCTCTAACTCAATTTTGTGCATCCTATAATATTAAGTGTGTGTTTATCCGAAGCTGTCATGCGCAGTAGAGACAGCACGAGGACAAACACACCTGGCCTTACCTGACATGCTGTTTGCTATGAAAGTGGGTGTAACCGGACGTGGGTGTGGCCGGGCGTGAGCGGGCATGGGCATGACCAGGCGTGGGTGTAGGCGTAGTCGGCCATGACCGTGCAGGACCGGGGCGTGGTCAGGCATGGCGGGGGCATGGCCGGCGCGAAAGAAGGGAGAGAAATAGAAAGAGAGGGGGAGAGACAAAAAGAGATAGGAAAGATCTAAAGAGAGGGGGAAGAGCAGAAGAGAGGGGAAAGTGCCGAAGAGAGGGGGAAGAGAGAGCAAAATAGAGGGGAAAGAGCAAAAGAGAAGGGAAAGAGCAAAATAGAGGGAAGAGAGAGAAAAAGAGAGGGGGGAGAGAGAGCAAAAGAGAGGGGAAAGAGCAAAATAGAGGGAAGAGAGAGAAAAAGAGAGGGGGGAGAGAGAGCAAAAGAGAGGGGGGAGAGAGAGCAATAGAGAGAGGGAGAGAGAGAAAAAGAGAGGGGGAAAGAGAGCAAAAGAGAGGGGAGAGAGAGCAAAAGAGAGGGATGGAGAGAGAGCAAAAAGAGGGGAGAGAGACAGAGGAAAATAGAGGGGCGGAGAGAGGGGGAGAAAGAGAGCAAAAGAGAGGGGGGAGAGAGAGAGCAAAAGAGAGGGATGGAGAGAAAGAGCAAAAGAGAGGGATGGTGGAGAGAGAGAGCAAAAAAAGGAGAGAGAGACAGAGCAAAAGAGAGCGGGAGAGAGAGAGCGCAAAAGAGAGGGGGGAGGGAGAGCGCAAAAGAGAGGGGGGAGAGAGCGCAAAAGAGAGGGGGAGAGAGAGAGCGCAAAAGAGAGGGGGAGAGAGAGAGCACAAAAGAGAGAGAGAACACAAAAGAGAGGGGGAGAGAGAGAGCGTAAAAGAGAGTGGGGGAGAGAACGCAAAAGAGAGGGGGAGAGAGCACAAAAGAGAGATGGAGAGAGAGCAAAAGAGAGGGGGGAGAGAGAGAGCAAAAGAGAGGGGGAGAGAGAGAGAGCAAAAGAGAGGGGAGAGAGAGAGAGTAAAAGAGAGGTGGAGCAAGAGAGAGCGCAAAAGAGAGGGGGAGAGAGCGCAAAAGAGAGGGGGAGAGAGCACAAAGAGAGGGGGGAGAGAGCACAAAAGAGAGGGGGAGAGAGAGAGAAAGGGGTGGGACCACTGTACTGCAAAAAATGGCTCGTGTGAATGGGCTTTAGGACTAGTATATATATATATATATTTCAATATTGATATGTATGTCCTAATAGTTTTCATCAGTAATATATTTCAATTTCACTGTCTGTCTACATATGTAGATAGATTGTGTGTACATCTTATATGTAGCTTTATATAACTATCACAATAACAATATTATAGCATTCATGGTATTTTACATTTTTATTGCACTAATAATTTAAAAGTAATAATTATTTAACATAGAATTTTTGTTGACTACTAAAAATATTGAATTGCAATAATCTTCTTATTTTGATATCTATTATGTACTAATTTGCCTACTGCTATAAAAGTGTAAAAGCATTCACATAATTTATATATATATATATATATATATATATATATATATATATATATATATATATATATGTGTGTGTGTGTGAAATCGTATTTAGACAAAGCAGTCTATTGAATGATATGTGTATTTGTATTGTAATCTTCTTAACTCAATTATCACTTCTATATAAAAGTTAGACTTCACATGTCTTTACAATTATTCTTCAAAGGAAAAACTGTTTTCATCTGTCTATGCCAAATGCATCCAAATATTACATGTCCTGTTGTACTGTCCCAAACCTATTTATTTTTATTGTTAATTCAACTCACCTTATTGTGCCTATTCTGTAATGTGCAATAAACTCTCCTCATTGTGCCATACTCATACTGAAATCTTTAATAAGTTCTCCTTATTGTACCATACTCAAAGACTGTTATGTGAAACAACTATGCTCATTGTGACATTCTCAATATTTAATTTCAATGTGAAATAATGCGACCGAAACATAATTTTCTGTAAACCCAAACAATATATTTATTTCAAATAATAAATGATGAATAAATTAACAAATAAATAAGAAAAGAAAACTAAATCAAAGTCTTTCAAAAGCTTCTCTTGTGGCAATAACTTTAACAGTTCACGTACTTTCGTCTCCATTTCTTTCAAGAAAGTAATTATTAGTTTTTTCTGAACTGTTGCTGTTGTTTCTGAAAAAAATGTAAAAAAATGATTAATTGCTTTCTGGTCTGTCAGCATGTCTATTGATTGATCTATCTATCTATCTATCTATCTATCTATTGTTCTATCTATTTATCTATCACTCGATCTATCTGTCTGTATTTCCAAAAAGAATAATATCTTAATTTCAATCAAACAATATCTTAAATTCTCGACCTGTCAATTGATTGATCTATCTATCTATTGATCTATCTATGTATCTATCACTCTATCATAATTTCAGGCTAATGATGTATCTATTTATTTAATCAACTTACATTCTTCTGACGTCTCCTTTTTCTCCTCCTCAGCCACACCTGTACTACTCTCTTGTCCCAAGGTGGACACCTCTGCCAAATAAAAAATATAAAAATTACAAATTGTTGATGGAATAACTAGCTACTTGTAAACATGATATCAATCACTATCAGTCTATCTATCGTTATTTCTATTGATCTATCTATTGATCTATCTATCAGTATTGCTATTGATCTATCTATCTATCGTTATTTCTGTTGATCTATCTATTAATCTATCTATCTTTCATTATCTCAATTTATCTATCTGTCTATCTTTTGATCTATCTATTTATCTATCTATCTGTCTATCTATCGATCTATCGTTATTTCTATTGACCCATCTATCTATCTATCTATCTTTCATAGGAAAAACTATTATGATCTATCTATCATTATCTCAATATATCTATCTGTCTATCTATCGATCTATCTATATATTAGTATTTTAATCGAATGGTGTATCGTTTTGAGTATCGTGTATTGTTTTCAACGTACCATTGTCACAATTAGTCTCCTCCAGCGATGACTCCTCCTCCACCGCTGACTCATCCTCAACAACTGAATCCGCCTCCACCACTTGCTCCTTCTCCACCACTGACTCCTCTTCCACTACCGACTCATCCTCCTCCTCCAGTGATTCCTCCTCCTCCTCCACAGGAGTATCTGCATTACCCATGGTGGCCACTTCTGCCAAAAAAAAAATGTTTTACAAGCAAACTAATGACATGTACACATTGTAGCAATAACTAGGTATTGATTGAAATAACCATCTATAACTAAATATTTAGCTATCTGTATTTCCATTAATCGATCTACCCTTCAATTGAACACTATCACTATCTATATATCTATCTTTCAATCTATCTGCATATTAATTAATTGTTCTATCTTTGTCAATCTACGAGCATCTCTATCAATCTATCTATATCTGAAATTATTGATCAATCTATCTGTATTGCAATGTAATGATGTATTGATTTTCAGTAATCAACTTACCGTCTTCCGACTGCGTAAACACCTCCTCCTCCTGTCCAACTTTGTGTGCTAATAACAAATTATAATTAAAAAATTATTAATAGATCTGAATTTATATATAGCAGCACCTCTCTCTATCTCTCTATCTCTGTCTCTCTCTCTCTTTCTCTCTCTCTCTCTCTGTATCTTTCTATTGATCTATCTATATATTGATGTATATATCAATTGATTGATCTATCTATCAGTTGTTCTATATATCAGTATCATCACATCAATATATTTTACATGTATGTCAATCGGTACTTTTTTAAAACTTACAGTCATGTGCTTCTTCCTCCACGTCCTCCCCGAGGTCAGTGTGCCCTCCACAGAACCATGTTCTGTGGCCAACGAATCGTCCACAGTACCTGTGTAATGAATACATTTTGATGTGTTTTATATTACAGTACACAATGTTAATATATCACATGATGTCTGTATTGTAGTCATTAACTTACATTCTTCTGGAGACTCCTCCACCTCCTCCTGCCAAGCCATGTCTGGATGTGCTATTACAAGATTATTAGAAAAATAATTATTATAAAAAAAAAAAAAAGGATAAGGGACACTTAAGCCAATTTTTTACAATAATTTATATTTACTGCATGCTGTATCTGGAACACGAAACATAAATTTGTGGTTCTCTACCCCTTTAAATGTATCAACTGAAAAGAAAGAAATATAGATGTCACAATTGATGTATCTATCGCTGGAACTAGATGCATCTATCTGTGCAACTATTTAACAACTCTATTTGTGATAAACATTGGTATGTACTGTTTTTGACTGTAATGTTTCCTATAAAAGTAGCACTTACATGCTTCTGAAGAATCTTCCATTGAATAGGGCACAATTGCTTGATTCTGCCCTTCTTCCTGAACACCTGGAGTTCATATTTATAATATGTAACATTTTTCATTGTTAAATTGTAAAATACTAAAATAATTGTAAATATAAAACAAACTTTATGCATTTTACCTGGGTTCATCACATCCATGAATACCCGCAGTAGAGGTTCAGAATCAGCATCACTTGCTGGCTCCTCTTCAATAGGGCGCAAAAATCTGGGAGCCCTTCGGTTTCTGACTGTAAGTTATAAAAACCACAAAAAAAAAAAAAAGCATTATACATACCTTTTGATCTCCTTGTTTGTTTACACATCCAATTCCTGAACTATCAATAAAGGAATACTATGGAAAATATTCCAGGCAAATTTGTTTATTCGCATTTAACACAATTATCATGTAAGTGCTAGTCCAAAAAAAAAAAAAATCCCACATAACACATCTGAAATTCATTATCAAAGTGTCCAAACATATGTATGTATATTGGATGCAATGAATGTTATTAAAAAAAAATACTTACATTTACGGACATAACTCCGAATCAAAGTGCGGAGTTTTCGCTGCCATCTATTTAGGTCGTTGAACCGCTTCAGGCATTGCTTCCTGGTCCTTGGAAGCCCAGAAATCCACCAAACGCTCCTGACCATTTTGCACAGGATCGCATTCCTGCGGTCCTGGTCCACCGTGTAGATAGCTCTCCTTTGGCGTGGGAAATATTTCTCCATGGTGAAGGTGATTATAATTAATTCACCAATGGAAAATTTCCTGCTCCTTGACATATTTAATTTTTAAAGCGCAAAGCTAAGCAATATATGTTCATCAGATCAGTGCAAAAACGCAATGTAAACACAATCCCGGAAATTAAATATTTATATAGCATGCGCAAGGGCAATATTGAGTAATATCAATGCGCAAACAAAATAGTTTTTAAAGCGCAAATTCATACACTATACGAAATGAACATCGAAGTTAAACCTAACTATTAGATATTAATCTCTCTATATATTAGTTGTATAAGTGATATATCGATACAGATAGATATGTTTATTAATTGTAGGTGGATACCCTTTGCAATATTCACTGGTAGATATCTATGTAATGATAAAGTGTAATATGGGAAAGGTAGTAATGTCTAATGAAGCCCCATAAGAATAATTTATACAAATACAATAAAGTGTCAGCTCATGCTGATAGTATTTATAATAGGGATAGGAGACCCAACTGCAATTAATAATGGGGGGGTGCTCACTGTCTCATAAATAACAGAAACAATATAAAGAAAAAAAAGGTATGACAGTAAATGAGCACTCACAGAAAAACTATCTAAATAAGAAATGACAGTTGAGGCTGTCCGAAGCAAGTATAATGTAAAACTTAACGTTTCATAGGATAAAGTAAAAATTGTGAACAAAACCTACTAATGTAGGTATATATAAAACTTAGATTAAGAATAAACAGAAAGCTAGCATCCACTAAAACCCCTAAACGTTACCAATAAATGCTGCTATGCAAATAATGTCTAACAATGTAGTAATGCTGAACGTGGTGAGGACAAGTATACTTAGGCAGGTAAATACTCAAAAATGCTCACGGATTGCACAAGCAGACTGACTAAAAAAGAGGATTGACCTCCACACATATATTCTATCTAAGTGCAATACTGGAACAGTATGAACCTGCCAAAGCAACACTCCTAATAATTAGTGCATATTATACCAATAATAAAGGACCCTATATGGAAGGTAACGAGGGGAATTACAAAGGGATAGCTACACTATGCGCATTTCGCCAGATATGGCTTTCTCAAAGGCTAACCCGACTTGCGGGAGCCCCACTGTCTATATAACAATTATCAACCAATCAGGGGGTAAGGATTTGCTCACACCCCTGTGGGAACCAATCCTAAACATACCCCTATCATTGGATAGGTGCTTGTCACAAGGTCATTGTGTGATATGACGCGAGAGGGAGAGGGGGGGTTGTGGTCATATATGGAAACACAGGCCCATGTTCATAAGTTAACCCGTCAGAAAATATATACACACTGAAATAAACGTGATCACGGATCACTACATATTATGCAATAGATATTTTTGGATAACATTATGTATGCCTGATGGAAACAATAAATGACTGAATGTTTATTCACACCACAAGGGTTTCTGTCTTTGAAAGGGTACGATCATAATAGTTACCCATATGTCACCTCAGATTTTCACAATAACACACATAAAGCAGATGTATTGATACTGTAAAACGGACAGATATTCACTGGTTAGCATATCAGGGTTACCCCTTGTGCAAGTTATGCTAAGTTATTGGTTGCAGAAATAGTCATCATCACATTATTGGATACTGTCTGTGTTTATTATTACCATGGAACTTTTACCATTCCTTATCATACAACAACATCATTAGTCTAATTATACTATCGCATGAAGAAAGAAATACCGCAAGGGTTGATGTACAGAGCAAATGATATGTACACATTATCATATGTAGTAAGCTCATGATTCCAAGCTTATCCCATGTTAAAATGTATCAAATCAATCATAGAAGCCACCAAATAAGATTATTTGGTGGAGTGTACATGGTGTATTTATTCCCGGAGTACATAGGAGGGGTGCATATGAGGTGTCAAACACTATTATTATCTTTGTATCTGATGTTTCATGCATTAGGTCTATTTAGCAGAGTACAACATAAGTATTGCACAAAGATAACATAAACCGAGAAGATAATAAAACAAGATGTTTAAAATGGCAAAATGTATACCATTTAAGTAAGTTACAAATACGTGCCTATCAGGAACAGCTGGGGGTGGAGAAGCAAGAATCATAAGTCACCAAATATCAGTTCCAATAAAAGGGAGCACTCAGTATTGTCTTATAATAACAAAGTAAATCCCTATAGCCATCATAGAGATTAATGATGTAAATAAGTTACTCGTGAGTTTAATACAGGTTCAAACAGTAGAAAAATTATTGGCAAAAGCATCATACCTGTATATAAAATTCACTAATGAATAAACAAAAAATTTTTAAAAGATTTATCATGTAGATGAAAATCAGAACATTTATTACAAGAAAGAACCATATCCATCTTGTTCATTAAGTCCCATTGGTGTCAATGTGTTTAGTCAAAAAATTAATCTACATTCAACTTGTAGTAACATGGTTTCAATGTTTCATCACTTGTAGAACAGACACCTTCAAATTAGGTTTAGTTCCATGGTTCCTGAGATAGTGCCTAGCCACTGGTGTAAGTTTTTTATTTTTACTATTGTCAATTATACAGTTTTTAATGCTATTAGTGTGTTCACTCAGCCTGGTACATAGTTCACGTGTCGTTATCCCTATATACCTTTTGTCACAAACGCACATGAGGCAATAGACAACATTTCTTGTTCTACAATTTCGCAAATCCAAGCATTCTTTTTATGCTGCCAGTTCGAGTAACAAATTCTCTCTCGTTATAGATGTATCTACAAAAGCTACAAGATCCACATCTATATGTACCACATATGTTTTGGTGCTCTGATTTTTTCTAGTAAAGTGACTTTTGACTAATTTATTTCCAATAGTAGGGGCTCTCCTCCCGCAAGTATTTATTCTTTCCCCAATGATTTGAGAAAGGTCTTGATCAGATTTCAAAATGCTGCAATGTCTATTCAGAATATTATTTATACACTGGTAATCAGCATTAAAGGTTGTAACAAATCTGATTTCATTGTTGGTATTTTTTAGTTTCTTTTTTGGAATCAGTAGTTGGTCTCTTGGGGTTCTTTTAGCTCTTTGGTATGCCCTCCGAATTACCCTACGGGTATAACCTCTTGCCATCAAACATGACTTTAGTTCTGTAGCTCTTCTATTAAAAACCGTAAAGTCTGTACAGTTCCTTCTAAGTCTAATAAATTCTCCTATTGGGATAGCCTTTTTGGTTTGGGTAGTATGGCAACTGTCATATTGTAAAATCAAATTAGTGGCTGTTTCTTTCCTATAAAGGTCTATTTTTAGTAAATTCTCATCATCTTTAAAAATGATCACATCTAGAAATTCTATTTTTTCTTTGCTCAAATTGAAGGTGAGTTTAAGATTCATTTCGTTTTGATTCAAGATATTTATAAATTCCTTGAATAAGTCCTCACTGCCTGTCCATATAATGAACAGGTCATCTATATACCTGCACCATAGACTAATATGTATCGTATATGAAGACATACTTTCATTGAATACATGTTCCCTTTCCCACCAGCCCAGATAGATATTGGCATAGGTGGGTGCACATGATGACCCCATTGCAGTGCCTTGGATTTGCAGGTAAAAGTTGTCATTGAAAAAATAAAAATTGTGTTTCAAAAACGAAACTGAGTAAATTTACGATGAATTTGTTGTGATCTGATTTCTCAGTGGATTGCATACTAAGGAAATATTTGACTGCTTCACATACAAGATTATGTTTGATTGATGTGTAAAGTGAATCTACATCGCATATAATAAGTATTGTGTTATGTTCCACTGATAGTTCATTTATTTTACTAAGAATATCCATCGTGTCCCTGGTGAACAATGGTAGAGACCAAACTATATTCCTCAGATATAGGTCCAGAAATCTACTGGCCTGTTCACATAGACTATTAATACTAGATACAATAGGTCTTCCGGGTGGTTTGGTTTTATTCTTATGAACTTTTGGTAGAAGGTATAAAGTAGCGACTCTAGGGGCTTTAACTTGAAGAAAGTGCCACTCTTTCTGACTGATTATGTCACTAAGTTTAGCATTATCTATCAATTTGTTATATTCATTTAGAAACTGGGTAGTTGGATTTGAAAATAGATGTTTGTAGCATTTCTTATCATTCAACTGTCTTTTGGCCTCTAAGATATAGTTATCTTTATCCCAAATTACAATATTCCCACCTTTATCCAAAGGTTTCACCAGTATGTCCTCTCAAGAGTTAATTTCTTTAAGAGCCTCAGCTTCACTTTTATTAATGTTAGATGTTTTTATCTCATTAATTTTTAGAAAATCCTTCATCACCATTCTAAGAAATACCTCAATTTGGGGAACTCTATAAAGGGGGGGCATATATTTCGATTTTAGTTTAATCTTATCATCCAAAAAAGTTTCCATTTCTGGAGAATCGTGTTCCTCACTTTCATTCCATAATTCCACAAGGGTATCTAAGACACATAAGTCCTCAGTAGTATTGTCATCATGTGTGTGGTATATTTTCTTAAGAGCTAGTTTTCTACAGAATAAGTGGAGGTCTTTTATTAGTTTGAATTTATCAAGGGGAGGGGTTGGAGAAAAAGACAGGCCTTTAGACAGAATCAATTCATGAACCGGAGTAAGGGTTCTTTTAGAAAGATTAATCACTTGTAATTTATCAGTAGACTCTTCTACCATTTGGGTCGTTTGCCCCTATCCTCCCTTCTCCTGTACCCATTGTCCATTCTGTAACCCCATCTGGATCGTTCCCTTAAAGTCCTGTTTCCCCCCTTTACCCCTTCTTGTCGGTCTGTCTTATCTCTTTCGAGATGATCCGTACTTCTGCCTAAAAAACTATTACCACTGGGTTGATTACTATTATTCTCAGAGTTACTATCTTCTACCGCTGATGATTTGCAGTCAGATTGGTGAGTATTTTGAGGTGGTAGAAGGCTGTTTATTGGTCTTCATCTAATTTGTTTGTCATCCCATGTGAAGATTTTGCCTTTTTCAAAATCTTTTAAGTCACGTCTCATTTTAGAACATTTGGTTTGAATTATTTATTTCTCCCTCTTATCCAGTTCATCCCGCATTTCTTTATAGGCTTTTTTGAATTTTTCTGAGTTCTCAAATTTTTGTAGTTGCACATTATAGTCAGTTATCTCTTTATCCAGTTCAGTCATAACTTCTGTCTCATAGTCGGACAGTATTGCTACTAATATTTCAGAACAATTTATCAAAGCCTGTTCCCATCTGTCTTTATATGAGTCCTTCTGGAATAAAAGTTCATATGATAAATACTTAGAAAAACATATCATACTGAGGGGCTTACGGGTAAGGTTATTTCCCACTTTCCATATTGACTCATATAAAGACAGATGGGAACAGGCTTTGATAAATTGTTCTGAAATATTAGTAGCAATACTGTCCGACTATGAGACAGAAGTTATGACTGAACTGGATTATATGTTCTAAAATGAGACATGACTTAAAATATTTTGAAAAAAGGCAAAATTTTCACATGGGATGACAAACAAATTAGATGAAGACCAATAAACAGCCTTCCACCACCTCAAAATACTCACCAATCTGACTGCAAATCATCAGCGGTAGAAGATAGTGACTCTGAGAATAACAGTAATCAACCTAGTGGTAATAGTTTTTTAGGCAGAAGTACGGATCATCTTTAAAGAGATACAATAGACCGACAAGAAGGGGTAAAGGGGGGAAACAAGACTCTAAGGGACTGATCCAGATGGGGTTACAGAACGGACAATGGGTACAGGAGAAGGGAGGATTGGGGCAAACGACCCAAATGGTGGAAGAGTCTACTGATAAATTACAAGTGATTAATCTTTCTAAAAGAACCCTTACTCCAGCTCATGAATTGATTCTGTCTAAAGGCCTGTCTTTTTCTCCAACCCCTCCCCTTGAAAAATTCGAACTAATAAAAGACCTCCACTTATTCTGTAGAAAACTAGCCCTTAAGAAAATCTACCACACACATGATGACAATGCAACTGATGACTTATGTGTCTGAGATACCCTTGTGGAATTGTGGAATGCAAGTGAGGAACACGATTCTCCAGAATATGAAACTTTTTTGGATAAAAAGATTAAACTAAAATCGCAATATATGCCCCCCCTTAATAGAGTTCCCCAAATTGAGGTATTTATTAGAATGGTGATGAAGGATTTTCTAAAAATTAATGAGATAAAAACATCTAATATTAGTAAAAGTGAAGCTGAGACTCTTAAAGAAATTAACTCTTGGGAGGACATACTGGTGAAACCTTCGGATAAGGGTGGGGATATTGTAAATTAGGATAAAGATGACTATATCTTAGAGGCCAAAAGACAGTTGAATGATAAGAAATGTTACAAACATCTATTTTCTAATCCAACTACCCAGTTTCAAAATGAATATAACAAACTGATAGATAATGCTAAACTTAGTGACATAATCAGTCAGAAAGAGTGGCGCTTTCTTCAAGTCAAAGCCCCTAGAGTGGCTACTTTATAGCTTCTACCAAAAGTTCATAAGAATAAAGCCAAACCACCGGGAAGCCTATCGTATCCAGTATTAATAGTCTCTGTGAACAGGCCAGTAGATTTCTGGACCTATATCTGAGGGACATAGTTTGGTCTCTACCATCATTCACCAGGGACACGATGGATATTCTTAGTAAAATAAATGAACTATCAGTGGAACATGACACAATACTTATTACATGTGATGTAGAATCACTATACACATCAATCAAACATAATCTTTCCTTAGTATGCAATCCACTGAGAAATCAGATTGCAAAAAATTCATCATAAATTTACTCAGTTTCATTTTGAAACACAACTTTTTTGTTTTCAATGACAACTTTTACCTGCAAATCCAAGGCACCGCAATGGGGTCATCATGTGCACCCACCTATGCCAATATCTATCTGGGCTGGTGGGAAAGGGAACATGTATTCAATGAAAGTATGTCTTCATATACGATACATATTAGTCTATGGTGCAGGTATATAGACAACCTGTTCATTATACGGACAGGCAGTAAGGACTTATTTAAGGAATTTATAAATATCTTGAATCAAAACGAAATGAATCTTAAACTCACCTTCAATTTGAGCAAAGAAAAAGTGGAATTTCTAGATGTGATCATTTTTAAACATGATGAGAATTTACTAAAAATAGACCTTTATAGGAAAGAAACAGCCACTAATTTGATTCTACAATATGACAGTTGGCATACTACCCAAACCAAAAAGGCTATCCCAATAGGAGAATTTCTTAGACTTAGAAGGAACTGTACAGACTTTACGCTTTTTAATAGAAGAGCTAAAGAACTAAAGTCACGTTTGATGGCAAGAGGTTATACCCGTAGGGTAATTCGGAGGGCATACCAAAGAGCTAAAAGAACCCCAAGAGACCTCCAACTACTGATTCCAAAAAAGAAACTAAAAAATACCAACAATGAAATCAGATTTGTTACAACCTTTAATGCTGATTACCAGTGTATAAATAATATTCTGAATAGACATTGCAGCATTTTGAAATCTGATCAATACCTATCTCAAATCATTGGGGAAAGAATAAATATTTGCTGTCTATTGCCTCATGTGCGTTTGTGACAAAAGGTATATAGGGATAACGACACGTGAACTACGTACCAGGCTGAGTGAACACACTAATAACATTAAAAACTGTATAATTGACAATAGTAAAAATAAAAAACTTACACCAGTGGCTAGGCACTATCTCAGGAACCATGGAACTAAACCTGATTTGAAGGTGTCTGTTCTACAAGTAATTAAACCCGGCATTAGAGGTGGAAACATCGAAACCATGTTACTACAAGCTGAATGTAGATGGATTTCTTGGCTAAACACATTGACACCAATGGGACTTAATGAACAAGATGTATATGGTTCTTTCTTGTAATAAATGTTCTGATTTTCATCTACATGATAAATCTTTTTTAAAAAAATTGTTTATTCATTAGGGAATTTTATATATGTATATAACTGATGCTTTTGCCAATAATTTTCCTACTGTTTGAATCTGTATTAAACTCACGAGTAACTCATTTACATCATTAATCTCTATGATGGCTATAGGGATTTACTTTGTTATTATAAGACAATACTGAGTGCTCCCTTTTATTGGAACTGATATTTGGTGACCTATGATTCTCGCTTCTCCACCCCCAGCTGTTCTTGATAGGCACGTATTTGTAACTTACTTAAATGGTATACATTTTGCCATTTTAAACATCTCGTTTTATTATCTTCTCGGTTTATGTTATCTTTGTGCAATACTTATGTTGTACTCTGCTAAATAGACCTAATGCATGAAACATCAGATACAAAGATAATAATAGTGTTTGACACCACATATGCACCACTCCTATGTACTCCGGGAATAAGTACGCCATGTACACTCCACCAAATAATTTTATTTGGTGGCTTCTATGATTGATTTGATATATTTTAACATGGGATAAGCTTGGAATCATGAGCTTACTACATATGTTAACGTGTACATATAATTTGCTCTGTACATCAACCCTTGCAGTATTTCTTTCTTCATGCGATAGTATAATTAGACTAATGATGTTGTTGTATGATAAGGAATGGTAAAAGTTCCATGGTAATAATAAACACAGACAGTATCCAATAATGTGATGATGTCTATTTCTGCAACCAATAACTTAGCATAACTTGCACAGGGGGTAACCCGGATATGCTAATCAGTGAATATCTGTCCGTTTTACGGTATCAATACATCTGCTTAATATGTGTGTTATTGGGAAAATCTGAGGTGACATACGGGTAACTATTATGATTGTACCCTTTCAAAGACAGAAACCCTTGTGGTGTGAATAAACATTCAGTCATTTATTGTCTCCACCAGGCATACATACATAATGTTATCCATAAATATCTATTGCATTATATGTAGTGATCCGTGATCACGTTTATTTCAGAGTGTATATATTTTCTGACAGGTTAACTTATGAACATGGGCCCGTGTTTCCATATATGACCACAACCCCCCCCCTCCCTCTTGCGTCATATCACGCAATGACCTTGTGAAAAACATCTATCTAATGATAGGAGTACGTTTAGTATTGGTTCCCACAGGGGTGTGAGCAAATCCTTACCCCCTGATTGGTTGATAATTGTTATATAGACAGTGGGGCTCCCACAAGTCGGGTTAGCCTTTGAGAAAGCCATGTCTGGCAAAATGCGCATCAGGCCCTTGTTAATAGTCTAGCTATCCCTTTGTAATTCCCCTCGTTACCTTCCATATAGGGTCCTTTATTATTGGTATAATATGCACTAATTATTAGGAGTGTTGCTTTGGCAGGTTCATACTGTTCCAGTATTGCACTTAGATAGAATATATGTGTGGAGGTCAATCCTCTTTTTTTAGTCAGTCTGCTTGTGCAATCCGTGAGCCTTTTTGGGTATTTACCTGCCTAAGTATACTTGTCCTCACCACGTTCAGCATTACTACATTGATAGAGATTATTTGCTTAGCAGCATTTATTGGTAACATTTAGGGGTTTTAGTGGATGCTAGCTTTCTGTTTATTCTTAATCTAAGTTTTATATATACCTACATTAATAGGTTTTGTTCACTATTTTACTTTATCCTATTAAACGTTAAATCTTATATTATACTTGCTTCGGACAGCCTCAACTGTCATTTCTTATTTAGATAGTTTTTCTGTGAGTGCTCATTTACTGTCATACCTTTTTTCTTTAGATATCTATGTATACTGCTGCTGATGATATATATATTTATTGATTGTGTTTTTGTTAGATAGTTTTGATAAAGTGCATATAGATATTCTAACTAATAAATTGTGTAGTATAACTGAGAAATCCAACAAACAGGTGTGAAATGCAGATGCCCAATTTTAGCACTATTCAGAGATAAATGTCAGTGAAATTATAGAAGACAGTCACATCTATTCTTGGCGGGTTTTTTGGCAATCTTATTTGTGCATTTTCAGAGGCAAAAATGAATTCTACTAGTAATGGTAAGAAATCAGGAAGATGTGCAATTCACTCAAACACAGAATGAAATTCTAGTTAACCTAGTAATGCAGAATTATGAAGACATTATTGGATATCATTCAAGAACTGTACTTGCACAAAGAAAGAGAAATATTTGGTTTAATATCAGCAATGCAGTCTCTGCAGAGGTAGAGTTTCCAAAAGATGCCAAGGCATGCCAAAAGAGAATTTCTGACATTAGAAGTCAAATTAAAAATAAAATTAGTAAAGAAAGGCAATCTTCCAAGGAAACAGGCTGTGGATTGGAATGGGTTTTACTTCTGATTTAACCCACTACGAACAGCAGATGTATGCGAGGATGGGTAATGCCACCATTGTTGGCATTGATGTGCCTTCAGATACAATGCTTTTTACAGGTAATATAAATTTTGATTACTGTTGCTAATCAATATTACATTTTAGCATGTGACACACATGGATGAAATTTTTTTTTTTTTAAATGGTAATCGATTTTTATATATTTTTCTAACATGACAATACTACAGATTAAGGAACTAAAGTCACTCATGAGGGAGAGCTAGAAAACGCAGAATCTACAAACTCACAATGTGTTGAAGAGCCTTCATGTAGCACATTGAGGACACAAAAAGTTAATGTCGGTATGAAGAACATTGATGTTTTTGGGAGGCTATTATTTTATTTTTTTCTAAATGAGAGCATGTTCATACATATATTGTCTTGGTGGATCAGAAAAAGTTAAACATATTAATCTTACCTTGTTTTTGTTTTAGATGTCTGTGCTTTGCTCTCAAGTATGCATGAAACTTTGTTAACATTGTTTGATGGTAAGTGAAATATGAATATCAATTAGGGTGGATCTATTATTGCATTAGAATTTAAATTGTCGTGCAAATGCCAAAAAATTTAAATGTCTAATATATATTCATATTTTCAATTACTATATTTCTTGATTACAGATAATACAGAAGAGAATTGTGAGATTCACCTGGAAACACTGGTTGAAAATACAATTACAGAGGAAGATGTTGATGATGATGCCACCCAAATAGGGACACCCACTATTGCGGCAATTTCCGAACCACCAGAGATAGACATGGGTCAAGGACATGTATCACATCCAAATTCTATTCACATTAGCAGAAGACCAGAGCTACAATCGATTAATGAAATGTTTTCTACTTACAGACTTGAACAAAACAAATAATATGAACGCAAAATGATAAGCAAAGGGGAAAGAAACACTCTATTGAATGAACAAAATAATATATTGAGGGCAAGAAATGAGTTGTTGATCAAAAGCAATATATTATTGTGTGAGATGGAAAAACTCACATATGGTAACACGTTCATTTAAAAAAATTATGCTGTACATATAGCCTTAAAGGAGTGATTTTCCTTAATAAAATGAACAATTTCCCATTGTTTACAACAAATAAAAATTATTTCTCATCTCATGTAGGCTTTTGATTGTACTGTGACTCCATGTTTCAAAAAAATGATTTCAATAAATAACATCAATAAACGCTACTTGTATTGAATAATCCAAAACTTTAATTAGATCTATTTTAAACAAGTCAACAACACACCACAAATACATTGAAATTCCATGTTGATAATTGAAAAGTTGTCTTCTTTCCTGTAGAATGGAGAGAAATATATTGGAAATATAATAACTTTCAATTCTCATATGATAAAAACAAAGATACCCAAATAAAAATTAGCAATATCACTTTGGAGAGAGGAACGCTTTTAAACTCTTTAAACTCTGTAAAATACTTACAGGTGAAGAATCTCTCTATTATCTCTTTACGATTAGAAACTCCAGTTTGGGTAGTATTTTGTTGGAGTAAGACATCAGGTGGGGAATAATCATCCGGTTGCAAATCCATAATTTCTACATTATCTACATCTCCACACTGGACTGCCATGTTGTGTAGCAAACAACATACAAGTATGATGTTATTAACTTGTTCAGGGCAATACATCAAGATACCACCGGTGCGCTCCAAATGTCCTCTCAACTGCACTCCTTGTGCTAGGATGTGCCTCGTTGAAACAAATTTCTGAATTGTTGTTGGATTTGGTACTGGTGTTAAAAGCCATGGTCGACAAGGATAGCACAACGGGGAAGAAAAACTCTCGGAACCCGTGTGCGCCTTTCTATGCGCAAATTTGTAGCTAAATCATTCTCCTCTATGTGCCAGGCAATGGATAAATGCGCTGAAATAAAAAAGTACTCCATCTTCAGATATGTGAAAATTGCGGCCCTACTGACATTCGCCAATGTATATATGGCGTAATTGGAGGAGAAAATACAGTTCACTATTGGCGAAAAGCAATCATGAATTCCAAACAAGTCGTATTTGTATGTCTGTACCTAAAATTACATCTGTAAGCAATGTGTATTAGCATTGTCGGGAGCGCGCCCATGCACCTAGGCGAATGCAAGCGGAGTGTGAAAAAGTTTCTTTCAGATTTGCGCAATTATAGGCTATTAGGGCTTTGCTGAATATAATGATCAGTCCACATCCGCTATTTTGGATGGAATTATAGGAGAATGGCTTTGATAAATCTAGACCTCTGTATATATACACTTGTATGAGTAATACAAAAAGAAGTGTAATATTCAGACCAGCCCGTGTATATGTAATCAAATAATAAGTGCAGTAACAAGATATAAACTCTACAGCATATGTACGTTTCAGAGTTCAACAATGTGCAGAAATCATTTACTCTCACAGGCTGCTTTTCCACTTCCATTACTTGCTGCTATGTGCAACACCCCATTCACTAGCAGTAATAACAAGAAGCCACATTTCCTGCTACATAATAAAGTAAATCCATCCAAAAATGAAGCAATATGCTAGAGTAAATCCATGCAAATACGGAGCAATATGCTACAGTACAGTTTGGCTAAGAAAGTAAGATTTGGTAAAACAAAAATGAGATCCATAGAAACAATAGTATTTCTAGCTATCTCTATAACCGAACATAACAAGCAAACATTATACTTCACACTTGTATAGACACACACGCATGAAATGTATACACCAACACCAGTGACATACCATATAAGTCACAATGCTGCTTAGAATCCAAGCTGCTAACTGCTGATAACTTCTGTCGGCTGGAGGGTTGAACAAACAGGACACTGGTATGCTTCCACTGTAAACCGCACAGATAATGAGCCTGTGTTCAAACGTTCCCCTTCAATACCAATACCAGAGGCGCATTGCGCATGCGCAAAAATCCGGTTACGAGTAGGATAGAAAATTTACACAAGTAACAAGAACCTGCTGTTGTCACTGATGATGAAAAAGGGGAGGGGCTTAATGAACATTTTGAAACGGCTGCGGTGCGAACAGTAAGTGATTTTACTGACAAACACTATATATTTGAAAACTGGGCTACATTGAGAAATGATGATCCATGGCAAGTTTATATGTATAAATGAAAATGCTATTTCGGTTGACTGTCCCTTTAAAGACGGCCCTGGGTGCAGCTGAAGACGTTCAGCAGGAGCCAAATTTGGATTATAACCAAATTCAAAAATATAAAAATGTAACTTTAAAGGAAAGTGACAATTGCTTTGTAGTTCAAAAATTTTACTTTTCCTTTCCACTTAAAGGAACAGTAAAATAATAATTAGACATTCATGATTCAGACAGAACAGATACAATTTTAAACAACTTTCTATTTTACTTCTACTATTTAATTTGCTTCCTTTTCTTGTTACCAGGGATCAAGTCCTAAAAAAAAGCGTGGGAACTCACCAAGACTTCCACCCCCCCTTACAATTGATATTGTTTTATATATACACACACTTACACACACACACACACTGTATTTATATGTATATAATCTATACACTTTGGTTAATGAAAGCAAATTAAATCCAATGAAGAGTTGAATAGTTGTCTTTGGGCCTGAGAATCCTACTCTGTCACAGAGTCTCGCCCACTTAAGGTGCAATAGTCCTATTTTCGCTAAAGGGATCTAAATAACCCCAGAGTAAGCAACACAGAAATGTAAGCACCATGTGTTACACACACTGTGGGGTGATCACACAGCAGGACCACTGATAGACTTGCATTTAGTGTATTGTAGGAATTGTTACTGCCCATTACTAGAGGATCTCACTATCCCTCTAAAAGACTGTGCTCCAGCTCCTCCCACCACCACCAGCAACAGCAGCAGTGTTTACTGAAAAATTTCTGATCTCTGTCCAGAGGAAATTTAGTTCCTCCTGCAAAAATAATGCAGGAACTCCGTTCCCGCTCGACTTGACCCCTGCCTGTTACCCTTTGCTGAAAGGTTTATCTAGGAAAGCTCAGGAGCAGCAAAGCACCTGGGTGCTAGCTGCTGATTGGTGGCTGCATATGTATGCTTTTTGTCATTGGCTCACCCATGTGTTTAGTTAGAAACCAGTAGTGCATTGCTGCTCCTTCAACAAATGATACCAAGAGAATTAAGCAAATTTGATAATAGAAGTAAACTGGAAAGTTGTTTAAAAATGTATGCTTTACCTACATGATGAAAGACAAATGTTAGGTTTCATGTCCATTTAAATAAACAGTAAACAATTTCGAAAAATGTTTATGTATGCATAGTTAAACAATTTTGTGATCTAGTTTTTTTTTTATTTTGCCTCCTTTTCATGTAATTTAGCTCTGAAATTTTTTCTGGCTTTTCTAATTCTAAGAAATTAAAACACACACTGCAGACTTATCAAGGCTAACACTGTTACATATTTTTCAATAACAGCAAACAAGGGCAAAACCATGCACTTCATTCCAACATTATAACTCTCCCGCCTCTCCTCCCTCCAATCTATTATGAATGCTTCTGCTAGACTCATTCACCTAAGTCGACGATCTACATCAGCTGCTCCGCTCTGCCAGTCTCTACACTGGCTCCCCATACACTCTAGAATACAATTTAAAGTATTAGCCCTAACCTACAAAGCACTCAACAGTCTAAATCCCAACTATATTTCATTTCTCATTGTGAAATATTCCCCATCCCGTCCTCTTCGATCAACCTCTTACCTACGTCTCTACACTCCTGTTATCTCTAGGTCCCACTCCCGCCTCCAAGACTTTGCACGTGCTGCTCCTGTCCTCTGGAACTCTCTACCCCGCTCCATTAGACTGTCTCCAACCTTATATAGCTTCAGACGATCCTTGAAAACCCACCTTTTCAGAGAGGCTTACCATCTCTCCTCCATCCCGCATCCGAACCAAACTAATAAATGAACTGCCTGACTCACTACTGCAACTACAACTGATGTAACAAGCTACCCCAACCTTATGTCACCCTAAACCTGTAGACTGTGAGCTCTCCGGAGCAGGGCCCTCTTCCTCCTGTACTAGATTTGTTTCGTTTTGTTATGTTTTGTATTTTATCACAAATCTTTGTCATTGTATACCCCTATCACTGTACCCAGCGCTACGAAATTTGGCGGCGCTATACAAATTAATGATAATAATAAAAACTGGGGCTAACCTTGTCATATATCAAATAAACAATATATACCTTGTGCTAAAAACAGTGCAAAAAAACAATCTTAGAAAAGTAGGAGTGCTCTAGGTTTCCAAAAATCTGGTCTCAAAAAATAAAAAACTCTATGATTGCCTACATAAACTGAATATGCACTTGTTAGCAATAATCCAAAAGTATATTTTAATATTCACATGTGAATTAAAAATAAAATTTAAAATGAATATATCAAAATACATATACAAAAGAAAACATTTAAACATTCATAGATGTGTTCACACAAACAAGAGTTACAGTACTAGAAAAGTCAATTGCATTCTGCAATTGAAAGAGTGTACTGATAGCACTCAACAGCAAAACACTGGTGGATTGGCCTTATATGCCTAGGTACTAGGCCCCAGACAAGACGATTTAAAACTTAACTTTTATTTATTTAATAATTAAAAAAAGAAAAGGGTATTAAAATTCCAACTGGTGTAGAAATGGGAGAATGTAACTCCTAAGGAGAATGATCTGACAAATAAGTGATATGCTCTCCAGGTTGTATCTACTTAATGGGGAGGAAGAGATAATTTTAAATATGATAATTTCCAAAATTATGGGATTGTATTTCTTCCTTATTGCTACCCCCCTCTTTTAAATAGATTCCTCACAAATTAAAGGGGTGAGTGATGCCCCTTGATAGAGAACCCCCGATTATAGTTTCCAGATGGAATATACTAACATAGGAGTCAGAGTTGTTAATATTGTACTTTGAAATATCATGCAATAGTCACCACGCACCAAAACAATTGTTAAATTCGAAATAGAAAATAAACTGAAATTGCTCTAGTATGTACCCCCCGTACAGGGCACTATATTTGTTACTCTTAACTATTGAATGGACGCAAATTGCGGTGTCCTGTAGGCTATTTTAACTTTTAATAACACCACCAGTGAATTAAAGTCAGTTCACACTCTATGAGAGTGCAACAATAGTCTAATATCTTCAAATGTTGCTTTCTGGGAAGTGTTGCGAGTTAATACAAAACACTCTATAAGTGATTCAACTTCATAGAATTCTGGTTTCGTTTTAATATTGCACTATGTTTGTGCTTAACTTTTTTGTATTGATGATCTTAGGTAGACAGCACGTTACCATGTGTCTTAGTGAGGAGCTATTGGTAAAATCACAGTGGCGGTGTAAAAGTTACGTTAAAGGTATTAAGTCTAGGGGAAACCCCTGTTGTGATACCACCGGTTATATAAACCGCTATTTACACATTATGTTAAGTGTAGTTCACTTGAATATACAAGAGTAGAGCAATTCTGATAAACAGTAAATTCGTATCTGGTCAGTATGTTTGGTGCACTGTAGAAGTATAGAGGTAGATTATTACTCCAGGGTACTTATTGCTTGTATATTTATAATGGAGTCAATACACTGTCTGTAGATGACTCTCCGGTATTGTCATAAGTATATTCCAAATTACCGGTTGTTAGGATTAGCAGGGTCTCTGTATATTAGAGGCTTAATGTAGTTTAAGCTGAATCGACTCACAGCTTCGGTCTAAAGTGCTTCGTATAAGATTAGGCACTATATATTTAAAGACCGAATATGGTTTAGGCTGAGTCGGCTCACCGCTTCTGTCTGAGGTGCCTGTTTGTGATTAAACACCGTTCGGTAATTACATTAAAGAACGAATTCCTTCATTGATTAAACTACATAGATCTGAAGCGGCTCTGTTTGCTAGGTCTCACTCACATGCAGGCATACCTTTTAAGTTAAATTCTAATAACACATTCTACTACCATTTCACACAGTTGTTTAAGTTAAAAAAGGGAGAATAGTCTCCAGCTTCCCTGACATGTTTCGCCAAAAAAGGCTTTGACAAATAGTTAAGAGTAACAAATATAGTGCCCTGTACGGGGGGTACATACTAGAGCAATTTCAGTTTATTTTCTATTTCGAATTTAACAATTGTTTTGGTGCGTGGTGACTATTGCATGATATTTCAAAGTACAATATTAACAACTCTGACTCCTATGTTAGTATATTCCATCTGGAAACTATAATCGGGGGTTCTCTATCAAGGGGCATCACTCACCCCTTTAATTTGTGAGGAATCTATTTAAAAGAGGGGGGTAGCAATAAGGAAGAAATACAATCCCATAATTTTGGAAATTATCATATTTAAAATTATCTCTTCCTCCCCTTTAAGTAGATACAACCTGGAGAGCATATCACTTATTTGTCAGATCATTCTCCTTAGGAGTTACATTCTCCCATTTCTACACCAGTTGGAATTTTAATACCCTTTTCTTTTTTAATTATTAAATAAATAAAAGTTAAGTTTTAAATCGTCTTGTCTGGGGCCTAGTACCTAGGCATATCAGGCCAATCCACCAGTATTTTGCTGTTGAGTGCTATCAGTACACTCTTTCAATTGCAGAATGCAATTGACTTTTCTAGTTTGCCTCTTTTAGTGTACAGCACCTAAGTCCCCGCACACATTTCTCTTTTGTTATTTCTCATATTCCAGGAGAATAGAACCTATTGAGGGACACAGCAATTGTAGTGCCGTTGTTGTTTTTCTTTTTTGTTCTTTCAAGAGTTACAGTACACCTGTTTAAAAGCCACATACAATAAAAAACAAACACCTAGATTACGAGTTTTGCGTTAGAGACTATGCGGTGCTAACGAGCAGTTTTCCATCACCGCTCACTTACCTGCAGCGCTGGTATTACGAGTTTTCAGAAACCTTTAGTTAAAAGACAAGAAGTGAGCGCTGAGCAAAATTTTGCTCATTACCGCACTCCAATACCAGCACTGCTTAAGTCAGCGGTGAGCTGATGTAACGTGCTTGTGCACAATTTCCCCATAGGAATTAACGAGGTGAGCCGGCTGAAAAAAAGTCTAACACCTGGCAAAAAGCAGCGTAAAACTCCTTAACGCAGCCCCATTGATTCCTATGGGGAAATAAAATTTATGTCTACACCTAACACCCTAACATGAACCCCGAGTCTAAACACCCCTAATCTTACACTTATTAACCCCTAATTTGCCGCCCCCGACATCGCCGACATCTATATTATACTTATTAACCCCTAATCTGCCGCTCCGGACACCGCCGCCACCTACATTATACTTATGAACCCCTAATCTGCTGCCCCCAACATCGCCACCACCTACATTATATCTATTAACCCCTAATCTGCTGCCCCCAATGTCGCTGCCACTATATTAAAGTTATTAACCCCTAAACCTAAGTCTAACCCTAAACCTAACACCCACTAACTTAAATATAAATTAGATAAATCTAAATAAATATTCCTATCATTAACTAAATTATTCCTATTTAAAAATAAATACCTATAAAATAAACCCTAAACTAGCTACAATATAACTAATAGTTACATTGTAGCTATCTTAGGATTTATTTTTATTTTACAGGCAAGTTTGTATTTATTTTAACTAGGTAGAATAGTTATTAAATAGTTATTAACTATTTAATAACTACCTAGCTAAAATAAATACAAATTTACCTGTAAAATAAAACCTAACCTAAGTTACACTAACACCTAACACTACACTACAATTAAATAAATTAACTAAATTAAATACAATTACCTAAATTAAATTAGCTAAAGTACAAAAAACAAACAAACACTAAATTACAGAAAATAATAAACAAATTACAGAAATTTAAACTAATTACACCTAATCTAATAGCCCTATTAAAATAAAAAAGCCCCCCCAAGGAGGCGGAGCTAGCCTGCACCCAGATGGACGCAGGCTTCTAGAGCTCCGAAGTGAGGTCGGTGAGAAATATACATAGCAGCTCTGGAAATGTGAAATATTCACTGCAACCAGCAAATTATACTTGCTTACACATAGCGGAATAACTTTTTCAAGCCTGCTTGACCAGTTTTACGGAATACCTGTCACTAGCTATAAAGGCACGGAACGGCCGCCCACGTGGCGCGCTAACAGACTCCAAAGCACTCCCGACTACCTCTTCAGCCTGATCGGATGAGACTCCTACTGACCTGCAATTGCGGAGGGGGCTTGGATTGTACCGGAGGGGTGTATGGACTGTTGAGGCGACAACGGCCCGCTCACCGGATCATGTGAGTGCAACGCGTTGTTGATAACTAACTTGCTCAGGGCCTATACATGAGACTTTCGCAGTTACATCTGACCCTTGATACTGAGCAATCCTTGTACTGAGAATGTGACATACATAAAACAGGGAACACACTGATAATCCTTTGGGCTGCAACCACTTTAGGGATATAACGCCTGCTCTAAAAATGCTCTGGGCACACTATGGCTTTTTTCTGAGCACCATCTTAACCCCTATACTGTGAATCCACAAGCTAAGACAAGGAACTGATTTTTGCTAGAAACCACACAAGCAGGCAGGCAACACATCAGTAAATTTCATATCATCTGAATTGGGCTCTATCTGGAGGACAGCGATTGTGACTGTGAACTCAAGCACCCTGTTACACTCTTTAACAGTGACTTTCCATTTAACTACTATACACAGCTCCTCTATGGCTTCAAGTAGGGGGCCCAGATCTGATAAACCTAGCAAGAGCACAACTACTACATCTTCAAAAGTCCACTCTTTCTTCAAAAACATGGAAAGCTCCACTCTACATCCCATATCTCCTCCAAAGGATTTACCACCTACTCAATCTGCTACTGACAACCACACAGAGGATGACAACACTCTCACAAAAGCAGATATTCTGTCCCTTCCCTTCACCAACTTTATATCCCAAGTGAGTTCTATGATTAAATCAAGCCTCACCGAAGTTAAAAAGGAAATAAATGAAATTGGCAACAGAATAATGCACCTTGAGGAAGATGTGGAACAAACAGACCGTCTTCTGAATCAACAAATTAGTCATACCTCTCACCACTCTAACTTAATTCAACAATTGCAAGATCAGGTTGAAGACCTGGATAATAGAGGCAGACGCCAAAACATCAGGATCCGGGGGGTCCCTGAATCCATTAAATCTGCAGACTTGCTGCCCTTCCTCCAAAGACTGCTTATGAGCGAAGGAAATCACGATGGAGGACCTGTGGAATATCAGCTTGATAGATACCATCGCACCTTGCGACCACCACCCAGAGATTCAGCCCCTCCTCGGGACATTATACTAAGATTCACCAGTTTTAGAGATAAGGAGTGTATCTTAACTGCGGCCAGGAAGCAAGCCCCTATAACATTTGAAGGTAATGCCCTCCAGTTTTTTGCAGATCTCAGCCAAATGACATTGTCTAAAAGGAGAGAAGCCAGGCCTCTAACTTTACTCTTAAGAGAGTTGAAAATTCCTTACCGCGGGGGATTCCCTTTTTGTCTGAAAGTCACCAAAGACAATTCCACAGTAATATATAGATCTCCAGAGGACCTAGAAGCATTTTGTTCCCAGCTGGGAATCAGAGCCCCTGAATTGCCATCCACTCAGGAACTTGCCCTTATCCCACTGGAGAAGAGACCGCAGCGTCAGGAGTGGAGTAAGCTCACCGCCACAAACGCAGCAAAGCTCCAAATAAAAACCAACCTGCAGATCAAGATCGGATTACTTGAAAAGTACTCAGTGCCACCCTGTTTTCAGGGCATCATTTATATTTCCCCTGTCTCTTATATATACTAAGGATCAGAACACACCTAGTGTATCACAACTGTTAGATAATGCACATGTAGCCATGAACCTGTCTATATACTTGAGTCCATAAGAAGTTAACATGCTAGTTTAAAAATTGTTTGACTATGACATTTCCATCCCTTATCGATATTTGAAAACCGACCTGCTACCATGAGTTGTAGCAGTCACTTTTCCCTCCCCTAGACCTTCTCTTTGGAGAATTTGTGAGAATTCTTTAAGGATGGTATTGTATACCATTGTTTAACGGTATAAAATGGCTAAATACATCCCTATGCCCATTTATATGGAGATTAGATGAATCCCTACTTAAAAATGATAGCATAATTAAACAACTGGCGGAAACCATAGAGGAATACTTTAGACTAAATAATACAGATAATATCTCTCTCCACACCCTTTGGGAAGCCCATAAAACTGTTATACGAGGCAAACTCATTAAACATAAATCAATTCTAAAGAAGCAATACAGAACACAGTATGAGAGTACTCTACAATCTATACACACCCTAGAGAGGCAGCATCAGGAGACACCTCATGATGTTTCCCTGTCTAATCAGCTTAGACACCACAGAAATGAACTCAATCGTCTGCTGTACTTAGAAGCTCAAACTAGAGCTCTATACCATAAGAAACTACACCTAGCTAGATCAAACAAAATAGGCCCGTCTTTGGCTAGAACACTTAAAGAACGCAAACTCAATTCCTATGTACATAAAATACTAGATACCTCCGGGGATTTAGCGGTAGGCAGCCTCTCGATTGCGGATAAATTTAAAAAATATTATAGTAATCTTTATAACCTACCGACACCACGCCTAGCAAGTACTCCCTCAGCCACGGAACAATATATCGCGGAAGCCTTGCTCCCTAAAATACCCAGTGATCTAGCAGAGACATTAGATAGACCAATAACACACCAAGAGGTATTGGCAGCCATAAAATCCTTACCCTCTCATAAAAGCCCAGGCCCAGACAGATTCTCTAATCTGTACTATAAGCAATACAGGAACTTATTATCCCCACACCTCACACGACTATTTCAATCCATAGACAAAGGCGAAACGTGGTCTAAAAGTTCTCTTGAGGCTCACATTTCGGTAATAGCTAAGCCCGGTAAAGATCCCACTCTGGTAGGTAACTATAGACCAATCTCACTGCTGAACACTGACCTAAAACTTTACGCCAAGATACTGGCAACTCGAATTAATCTAATTCTTCCCCAAGTCATACACGTCGATCAAACGGGTTTCATACCAAAAAGAGAAGCGCGAGACAATACTATTCGAGTCCTACATTTGATTGAACAGTCCAGCCGGTCAGACATACCTTCTATCCTAATCTCTACAGATGCTGAAAAGCGTTTGATCGGCTGGACTGGAATTTCCTAAAACATAGTTTTGGGGGCATTTGGCTTTGGTTCTGTTATGACCCAAAGGATTTTTAGCTTATACTCTCACCCCACCGCAAGGGTATGGGTAAATGGGACACTATCTGATAGCTTCAACATACAAAACGGCACGAGACAGGGGTATCCTCTGTCTCCTCTGCTTTTTGCTATTTCGATTGAAATACTAGCGTCGCACATAAGAAATAATCCCCATATTACGGGATTGAGGTTAGGTCCTAACACATATAAACTTACCCTTTACGCCGACGACGTCCTCACCCTGCTCACTCAGCCATCTGAATCCCTGCCACACTTGTTAGGTGAATTCGATAGATTTGGCAGTCACTCCAATTTCCTGATCAATGCCCAAAAACCAGAAGTTCTCAACGTTAATATGCGGAGAGACTTTGAAGCCCTTAGAGCCCAATGTCAATACAGACTTCTACACGATAAAATCAAATACTTAGGTATTAACCTTGCCCCAACTATCAATAAAGTATTCAAATACAACTATTTACCCATTTTGCATAAACTTAAGAGAGACTTTGATACCTGGCAGACCAGACCATCTCCTGGTGGGGTAGGATTCAGTCGGTCAAGATGACCATCCTCCCTCAGATCTTATATGTCCTCCAAGCTGCTCCAATACACTTACCCACGTCATCCCTAACCCAAATCCAGTCGGTAATAAACTCTTTTATTTGGGGTAATGTCAAACCCTGTATAAGTCCTTATAAAACCACTGGGTGCGGGAGGTCTGGGGGTCCCATTGATCTCCCAATACTACAAGGCAGTGACACTACAGAGAGTCTGGGAATGGCATGAACACGCTCCCACCTGGGCTTCTATAGACTCCCACTTACTAGGCTCCCCCACTATAGGCCCACTATGCTGGATTAACCACAAATGTAGCTGAGTATAACTTTTTACACAGAACTTACTCTGGTGAGCTGAGGAAGTTGTGAGGTAAAATATCTTCCTTTTTTACATAGAGATGCTCAGGTTATACTTTCCTGTCAGCTTTTTACAGTTATACTGCATCAGTTTCAAGTGATTTAGCATATGAGTATTATGTCCCTTTAACTCACTTCAACAGTGGGAACCTCCCTTTCTAAAATGCTGTCTCAGGTACAGCTACTTATTCTAGTTGTTATATGATTTCATTGCCATGATGATCACCTGGGCATTTAGGGATGGGGTTTCTTTTGATTTTTTTTTAAGACCCTAAATCTCTGCCAAAGTCTCCAGGTAGATATGTAGTTACCATTTCTATACTAATAACCAGATATCTATAAGGGCACTTTAAAGGGCAGGTCCTTACCTTTTAAAGTAGAGTTCTCATGCTCCCCTGTAAATGAAGTGTGGTTAAAGTGATTGTAAAGTTGAATGACTTAAAGCCCAGTATTTAAAAATACTCTTAAAAACATGGGCACTTTAAGTCATTAAACTTTACAATTACACTTCTTTTTAAAAATACTTACCTTTTTGTTACTGTAAACTTACCGCCAATCCTCCGACCGCAAATCCTTCAGTGTTGAGCATATCGATGACGAATAACCTAGAGCGTAGCTGTCGTGGGTAATGAGCATTATATAAATAATTCTAAAAGTGTTAAGCCTTAAAGTGATGGTAAAGTATAAGTATGTGCACATTAAAGGGACATGAAACCAAGTTTTTCATTCATGATTCATATAGATCATACAATTTTAACCCCTTAATGACCGGACCATTTTTCAATTTTCTTACCCTTAATGACAATGGCTATTTTTACATTTCTGCCGTGTTTGTGTTTAGCTGTAATTTTCCTCTTACTCATTTACTGTACCCACGCATATTATATACTGTTTTCTCGCCATTAAATGGACTTTCTAAAGATACCATTATTTTCATCATATCTTATAATTTACTATAAAAAAATATATAAAATATGAGGAAAAAATGGAAAAAAACACACTTTTTCTAACTTTGACCCCCAAAATCTGTTACACATCTACAACCACCAAAAAACACCCATGCTAAATAGTTTCTAAATTTTGTCCTGAGTTTAGAAATACCCAATGTTTACATGTTCTTTGCTTTTTTGAAAGTTAGAGGGCAATAAATACAAGTAGCTATTTCCAAACCACTTTTTTTCAAAATGAGCGCTAGTTACATTGGGACACTGATATCTTTCAGGAATACCTGAATATCCCTTGACATGTATATATTTTTATTTAGAAGACATCCCAAAGTATTGATCTAGGCCCATTTTGGTATATTTCATGCCACCATTTCACTACCAAATGCGATCAAATAAAAAAAATTGTTGACTTTTTCACAAACTTTAGGTTTCTCGCTGAATTTATTTACAAACAACTTGTGCAATTATGGCAAAAATGGTTGTAAATACTTCTCTGGGATCCCCTTTGTTCAGAAATAGCAGACATATATGGCTTTGGCGTTGCTTTTTGGTAATTAGGCCGCTGTACACCACACGTGTATTATGCCCAGCAGTGAAGGGGTTAATTAGGGAGCTTGTAGGGAGCGTTTAGGTTTAATTTTAGCTTTAATGTAGTGTAGTAGACAACCCAAATTATTGATCTAGGCCCATTTTGGTATACTTCATGCCATCATTTCACCGCCAAATATGATCAAATAAAAAAAAAACTGTTACATTTTTAAAAATTTTAGGTTTCTCACTGAAATTATTTACAAACAGCTTGTGCAATTATGGCACACATGGTTGTAAATGCTTCTCTGGGATCCCCTTTGTTCAGAAATAGCAGACATATATGGCTTTGGCGTTGCTTTTTGGTAATAATAAAATATGAGAAAGTCTGCCAGTACTGAAATAAAAATATATATTTATTTTTCATATAGTCTGCAGTGATGGATCCCCCCTTACCCCACAACCTCCCTGATCCCCCCCCATACATCTCTCTTACCCTCCCCCTCTACCTATTTGCCGCCATCTTGGGTACTGGCAGCTGTCTGCCAGTACCCAATTTGCCCCCAAAAATTGTTTTTATTAACTTTTTTATATAAAACATTTGCTTTCTGTAGTGTAGCTGGCCCCCTCTAAATAATCTACTTCCCTCCCCCTCCCAGATCCCTTATTAAACAATAGAGATCCCCCTGCATCTGCCTCTGTATTTTTTTTTTTTACTTGCGGTCATTTTTTGCGTGCACGCCCCCTCCTCCCCCCCGGCCGTAACCACAACCGCGCAACTACAGACAAAGCATTGATAGATTGGGATGTTAAAGCAGACCATCCGCCTACAAGCTGCTCCCACCCACCAACGAATGTGTGAACAACAATTGCCGATGCAGATAGGGCGACAGAGTGGCCCTTTCTGCATCGGTCGGTAAAATAGGGGATTGCAGTGAAGCCTCAATATTGAGGCATCACTACAATCCCTTGTAAGCAGCTGGAAGCGATCATGATCGCTTCCAGCACTTCTAACAACAGAGGACGTACCAGGTACGTCAATTGTCATTAAGGGGAGTTTTTCCAATGACTTACCTGGTACGTCCTCTGTCATTAAGGGGTTAAACAACTTTCCAATTTACTTCTACTATCTAATTTGCTTCATTTTCTTAGTATATGTTGTTGAAGGAGCAGTAATGCCAAAGGCATATATGTGCAGCCACCAATCATCAACTTCTGAGCCTATCTAGAAATACTTTTCAACAAAAGACACTGCTGATCTAATTAGCGTCTTAGCCAAAAAACAATGGGGTCTGAGCAGACAAAGGGCAAAGTTTGAGCAGCCCTGTTTTTGTTCAAGAGCTGTCTGGATGGTCCAGAGGTGAGCAATATAAATGTATGGAAAAAAACCCCACTGCCTTTTATAGTGAAGGACATGCAGAGAATAGATTAATGCTGGGAACTAAGTCACTTCGGAGACTATACCCATTTAAAGGGATACTAAGCCCCCATTTTTTATTTCATGATTCAGATAGAGTTGCAATTGTAAGCAACTTTTTAAATTACTTATATTATAATTTTTTCTTTGTTCTCTTGCTATCTTTATTTAAAAAGCAAGACTGCTTAGGGCATCCCTTTAAATGCTTAACAATTCACTGTACATTTGCTAATTAGCAGTGTGCACTCCTCTTAAAATGAAATTGTGATGTGTGGCATTGAGTGTTGGCATTATTAATGGGACCCAACATATTTTGTTGAATATTATTTTTTTAGAATATTATTTTTTTATTTTTTTAACAAAAAACAAGTATCTTTCAAACAAAATTAGTTGATTAATTTTAATTCAGCATAAGAACACTTTATAAACGCTATAAAATAAATAAAGAAACTTTCAACCTTCAATTGGAACCTGTGTAATCCACACAATAGAAATGTTAAAAATATCTATCTCTCTATCTATCATCTATCTATCTATCTATCTATCTATCTATCCATAGACACAACATAAACATTTTTGTGAGATATACTTGTGATAACAGATGAAAAACCAATGCAATTTAGACTTACTGTTTTATATGCAATATCGACTTTTCCCTTGAGATTTAGTTCCTAATAGCACATTATTTTACTTATATGGGCAGACAGAATATGCTAAAAAATATTATATGATGCAGCTATTGATGAAATGTCCTAACAAATCTGTTTGTCATTGTAGATTTGTTTACTTTACAAAGTTATAAATCCTAGTGATCAGGATCTCCCAAGCGTCTCTCTTATAAACAAACATGACAATTTCCTGAAAATGTATCAGTATTTATACAATTAAAAATAAGAGCAAAAAATAATAATCAGAAAATGAAGATGACCTTAAAAGGCATGTTTAGCAATTGCAGACACTTTAAAGCACTGCATGTGCCATGTTTCACTCTAGACACTTTAGCTTTTTTCCCCTTCTAATAATAGAACAGTATGAAGTAATATTACAATTGATGTTCTTGTGGATTTGATTGGATAAGTATATAAGCAATGGGGGGTGGATTGATAGATCACATTAGTATTCCTGCCCTATCAAAGGGCTGTGCAGCTAACAACGTCAGCCTGGCAGATTCCCAACCTCTTCCCCAGTACCACTAAGCTTTTTTTGAGTGTCTTCTTGAGGAAGAAATCAGTAAGATTGGTCATATATGCGGTTTAATACCCCAGGGAGGTGTGGTTAGCTTTGACTTGGGTAAAGGAAGAAGCTGCAACTTAACCAGGACTTGTGAGTGAAGGGATCTGTGCGTTTTCTTCCAATTCTGAATGGCATCTCTTAGCTGCGAGACATGGTTGTGCTTGTCCTGCCTTAAAATCGATTTTAAAAGGAAGGCTCAGTATGCTGTCCTTGGGATATTTCTTTCAGGAATCATGATGCCACTGGAGGGCTGACACCCCTTCCCCACTGTTCCTAGAGGTTGTAGCTATGCAGCAAGGCACAGCAGTCCTATGTCTAACACTGCTGGCTGAAGGTTACCTGCAGCAAGACCTGATCCTCTAAAAAACAAAACAAATATATATAAATAAAAAGAATTAAAGTGGCCGTGTTTTCGCACTTTAGCTTCCGTACTGTGGTTTTGATTTCCTCCACCCCTCATCTCGCCTTGGCTTTGCTTGGTGGATGTGTATGCATGAGTTCTGCACCGAATGGGCGCAAGAACCGCCCCAGGTCACAGGGATCTATCTTCCAAATCGGCAACAAATCGCTCCCCAGAGACTTTGACCGCAGGGGGAGCTCAGAGAGCGCCCTCAAACCCCAGAGAACCCTGGACCACTGCAAAATGGTGGGTACAACAACAATGCATAAAAAAAATAAAAAATCATTTTGCTTTAGTGCCACTCCCACCCACCCCCATTACACCGGCTTGTCTATTCAGATCACGTGCAGTTGCACTATTTTTAAAACTGCAGTACCCATTGGAGAGAACACCCTGGTCCAGAATATTAGGGATGCAGTACAGCTTCCTTTTTGGTGTATTTTATATTTTAACTTCTTCGCTGCCAGAGCTAGCTACTACGGATTGTGTAGGTATGCTCCGGCAGTCAACGGGTTAACCGTTCTACTGTCAGTTTGCTGCTAATTTCCTTCTGAATAGCGCTAATTTGCAAACATAATAACAATAGCCTGCAAATATTGCGTCGGTACATGTGCTACGTCAAGTGCATTCATCACCATTATTTGACGTTCCCATGTCTTCATTTACATAAAAAAAAATCATCCTTGTTTAATGTGCATTTTATTGTCTGCACATGTGTGATCATAACAGGATCACCAGCTATACAGCAGAGTTATGTTTAATCCAATTTTAGCGGTTTGTCTGATGTGCCATTTTCAGGAAGTTGCAACTGGCTGTAAGGTTTAGCAAATAATGTGTTCTGCATAGTAGAAAACATACCAGTCTGGATACATATAATTAATGTGGAATATGTGTATTCATATAGCATTGTGTACATATACAACAGTGGAACTATTTTATTATTTATATCCATATACACACACACCAGGAAACAAATTGATATCCTGTATTTGTGAGTGTGTCTGATTTTGCTATGAAACAGTCAAAGTAAATGAAAACAAATAAGTAGAATTGTTTTTCTTGAGCTGCATGTGGAGACCTCTTTTTGGTTTTTATATCTATCTATCTATCTATCTATCTATCTATCTATCTATCTATCTATCTATCTATCTATCTATATATCTATCTATCTATCTATAGATAGTTTTGATAGCAAAGGCACAAACATTTGTAAAGACATAATTGTACTGTCCTCAGCTGCACCCATACAACTCTACCAGCAGGAAACAGATCAGAAAATAAAATCTTACATTAATATAACTGATTCAACATATTGGGGACTTAGTGCCTTTCTATCATAAAATTATTTTGAATTCTTATTTAGATTTGGTTTAATTAAATCATATTTTTTTGTAGCTTTACAAGGTTTGTGTCTTGTAGAAGCCATATTGTTCTGTAAAATAATGAACCTCAACCAAGATATTGGGACATTCTTGGGTGTCATACAGAATTAGTCATGAGGGTGGGAAGATATTTACTTGCCATTGATATATTTTATTGAACTTAAAGGACATTTGCACTCATTTTGAATCTGTCTAAAAGCATTTAAACATGTAGTACTGTGGTGTTATGTTTTTTTTTTTAATTTTGGGTTAGAATAGAGTAGGCTGGTTCCTTTCCACCAGTAGTAATATTAGAGTTGTCTTTCCTGTTTAGGTATTAAATGTGCAAGTCTTTAATTTACATTTCATTTAAACATGACACATACATTGTATTTGGGTACACTATCTCTGAATTTAAATTTTGATGCTAAAGTGCCCGGTTTTCAAAACTTCAATTAAAAAAATGGGCACTTTAAGTCATCAAAATTTACATTTCACTCCTGTTGTGAAAAAAAACTTACCTTTTAATCTTCTCAGCAGCTCCAGCTTCCTCCGGTCTCACAAGCCATTTCTGGTGTCAGAAATGATTGATAGGTCATCCTCCAATCACAGCATCCCCCCCCGGGGGAATCGGTGTCTGATTCAACACTGTGATTGGAGGAAGCCGGATGCCTCATTTTAGACCCAGGAAGAGACTTTGCGATGGGTGGAGGAAGCTGGAGCTGCTGTGAAGATTAAAAGGTAAGTTTTTTTTTCACAATAGGAGTAAAATGTAAATTTTGATGAATTAAAGTGCCCCTGTTTTTAATCAAAGTTTTAAAAACCGGGCACTTTAGCATAAAAATTTACATTCACTTTAATCTTGCAATGTTCTTACTTTCACACATGATATTATATATATATATATATATATATATATATATATATATATATATATATATATATATATATATATATATATATTATTGCCAATATATACTTGTTCACAATACTTTTATATCAGTGTTACATTATTGTACACCTCCAAAATGTGAACAGTGGTGTTAAACACTTTCAGAAATAGGTTGTAAGGGTATTCCAAAGACCAAAAATATTCAGGAACTTTTGTTTCAAGAAAATATTTGAACATGTTCTTTTGAATTTTCCCCATTGTTTTATTTTAAGATATTTTTTATAGTTATTAAGCAAATTCCAAGCTTTTGAAACATTTAATTTATGTTTACATTACTGTTTTTTATTTTCAGCTTGTCCAGGATTTCAATACCCAGGTGGCTTTGTATCGAGAGTTAGTCATTTCTATTGGGGACGTGTCTATTAGCTGTCCCTCCCTTCGAGCTGAAATGCACAAAACTCGGACCAAAGGCTGTGAGATGGCACTTCAGGCTCACCAAAAACTCTCAGCAATTTCTGGGTAGGATATGCTGTTTCCATAATTCATAAACCAGCAGCTAATTTATTATGGGAGATGTGTCTTTGACTGAGTCTAGCTCAGAGGTCTTTGCAAGGACACAAAGCTGTTATGTCTTGAGTTAGAGTACATGTAATGACTTTGCTTCTTGCAACTAATACTGAACATAGAACCTGCTGAAAATATAACAGAAACAAGACATATTAACTCTTTGCCTGCCATAGAAGGCTATACTATACCATGTTTGGCAGTAAAGAAGTAAAATATTTTAAACATTGTTAGACCAAAAATGTATTCACAAAAAAAAACACTTAACTTTGAGGTTTCTGTATTTTTTATTTTTATTAATAATATTTAATTAACAATAATGCATAATTGTTCAATAATATTTTTTGGGTATGAATTTAGAAATGAAGGAATTACAATATTTGTGCATTCTGGCTTGCAAAGTATATACAGATGTATACGCAAAACACAAAAAGCTAAAATGTTCTTGATGGCAGATCTTTAATTTGAAAGCTTTAATTATGTCATGCAGCTTTTGCTTCTGGTATTCTGGAAGCTGTGTGTAAGGCATAGAATTGTTTTATGGGTCACTGGTGCGCAAGTTGTCTTGTATTGCATACGCAAGGGTGAGAATTGAAAAAAAATCGTCCAGCAGTAAAATGCTACGTCTCTATAAATGAGCACTCAAATGATATCTGCATCAACTTATCTTCAGCATCCTGATTTTACAGAATTAAATATTTACATCACCTTTTCATTTTTGTTGCACTTTAAGTGACATGATAAATATGTTTCTGTTTCAGCTAAAAGAGAATGTCTCCAAATATATTAGAGCTTTTTTTTTTCTTAACAAATAAGGGATATTCCTGTGCTGAAACCAATTTTCTTTTGTGGGAGTTGGCCCTTGTCACCCAGTGAGTCTCAGGACTTGGTTGTATAATCATGTACTCCCTGGTTGTATAATCATAATCGTATACAGCTGCTTTTTTATTTTTTGTGCAAAAAAACCCAAAACATTGTAATATGTTTAACTGATCCTCTTTGAAATACAGAAAAGACAAAAATTGAGTAATATTTAATTTCCCATTTCAGTTGTCTGTATAAGTTATATTTTGTTTGTGTTTACTCAACATGAATCCTATTTATGTTCATCAGTGTAAATTATAGTGTCCTCTGGTGTCATAATAAATTACAAAAAATACATTACCATTAAATCTATCTATAAACTAAAATATTTTCTTTGGCCTTCAGAGGCTTAAAGGGACATTCTAGTACAGACATTTCATGCTCTATTGACTCAGCAACTTTGTGTTTAACCCCCTACAAAGTGATTACACATATAGTTAAAGTCCCATTCAGGAGCCGCAGGAAGCAATAAATGAGCCAAACCACAGTCGCATGACTCTGCCAGTGTCTAGCTTAGCAAGGACCAACACTTCCTTATATGGACAGGACTTTAATTATGTGTTTAACCTCTTTTTGTCTGGCTTAAACACATAGTAGCAGCGTCGACAATGCTTTATCTGAAAAAAATAGAGCATTACATTTTTGCACTAAAATTACCCTTTGAAAGGACATAGAACACAAACCTTTTCTATCATGCATATTAAAGACCTGCTCACTCATTGATATGGTATTTGATGAATGTATCACAAAATTCACTAACAAGGTCATAATGCTCTTCAGCTGCATCATATATATATATTTTTATGAACAGCTATTTTTATTAACAGTCATTGACAAGACTTGAAATATATGCATACCCGCTGCTACTTATGGTAGTTCTTTTTACATCATATGACAATACAATGTAAATGTTAAGGCTTTATAAAGTTAGTGGTGTGAAGAGTCCATGTGATGGCATCTATGTCTGTAATGGTCTTATTAAACATCATATTGCTTTACATATCAGACTTGTTACAGAAATCTACAGCAGAGTAGTTTTTTATGGTTCAATTCACAAAGAAACAATAAAAGCTCTTGATGAAATCCAAAAATCCGCAAGGTAATTGCTGGGAATGCTTGCTGAGGAAAAACATCACAGATCACCTTTAACGCTGACCAAATAGAAATACAGAACTAGTCCAACCAAGCTTAAAACCATTTGTAAAAAATGGCATCATGGAAAGCCAAACAAATTGAGACCAGACAATATCATTTTTTAAGCCTTTTAAAAACGTGTGAATATGAATATTAAGTTTATAAATATTTATTATATTTAATTCTTCAAAAACATTACTTCCATATAACTGTAATCCACTATTCAAAAGGATAACTTTTTACTTGTGAAATGTTTTATGGTGTTTCTTCCCCTTGTCCTTTCGGAAAAAACAAATTTAAACATGAAACTCTATATGGACTTGATTTTAGATTACATTTGAGAAATACTATAAATGTAGACTGAAGAGTGGGCAGATGTAGCCTACTCAAAAACAAAGTATCCCCATAATGCACTATAAGCCCTCTTAAAACAATGTGTAGTTTACTTCAAATCATTCAATTGAAGAAGAAAAAAAAAGTATTCATAAGGCTTATGCACAATGTGCCATTGTTTGTATAGCAGCCTCATATGCAATCTACTATCTATTTTATCTACTGTATATTACTCTGCAAGGCCAGGTGAGCACAGAAAAATAAAGACCAAAAGCCGAAGTTTTTGAAGAAGTCAAGAAATTGGTTAGAAAAGGCAGACAAGATGCATACATTAAAATGTGGAAACAGAACTTATCTAAGACCTCTGGAACTTATGCTACGAGGAAGGGATATTTTGTGTGCGTGCATTTAAAGGTTCTCTTGCTGTTTTTTTTTTGTTTGTTTTTTAAGAGGTATCTAACATTCCTAGAGTTTACCATGATCAGAAACATTCCTTGAGATTACCATAATGAGAAACTATTTTTTTTTTTTTTTGCTGTGATGTCAAGTGGTAATAAATCAAATCCTGATGATCAGCCATTGATTATACTCTTATAACTCATAACAATCCCCAAATTACATTTCTTACAACCCACAAAAGGGGATTGAGCAAACGCAAAAACAAACCTGTAATATTTTATTAAAAGTGACATCATATTTATTTTTAATGCTATTCTAATTTTATGGAGTTAATTAGTTACAAAATAGATAAGTGATTTAGGTGTTATGACAAGGTCACCCATTTGTTTTGGTATACACTTGTATTACATTTCGCACAGGGATATCAGGATAAAGATTTATGAATATTTTCACCACAAGACAATACTCACAAATTTGTGTTTAAATAGGACCAAGCAATGTCAACAGGGGTAGAAACACTTTCAAAGCTAGGATTTCTTAATTTAATTTGTTCATGAAATGGACTGCAACCCTCAATTCTATATTTGCCTCCCTTGAGGCTTTTATGCCAAAGGAACCTTACAGGGAGGTTCCTGACGCATTTTCCAGCAGAGCAAACTATAGACTGATTACAACTGAGTAGTGTAAAAAAGATTCATCAACAGTTATTGGTTGTGGTGACCAGCTGGTACCTGTTATTACTAATAAAACTTCTGAGATAGCAGAGGAACAGGAGACCATGCAATAGGCTGTGGTGGTCCCACAGAGAAGACATGGGAGAGTGCCAACATTTTTCCTCTCCAGATTGGCACTAGAGGCTTTTATAGATACTGAGATTATACAAAGGTTTCAGCTCAAAAAATAATCTGTTCTGACTGTGTAAGAAAGAAAGTTACTTTTTGGATTCACTCAAAGTTAAAGTGACTTTAAATACTAAATACATTTGATAAACTTAGTATTGAGGTTGTTCCCTGACTCTAGTCATGGGGCTGCCATGTTTACATCTGTCTTTCACTATGTTCCAATGCTGGCTTGTTTGCACATTTGCAGCAAGTCTCCTTCAGGTAACTGCAGCCTAACCTAGGTTTCGTAATGGCAGCACCCATGATAAGAGGCGTATACAATTTTAGCGTCACTTTAATATCTGGGCCATTTTTGGAATGCTAAAACGGCTAGAAGCACCTCATTTAATAGCCACTGGTTTGTGTTAGTCAGTACCCAATGTGGTAGTAGTAGTAGGAATGAGCCCACCTACTTTTTTATGACATCTGAACAGTTTACAAGCAGCCCATCTGACTGTGCTCCTTTACGTGTGTCTCCCAAGCACACTTTAAGAGTGGCGAGAAGAGCTAATGTCTTTAACACCACAGGGTTACCCAATGTGTTCATTGACTGCACGTGTTGCAGTAAAACTGTTACTGGCAAGAGAGGCTGTATACCATACTATTCTTTAAATGCCCAGGTTTATTTATTTTGCTCACAATTGTGTATCATGAGTTTCTAGTCCAGTTTCCCAGGGTCCTGCAATGACATCACACCCTTCTTTAGTTAAGGAGCTACTCAGGTGGCTTTTCAGTGAGAGGCCTATGGAATTTAAATATTGTCATTCTACAAGAATCACATTACAGTCACGTTAGATTTTCATTGGTTTTAAAAACGTGCTAAATTTAAATATTCCTGTCCATTCAGTTAGTTGCTGGACTTTTTCAATTTTACATGACTGTTATTACCCCCCCCCCTTCATTTAAAGAGACAGTCTACCCTGGAATTATAATTCTTTAAAAATATAGATAATCCCTAATCTCTGTGTGTGTGTTTGTTTTTGTTTTTTTGTTTTGTTTTTGTTTTTAGCTTTTTACAATCTTGCATTTTAGCCAATTAGTGCTGTTTTTTTAAACCATTATTCTTCATGGGAGTGAGCACAATGTTAGCTATATTGCACACATGAACTAGCACTATTTGGCTGCTGTGCAATATTGTAAAACATTATAAAAACAAAGGCAATTTTAGAGGTTATAAAATATATTAATATAACAATGTTGGGTATGCAAATCTGGGGAATGGGTAGTAAAGCCATTATCTATCTCTTTAAAGAATAAAAAAAAAAAAAAATCAAGTAGACTGTCCCATTTAAATGGAGATAACAGAACGGGTGCATTTCAGTTTTGAAGAGAAAAGTTTTCGTAATGTAACTGCAAAAATGCCTCCAGTAAAACATATCGCTGTTTCAGTGGCGTACATACACGTGTTTACATGCCCATGTGCCAGCAGTATGTGTATGTCTGAGTCATCACTGCTGTCTTTCTGAGCAGGCGCAGTGTTTGAATAAAGGTGCATATCATATGTGCGTATGCCACTCAAACAGTGATAGCTTACTAGAAGCATTTTTACTAATGCAAGTTACCACCCTAGAAGCAGCCTCCTTTTGCTCAGTATGTGCCTTTCACAGAGAAAAACTTTCCGTCTGGGGTTTTGCAGTTTCTCTTGTTCAGAGAGGGATTGCCTGGTATTTCGGGGCTGGACTGTACTGTGAAGTCAGGATCAGACTGATATGCTTCAGGAAAGTTCTTCTCTGTGAAAGGCACATCTTGAGCAAAAAGAGGCTGCTTCTTGGGTGGTAACTAGCCATAGAACAAGCTATTATGCTATTGTTCGTTCCCAGGTTGAGCGCTTCTCTCTTTTTATTTATATTGTAAAAATACTTCTATTTAAAACAAACCTGGAGGTTAAATTCTAACATTTTTGCTGTTTACCTGTCCAAAAGCAGTAATTGATATAGGCTTTTTATTAAATTACATTGTTGGCTAGAGAGAGGTTGATACCACGAGTTCTGTCTATTCATTTCATTTTTTATGTGCAGCTTCAGACTTTCTAAATAGAACATTCAATGCAGTGATTAAATCATTCAGCATTTTTTCAATGCTTTTTTTGTTGTTGTCAGAGACCATCCTCTAGGTAGATATATAATCCTTGTTGTTGGACATTATATGTAGTTTAATTAATCCCTTTGTGCCAGTGTTACCATTCTACTTTAGATTTTATAACTAACAGATCTTAGACTATTATTATTATTATTATTATTATTACTACTATAAGAATGATATACTAGAGGAATTAAAAGAATGTCAGATATTTGATGCTGATCCAATCGTTAATGGAAGCTGTGATATGCCAGTGTCTTGTTTCTGTTCCAAGCACTAATGCATTTTTCTGACAATACTTAAGCATCATCATTTTTTAGTTATTAATTAGAAGCGCTTATTACTTCCAGTAGTTTCTAGAATGAGGACATATTCTATTGTGATATAGTAGCTTATAAACCTGTATATTCTGGCTGGTGTGCTTATAGTTTATGATTTAGCATGCAGATAATACTGGAGGAAAGGGAATGAGGATCACTATCATTCTTCTAAATTAATATTCATATTTAAAGGGACACTGACCCCAAATTTTTTCTTTTGTGATTTAGATAGAGCATGCAATTTTAAGCAACTTTCTAATTTACTCCTATTATCAAATTTTCTTCATTCTCTTGGTATCTTTATTTGAAATGCAAGAATGTAAGTTTAGATGCCGGCCCATTTTTGGTGAATAACCTGGGTTATTCTTGCTGATTGGTGGATAAATTCATCCACCAATAAAAAAGTGCTGTCCAGAGTTTGAACCAAAAAAATAAGCTTAGATGCCTTCTTTTTCAAATAAAGATAGCAAGTGAACGAAGAAAAATTGATAATAGGAGTAAATTAGAAAGTTGCTTAAAATTGCATGCTCTATCTGAATCACGAAAGAAAATTTTTTGGGTTCAGTGTCCCTTTAATTGGGGCTTTTAATGTACAGTATGAGTTAACTTGCTATAGGTAGTGAATTTGATAATGGCATTATATGTTTGTTTCTAGTACATATACAATATGGTATGTAATCTATTATGATTTGGGGATGAAAATAACTTTCTGTAGAAATTCTTTAGACTTGCAAAATGTTGAGTAAGCAGGAAATGTGTTTTGTAATATACATGTTGTTAAAGTGTGCGTTTGTGTGTTATATTTCAAACTAATTAAAGAATGAATTAATTATATATATATATATATATATATATATATGTATGTGTGTGTATATGTATATATATGTTGTTTGTAGTAGCCGTGTTAGTCCAGAGATTTAGATATCAAAATAACAAGAGTATTGCAATGATAATTTTTTATTGGACTAACTATACATTTATAAGTTGAAAAGCTTTTCGGAAGAGTTCCTTCCTTTATCAAGTCTAAAGCAATACTGACCAATTCAATGGAATTTACAGATTATATCTTAAAACACAGAATAGCTAAGAAGACAGAAAGTGCAGGGAGAGGAGGAGGTGTCGTAAAAATCATGAGGGGGGCTTAGGTAACAGGCAGACAGTGTCCAGTGTAGGAGAACAGACAGGGGAAATATATAGCTATACATAGAGCATATACTGACATAAAGTTATATATCAACATTGAATCAATATCTATAAAGATGGGAAATTGTATATACAGGGGGAATACAAAAGTTAAAAAAAGACAAAAGTGTGGACATAGGCTTACCTGTGTACCTATGTATAAAGAATGTGGAATATACAATGTAATTGACTAAATGAAAGTACATTATAAAAAAAATGTTGATAATGCGTTAAGAATCCAGAGTCCACATTTAGTCCAGAATTAAAACAGGTTGAAGTGCATAATCATTTTCATTTCAAAGGTTTTTCTTTCCATGGTGTTTTTGAAGTTGCCTCTGAGAATTCTGATTTTGAGGTTTTGGATGGAGTGGTCAGGTTGGGTGAAATGGTGACCAACAGGGGTGCAGTATTTTGTTTCACAGTGGTTTTTGATTGAGTGTCTGTGTAAGTTCATCCGAAGGTGCAGTTTTTGGCTTGTTTCTCCAATATAGCATCCCATTTCACATGCAGTGCAATGTATCATGTATACAAGTTTTCCGAAGAGTTCCTTCCTTTATCAAGTCTGAAGCAATACTGATCAATTCAATGGAATTTACAGATTATATCTTATAACACAGAATAGCTAAGAAGACAGAAAGTGCAGGGAGAGGAGAGCAGCACAGCAAATCACAATAATAAATCCTATAACATTAAAGGGGCATATTCATGTATATCTGCAAATGTGGTATACATGATACATTGCACTGCATGTGAAGTGGGATGCTATATTGGAGAAACAAGCCAAAAACTGCACCTTCGGATGAATTTACACAGACACTTAATCAAAAATCACTGTGAAACAAAATACAAAATTCTCAGAGTCAACTTCAAAAACACCATGGAAAGAAAAACCTTTGAAATGAAAATGATAATGCACTTAGACTTGTTTAATTCTGGACTAAATTCTGGACTAAATGCAGACTCTGGGTTCTTAACCCATTATCCAAACTTTTTGTAATGTACTTTCATTCAGTCAATTACATTGTATATTCCACATTCTTTATATGTGGAATATATGTTTTTTTTTATTTTTAACTTTTATATTCCCCCTGTGTATACAATTTCACATCTTTATGGATATTGATTAAATGTTGATATATAACTTTATGTGTGTGTCTATATATATATGTGTGTGTGTATGTATATATATATATATATATATATATATATATATATATATATATATATATATATATATATATATATATATATATATATATATATATACAGTTTAGCAGTGCCCTACCTTAATTTCACAGTCATAAATATTAGGTACATGTAATTTTAGACTTGAAAATTCACTGAGCAATGGCGCATCAAAACCTAGGCCTTGCACCTTGATTTGCCTTCTTCCTTACTGTCCCTTCATTTTAAATGGCGAATCACACCCTGTGACCATCTGCACTGCTCTCTAAATGGGGCATAGCATTATGTGAATTGTAGTTTAATTGCTTGTGTGGGATATAAAATTAATTTCCTGGCACATGCAGTTTAAAACGAGATGCCAGTGGCCACAGGCACAATGTTTCTGAGCTTAAACAATTACAAGACATTTCTATTGTGTTGCTGTAGATTAACACATCAGCTAAGTCTAAACATTTTTAAAACGTACCTGTATTAAACATATTTTTTATAATTGCATGTTCTATCCAAATCGTGAAAGAAAATTTTGGGGGTTTGCTGTCCATTTAAGTGCTGATTGCATTCACCTCACTATGGCCTCTATCTGACAGATTGTTGCACTGCTCACTTCTTCCCTCCATATAGCTCCTGCCCTCCATATAGCTGACACTTCAGGACTGGCGTCTGTGCCCAGGATGTCCTCCATGGTGCTCAATTACAGCTGTAGAACCGCACACTCAATCACTATTTTCAAGAGGCTAAAATCGCTTTACACATGACAAGGAAGGGGTTACGCTATTGCCTACACCTTTATCATGCTCACTGCAGTGTGAAATGAAACAGGAAGGGGAGAGTGGGTACGTGCTGTTTGTCATGTCTACGAATTTTATACCCTAATGTTTTTACTGCAACCTGGATTAAAGTAATATTTTTAACTACAGTTGAGCCCTGCAGTGTCTATTTTTCCTCTTGGATTGTTTTACCTCCCAGCACCTCCTCTTTGCCTTCTAAACAGTTCTGCTTCTAACCTTCCTCTTCTGCTAGCCTACTCCATATCCCGAGCTCAGTGTCACCAGCACATTCTCAGAACTGTTGTTCTCTCAGTACCTACTTCTCTACCATCACTTGTAGGGGCTATGCTGTCGATCATTCTCACATGCTGAAAGTTGCTACAGTAATTGGGCAAATGGGAAATTTGTCTCAGCATGAGGACACCATTAATTGCCGCCTTTTGCACAATATTTGTTGTTCACTTCTATATAATGTTAACATTTCACTCTCCTTTAAAAATAACCACTGTGGATATATACATTGTACATTTATAAAAATTGCAGAAAACAATACAAAGTATTGTAATCATATTAAACAGTGGAGATACTTTCAGTTTTAAAAATGTTAACATTTTAATATTTTAATTTTTTTATTATTGAGGTTTTTAAAAGAGAACAAATGTACAGACATAGCATAACAGGATCCCACTTTTCATACTATTGTGTATTTAGACATTGATCTGTGCTAACCATGAGAATATCTGAGATAAATGATACTCTCTAATAAGGCGACCAAATACTTCTTTTCCACCATAATATGCAAATAAGTTCTTTCCAAATCAGACAATGTGATTGTCTGGATTTGTTTCCACATTTTGTCTCTCATAGTTGAGGTATACCTATGATGAAAATTACAGGCCTCTCTCATCTTCTTAAGTGGGAGAACTTGCACAATTGGTGGCTGACTAAATACTTTTTTGCCCCACTGTATATGTGCAGCCACAAATCGGCAGTTCCTGAGTCGTCAAAGGATACCAATAACAAAACAACAAGAGAAGTAAATTGAAAATATTGTTTAAAATCACAGGCTCTATCTTAATCATGAAACAATTTTGTCTTTCATGTCCCTTTTAAGGCAAGTTGGCTAAGTATTAACCATTGTTATGGCAGCGTATAATATCAGTTTAAAGTATTCTCATAATGAAAATGCCTTGTATATAATTTGCACACAATGTTTAACACATCTATCATCCTAGAAAGTGTTCGAGAATGTTCTACAAATGTCTACAACATATAATTCTCTTATTATATATGAACAATGATATACAAATAAATGGATCTAATATTGAAATTATACAATGGAATACATTAAATGGACTTTCTAAAGATAGCATTTTCATCATATCATATAATTTATATAAAATATGATGAAAAAATAAAAAAAACACACTTTTTCTTGCTTTGACCCCCAAAGTCTGTTACACATCTACAACCAATAAAAAACGCCCATGCTAAATAGTTTCTAAATGTTGTCCTGAGTTTAGAAATACCCAATGTTTACATTTTCTTTTGCAAGTTATAGGGCAATGAGTACAAGTAGCACTTTGCTATTTCCAAACAATTTCTTTCCAAAATTTACATAAATTACATTTTAACACTGATATCTGTCAGGAATCCCTGAATAACCCTTCACACGTATATATTTTGTTTTAGTAGACAACCCAAAGTATTGATCTAGGCCCATTTTTATATTTTTCATGCCACCATTTCAGACATCCCAACTCTCCCTGAAGTTCAGGGAGTCTCCCTGATTGTAATAGTGACTCCCTGATGCCAGCCAATGGAATGCAATCTCCCTGAAACTCCAAGTACCATGATCCAATGTGGCCCAAAGTGTTTATTTAAGGAATGCCTTTAGTTGCTGAGACATTATAGAACCCTTAAAGCATGCATCAGTAGCCAAAAAGACCCCACTGATTTTAATAAAATGAAAACACAAATACTACCTTATTTACTGCACGTAATTAAACTTCATATTCTAAAATATTTAAGCATTCAACAAGCGTACTATCACTGAAAAATAGGTTTGTTGTATGTGGTTGTGCAATAAAGCTACTTTTTTTTAATTTGACTTTAGTGGGAAGCTACTTTAATTATAAGTCTCTATCTTATTTAGAGTTTCAAGGTGTCCAATATATAACTGAGAGGGGGGGGGGGGGTGGCTGCGGCTCAGTAGCGGTTAAAGCCACCTACCTGAAATGAGTTTTTGGAGGTTAGGATGTCTGTCATTTCACCACCAAATGCGATCAAATAAAAAAAATTGTTAACTTTTTCACTAACTTTAGGTTTCTCACTGAAATTATTTACAAACGGCTTGTGCAATTATGGCACAAATTATTGTAAATACTTCTCTGGGATCCCCTATGTTCAGAAATAGACATATATGGCTTTGGTGTTGCTTTTTGGTAATTAGAAGGCTGCTTAATGCCACTGCGCACCACATTTGTATTATGCCCAGCAGTTAAGGGGTTAATTAGGGAGAATGTAGGGTTAATTTTAGCTTTAGTGTAGTGATCAGCCTCCCACCTGACATATCACACCTCCTGATCCCTCCTTGACCCCTCTCAAACAGCTCTCTTGCGTCCCCCACCTCACAATTGTCACCCCCCCCATCTTAAGTACTGGCAGAAAGTCTTCCAGTACTAAAATAAAAGGCTTTTATTTTTTTAAATTTATTCTGCAGTATTGGACCCTCCCTCAAACAACTCTCTAACCCTCCCCCCCCTCTAACTATTTGTCACCATCTTGGGTACTGGCAGCTGTTTGCCAGTACCCAGTTTGCTAACTGACGGCTAGATTACGAGTTTTGCTTTAGAGGCTGTGCGGTGCTAATGAGCAGTTTTCCCTCACCGCTCACTTACCTACAGCGCTGGTATTACGAGTTTTCAGAAACTCGTTAAAAGACAAGAAGTGAGTGTTGAGCAAAATTTGGCTCCAAATCTCACTCCAATACCAGCGCTGCTTAAGTCAGCAGTGAGCTGGTGTAATGTGCTTGTGCACGATTTCCCCATAGGAATCAACGGGGAGAGCCGGCTGATAAAAAGTCTAACACCTGCAAAAAAGCAGCGTAAAACTCCTTAAAGGGACAGTCAAGTCCAAAAAAAACTTTCATGTTTCAAATAGGGCATGTAATTTTAAACAACTTTCCAATTTACTTTAATCACCAATTTTGCTTTGTTTTTTTGGTATTCTTAGTTGAAAGCTAGACCTAGGAAGGCTCATATGATCATTTCTAAGCCCTTGAAGGCCGCCTCTAATCACATGCTTTTGTATTTGCTTTTCACAGCAGGGGAGAGCTAGTTCAGGTAAACCCTATAGATAACATTGGCCTAGATTTAGAGTTTGGCAGTAGCCATGAAAACCAGCGTTAAAGGCTCCTAACGCTGGTTTTAGGCTACGGCCGGTATTTGGAGTCAGTCAGGAAAGGGTCTAACGCTCACTTTTCAGCCGCGACTTTTCCATACCGCAGATCCCCTTACGTCAATTGCGTATCCTATCTTTTCAATGGGATCTTTCTAACTCCGGTATTTAGAGTCGTGTCTGAAGTGAGCGTTAGAAATCTAACGACAAAACTCCAGCCGCAGAAAAAAAGTCAGTAGTTAAGAGCTTTCTGGGCTAACGCCGGTTCATAAAGCTCTTAACTACTGTGCTCTAAAGTACACTAACACCCATAAATTACCTATGTACCCCTAAACCGAGGTCCCCCCACATCGCCGCCACTCGATTAAATTTTTTTAACCCCTAATCTGCCGACCGCCACCTACGTTATCCTTATGTACCCCTAATATGCTGCCCCTAACACCGCCGACCCCTATATTATATTTATTAGCCCCTAATCTGCCCCCCTCAACGTCGCCTCCACCTGCCTACACTTATTAACCCCTAATCTGCCGAGCGGACCGCACCGCTATTATAATAAAGTTATTAACCCCTAATCTGCCTCACTCCCGCCTCAATAACCCTATAATAAATAGTATTAACCCCTAATCTGCCCTCCCTAACATCGCCGACACCTAACTTCAAGTATTAACCCCTAATCTGCCGACTGGAGCTCACCGCTATTCTAATAAATGTATTAACCCCTAAAGCTAAGTCTAACCCTAACACTAACACCCCCCTAAATTAAATATAATTTAAATCTAACGAAATAAATTAACTCTTATTAAATAAATTATTCCTATTTAAAGCTAAATACTTACCTGTAAAATAAATCCTAATATAGCTATAATATAAATTATATTTATATTATAGCTATTTTAGGATTTATATTTATTTTACAGGTAACTTTGTATTTATTTTAACCAGGTACAATAGCTATTAAATAGTTAAAAACTATTTAATAGTTAAAAACTATTTAATAGCTAAAATAGTTAAAATAATTACAAAATTACCTGTAAAATAAATCCTAACCTAAGTTACAATTAAACCTAACACTACACTATCAATACATTAATTAAATACAATATCTACAAATAAATACAATTAAATAAACTAACTAAAGTACAAAAAATAAAAAAGAACTAAGTTACAAAAAATAAAAAAAATATTTACAAACATCAGAAAAATATTACAACAATTTTAAACTAATTACACCTACTCTAAGCCCCCTAATAAAATAACAAAGACCCCCAAAATAAAAAAATGCCCTACCCTATTCTAAATTACTAAAGTTCAAAGCTCTTTTACCTTACCAGCCCTGAACAGGGCCCTTTGCGGGGCATGCCCCAAAGAATTCAGCTCTTTTGCCTGTAAAAAAAACACATACAATACCCCCCCCCAACATTACAACCCACCACCCACATACCCCTAATCTAACCCAAACCCCCCTTAAATAAACCTAACACTAAGCCCCTGAAGATCTTCCTACCTTATCTTCACCATACCAGGTTCACCGATCTATCCAGAAGAGCTCCTCCGATGTCTTGATCCAAACCCAAGCGGTGGGCTGAAGAGGTCCATGATCCGGCTGAAGTCTTCATCCAAGCGGGAGCTGAAGAGGTTCATGATCCGGCTGAAGTCTTCTATCAACGGCATCTTCAATCTTCTTTCTTCCGGATACCATGTTCATCCCGCCGACGCGGAACATCCATCTTCACCGACGACTTCCCGACGAATGACGGTTCCTTTAAGGGACGTCATCCAAGATGGCGTCCCTCGAATTCCGACTGGCTGATAGGATTCTATCAGCCAATCGGAATTAAGGTAGGAAAATTCTGATTGGCTGATGGAATCAGCCAATCAGAATCAAGTTCAATCCGATTGGCTGATCCGATCAGCCAATCAGATTGAGCTCGCATTCTATTGGCTGATCGGAACAGCCAATAGAATGCAAGCTCAATCTGATTGGCTGATCGGATCAGCCAATCGGATTGAACTTGATTCTGATTGGCTGATTCCATCAGCCAATCAGAATTTTCCTACCTTAATTCCGATTGGCTGATAGAATCCTATCAGCAAATCGGAATTCGAGGGACGCCATCTTGGATGACGTCCCTTAAAGGAACCGTCATTCGTCGGGAAGTCGTCGGTGAAGATGGATGTTCAGCGTCGGCGGGATGAACATGGTATCCGGAAGAAAGAAGATTGAAGATGCCGTTGATAGAAGACTTCAGCCGGATCATGGACCTCTTCAGCTCCCGCTTGGATGAAGACTTCAGCCGGATCATGGACCTCTTCAGTCCCCCCCTTGGGCTTGGATCAAGACATCGGAGGAGCTCTTCTGGATCGATCGGTGAACCTGGTATGGTGAAGATAAGGTAGGAAGATCTTCAGGGGCTTAGTGTTAAATTTATTTAAGGGGGGTTTGGGTTAGATTAGGGGTATGTGGGTGGTGGGTTGTAATGTTGGGGGGGGGTATTGTATGTGTTTTTTTACAGGCAAAAGAGCTGAATTTCTTGGGGCATGCCCCGCAAAGGGCCCTGTTCAGGGCTGGTAAGGTAAAAGAGCTTTGAACTTTTGTAATTTAGAATAGGGTAGGGCATTTTTTTATTTTGGGGGTCTTTGTTATTTTATTAGGGGGCTTAGAGTAGGTGTAATTAGTTTAAAATTGTTGTAATATTTTTCTAATGTTTGTAAATATTTTTTTATTTTTTTGTAACTTAGTTCTTTTTTATTTTTTGTACTTTAGTTAGTTTATTTAATTGTATTTATTTGTAGATATTGTATTTAATTCATTTATTGATAGTGTAGTGTTAGGTTTAATTGTAGATAATTGTAGGTATTGTATTTAATTAATTTATTGATAGTCTAGTGTTAGGTTTAATTGTAACTTAGGTTAGGATTTATTTTACAGGTAATTATTTTAAAGGGACAGTCAACACCAGAATTTTTGTTGTTTAAAAAGATAGATAATCCCTTTATTACCCATTCCCCAGTTTTGCATAACCAACACTGTTATATTAATACACTTTTTACTGCTGTGACTATCTTGTATCTAAGCATCTTCTGACTGCCCCTAATCACATGACTTTTATTTATTATCTATTGACTTGCAGTTTAGCCAATTAGTGCAGTGTCTGCCACAACTCACGGGCGTGATCACAATGCTATCTATATGGTTTACCTGAACTACTCTCCCCTGCTGTGAAAAGCAAATACAGAAGCATGTGATTAGAGGCGGCCTTCAAGGGCTTAGAAATTATCATATTAGCCTTTCTAGGTTTGCTCTCAACTAGAATACCAAGAGAACAAAGCAAAATTGTTGATAAAAGTAAATTGGAAAGTTGTTTAAAATTACATGCCCTATTTGAAAAATAAAAGTTTTTTTGGGCCTTGACTGTCCCTTTAACTATTTTAGCTATTAAATAGTTCTTAACTATTTAATAGCTATTGTACCTGGTTAAAATAAATACAAAGTTACCTGTAAAATAAATATAAATCCTAAAATAGCTATAATATAATTATAATTTATATTGTAGCTATATTAGGATTTATTTTACAGGTAAGTATTTAGCTTTAAATAGGAATAATTTATTTAATAAGAGTTAATTTATTTCGTTAGATTTAAATTATATTTAATTTAGGGGAGTGTTAGTGTTAGGGTTAGACTTAGCTTTAGGGGTTAATACATTTATTAGAATAGCAGTGAGCTCCAGTCGGCAGATTAGGGGTTAATGTTTGAAGTTAGGTGTCGGCGATGTTAGGGAGGGCAGATTAGGGGTTAATACTATTTATTATAGGGTTAGTGAGGCGGATTAGGGGTTAATAACTTTATTATAATAGCGGTGCGGTCCGCTCAGCAGATTAGGGGTTAATAAGTGTAGGCAGGTGGAGGCGACGTTGTGGGGGGCAGATTAGGGTTTAATAAATATAATATAGGGGTCGGCGATGTTAGGGCAGCAGATTAGGGGTACATAGGGATAATGTAAGTAGCGGCGGTTTACGGAGCGGCAGATTAGGGGTTAATAATAATATGCAGGGGTCAGCGATAGCAGGGGCGGCAGATTAGGGGTTAATAAGTGTAAGGTTAGGGGTGTTTAGACTCGGAGTACATGTTAGAGTGTTAGGTGCAGACGTAGGAAGTGTTTCCCCATAGCAAACAATGGGGCTGCGTTAGGAGCTGAACGCGGCTTTTTTGCAGGTGTTAGGTTTTTTTTCAGCTCAAACAGCCCCATTGTTTTCTATGGGGGAATCGTGCACGAGCACGTTTTTGAAGCTGGCCGCGTCCGTAAGCAACTCTGGTATCGAGAGTTGTAGTGGCGTTAAATATGCCTGTACGCTCCCTTTTTGGAGCCTAACGCAGCCATTCTGGGAACTCTCAATACCAGAGGTATTTAAAAGGTGCGGCCAGAAAAAAGCCAGTGTTAGCTACGCGGGTCATTACCGACAAAACTCTAAATCTAGGCCATTGTGAGCACGCCCGTGGATTGTGGCAGACACTGCACTAATTGGCTAAAATGAAAGTCAATAGAAAATAAATAAAATGTCATGTGATCAGGGGGCTGTCAGAAGATGCTTAGATACAAGTTAATCACAGAGGTAAAAAGTGTATTATTATAACTGTGTTGGTTATGCAAAACTGGGGAATGGGTACTTAAGGGATTATCTATCTTTTAAAACAACAAAAATTCTGGTGTTGACTGTCCCTTTAACGCAGCCCCATTGATTCCTATGGGGAAATACATTTTATGTCTACACCTAACATGAACCCCGAGTCTAAACACCCCTAATCTTACACTTATTAACCCCTAATCTGCCACCCCCGACATCACCGACACCTACATTATAATTATTAACCCCTAATCTGCAGCTCCGGACACCGCAGCCACCTACATTATACTTATGAACCCCTAATCTGCTGCCCCCAACATCGCTGAACCCTACATTATATTTATTAACCCCTACTCTGCCGCCCCCAATGTCACCGCCACCTACCTACACTTATTAACCCCTAATCTGCCGCCCCAACGTCGCTGCCACTATAATAAACATATTAACTAATAGTTACATTGTAGCTATTTTTTGATTTATTTTTTATTTTACAGGCAAGTTTGTATTTATTTTAACTAGGTAGAATAGTTACTAAATAGTTATTAACTATTAAAAAACTACCTAGCTAAAATAAATACAAAAGTACCTGTAAAATAAAACCTAACCTAAGTTACAATTATACCTAACAATACACTATATTTAAATTAATTCCCTAAATTAAATACAATTAAATAAAATTAGCTAATGTACCAAAAAAAACAAACACTAAATCACAGAAAATAATAAACAAAATACAAGATTCTTAAACTAATTACACCTAATCGAATCCCCCTAACAAAATAAAAAAGCCCCCCAAAATAAAAAAAAGCCCTACCCTACACTAAATTACAAATAGCCCTTAAAAGGGCCTTTTGCGGGGCATTGCCCCAAAGTAATCCGCTCTTTTATCTGTAAAAAAAAATTACAACCCCCCCCCAACATTAAAACCCACACAACCAACCCTACTCTAAAACCACCCAATACCCCCTTAAAAAAACCTAACACTAACCCCTTGAAGATCACCTTACCGGGAGAAGTCTTCATCCAACCGGGCCGAAGTCCTCAACGAAGCCGGGAGAAGTCTTCATTCTATCAGCCAATCGGAATTAAGGTAGAAAAAGACCTGGAACAGCCAATAGAATGCCAGCTCAATCCTATTGGCTGATTGGATCAGCCAATAGGATTGAACTTCAATCCTATTGGCTGATTGCATCAGTCAATAGGATTTTTTCTACCTTAATTCCGATTGGCTGATTGAATTCTATCAGCCAATCGGAATTGAAGGGGCGCCATCTTGGATGACATAATTTAAAGGAACCTTCATTCAGTGTTAGCCGTCAGATGAAGAGGATGCTCCGCGTCGGATGTCTTGAAGATAGACCCGGGGGTGTTAGGGTTAGACTTAGATTTAGTGGTTAATAACTTTAGTATAGTGGCGGCGACGTTGGGGGCGGCAGATTGGGGGTTAATACATTTAGGTAGGTGTCGGCGATGTTAGGGATGGCAGATTAGGGGTTAATAATATTTAACTAATATTTGCGAGGCGGGAGTGCGGCGGTTTAGGGGTTAATATATCTATTATAGTGGCGGTGATGTCCGGTTCGGCAGATTAAGAGTTAAATTTCTTTTTTTTAATTGTTTGCGATGCGGGAGGGCCTCGGTTTAGGGGTTAATAGGTAGTTTATGGGTGTTAGTGTACTTTTTAGCACTTTAGTTAAGAGTTTTATGCTACGGCGTTGTAGTGTAAAACTCTTAACTACTGACTTTAAAATGCGGTACCAGTCTTGACAGGAGAGGGTCTACCGCTCACTTTTTGGCAGACTCGTAATACCGGCGCTATGCAAGTCCCATTGAAAAAATAGGATACGCAATTTACGTAAGTGGATTTGCAGTATTACCAAGTCTGGCCAAAAAGTGAGCGGTGAGCCTGTACCTTTAAGCCTCGTAATACCAGCGGGCGTTAAAAAGCAGCGTTAGGACCACTTAACGCTGGTTTTTTAGCCTAACGCACAACTCGTAATCTAGCCAAAAGTGTTTTTTTGTTGTTTGGCATAAAAGCCAATTTTCTGTAGTGTAGCTGCCCCCCTCCCAATAACCTACCCCCCTTTCCCTCCCAGATCCCTTTCTTTTTATTTAATTACCTCCCTTTCCCTCTCCCTCCATCCCATCGCCTTCATTGTATAAGTACTAGCGCTCTCCCCCCCATGCGCTCCCAACCACTTGTGTGCACCTGATCAGGAATTGATGCAGCGATGGACCGCCTCCCTGCTATGGCTCCCACCCACCAACGATCGGCACCATCGCTGGCCGATGCAGAGAGGGCCACAGAGTGGCTCTCTCTGCATCGGTGGATAAAAAAGGTTTTGATGCTTTGATATTGAGGCATCACTGCAATACCTTGAAAGTATCAGGAAGCAATCACGATCGCTTCCACCACTTGAAACCCCTGAGAACGTACAGGGTACGTCCTTGGTCATTAAGTGACAGTTTTTGTAGGACATAACCTGTTCATCCTTGGTCGTTAAGGGGTTAAATAACATTGTGCTGATTTTCACACTCTAAGCTCCAAAGTATTAGATGTAGACTGAAGTCTACATATTCCTGCTTGTGTAATCTGTCTTTTCATATGCAGGGGAGTGGGGGAAGTGTCTGCTCTTCCTGCTTTCTCAGCTAATTTGATTGGGTGTCCCAGCCTAATCTCATCAACAGTGCAAAACTGGAGCTTCTAAGGACATTTTTAAAAAGGGTTTATACTGGATTATTTTCAATATCTGCATATTCTTATTTATAGTAGTATATATTTACATGCAGTTATATAACAATTTGTGTATACTGTCCTTTTTAATGTGCTAAACTGGTCAAAATATAGCAACTGTGAGCTTTCTTAATCATAGATAAGATAGAATATATAACAATGGCCAGGGAGCCCAGAACTTTTACTGCCAGACTAGGCATGAACCAGGATTAACACCCAGAGATAAATCTTGCATATGGTACGCTTCTCGTATGAGCTGTTCTTTGTACGTCTGAGTTTGTATCCAGTTAGCCTAGTCAATTCTAAGCAGAAAGGGAGTACTCCCTTAACTGTCTTAAAAAATGAGTGATAAACAATAAATTCCCATAGTCATAAAATATATATATATATATATATATATATATATATAATTTTATTTTTGAGAGTCAACCTAATGAAATGATTAGCAATAACTGTAGAAAAGTTAGAGCAGCAATGTCAAACAGCTTTAACTTGTAAAACATGTAATTGCCTCCTGCACAGCCTGCAGCATGACTATAGGCTGGCACTGTAACCTACTCCAACGCTTTAGTAAACAAGTCCCAGCCTAGCGTGCCCGACCAGAGAAGACTGTCTTTCTCTATAAAATATTAGGGCAAACTGCAATTCAAAATGACCAGCCTGGATGAAGTAGTGGAATGGGACTTCAGAGTCTGAACCATTGTATATTTAGCCACTGCCCCTGCAAATAGAGATGAGCAGACAGCTTCCTATTTTGCTTTAACTTGTACCCTACTTCTTTCATAGTAGCTTGTTTGAGCTTAGATTCATATAGTGAGAAGTAACTGGCCTATCAATGGCTCTGTAATAGCATAGGCTCCCTGAAACTACATATCCACCACCAGCCATCAACATTGGCATTGCTTAACATTTTACTTTTTCAAAAACTGAGCCAGCACCAGCTCAGCGCGTCTGGGGGATTTAAATTGATTACCTACAGTAAATGCTACATAACAAGGTATCAAATCTTAAGTATCAGGAGGCCGTACTTTTGTTAACACTTTGAAAGGGCGTTCCCTTAGAATCTGTTTCAGATTTAGTTTTGCTAAACTTCACATTCACCGTAGAGGACCAACTCACTGCCAAGCTTTCCATCAGTCCTCAATTTGTGTAAGTGCTCATCTATCACCCTTATCATATATACCAAAACTTCACTCTCAACATACAAAGTCTTTATAGTTTGTAATCCTCAGTAAGCAGGCACTTTTAATAAACAGAGTGTCTCTGTAATCATTGTCTTTCTTGAAAACCTCTCATAGTTACATCAAAGTTCCAATGTGCAGTGCAGTTAGCACTTTTGGCCCGTCAACATTATGCTATAAAATATTGTCCTCTTGTACTAAATGGACTTGATGGATGGAAAGGCAGTTGAGTTTTATGTAAGAGTAGCTTGATGACTCTTGAGGGACGTTTTAGGAAGTCAATCAGTAATTGCTTTTGCGCAGTTATACATATATTAACTGCATAATATATCTTATATGTGTTTGAGGTTAAACCTCCGCTACTATAAGAAAGCAGATTACTTCCTCAACAGTTGCAGTCCTGCTGTACGACTCAAGATTGTGTCCTGGCCGGTCTTCAAGTACTCAAGCTGACATTTCAGCACCTCCATGGATCCTACAACATGTAACTGCCTCAAGAGTTTAGACGGGAGGCCAAGTGAAGTTTTGCAGTTTCAGAACAGCGAGCCACACAATCGCCCTGGAGAGGAAAATGACAGGTTCCATGATGCTGTTGAGTTGTCTTGCCTCAGAGCTGCACACTTTATGGAGAGCACTTTGGGTCATTACTCAGATTACATTATAATCCATAGTTCGGTGTATGAGAATTGTTAGATACCCTTTCCCTTTACTCTCTCTTTTTTATTATTTGTGTTTTGTATGCATAATAAAAATTGGCCATTCTATGTCACTTTAAGAGCGAGAAAATATATTCCAAACCACTTAGCAATTGCTATATTACTTTATCATCCACAACACAAATTTACTGATTAAAAGTTTAGGACTTGTTGGATTTCCTGAATTATACTGTCCTCCAAAAATAACCTTAAAACATTACATCCTATTAATTTGCCCATTTAGCTAACACAGGATATCTGGTTCCATAATCAACATAAATGTGTAAAATCTTCATTATTATAAATCTTGTCAGTTCTTAATAGTTGCTATGAATATTTTCAGGTGTTCTAAGAATTGTACTTGCAAATTACTTAATAGTTTGTACTATTAGAATGAAAGGGCTGTTTTCCTTTGTACAAACTATCTTAACTTATCGGGATTGTCAGATTTAAGTATCAGCAGTCTAGATCTTTAATAACAGAAAGTCAATCAAAAGGTCTGTTCTCTTGTTCGTGTTTTTTACCATGAGACTTAGAGAGATCCTTTGTTTTCCTTTTTTTATATTTTGTATCATGTGGTAGTATGTATTTCTGTGCATTGTGAATGTAATTCTGTATGCAATAATGTGTATATTTTATTGAAATGGATATTTAATAGCTTTTTGAGATATAGAAGTACAATGAACACGTTACTATAAGGCCATCTATTATATTTTTGCACTTTTCTGATGTTGTAAACAAAAATGAGACGTAAATTCAAGTCATCAAAATGCTAACAAAAAAAGCAATTTATTGTAATAAAGGCATTTTTTTAAATGGATTGCTGAATTCAGAGGTTGACTTTATTATTAGTATGATTATTATTAGTAGTATTATTATTTAATTAAACTAAGGAGCCTCAATTTATTTTTTACAGCCTCACTTTTATATGTATAATAATCCAAAAATGTAGGAGCCCAGGTTCTTGTGCTTCAAACTAGGAATCAACACATCACAATAACTATTTAAAGGGACATAATACTCATATGCTAAATTACTTGAAACTGATGCAGTATAATTGTAAAAAGCTGACAGGAAAATATCACCTGAGTATCTCTATGTAAAAAAAGAAGATATTTTACCTCACAATCTCCTCAGCTCAGCAGAGTAAATTCTGTGTAAAAAGTTATACTCAGCTGCTCCCAGCTGTAGGTAAAAAAATTAAAAAAATGAAGAAATGAACAGCAGCCAATCAGCATCAGCAGTGCTGAGGTCATGAACTCTTACTGTGATCTCATGAAATTTGACTTAACTCTCATGAGATTTCATAGTAAGCTTCCTTTACCTGATTAGTGAAATAATATGAGAGTTCACGATGCTCATCCTTTCAGTTGTCCCGGGACAGACATACTGATATGCTGCTTAGAAATCCTTTACAATGGGAGGTGGCTACTGAGGAACTTTTGAGGTAAAATATCTTTCTTTTTTACATAGAGATGTTCAGGAGATATTTTCTAGTCAGCTTTTTACAGCCATGCTGCATCACTTTCAAGTGTTTAAACATTTGGGTATTATGGCCCTTTAAATTACCAAGAAACGGTCTTGAACTAAATTAGGGCTGGACAAATCCTTGTAGATGAGGAGCCATGTGTCCTTGAATTTTCTTTCTAGCTTATATAATATTATTATACATTTTATCCCGTATATATCTGTGTGTGTGCATGATGAATACGTGTGTGTATGTATGTGTGTATATGTATGTATGCATGATTGATGTATGTATGTATATATACCGTATTTTTCGCTCCATAAGACGCACTTTTTCCCCCCTCAAAAGTAAGGGAAAATGTCTGTGCGTCTTATGGAACGAATGCAGGCCCTGCGCTTGACCTAGGGCGGCAAATTTTGGGAGGCGGCACTTTTTGGAGGCAGTCATCGCGCTTAAAACAGATGGAAAAAACTGTCCACGGCGCGCTAATGCATGAGGCTAGGATGCTTGAGTCGGCAGCATATGGAGTGAGACAGTGAGTGAGTACCGTAGTTTATTGAACAGACCCACACACTCTATTTGGGAACTTTATTGCTGGCATTAGCTTTTATTTTTATACCGCCATACTGCCCAGCAAACTACTGGCTCCATTTATGATTCTGCATGCTGGTAAGGTAACTGTAGATGCTTGCTATGCAGAAGCTACTGGTATATATTTTCAATATATAGACGCTTGGCCAGGGGTTTAATTGCATGCACAGTAGCGCCTCTCTCTCTCCTGCTTGTGTGTCCGCTTCAATTGATGTTTATGGGTTATTATGGCTATGCAAAATCATCACGAGAAATAGAGCCGGTGTCAGACTCGGGGTTCCTCTCCCTCCCTCCTTCCTCTCCCTCTCTCTCTCCCTCCCTCTCTCCCTCCCTCCTCTCTTCCTCCCTCCCTCCTCTCTCCCTCCCTCCTCTCTCCCTCTCTCCCTCTCTCCCTCCTCTCTCCCTCCCTCCCTCCTCTCTCCCTCCCTCCCTCCTCTCTCTCTCCCTCCCTCCCTCCTCTCTCCCTCCCTCCCTCCTCTCTCTCTCTCTCTCTCTCTCTCTCTCTCTCTCTCTCTCTCTCTCTCTCTCTCTCTCTCCCTCCCTCCTCTCTCCCTCCCTCCTCTCTCCCTCCCTCCTCTCTCCCTCCCTCCCTCCCTCCTCTCTCCCTCCCTTCCTCTCTCCCTCCCTCCTCTCTCTCCCTCCCCTCTCCCTCCTTCCTCTCCCTCCCTCCTTCCTCTCCCTCCCCCTCCCTCCCCTCTCCCTCCTCTCTTCTCTCTCCCTCCTCTCTTCTCTCTCCCTCCTCTCTTCTCTCTCCCTCCTCTCTTCTCTCTCCCTCTTCTCACTCCTCTCCCTCCTTCCCTTCCTTCTCTTTCTCCCTTCCTTATCTCCCTCCCTTATCTCCCTCCCCAACAGAATCTTAAATGCCTAGGGCAGCACAAAACCTAAATACGCCCCTGGTTAGGGTTAAGGGTTAGGGTTTAGGGTTATTAGGGATAGGGGTTTAGGGTTAGCCCCCTCACCTTGGCACATCAGGCATCAGGAAAAAGAAATTATATATTTTTTTTCTTGTTTTCCTCCTCTAAAAACTAGGTGCGTCTTATGGTCAGGTGCGTCTTATGGAGCGAAAAATACGGTATATATATATATATATATATATATATATATATACATACTGTATATGTATGTTTGTGTGTTTGTGTTTATTTATATATATATATATATATACATACATACATACATGGTATTATATTTCTCATGTTGCAACATTTTTTTAGATATTGATTGTCTAACTTCAAATGGTGAGCAATTGGTGTTTCTGTGTATTATTGATTATACTTTCAGATGGATAATAAGTAAACAGTGTGCATTATGTTGACCTTATTTTGTTCTTCAATTTGATGTATTTTATTTCAAGCATATGCATTTTTTAATGAAAAGTTCTGTATGTGGTTGACAAACACATACGGCCAGATTACGAGTTTTGCGGTAAGAGGGGTGTGGTGCTAACTTGCACGTTATTGTCACCGCTCACATTCCTAGAGCGCTGGTATTACAGGTTTTTATAAACCCAGCGTTAAAAGGCAAGAAGTGAGCGTAGAGCAAAACTGGGCTCCATACCGCACTCCAATACCAGCGCTGCTTAAGTCAGCGGTGAGCTGGTTGTACGTGCTCGTGCACGTTTCCCCATAGACATATGGGGGAGAGCCGGCTGAAAAAAAGCCTATTAACTGCAATAAAGCAGCATAAAGCTCCGTAACGCAGCCCCATTGATTCCTATGGGGAAACACATTTTATGTTTACACCTAACACCCAAACATGAACCCCGAGTCTAAACACCCCTAATCTTACATTTATTAACCCCTAATCTGCCGCTCTGGACATCACCGCCACTATAATAAACATATTAACCCCTAAACCGCCGCACTCCCACATCGTAAACACTAGTTAAATATTAACCCCTAATCTGCCATCCCTAATATCGCCGACACCTACCTAAATTTATTAACCCCTTATCTGCCACCCCCAACATCGCCATCACTATACTATATTTATTAACCCCTAAACCTAAGTCTAACCCTAACACCCCCTAACTTAAATATAATTAAAATAAATCTAAATAAAACCTACAATTAATAACTAAATAATTCCTATTTAAAACTAAATACTTATCTGTAAAATAAACCCTAAGTTAGCTACAATATAACTAATAGTTACATTGAAGCTAGCTTACGGTTTATTTTTATTTTACAGGCAAGTTTGTATTTATTTTAACTAGGTAGAATAGTTACTAAATAATTATTAATTATTTAATAATTACCTAGCTAAAATAAATACAAATTTACCTGTAAAATAAAACCTAACCTAAGTTACACTATCACCTAACACTACAATTAAATAAATTACCTAAATTAAATACAATTAACTAAATTAAATACATTATCTAAATTACAAAAACAAACACTAAATTACAGAAAATAAAAAACAAATTACAAGAGATTTAAACTAATTACACCTAATCTAATAGCTCTATCAAAATAAAAAAAAGCCTCCCCAAAAAAACCCTAGCCTAAACTAAACTACCAATAGCCCTTAAAAGGGCCTTTTGCGGGGCATTGCCCCAAAGAAATCAGCTCTTTTACCTGTAAAAAAAAAATACAAACACCCCCCCCAACAGTAAAACCCACCACACACACAACCAACCACCCAAATAAAACCCTAACTAAAAAAACCTAAGCTCCCCATTGCCCTTAAAAGGGCATTTAGCTCTATTGGAACCCAAAGCCCTAACCTAAAAATAAAACCCACCCAATAAACCCTTAAAAAAAAAACCTAACACTAAACCCTGAAGATCCACTTACAGTTTTGAAGAGCCGATATCCATCCTCAACGAAGCCGGGAGAAGTCTTCATCTAAGCCGGGAGAAGTAGACCTCCAGACGGTCAGAAGTCTTCATCCAGACGGTATCTTCTGCAGCTCCATCTTCAAGACATCCGACGTGGAGCATCCTCTTCTGCCGACGACTAACGAAAAATGAAGGTTCCTTTAAGTGACGTCATCCAAGATGGCGTCCCTTAGATTCCGATTGGCTGATAGAATTCTATCAGCCAATTGGAATTAAGGTAGCTGATGCTTTTACCTCTTTAACTATCTCTCTTTATGTAGAACTTTGAAAATGGAAACACAGAAACCTATATGCTGATAGCAGGTGATAATTAAATGACCATCAGGATTATTTATATTTCCTTCTGAAGTGTAAATTTATTTAATCCTTAGAATAACTAAGGATATCTCAGGAATTCTTAAAGGGACAGTAAAGTCATAATTAATTTTTTATGGTTCAGATCGAGCATGCGGTTTTACACATTTTTCCAATTTTACTTCTATTATTAGATTTTCTTTGTTTTCTTGGTATTCTTTTGTAGAAAAGCATAACTAGGTAGGCTCAGGAGCAGCAATTACACTACTGGTAGATAGCTGCTGATTGGTTGCTGTGGATATATGCCTCTTGTCATTGACTCTCCAGATGTTTTCAGCTAACTCCCAGCAGCGCCTTGCTGCATGTGAGCCTACTCTTCGCCAAAGGATACCAAGGGAACAAAGCACATTTTATAATAGAAGAAAAAAGGAAATTTGTTTAAAATCCCAGTGCTACGGAATTTTGCGACGCTATACAAACGGATGACGATGATTTAAAATGACCTGCTTTATCTGAATCATGAAAGTTAATTTTTTGTTACTATCTCTATTGGAAGTTTTATTCCATAATTTGCTGTTTTTTTTGTTTTTGTTTTGTTTATTACTAATAATATTAAAGGGACAGTATACTGTAAAATAGTTTTTCCCTTAATGTGTTTACAATTGCTTTTTTTACCAACTGCAGAGTAAAAAATGTATGAAAATTAGCTTTTTAAGGTTTATTTCTGTATATTAAAGCTCGGATTTTGTGTTTTGAAGCCACAGCCTAATAAAATAGGTTGAGCTTGTAGGTATAATCAGATCTCATTACTGTATCACATATACCTGCTTCTTTATCTTATATCTGTCCTTAAAACAATCACCAATACTTTGAGAGAACAATGGAAAATCAACATTTTACTACCTTATGTCTGCTTTATCACACTGGGAGTGTAATTTCTTCTGCTGGCTGTGTTTACAAAGCTTATCTATAGCTGGTACGCGCGGCCACAAACTTTCAGAATAGGTGGGGATACCACATGCTAAATTAACAATTTCAAATGCCAATATAAGGGTAAAGGAGCTACTTGTAAACAATTTAATACACTCCAGCAGGTAAAGTGGATCATTGGGAACAAATTAAAGGGGAGAAAATTTTTGAGTAAACTGTCCCTTTAAGTAATCATATTTAAAGATATATATATATCCAGTGATCAAAACCTTACTAGTTCATGTATAATTCCTGGTCCTTGGTCCTATGATACTCCTTAAAGGGACATGAAACCTAAAATTTTTCTTTCTTTTTAAAAAAGTTTCCTTTTTACTTCTTTTATCAAATTTGTTTTGTTCTTTGTTTTTCTTTGTTGAAGTGATACTACCGGGCACATGTCTAGAGAAAAAAGTGCTGCCATCTAGTCTCTTGCTAATGTATAACATTGTTGAAAAACTGAACGCTCCTGAGCTTTCCTGCTTATCAACATAATAAAATACCAAGAAAACAAATTTGATAATAAAAGTAAACTGGAAAGTTATTTAACATTGTATGCTCTATCTATCTGATTAATAAAAGGAAAACAATTGGGGTTATGTCCATTTAATTGGTAAATGATTTATGTGAAAAATCCCATGTATATTTGTCCTCATTTATTACACAAATCTATAATAATACTATGTATTTTGTTGTTAATAATCGACTCTAAAACAGATTAGTCCTGTGCATTTGTTTAACTGTCCTCCTTTGACTTCAAGTGTCACCTCCTTTCATATCTTCACATTGTGTCCATGGAAGGTGACGCTGACAACAAACAGAAAAAAGGAAGCAAATAAGAGGTGAAACCGAGGCCGGTGCAATCCAGTGTTGTGTGGCTGCTTGCCAGTAACTAAGTAGCCTCTTTCTGGCTGCATTATACGGCTAGTCATGGTAGAATTAGATAGTGGAAGAATAAGTAAAGTGTATATTTGATCATAATAGAATTGTTTTAATGACTTCATATTTATTAAAGCCATTCTCTCTGCAAATTTGTGCATAATCCTATAGCCAATACAAAAAATGTAGAAGCCAGAATTTTTTTTACATACATGCATACATGTATGTATGTGTGTGTATGTATATATATATATATATCTATCTATATACCTATATATACACAAACACACTGTATATAATGTGTGTGTTCTAGTGTAAAATGCATTTAATATATGTGTGTATTTATATATATATATATATATATATATATATATCTATATATCTATATCTATATATACACAAAAACACTGTATATAATTTGTGTGTTCTAGTGTAAAATGCATTTAATATATGTCTGTGTGTGTGTATATGTATGTGTGTGTGTATATATATATATATATATATATATATTAGTATATATACACAAACACACTGTATATAATGTGTATGTTCTAGTGTAAAATGCATTTAGTATATTTTGTTGTGTTAATGGATAGGAAAGTCCAATTTTAAACTTGAGATTCGGATAGAGCATGGAATTCTAAGACCCTTATCTCAAATGTAATTTTCCCCTTTGGTATCCTTTGTTGAAAAGCATATATAAATATCATCAGCAGCAACAATACACTACTGGGAACTAGCTGGTGATTGGTGGCTACATACATTTGTCTCTTGTCATTGATTTACCAGTTGCGTTCAGCTAGCTCCAGAAGTGCACTGCTGCTGCGGATGTGATTATTTGTTTTTTGTGTGTTTATTTCCATTGCAGGGGTTAAACACAGTTACGTGCAAGCAATAGGGCAGTAATAAAATGCCCTAACATATTAAAGCAATTTCTTTTTTAACTTCTGCATATAGTAGAAATGAATAACTGTATGCACATGTTCAGTTATAACATGTGTTTATTAGAATACTATTAAAGGGACAGTAAAGTCAAAATCAAACCTAAATGGATTGTATAGAGCTCTGAAAAGTTTTTTTGTGGGTCCCTATAATATTTGACAAATGTACAGTACACAGGGAGACAGGAGAGCAGGAGGGGTCCCAGGTCCAATGGTAGGCGGCTACGTTGCAATTACAAACCAAACAGCAGTAAAGTAAATAAGCAAAAAGGAATAGCAGGTTGCTGTTGCCCTCCACTTATTCTTTAAATGAACATATTGTTTGGCTAAATAGCCAACTCTTCATACAACCTTGTTCATAAAGGAACGTGATTGCAAATAACATTCTTTGCATTAATGTCACGGGGCACCTGTGTAGGTATATGGATGTGTGTTGTTGTCCCATACTGTGCATGATATGAGATTGGCACACAGCTAATTTTGTACCCATAAATGTGTGCACACATTTTAGTCACTTGGCCAGAAACTGCAAAGGCCAAATTGTTTGTGCACACTTCTCAAAAAAGTCTGAGATCTATTATTGTATTTAGTCTTCTTGGTATCTTTTGTTAAAGTATAATCCTAGGTGAGCTGCACTTGTCTTTAGCTGTCTGGCAGTAGGGTTTGTAACAATGTTTATATCAATGTAATACATTTTTTGCAAACACTGCTGCCATAGAATCTGTTGGAACTCTACGAATAACTGATGATAATGATAGTAATAGAATGCTAGACATGTGCACACTCTTAAAGGGATATGAAACCCCAAGCTGCTCTGTTGTGATTCAGACAAAGTACAACAGTTTTTTTAAATATGTTTCCAGTTTACTTATTTTATCAAATTTGCTTAGTTCCCATGGTATTCTTTGTTGAAGAGAGAACCTGGTAGGTGCAAAAGAAGGTCTAGACCAACAAAAGGTTGTGTAACTAAAAAGCACTCTACATCTCTATATTAGTTAAATAAGGAATTCCATGTCCATGACTATAAGCCCAGGAATAACAAGAAAAAACATACCAAACATTTCCCCTTAGTGGGTATTTGGTATGTTTTTTCTTGTTATTCCTGGGCTTATAGTCATGGACATGGAATTCCTTATTTAACTAATATAGAGATGTAGAGTGCTTTTTAGTTACACAACCTTTTGTTGGTCTAGACCTTCTTTTGCACTGTTTCCTTAAGTGTACAGCACCTATCCCACTAGTAATATTACAAGATATCTTGTACTATGTGGCCATCTAGTGCTCTTGCAATTGGATAGCATTCTTGCAAAGCTGCTGCCATATACATCTCCAGAAATAGGCCTGCCACTAAGCTTATACACCTGTTTTTCAACCAAAGATACCAAGAGAACAAAGAAAAAATGATAGAAGTAAATTAGAAAGTTGTTTAAAATTGCATGCTCTCTCTGAATCTTGAAAGGGAAACATTTTGGGTTTCATATCCCCTTTAAGTTCCTATCAGCCTACCTAGCTTTAGCCTTCAATAAAGGGTACTAAGAGAAATTTAATAGTAGAAGGAAATTGAAAAGTTTTGAACCACAACGTTTAATTTTTACTTTACTGGCTCTTTTAAGCTGCTTTTAAATCCAGAAAGAGTGTGAAGTCACAAGTCCATAACCATTTTGTATATCTAGTAATGTATGTATTTATGTATTCATAACTAGATTTGAAAAGGCTATTCTTTTTTATTTGCTTGTGTAATAAAGGTTAACATACAAAATAGCTGCCTTTTCATATGTATAGTAGAAACACACAAATATTTGTACAGTCACAGTGACTGTGATGTTGAATATTTAGTGCTGTATGCTGTTGGCTCTGTTGAGCAGCCCCTTTTGCTGTTATACATTACCAGTTTATAGCCCCGTTTTACAAAGTGAAAACAGGGACCACTTAAAGGGATAGTAATGTCAAAATGAAACATGCCTGATTCATATAGAGCATGTAATCAGTATGAAGTAATGTAAACGCTGACGTAGTTTTATTATTGACTTACCCATGTCACATATTTGCCTTGTTTAATAGAAACAAATGTAAACGAATCATTTAATTATACATTTCCCTGGCAGTTTTCAGAACAGGTAAAAAGCATTTTCATAATCAATAAAATATGCATTGTGTGCATTGCTGCGTATCATCTAATTTATTTAAAAATAAAAAATTCACAGAATATCCTGTGCAGTGCGTATTAAACCCAATTGAGTTAATTGGAATTTTGGCCTGTGCTGGGGCTAAATAATAAAGTGCTTTGCTTTTTTGTAGTGTAAAAGAATAAAATAAATCCCTATACAGTCAGTATTTACTAAATACTGTTCTATTGCGCACATTTCTTCTATAGTAGAGATCATTCTCATAATCAGCTGTTGCTGGGAAGTGCTGCCATATAAGAGCAGCTTTATTTAATAGTAGCTGTGAATGTCATAGTCAAATTTATTCCCTATACAATTTAAAATATGCAAAATTTAAAAAACCACAACCTTGCAATGCACATTCATTATTTATTTTGCCTGTTTTTACTGTAGTTTTAACAATGAAGATTGTAGAGTATCTACTCACCCGGAGAGGCTGTAGTGAAAAACCCTGGCGTCCAAAACAGTTTGGGGGAACATTTTAAATAGTTTTCCAGAACCCTGACACCCGTATATGCAGCATTTTAAACTGTATTACACAATGAATTTTGTGTATGCACTTTTATGCTTGTGTTTTTTGTTGCTGTCCACCAATCTATGGGGAAGCTATGGGGGCTTTGACCTTCTATCTCAAGGGCCAGTATTGAACAAGCAGTTGTTAAAAAAAATAAAAAATAAAAAATAAAAAAAAATAATAATTAAAAAACAAAATGCAGATATACAGCACACACCACAACCTTAAATGGATATAAAACTAAAAATGTTAATGATTGAGTATACAGTTTTAAACAACCTTCCCATTTACTTCTGTTATATAACTTGCTTAGTTCTGTTGTTATCCTTTTGCTGAAAAGGATACCTAGGTAGGCTCAGTAGCTGGGAGCTAGCTGCTGAATGGTGGCTGCACATAAGTCTATTGTCATTTACTTACCGATGTGTTCAGCTAGCTTGCAGTAGTGCATTGCTACTCTTTCAATAAAAGATACTAAGAGAATGAAGCAAAATTGATAATATAAGTAAATTGAAAATAAGCTTAAAAATGTATGTTCTATCTGAATTATAAAAGAAATATTTTGGCTTTCATATCCCTTTAACAACCCTTTTCTCATGCGAAAATAGTTCAAGATGTTAAGTATTTTTTTTTATTCATGGTGGAAATTATAATGTCCCTATTTAAAGGACCATTAAATACAATATAATTGCATAGTCAACAAGGGCATAATAATAAGACAATTCAATAACCCTAATTCTGAATTTCAAATTAGCAATAGACTTTTTCTGACAAATGTCATTTTCCTTCAAATTTCCTGTTCCCTGCATTATGTGACAGCCATCAGCCAATCACAGACTCGTATACGAATATACTATGAACATGCTTAGCAGGAGCTAATGCCGCAAAGTGTGCATATAAAAATGTGTATATATATATATATATATATATATATATATATTTTTTTTTTTTTCTATCTATCTTTATCTCTTTCTCTTTTCAATGTTGTTTTCCCTTTCCCCCAGCTGAAAAGGACCATTGCAAACCTATCACAAACGAATACACATATTTAGGATTTCAGAATGGCTGTTTGTACATATGCAATATAAGAATGACAATGGGGTAAAACCACCTTCTTTTAATCCTTTAAGGTAGTTTAAAACTTCATCTTATTTAATTAATAATAATAATGTATTGTATTATATATTTAAACAACCAGACACGTATTCCTTTCTAATCTCAACCTAATGGCTAAATATACTGTTTATTTATATGCACACAATAATGGTCACACGTAAACTGCCTAGTATGCGCACTGCTAATCCAAAGAATGCATTTCCTGTCATGATTCTTGATGCAAAACTGATAATTGAGAGACAGGGTGAGATAGAGGACCTGTGGTTTTAATTTAATACACTATTTCAGATTATATTTTGTCTGTCGATGAATATCACTTATTGAATAAAGGTTTATATAGCGAGTATGATACATTTATTCTACAGCATTTTCAAAGATTTTTTTTTTTTTTGAAAATTAAAAAATGCACTTTACTGAAGATATTTTGACAGTTCTTGTAATGATCAAGTTTCAGAGGACAAATTCTTTGATACACAAATATATGGGATTAAACAAACAAGCAAAAAAAAGTAAATACACTTAACAGATAAAGTGCATAGTTTAGCCACATATGTTGATTTAGTGGGAAAAGATATAAATAGATCAAGTCGTAAAAATAAAGAAACTTTTTCCATAAAATATATTAGAAAAGATAGAGCCGCCTTAAAAAAATACTAAAGATATTATAATTAAAGGGACACTGAACCCACATTTTTTCTTTCGTGATTTAGATAGAGCATGACATTTTAAGCAACTTTCTAATTTAACCCTATTATCAAATTTTCTTCATTTTCTTGGTATCTTTATTTGAAATGCAAGAATGTAAGTTTAGATGCCGGCCCATTTTTGGTGAACAACCTGGGTTGTCCTTGCTGATTGGTTGATAAATTCCTCCACCAATAAAGTGCTGTTTAGAGTTCTGAACCAAAATAAGGCTTGGATGCCTTTTTCAAATAAAGATAGCAAGAGAACGAAGACAAATTGATAATAGGAGTAAATTAGAAAGCTGCTTAAAATTGCATGCTCTATTCGAATTACGAAAGAAAAAATTTGGGTTCAGTGCCCCTTTAAGGAGGCGGGTAACACCACAATTTTTATGAAAAACTGATTATATCATTGAGATATTTCAGCAGTTGTCAAACCAACAAGTTTATTAAAACCAATTAACTAGAGATCCTACAATACAACTAAAAGGAAATATATATTACAATAAAAAGAGGAATTATCACTGAGAATTTTAAGAAATCTTTAATTGTAAAAAAATCCAATTAGACCAGTAATATACAATCTTCCCAAAATTTAAAAAACAAAACAAAAAAAACCTCCTGGTAGGCCCATAGTGATGGAGGTGGACTGAGTTTTCTCAAAAAATTTAATTTTCCTTGATAAGGTATTACAACCATTACTTACGAGAACTACATCTTATCTTTAAAGATACAAATATTTTTTTGCTTTAATTAAAAAACTATGGAACATATAGGGGACAAATGTATATTGTTACGATGAACATGACTAGTCTTTATACTTCAAATAAACATTCCAGTGGCATTTTTGACGTTACGATCAGATTGATAATACTCTGAAGAACATATCCAATTCTTATGGTCATTTTATGTGGTTGTATCTCACATCTTTTAGTATGTGACAGCTACTAAAAGATGTTGGATACAACCACATAAAATGGCAAGGAAATTTGTTGAGAAGGGATATCCTGAAGCTCTAGATAATGCTGAAATGCAGTAGGTAATAAATGAAAGAGCAGATGTTAAAAATAAGCTCATGAAGGTAGAAAGTGAATGATTGGTGTTTGTTACAACATATGAGTTAAGCAATAAAGTTATTTCGGATCGGATTTTTTGAGGGACTGTAATTCATATATGTTTTCATAAATATCCTATGCCAGCCTACAAGAAAAAAGGGGAATCTTAAAGGGATTTTAATTAAAGCAGATGTTGGGAGTAATAGACATGTATGTTACACATGGAACCATTGGTACATGCAGTATATGTTGTTTTCCCGGTCTTGGAAGCAATTGTAATTACCGTATAAAAGGTGAATTCTTCTGTGACATGCAGAGGTTAACCAAATCTGCAACCTGTCACCAGTGTGTCACAGAAAGGTTTACTAACCCTTTACATTTTAAACTGTTTTTCACAGTCTATCCACTCCAGGCAAGCCTGTGACATATTTCAGTGGGTGCAAGGGTTAACAAACAGTCGTCTGTACTAGACCCAGAAAAATGCCAAATCTCTAAACTTCACTCTCACTAAACTATCTCTGCTGTCACCACTTTAGATTATTATATGGGAAATCCTAAAAAAAACCCCCAGACTAACAGATTTAAAATCCCAAAACACAATTTGGAAAAAATCAATCTAAAAAAAACACAAAACTGTTACTAGTCTCTTCAGTAGCATGGTTCAAATATTAGACAAAGCCAAAAACGTAATAAAGGAACATTTTATTATGAACAAAAAAAATCATGAGGATTATTTTGATACCTAACATCACATGCATAGTGGATAAAAGTCATTTGTTTTTTTTTGTTTTTGATGAAAAATCAATCTAAATATAGTTTCTATTTAAGGTACATTCTAATCCAAAGGTTATTCATCCTGAAATACGGTGTATTTTTTAATTTATGTAGTAAGAGGCTGTATAATCATGACTAATGTTTATTTTTTTGGTAAATTAATTAAATTAATCCTTTCACAATGTCATGCTCTGCCAGGGGGTTTCGTAAGATTATTTTCTGCATTTTATTTCTGTCTAGAAGATATTATCACATATTCTTGGTTAGCCCCTTCTTCACAGAAAACGTTCTAAAATAAACATACAGAGATGAGAAATAGACCACATAAGGAACATAAAACCAACATATTTTTTTTCATGATTCAGAGCATATATTTTTCAGATTTACTTATTTTAACAAATTTGTTACATTTTCTTGGTATCCTTTTGTTGGAGAGCAACGCTCAACTGGGAGCTAGGTAAACACCTAGGGTGAGCCAATGAAAAGCAGCTAGCTCACAGTAGTGCATTACTCCTGAGCCTACCTATGTATGATTTTCATCAATGGTTACCACAAGAACTAAGCAATTTATATAAGAGGAGTCAATTGGAAAGTTGTTTAACATGGCATGCGCTATCTGAATCATTAAAGTTTAATTTTGACTGTACTGTCAGTGCTCCCCTGCAAATCTCATTACACAGAATGAACTCTTACTAAGTTTCAAGAAGCTAAATGAATAGAAGATTGTTTGGAGTGGAATAGATCGGTACAAGGACCAAAGTGTGAGGGTGAAGGGACATTTATTATGAATGAAATATAAGGTTGTTGTTTTAGTTAAATAAAGCTATTTAAATTGTTTTTGAGGTAATCATTATTTGTCCTCCTTCCAATAAAGTACAGCTGAAAAGTTGATTAAATATGAACCTATTAAACTGGAGATTGTTCACCTCCCAATAATTTCATTAATTTCAATGATCTATCTGCTTTTCTAACTAAATCAGTATTTTCTGATATAACTGGAAATATAATCTGAAAAGTTATTCTAAAAATGAAACCTTTATGTAGAAAACATGATTTAAATTGATTTAAATAGAAATACTGCTAGTGATTTAAATCAAATCCCCCTGATGACATATCTGTCATGTTTGGTCCCTCTGTAAAATAAGTGATTAAAACATGCCTTAATATATCCTAAAGTGTCACCTCCTAATTGACCCAAGGTTTGTGTCTTTAGAAGAGGACACTGTCTTCTGTCACTCTGTTTTGACAAGTTGGCTTATAAAAATCACTCTCCCGAGAAGAGTGAATAGCACCTTGGATCTGTTTCACCAAATGAAGGTACTTTTAAAACCATTCTACTTAAAAAGCTTGCCTTTTTTATACAGTTCTCATAAGTTGTAAATAGAAGGCACAGAAATACAAGACACAAAAAGAAAAATGAATCCCTGACATCCTAAAATCATGACATCTTACCCAACATTGGAACAAAATAAGATTAGGGAATATAATATTTAACTTGTAGATCCACATTTGTTGTACACCTAATAAAATGCCCTTGTGTGTTTGTATATATAGTCAAGCTGTTTGTTGATCACCTTCTCAAGAGCTGACTACAACAGTGCAACTCTTGGCAGGGCCCTCTACCCATTTGATCCCTATAACTGTTTTTTGTACTCCGCCTTTGTTAATAGCGCTGCGGAATCTGTTGGCGCTCTACAAATAACCGATAATAATAATAATATATAGGTGAGACGTGTAGGGAGGCTCGGGAGAGAATAAACACAAATCTAAAATTATATGTAAAATTAAAGATACCACTGTCACTTCTCATTTTTTAATGACAGGACTTAATGTCAGCCAATTAACATTTAAAATAACAGAGAGTAAATGGACCAAGAAGAGGGGTCAATAGAGATCATTTATTGAAAAAAGAGAGATGTATTGGATCCATAAAGGGGCTTAAAGGGACACTGAACCGATTTTTTTTTTCTTTTTTGATTCAGATAGAACATGACATTTTAAGCAACTTTCTAATTTACTCCTATTATCAAATGTTCTTCATTCTCTTGGTATCTTTATTTGAAATGAAAGAATGTAAGTTTAGATGCCGGACCATTTTTGGTTAACAACCTGGGTTGTTCTTGCTGATTGGTGGATAAATTCATCCACCAGTAAAGTGCTGTCCAGAGTCTGAACTTATAAAAATGCTTAGATGCCTTCTTTTTCAAATAAAGATAGCAAGAGAATGAAGAAAAATTGATAATAGGAGTAAATTAGAAAGTTTTTTAAAACGGTATGCACTAACATAGTAACAGAGTTCAACCTATACAAATCTTATTACTTACAATAAAAGCTCAGTTGACCTTAAATTAATCGCATTAAAAAGGTGACCCATTTAACACAATCATATCCCTGAACTCTATTTCTAGCCCGAAATGTAGCTAAAACATTTTTAAATGTATCTAAGGTATTGGCATTTACTACCCCTGTAGGTAATGGGTTCCCCAATTTGATTGCTCTACTTTCCTGGTATCTATTGAAGCAGATCTTCTTATTTATAAAGAGGGGTATGTGATATTCCAGTAAGATGGTGCTAGGCATTTACCTAAAGCTAGTTATGACTAGTTATGAATATTTTCTTACTATGAGAAACACTCTATCTTACTAAATGCTTGCTAATTAAAATATTATAATTGACATAAAGTTAGACTCCTTTTTAAACTGAAGATTTAATTATTAGAATTTCTAAAGAGGGCGAGGAAGTCTGTGGGTAACATCTTCAAGAGAAATTCCATACAACAGGAAATTGCTGCTTGTGTTCCACTGAATGACAACTCTCAGCGCTGTTAATGCTATTAATACCTTATAAGAAACCCAAAGATAAGTAATGTGTTTATAGTTTAATCGCTACCTTGTCTTACTATATTGTAACTGCTTAGTTGTGATACATTTATAAGATGATTTCTAATATGAGTTATTGCAGTAAATTCAGATTAAACATTATTATACTGTATTTTTTGTGATTTTTCCCTTTTATAGTAATATAGTTATAACTAGTGTTCACATCCTCAGCACCAGCACATAACACCCCTCTTTAAAATAAAGCCTCTATAGGAGTTTTAATTTCAGGTGATCACTGGGGTAATATCACTTTGAACAAATAAATGTTCATTTTTTTTTAAGGCGAGCCTCATGGCAACCCAGTGTGTACATTACAATTATTAATATACACAAAGTGTCAGGGTTTTTTCCCTGTTTTGTTTGCCATGTGCCTCTGGCAGCCATTTTACTCACCTCTCTTGCTGACTCTGGTGCATACTGTGTGATGCTGCTCATTTCCTGCACTTCCTTTTATGGACAGACTGGTGTACATCATCCGTGTGAGACAGGATGCAGTCTCAGAATTGTGATGTCATCACTTATTATTTCAAGGGCCTCTGTTCAGTATGCTTTGCCCTTGCGTTGTCTCAGACCTGTTTGTGAGAGTGCCTGTGTATTACCTGGCTGTCTGACGTCCCTCCTGGTTCCTGATCCCTGGCTTGTTCCTGACTCTGCTGTTCTCCTTGTTCCTGATTCCGGCTCGTCTGACTACTCGCTTTGGCTCCTGACTCGGCTCGTCTGACTACCAGCTCTGGTTTTGATTCCTGGCTTATTTGACTTGTGGACTTTTTATTATTTTTTGCTATTAATAAAGGTGTGATTATTTTTGCATTTCTCGTCTGTCTGATTCCTGGCACCCTGACACAAAGGCCCTTATTTATATGAGGATAGCCCCTTCTTTTTTGACCATAGAGTTTAGAAAAATAAATACATAGTTGTTTACAAACTTGTTTATTCAAATTTTAATAAAAAATATACATTTTAACACGTTCTAACATGTAATGATATATACATAAAATAATGGTAATGTTTTTCTTCTGAGTCTGCTGAAATAAACAATATATGTGTGGTGGGTTTCTCACTGAAAAATTGATCTACAGTAGGGCTTAAATGTGAGCACTGGCTCAGCTGTTAAAGGGACATGAAACCCCCAAAAAATTATTTTGTGATTCAGACAGAGCATACCATAATAAAAAAAAAGTTTCCAATTTACTTCTATTATTAAATTTCCCCATGAGATTCTGTGTTGAAGAGATACCTAGGTAGGCATCTAGAGCACTACATGGCAGGAAATAGTGCTGCCAGTGAGTGTTCTTGCAAATGGATAACATTCTTGCTGCCATATAGTGCTCCAGAAATGGGCTGGCTCTTAAGCATATGTCCATGCTTTTCAACAAAAGTACAAAAAGAACGAAGAAAATTGATAAAAGAAGTAAATTAGAAAATCACATGCTCTGTTTGAATCATAAATGGAAAAATTGGGTTTCATGTCCCTTTTAAGCACATACAGTACAATTTTATCTGCCAAGTAGCTTGCAACCAGAGACCAAAGTCAACACGAACACAATAATATATACTTTTTATAAATATTTTAAGAGTGCAGTATTACAGATTTATCAAAGGTCAGATGCAAGCCTGCAACCCATATTTAAGGGACAGTCTACTCCAGAATTTTTATTGTTTAAAAATATAAATAATCCTAGTTTTGCATAACCCAACACGGTTATAAGAATATACTTTACCTCTGTTATTGCCATGTATCTAAGCCTCTGCAGACTGCCTCCTTATTTCAGTTCTTGTGACAGACTTGCATTTTAGCCAATCAGTGCTCACTCCTTGGTAACTCCATGGAAGTGAGCACAATGTTATCTATATGGCACACAGGAATTAGTGCTGTTTAGCTGTAAAAAAAACCTGTCAAAATGTGACCTTCGAGGGCTTAGAAATTAGCTTATGAGCCTATCTAGGTTTAGCTTTCAACAAAAAATACCAAGAGAATGCAAATTTCATGATAAAAGTAAATTGAAAAGTTGTTTAAAATTGAATGCCCTATTGGAATCATGAAAGTTTAATTTTGACCAGGGTGGATTTGATTTAAATCAAACTGATTTAATTCACGATTTAAATCGCTAGTCAGTAAGGCTTGTTTTCAATCATAGTTTTCTACATAAAGACTAATTCTTGCTGGTATATCTTTAATATGCAAGTAGATGAAGATTTTTAGAATAACAACTTTTCATATTAGTTTTTTTATCCCCAGTTTAATAGGTTAATCAATATAATTCATATTTGGACAACTTTTCTGTTGTACTTAGGAAGGAGAAAAATAATCATTACCTTATTAATAACAATTTAAATAGATTTATTCAACTGAAACAATAACATTGCAGCATATGTTATTTGCTTAAACAAACATCCATGTTTGCATAAATAAAAAGAGAGAAGCGCTCAACCTGGGAACGAACAATAGCATAATAGCTTGTTCTATGGCTAGTTACCACCCTAGAAGCAGCCTCTTTTTGCTCAATATGTGCATTTCACAGAGAAGAACTTTCCTGTAGCATATCAGTCTGATCCTGACTTCACAGTACAGTCCAGCCCCGAAATACCAGGCAATACCTCTCTGAACAAGAGAAACAGCAAAACCCCAGACGTACGTTTCGGCCTATTGTGGGCCTCGTCAGTGAGGTGCAGCCATATCCCTCTAGGCACACTGAGCAACGGGTCCACGTCTGGATTCCCGCATCACACTTAGGGAGACTTCCCTAAGTGTCATAATTTGCATAAATAAAAAGAGAGAAGCGCTCAACCTGGGAACGAACAATAGCATAATAGCTTGTTCTATGGCTAGTTACCACCCTAGAAGCAGCCTCTTTTTGCTCAATATGTGCATTTCACAGAGAAGAACTTTCCTGTAGCATATCAGTCTGATCCTGACTTCACAGTACAGTCCAGCGCCGAAATACCAGGCAATCCCTCTCTGAACAAGAGAAACAGCAAAACCCCAGACGTACGTTTCGGCCTATTGTGGGCCTCGTCAGTGAGGTGCAGCCATATCCCTCTAGGCACACTGAGTAACGGGTCCACGTCTGGATTCCCGCATCACACTTAGGGAGACTTCCCTAAGTGTCATAATTTGCATAAATAAAAAGAGAGAAGCGCTCAACCTGGGAACGAACAATAGCATAATAGCTTGTTCTATGGCTAGTTACCACCCTAGAAGCAGCCTCTTTTTGCTCAATATGTGCATTTCACAGAGAAGACCTTTCCTGTAGCATATCAGTTACGGACGAGGCCCACAATAGGCCGAAACGTACGTCTGGGGTTTTGCTGTTTCTCTTGTTCAGAGAAGGATTGCCTGGTATTTCGGGGCTGGACTGTACTGTGAAGTCAGGATCAGACTGATATGCTTCAGGAAAGTTTTTCTCTGTGAAAGGCACATGTTGAGCAAAAAGAGGCTGCTTCTTGGGTGGTAACTAGCCATAGAACAAGCTATTATGCTATTGTTCGTTTCCAGGTTGAGCGCTTCTCTCTATTTATTTATGCAAATTATGACATTTTGGGAAGTCTCCCTAAGTGTGATGCGGGAATCCAGACGTGGACCCGTTGCTCAGTGTGCCTAGAGGGATATGGCTGCACCTCACTGACGAGGCCCACAATAGGCCGAAAACGTACGTCTGGGGTTTTGCTGTTTCTCTCGTTCAGAGAAGGATTGCCTGGTATTTCAGGGCTGGACTGTACTGTGAAGTCAGGATCAGACTGATATGCTTCAGGAAAGTTTTTCTCTGTGAAAGGCACATGTTGAGCAAAAAAAGGCTGCTTCTTGGGTGGTAACTAGCCATAGAACAAGCTATTATGCTATTGTTCGTTTCCAGGTTGAGCGCTTCTCTCTTTTTATTTAAACATCCATGTTTGTTAACTAATTTGGCTAAACAAAATATATATATTTTAAGAAACTTAGACTGTCAGCCCAGCCTACACATGAAAAACTTAAATACTGTCCTCTGTAGCTCACTCGTCATCTTCAGCTTCTTCTTTGTTCATAATCTGGAAAAGAAAAACAAGCTTTCCTGCTTTATCGGGTCCCAAATGATTTCTCAATTTAGAATGAATGAGTCAAAAGGAAGAGAATATTCTTTCAACGCCTGCAGAAGAAGCTACTGCTGTTAAAAGTGAAATCATTACTTGAACAGTCTCTAAATCCAAGTGCTTAAGTGACTTCCACCAGTTCACTGGTGTGACTTTCTTTAAAATATCTTCAGCAAACATATATTTCTTGAATGGTTCCCCCTTAGCTTTGAAGTTTATTATAGTTGGCATTACAGATGGATGATTGCTGGATACCCATGTCATAGCTAACTCCTCTTCCTCAGCACTTAAGTTTTGACCCTGATACTGGATATTGACAATATTTGCCAAAAAATGAGCTGGAGACAGTGCTTGTCATATATCCGAATTTAAATCCAAAAAATCAGATTTAAATAAAAAAAATCAGATTTTTTTTATTTTTTTTAAAAAAAATCATTGATTTTTATCCACCTTAATTTTGACTAGACTGTCCCTTTTAATGAAGCTGTGGTAGACAAGTCCTGCTGTTGTGCAAATTTGTTGGAGAAAAAAATGCTTTAAAATCTTGTTTCATTTAAAAGAGGAGTATATATTCGATTTGCTTACAGTTTTGTTATGTTTACCGTTTTTTTTTTTTTTTTTTTTTATACCACAGACCAATTTTGCACAAAACATATTCTTCGTTTCAGTATCAATTTAAACCATTTTAACACAAATTTTTATTTGTTCAAAATAATTTTATCTCCAAACAGTGGTGTTCCTCATATGTGTAATCCTATTTTAGTTTAATGTCCCTTTAAGAAATTCTCTCATTCATGTTACAAAACTTATAAGATTTTAACACCGCTTTACATTGAAAAAGGCTCTTGATAAATATGAAGACTTAAAATAGGACTTTTTTTTTATTTTTTTTAGGCAAATATAGTTGCAAAAATCTGGGTCAGAAAATAGATCAAAAGTGTAAAGAATTTAACAGCAGGTTACAATTTCTTACAGAAGACATTTGATGCATGCTGGTAGGGAAAAAACGTTTTGCATAATTCATTCAGTAGTATTTTTTTATTACATTTTGTTTATTCCAAACATAGTATTGGTAGCTATGGTATACAATCAATCATATGACCAAGAAAAAAATGTTAGACTTCATTCAGTGCAACAGTACGTTGTAATTCTATATTAAACTATCAAATCTATATATAGTTTTAACTGTATATTTCTGAATTTCCAGACTTTTTAAGGTTTAATAGCTCAGTCATTGGCTTTAACTGAGTGATGCTAAATTTAACTGTTTTGGTTGTTATATAAGCATTGTTTGATATGTGATTATTATTTTTTTTACCATTTTCAAACCAAATAAATATTTTATTATTTTAATCAGCCAAGTGACACACAGTATAACCTTAATGTTGTCAGTACACTGCTGGATGGGCCCCTGAGTGAGTGGATGTAACCACAGACACAAAGGGGATTCCAAATTACGTACTTCTAATCAGTAAATTGTAACTGATGTTCCGAATCACTGTTTTCAAGGATAACTGCAGGCATCGCTATGAGAGGTACATAGGACTGATCTCTGTCACTACACTACAGAAAAGTAAATGTTTGCTTGCTGTTTACTTCATCTAAACTTGCTTGAAAAACATCAAAATAAATGAATACATGTGGTATGATGAAAATTGTAGCTTTCAAACACCTAATTCTCATAATGTCATGCTTTAATTTATTTGAGCATGTAATTTTATCCCGAGTATCGCTGCAATAATATGCTTTTAACCCGCGCAAAGTGGATAAACACATAGTTAATGCACTGCTCTGAAGCCGCAAAGCATTAATTTCTGGTCCCAAGCAGAAAATGCCTCTGATCCAACCAACAGTGCAAGAAGCTCTATACAAGCAGGGGCGAATGCTTCTATTTAAAATGTAGCTGGCTGGGCTAGTGTGATGGCTGGTAAAATAAAGTGTCTGTCTCTGAACATAAACATGTAATTGTCCTACCTGAAGATGAGATATTTACTAATAACAACTTCATACCTCTGGGTCTACTGATCATGATATTTAGGATGTATATGGAATTTTCCTAGCTTAGTTTAATTAGAAGTTTGGTAGAGTAGTTGTTGCTGTAGATTTGCCTAAAATCCTTATGGTTGTATGGCAAACCTTTTTTTTTTTTTTTTTTTTTTTTTTTTACATATCTCTGAAGGTATTGAACGGATTTCCGGTTTGATTACTTGGCTGAAAATGTTTTTTTTTTTAAATTTATTTATTTATTATTTTTTTACTTCACATTTTACATAATTCAGAAAAAAGTAATCAGTATGAAAGGGTAATTACAATGTACTGATAGTAACAAAAACAGTAACACAATTTAACTTCTAACAAATTAAATGCTAAATACTTATACTTGTAGTGATATTACTAATCTACTCAGATACATTTCTGCTGATTCCACTTGTAAGAGTTCAAGAGTATTAGCTCAATTTCCAAGTCTCTGTACTTAAAAGGTTATTTCTGTACACTGTGTTGTACGGTTAATATTTTCCAAGTTTTTAAACAGTATTTTTATGTTCCTAGACAAGATGCTGTTAGAAAACCATATTACAAGTCATATGAAAACAAAGGGATAATTCTGTGAGTAATAAGACAAAGACTTCCATAACTAGTGTAAGTATTTCCATCTCCCGAGGCTGGAGTCTCTTCCACCCCCGACAGTGTATTATTGTTGTGATAATGTAATTATGTTTGTACTATTTGTGGTGGGGTTGAATGAAGTGAATCTTCCCAGAGAAACTTAGCATTTTGAAAGAAGTGTAATTTTATTACGTTTGAGGTAACCATATTCTTCCAAGTTTAAAAGCTCAGACATTCTCTCCAACAAATCGATCTAGCACTGTTTAGTCCTATCTGTAATATGGTGGATTGGAGTTTGCAGGAAAGCTTGGGGAGATCGTTTAGGAGTGCGATTCTAGGTGATAGTGAAAAGTTTTTGTCTATAGTCTACTAGAAATTAAGATCAACTTGCTTCCATAAAGGCTTTATGTTGGGGCAGAGCCACCACATGTGTATCAAACTACCCTGTTCCCCGCACCCTCTACAACACATCCTTGAAGAGTCAGGGTATATTGTATTTAACCTAGTAGGAGTGAGATACTAATGTGACATTATTTTGTAGTTCATTTCGAGTATATGAGGTGACGTTGAAGATTTTTTGGTAAGCTTAAAAATTCTGTCCCATTCTTTCTGCTCTATCCTTGTATTTAGGTCTATAGACCATTTTGGTTGTATATGAAGGTAATTGTGTTTTGAGGTGTGTTAGTAATAATTTACGTGATAATGATAAAGGGTGTTGAACTAAATCTCCGCTATGACATAGGTTTTCAAAGGGGGTGAGTGATCGTAATAGTTCCTTTTTGAAAGCAGAAGTCTGAATAAAGTGGTGCAGTTGCGCATATTTTAGCCAACTTGTGAATTTACCATCAGCTAAGGTATCTAGTTTATCTCTATCCCCTAATTTTCCATCCTCTGTGAACCGGCACAGAGGCATTGTATATCCCCATTCGGTCAGTCTTTTGAATCCTTTATCCAGTCAACTATAGGGAACAAAGGTGATCTACTAGATGTAATATGGTGTGTAGTAGTAATAATTTTCTCCCAGTTTTTGTAAAAATGCTTGTGCGACTCCAGGTGTCGGGTCTGTGGGGATCTCAGGTCGCTTGGTACCCAGCAAAGGGTGTGTACTTGTGGTGCTTTGAGTATATGGGAGTCTGATATCCATGCTTTAAAGTCATGCGCTCCGTGCTAGTCCAACCCTTGCTGGAGTGTCACCGCATTATAATAATCCTCAATCTTTGGGAGTCCCATTCCCCTGTGTATTGTTGATCTGTAAAGGGTATTACGATTTATTCTGGGCTTGCATCTTCCCCAAATATAGGAGTTGATATGGCTTTGAAGATGATGCAAAAACCAGTTGGGCAAATTAATCGGTAGGGCTTGTAAAATGTATAGAATGTTTGGGAGAGTGGTCATTTTTATTGATTGGATTCGCCCCCACCAAGAAAGAGGTTTAGTTGCCCAGTTGATGAGATTGCTATGTGTGTTATGAAATAAGGAGTTTTTAATTTTTTTTTAAAAAATGGTTGTAGAGTGTGGGGAGAGGTGCATATACCCAATTGCTTGATAGTTTGTTTGTAGACGTAGTGGGCAGATAGTGATCAGTTTACAAAATTCCGTTTGAGAAAGGGATATATTCAAAATTTCGGATTTTGTTTTATTGACTGAAAAATTGGAATATTTACCAAATCTGTCTAACTCGAACATAATCACGGGGATAGAAGATAATGGAGATGAAATACAGAACAGTACATCATCTGCATACATTGCAATTTTAAAGTCATTAGGTCCTATTTGGATACCTTTAATATCATTGTTATTGCGGACATAAGACGCTAGTATTTCATAGATAGAATAAATAGGATAGGGGACAGGGGGCACCCTTGGCGTGTACCATTTTGTATTGTGAAGGGATCCGAAAGCATGCCATTTGCTTTTACTCTAGCGCTCAGTTGGGAATATAAATTGAAGATTCTCAAAATTATTTTGGTTCCAAAGCCAAATGTTGTTAGTGTGTGTTTGAGGGAACTCCATCTCGTTCTATCAAACACCTTCTCAGCGTCTGTGGTAATAAATACTGAGTCAATATGGTGAAATTTGGCATATTCCATTAACGTTATTGCTCTTAAGGTATTATCTCTAGCTTCGCGATTGGGTACAATGACCACCTGATCTACATGTATTAATTCATTTAATATGGTGTTTATGCGGTTAGCTAAGATTTTACTGAAGATCTTAATGTACCTGTTTAGCAAAGAGATAGACGGTAACTGCTCGGATCTTCATGTGGTTTTCCAGGTTCAGGGATTACAGAAATATGTGCTTGTAGCATTTCAGGTGAGAATTTGCATGAGTCATCTAGATTTTGGAATAGGGTCAAAAGGTGAGGAGCTAGGAAGTTTTTAAAAGTTTTATAATAGAGCTTAGTGAAGCCGTCTGACCCTGGACTTTTACCCGATGGTAATTGGGAAATTACTTTTTGAATTTCTTTCAGTGAAATAGGTTTGACTAAGTCATTTGCTTGAGTTCGGGTTAGTTTATTTATGTTCGCTGCCTCTATATAGTGTTGTGTATCTGAAGTGTTCTTCTGTGGTTGGTATTGAGATTATATACATGTTTATAAAAGTCGCTGAGTTGATTTGCTATGCCTTTACTATTGTAAGTATATGTATTATCTTGTTTTTTAATTTTATGTATATGTGTTTGACCCCTTTTTGCTCTTAAAGCTCGCGCTAATAAAGGATCTGATCTGTTGACTTCATAGAAATGTGTTTTTTAGTGCTAAGGCTTTCTTTTCTGCTTCTTTTATAAGAATGTTATTTATTTCTTTTCTTGTGGTAGTTAATAGCATGATGTTAGCGTTTTTAATGTAGAATTATATATTTTTTTCATGTGAGTCTGATGCTTAATGCATTCCCCACGTAGGACTGCCTTATGTGCCTCCCAGATGGTAAAGGGAGATGTATCCGAGATGGAATTATGTTTAAAGTTTTCTGAAAGAGAAGCTGACAGAGCCTGTACTGTCGGAGGATGGTGTAATAGATATTCGTCTAATTTCCATATATAAAGGTGTATAGGGTGGTCAGGCCACGTCAAGTCTATTGTAATCATATAATGATCCTACCAGGCTGTTGGCAAAATATCAGTGTCGGTGACTAGTGAGAGACTGGTTTGGTGTATGAATAGATAGTCAATTCTAGAATACATAGCCCAGGGGTGTGAATAAAAAGTGTAATTTCTCTGTTGAGGATGTTGAATCCTCCAAGCGTCAGCCAATCCTAGTTGTTTTCAGCAATGAAAGACTGAGTCCAGGGGTTTGGTAGAGGGCCCTAGTTGTTTTGTTGACGTGTCAAGTGATAGATCCATTGTTACATTAAAGTCTCCTCCTAATAGTACTATGTCTTTTCGTACTTCTAAAACTAATGATAATAGGCGTTTGAAGAAGGAGGATCTATTAGAATTAGGGGCATATTTGTTAACCAAAGTCACTAGTCTGTTGTATAGTAGACCTACCACTATAATGATTCTACCTTCTTTATCTGTAGTAGAACTAATTAATTGGAAAGGGATACTTCTATAAATAAGTATTCCCACCCCATTCCTTTTTTTACATTTGAATTAAAGTGTCCTACAGGGAAATCTTTAGATGAAAATGTAGGTTCTGCTAATGTGGAAACATGAGTTTCCTGAATAAAAACTATATAACTTCTGTTTTGCAAACCACCTTAATGCTGTTGAGCGTTTTGTGGGAGAAATAAGGCCTTTTGTGTTTTGAGAGACACTATGTATGGTTCTATGCATGATTGGTTAACATAATTATGATGAGTTGGGAGTAGAGAATTAGGAGTGTGATCCCCAGCCTTGGGAGTAGTATATAGGTGGAAGAAAGTTGATCTCTGCCAAGTAATATAGTATGTTGTATTCGCCTTATAAGGTAGAACTATTAGAACAATTAAATTGAGATTAGTATTGAGCGTAAGAAAAAACAAAACATTTAAATTAATAACATGAACATAAAAAAACATTAACAATATTTTAGACCCAGTAGTGGCCATTCTATCAAATTACTAGAGGGGGTACTGTAGCAGCAAGGCACTGCTACTGCTCCTTGAGTTGCATAAGTGAAGCATCTTCAATCTATGGGGGATTTTTACTTGGTCATTTCTATTGATATGTTGGATGACCAATGTATTCAAATTACTTATTAGAATAACCTGTAGAGAAATACTATGAAAGTGTATTAGTCTACCAATTCTGGTTAAACATTATGCTCTACTTCATCTGGTATGCGGAGGATTTCAAGGTGGAGTGTGGCTTTGCGGGTCCGTGTGATGTGTAGCCACTGCAGCTGGTTTGTGCTTCCTATGTACTGTAGTCCCTTTCTGTCATTGAGGTTTGGGTTGCGTTGATTTGAGATTCTGAGCTTCAAGATTGGGTTCTTCTTGTGGTATTTTAGGTTGAGGTATGTTTAGCTATGAACAGAATCTTTCGAGATCTTCCATATCTCTATAAACCACTTCTTTTAATAAAAAAGGGAATCCCCAGAGATATGGGACTCCGAGTCCTATCTCTTTGCGTTTGGAGAGTGTTAGAGGGATTAGGTCTGCGTATATTTGATTAGTAAATCGATTTAAGATTACTGGAGATTTTTTCCTGGCAGCTGCCATAATCTTATCTTATCTTCTGAAAATAATGACATTTTAGTATGAAATCTCTTGGTGGTGCTGTTGCAAGTGGCTTGGGACATAGCGCTCTATGGGCTCTGTCCAATAGAATAGTGGATTCTGGTTTTGTGTCCAGTAAAAAATGAAAAAGGTTTTGGAGATACTGTGGTAGGTCTGTGCTAGAGACAGATTCTGGGATTCCCCTTATTCTTAGATTCTGACGACGACCTCTATTATCTAAATCTTGTATCTGGCTTTGTAGTTGTATAATTTCTGTTGTCTGTTGTTGTAGCTGCATTGATGTTAAGTTGGTAGACTCAAAGTTCTTTCGCATGTTCTTCAAGCTGCAATACTCTGTTACCTATATCTGTGATGTCTTTTAACTTCCGCTAGTCCATCTTTAATCACTTGGCTTACTTGTGACATAAAAGTTGTGAAGTCCTCTTTTTTGAGGGTAGAGATTTCAGGTCCACTCTCGTGAGAGGGTGGTCTTCATTATGTATTGTGGTATCTGTGTCTTTTCTTTCTTCACCAATCTCTGGATTTGGAGAAGCTGGTTGTGAGGAGCCGTTAGATTCCATGATTTTAAAGTATGCATTCATTTTTGCACCTGGAGTGGTAACTGATTTTATGTGTTTGTCAGCTTTAGTTTGCCTTTTGGATGCCATTTTGACGCGGATTTCACTCTAATCTCAGATGAGCAGTGACAGTTCTGTTATCTTCAGATGGTTGTGACTGCTTCTATTTAATTGAGAATATTAACTGTTTGTGGCTAGGTCTTAAATACTGTGTTAGGCAGTCCTTGATAATATGCATACTAGGCCACAATCCGTGCAATAAACACTTTGGTGGCTTATCTTTTAGCCACTAATAATCAACTAAAACAGAGTGCAAAAGGTCTCCGTTCTCAGAAGAATACAGGAAAAGAGGGCACTTATGGTGACAAAGCTCAGTTTTAACTAATATTAGAAGCTATAATTCTCAATTTAACAATGGCAATAAAACACAAATCTCTTTGCAGACCAGTATTTAGGTATTCACAAGCTTCCTATATAGGCCTCTTACAGTTGTGTACTTTCACTGTATATATCTCTCTTATGATGGAAGTAGTTTGCCTATATAGATGTATAGATGTGTAGTTTAATCGTTTCCTCGTGAGAGTGGAATCATATAGGCTTATATTGTGTTAAGAGAGAGATTTATGAGATTTATGTTGTACGCATTATTAAAGCATATGGAATTTATATAGTCATTTTGCATATTTAAATCTCCCTAATATACAAAGTCAAGCTGTTTACATTGGCTAGTATATCTTAGACTTTCAGTATGACTTTCATTATTAATGAGTTAGAGCTGTAGGGCATAGTTTAAGGCAGTCTCTGGATTTGAATAAAGACATTATTGCTTTTACCGGATTGTGTAGCTGTTCCTTTCTGTTATCAAGTTTGCTGTTCCCTTTGGTTGAAGTCTTCTGGGAGAGTTCGAGACCGGGTGCCTTCCTGTGCTTGTTGGTCTGTTCTCTGGATTTCCCCTGTAAGTTCTTATTGTTGGTGTACTTTGGAGACATGCAATCTATCCGACCGGTAGTGCGGGGTCAAACTTTATAGTTGAGTTGTTCCTTTTGTGACTACCGGCTGCTGTTTACTGTGCGCCATCTCCACTGGGCCTCAGAAAGTGTTGCGCAGTTTGGCGCCGATATGTGATCTGGATCACATAATCGGCTGTAAATGCCCAGGAAAAGTTTTTAATCCTCGATCTGTGTTAGGGGGGAGGTCAGTGGCGGTAGATGGTACTCGTGAGATATAGGTTTAGTTCCCCATTCGGCAGGATATATTCACTCAAGGAGTCAGCTTTCCAGAGCTCTACACATAAGCGGCCATGCTGGTCCTCGGCCAGCTCCACCCCCCGAAAATGTTTTTTTTTTATCAACTCAATTCAGACATTCCAAAGTTAAAAACTTAAAAAAAAAATAAAAAATGAATACTGTGTTTTGAATTTTCATCCTATTTATTTAGTGTTTAGGACAGCCTTAGAAATGCCAATCAATACTTATTTACTTCTTGATATAAGCAGAGTCCACGGCATCATTCCTTACTGTTGGGAAATACTGAACCTGGCCACCAGGAGGAGTCAGACACCCCAGCCAAAGGCTTAAATACCTCTCCCATTTCCCCCCATCCCCCAGTCAATCTTTGCCTTTCGTCACAGATGGATAGCAGAGAAGTGTCAGAAGATTTTGGAGTAGTTCCTTAGGAGGGGTATCTGCCCTTCGATATGGGACTGGAGTAGTAGTAGTCTTGTCAGCCTCTCAGGAGAGCAATGACAAAAGTTAGAGTCTGGAAATGCAGGGAGAGTCTTTTTGTGAACCCATCCAGACAGCCTGCTAACGGCTCCTAAGCAATCAGTGTTGACGAGTTTCACTGCCTGCTTGTTTTTCTCACTCAAGTCCATGTCAGGAGTGATGCTACAAGACTGTCACACTTGAGAGGCTGTGTTTCTGTTCCACAGCATGGATTCTGGTAAGATCGTTTCAATTTTTACATATGTTGAAAACGCTAGAAGACAGGGTCACAGTGTGGCTCCTTTTATTTTAATAGAATCATGGGTTAATATCTCCTGAGGGGGATTATTGAACAGTGGGGATTAATCAAATGTGATGCTTTGATTTTATGCTGCTTTATGTGTGAGGTTATTTGGGCTCATAGACTGTTTGTTATGTGGCTGGAACGCAAAGGTTTTTGACTTTCACTTTGAGTGCTGTGCAGCTTGTAGCTTGGCGTGCTTTTTCTCATAGCAGGGGCAGTCCTGCCCTGCGCACCATGTGACCGAGTGTGGTCTTGCTTTAATTTCCTCTTTCCTGGTGGAGCTGGCTGTCGGGGAAGACGCTATTTCTCTGTATTGTCTGGGTCTAAGAGGTGGTGTGAGTGCCCCAGCCATTGGGAGTATAAAGGTGCCCTTTTTGAGAAATAAAGATAGTTTATTTTCTGTGTCCTGCTGTCATTAGCTTAAGCTATTGAGGATTCTGATATATTAGAGGGTACTCCCTCTATTCCAAATAGTTATGTCTGTTTATATTGTGATGAGGCTTTGGTATGCCCGCCCTCTCAATTATGTTTCACATGCCTTGACAATGTTATTCGGTCAAAGAAGGTTAACCCTTTTTAGTACCACTGAGCCGTCCACCTCTGAGGACTTGCCGTCCCGTGAGGTGCATACCCTACATTCATCTCCTTCTACACACGCAGCTTCCCGTAGCACGCTTGATCCTCCATCTGGAGGGGGCCTTTTACCACCAGATTTTACACATGCAGTTAAAAACGGCAGTGTCTGAGGCCCTCAGTGCTTTACCTCGCCCTGCTAAACGCAAGCGAAAGGTTAAACATAGCTCTCCTGCCCCGAGGTCATAATGTAATTTATTGGACTCAACTGCTCTGAATTTATTATTATTATTCCACTTCCTGGGAATTCAAAAATTAGGCCTCTGAACAGATACCATCACTAATTTATAACTCAAATTATCTGCATTGCTTTCACAAATATTTGTTTCTCACTGTGTTTTTTGCCCCCCCCCCCCCATTATTCTTGTCTAGCTGTTTTGCCTCATATATTTGTAACCTCAATATTTTCCTTTTTATCTGTTACACTGCATGTTAATGTGAAAAAAGATGAAAATCCTTATATCTGTATTTAACAATGATCTACTTTATCATTTTTAAGTATTTTTCAAAGAATAACAAAATCTTTAAAATGTTAAAAAAAAAAAAAAATTATAGCTACACAAAGCCTTACTTGAGTGCTATTTCTGATTTTTATTTAATGTCTATAAGGGACCACCATATTCCCTAGCACTATGAGGAGGTACAATAAGTATTGTGTAAAAGAACATAGAGATGGTAAACTATGTCTACCTCGAATTAGTGATCTTAAATGAAGTCCCAAAATAATGTGAGTTTAATTAATCATATCCGCATATTCGCTGTATATATCTAAATATTGACGATTATATATCTACATTTTTTATTTCCATCCTCCTCCCGTAGATCATCCGCCATTGTTTTAGTCCAGTCACGTTTGACAGACCAGGCCACTCGGCGACACACCCCTAACTAAATACACCCTTCTAGACTTATGCGCATGCCCTACCTCGTGCATCTCTGCATGAACACAAAGTATACAATTACATTACATACAATGTATTGCATACATTTATTTAACGCATGCGCAGAGAGAGGAACGCAGATTGACATGCCAGTGCTGTGACGTGGAAAGGGGTGTTTCAGCTCTCTCGCCGGGTTGAAGATAATACCAGGAAGTAATGCATGGGGAGGAGCAATGAGCTTTACAACTCTGTGAGTAAAATATTAATTTATTATACATACAAACATCAGAATTTAAAAATTATATTCGCAAATTGTGTGATCAATACTTGGAGAATATTTTATTGCTCAATTAGTAAAAATTTACCATCACTGTAAGTAAACTCTCATACAGAAGGACACAAGGGTCCTGTGGGAGCTTAAAATCAATATGGCATAGATCTGTGTTCAGCAACCTTGGCACCCCAGATGTTTTGGAACTACATTTCCAATGATGCTCAGAAATACTTTAGGCTGGCTAAGTATCATGGGAAATGTAGTTCCGAAACATCTGGTAAAGATAATTTCTCCAACATAGGTGTGTCCGGTCCACGGCGTCATCCTTACTTGTGGGATATTCTCTTCCCCAACAGGAAATGGCAAAGAGCCCAGCAAAGCTGGTCACATGATCCCTCCTAGGCTCCGCCTACCCCAGTCATTCTCTTTGCCGTTGTACAGGCAACATCTCCACGGAGATGGCTTAGAGTTTTTTAGTGTTTAACTGTAGTTTTTATTATTCAATCAAGAGTTTGTTATTTTGAAATAGTGCTGGTATGTACTATTTACTCAGAAACAGAAAAGAGATGAATATTTCTGTTTGTATGAGGAAAATGATTTTAGCAACCGTCACTAAAATCCATGGCTGTTCCACACAGGACTGTTGAGAGCAATTAACTTCAGTTGGGGGAACAGTGAGCAGTCTCTTGCTGCTTGAGGTATGACACATTCTAACAAGACGATGTAATGCTGGAAGCTGTCATTTTCCCTCTGGGATCCGGTAAGCCATGTTTATTACGATTGTAAATAAGGGCTTCAAAAAGGGCTTATTAAGACTGTAGACTTTTTTTGGGCTAAATCGATTGATTATTAACACATATTTAGCCTTGAGGAATCATTTTATCTGGGTATTTCGATATAATAATATCGGCAGGCACTGTTTTAGACACCTTATTCTTTAGGGGCTTTCCCAAAGCATAGGCAGAGCCTCATTTTCGCGCCGGTGTTGCGCACTTGTTTTTGAGAGGCATGGCATGCAGTCGCATGTGAGAGGAGCTCTGATACTTAGAAAAGACTTTCTGAAGGCGTCATTTGGTATCGTATTCCCCTTGGGGCTTGGTTGGGTCTCAGCAAAGCAGATACCAGGGACTGTAAAGGGGTTAAAGTTCAAAACGGCTCCGGTTCCGTTATTTTAAGGGTTAAAGCTTCCAAATTTGGTGTGCAATACTTTTAAGGCTTTAAGACACTGTGGTGAAAATTTGGTAAATTTTGAACAATTCCTTCATGTTTTTTCGCATTTGCAGTAATAAAGTGTGTTCAGTTTAAAATTTAAAGTGACAGTAACGGTTTTATTTTAAAACGTTTTTTGTACTTGTTATCAAGTTTATGCCTGTTTAACATGTCTGAACTACCAGATAGACTGTGTTCTGAATGTGGGGAAGCCAGAATTCCTATTCATTTAAATAAATGTGATTTATGTGACAATGACAATGATGCCCAAGATGATTCCTCAAGTGAGGGGAGTAAGCATGGTACTGCATCATTCCCTCCTTCGTCTACACGAGTCTTGCCCACTCAGGAGGCCCCTAGTACATCTAGCGCGCCAATACTCCTTACTATGCAACAATTAACGGCTGTAATGGATAATTCTGTCAAAAACATTTTAGCCAAAATGAACACTTATCAGCGTAAGCGCGACTGCTCTGTTTTAGATACTGAAGAGCATGACGACGCTGATATTAATATTTCTGAAGGGCCCCTAACTCAGTCTGATGGGGCCAGGGAGGTTTTGTCTGAGGGAGAAATTACTGATTCAGGGAACATTTCTCAACAAGCTGAACCTGATGTGATTGCATTTAAATTTAAGTGGGAACATCTCCGCATTCTGCTTAAGGAGGTATTATCCACTCTGGATGATTGTGACAAGTTGGTCATCCCAGAGAAACTATGTAAAATGGACAAGTTCCTAGAGGTGCCGGGGCTCCCAGAAGCTTTTCCTATACCCAAGCGGGTGGCGGACATTGTTAATAAAGAATGGGAAAGGCCCGGTATTCCTTTCGTCCCTCCCCCCATATTTAAAAAATTGTTTCCTATGGTCGACCCCAGAAAGGACTTATGGCAGACAGTCCCCAAGGTCGAGGGAGCGGTTTCCACTTTAAACAAACGCACCACTATACCCATAGAGGATAGTTGTGCTTTCAAAGATCCTATGGATAAAAAATTAGAAGGTTTGCTTAAAAAGATGTTTGTTCAGCAGGGTTACCTTCTACAACCAATTTCATGCATTGTCCCTGTCGCTACAGCCGCATGTTTCTGGTTCGATGAGCTGATAAAGGCGGTCGACAGTGATTCTCCTCCTTATGAGGAGATTATGGACAGAATCAATGCTCTCAAATTGGCTAATTCTTTCACCCTAGACGCCACTTTGCAATTGGCTAGGTTAGCGGCTAAGAATTCTGGGTTTGCTATTGTGGCGCGCAGAGCGCTTTGGTTGAAATCTTGGTCGGCTGATGCGTCTTCCAAGAACAAGCTACTTAACATTCCTTTCAAGGGGAAAACGCTGTTTGGCCCTGACTTGAAAGAGATTATCTCGGATATCACTGGGGGTAAGGGCCACGCCCTTCCTCAGGATCGGCCTTTCAAGGCAAAAAATAAACCTAATTTTCGTCCCTTTCGTAGAAACGGACCAGCCCAAAGTGCTACGTCCTCTAAGCAAGAGGGTAATACTTCTCAAGCCAAGCCAGCTTGGAGACCAATGCAAGGCTGGAACAAGGGAAAGCAGGCCAAGAAACCTGCCACTGCTACCAAGACAGCATGAAATGTTGGCCCCCGATCCGGGACCGGATCTGGTGGGGGGCAGACTCTCTCTCTTCGCTCAGGCTTGGGCAAGAGATGTTCTGGATCCTTGGGCGCTAGAAATAGTCTCCCAAGGTTATCTTCTGGAATTCAAGGGACTTCCCCCAAGGGGGAGGTTCCACAGGTCTCAGTTGTCTTCAGACCACATAAAAAGACAGGCATTCTTACATTGTGTAGAAGACCTGTTAAAAATGGGAGTGATTCATCCCGTTCCATTAAGAGAACAAGGGATGGGGTTCTACTCCAATCTGTTTATAGTTCCCAAAAAAGAGGGAACGTTCAGACCAATCTTAGATCTCAAGATCTTAAACAAGTTTCTCAAGGTTCCATCGTTCAAGATGGAAACCATTCGAACTATTCTTCCTTCCATCCAGGAAGGTCAATTCATGACCACGGTGGATTTAAAGGATGCGTATCTACATATTCCTATCCACAAGGAACATCATCGGTTCCTGAGGTTCGCATTCCTGGACAAACATTACCAGTTCGTGGCGCTTCCTTTCGGATTAGCCACTGCTCCAAGGATTTTCACAAAGGTACTAGGGTCCCTTCTAGCTGTGCTAAGACCAAGGGGCATTGCTGTAGTACCTTACTTGGACGACATTCTGATTCAAGCGTCGTCCCTTCCTCAAGCAAAGGCTCACACGGACATTGTCCTGGCCTTTCTCAGATCTCACGGATGGAAAGTGAACGTGGAAAAGAGTTCTCTATCTCCGTCAACAAGGGTTCCCTTCTTGGGAACAATAATAGACTCCTTAGAAATGAGGATTTTTCTGACAGAGGCCAGAAAAACAAAACTTCTAGACTCTTGTCGGATACTCCATTCCGTTCCTCTTCCTTCCATAGCTCAGTGCATGGAAGTGATCGGGTTGATGGTAGCGGCAATGGACATAGTTCCTTTTGCACGCATTCATCTAAGACCATTACAACTGTGCATGCTCAGTCAGTGGAATGGGGACTATACAGACTTGTCTCCGAAGATACAAGTAAATCAGAGGACCAGAGACTCACTCCGTTGGTGGCTGTCCCTGGACAACCTGTCACGAGGGATGACATTCCGCAGACCAGAGTGGGTCATTGTCACGACCGACGCCAGTCTGATGGGCTGGGGCGCGGTCTGGGGATCCCTGAAAGCTCAGGGTCTTTGGTCTCGGGAAGAATCTCTTCTACCGATAAATATTCTGGAACTGAGAGCGATATTCAATGCTCTCAAGGCTTGGCCTCAGCTAGCGAGGGCCAAGTTCATACGGTTTCAATCAGACAACATGACAACTGTTGCGTACATCAACCATCAGGGGGGAACAAGGAGTTCCCTGGCGATGGAAGAAGTGACCAAAATCATTCTATGGGCGGAGTCTCACTCCTGCCACCTGTCTGCTATCCACATCCCAGGAGTGGAAAATTGGGAAGCGGATTTTCTGAGTCGTCAGACATTGCATCCGGGGGAGTGGGAACTCCATCCGGAAATCTTTGCCCAAGTCACTCAGCTGTGGGGCATTCCAGACATGGATCTGATGGCCTCTCGTCAGAACTTCAAAGTTCCTTGCTACGGGTCCAGATCCAGGGATCCCAAGGCGGCTCTAGTGGATGCACTAGTAGCACCTTGGACCTTCAAACTAGCTTATGTGTTCCCGCCGTTTCCTCTCATCCCCAGGCTGGTAGCCAGGATCAATCAGGAGAGGGCGTCGGTGATCTTGATAGCTCCTGCGTGGCCACGCAGGACTTGGTACGCAGATCTGGTGAATATGTCATCGGCTCCTCCTTGGAAGCTACCTTTGAGACGAGACCTTCTTGTTCAGGGTCCGTTCGAACATCCGAATCTGGTTTCACTCCAGCTGACTGCTTGGAGATTGAACGCTTGATCTTATCGAAGCGAGGATTCTCAGATTCTGTTATCGATACTCTTGTTCAGGCCAGAAAGCCTGTAACTAGAAAGATTTACCACAAAATTTGGAAAAAATATATCTGTTGGTGTGAATCTAAAGGATTCCCTTGGGACAAGGTTAAGATTCCTAGGATTCTATCCTTCCTTCAAGAAGGATTGGAAAAAGGATTATCTGCAAGTTCCCTGAAGGGACAGATTTCTGCCTTGTCTGTGTTACTTCACAAAAAGCTGGCCGCTGTGCCAGATGTTCAAGCCTTTGTTCAGGCTCTGGTTAGAATTAAGCCTGTTTACAAACCTTTGACTCCTCCTTGGAGTCTCAATTTAGTTCTTTCAGTTCTTCAGGGGGTTCCGTTTGAACCCTTGCATTCCGTTGATATTAAGTTATTATCTTGGAAAGTTTTGTTTTTAGTTGCAATTTCTTCTGCTAGAAGAGTTTCAGAATTAGCTGCTCTGCAGTGTTCTCCTCCTTATCTGGTGTTCCATGCAGATAAGGTGGTTTTACGTACTAAACCTGGTTTTCTTCCAAAAGTTGTTTCTAACAAAAACATTAACCAGGAGATTATCGTACCTTCTCTGTGTCCGAAACCAGTTTCAAAGAAGGAACGTTTGTTGCACAATTTGGATGTTGTTCGCGCTCTAAAATTCTATTTAGATGCTACAAAGGATTTTAGACAAACATCTTCCTTGTTTGTTGTTTATTCTGGTAAAAGGAGAGGTCAAAAAGCAACTTCTACCTCTCTCTCTTTTTGGATTAAAAGCATCATCAGATTGGCTTACGAGACTGCCGGACGGCAGCCTCCCGAAAGAATCACAGCTCATTCCACTAGGGCTGTGGCTTCCACATGGGCCTTCAAGAACGAGGCTTCTGTTGATCAGATATGTAGGGCAGCGACTTGGTCTTCACTGCACACTTTTACCAAATTTTACAAGTTTGATACTTTTGCTTCTTCTGAGGCTATTTTTGGGAGAAAGGTTTTGCAAGCCGTGGTGCCTTCCATTTAGGTGACCTGATTTGCTCCCTCCCTTCATCCGTGTCCTAAAGCTTTGGTATTGGTTCCCACAAGTAAGGATGACGCCGTGGACCGGACACACCTATGTTGGAGAAAACAGAATTTATGTTTACCTGATAAATTACTTTCTCCAACGGTGTGTCCGGTCCACGGCCCGCCCTGGTTTTTTTAATCAGGTCTGATAATTTATTTTCTTTAACTACAGTCACCACGGTACCATATGGTTTCTCCTATGCAAATATTCCTCCTTAACGTCGGTCGAATGACTGGGGTAGGCGGAGCCTAGGAGGGATCATGTGACCAGCTTTGCTGGGCTCTTTGCCATTTCCTGTTGGGGAAGAGAATATCCCACAAGTAAGGATGACGCCGTGGACCGGACACACCGTTGGAGAAAGTAATTTATCAGGTAAACATAAATTCTGTTTTAAAACAAATGTGAAGAGATTGTTTACCTGATATAGGTTTCATCGTTGGCAGGGTGGAATAAAAATAGCTACTACAGGTAGAAAAGTCTTTATCCAAAATTCTAGTAGGAATACAGTTTTTGTGACATACATGAAAGATTTTATGACTTATTACATTTATTAGTTAATCAGAAAACCTTTACATATATGTGAAGATTGATGTAAAAAAGTATTGAGGGAGAGAGAGAAGAGGAGCTTAAAACTGCAACTACTGCATATAAAGGTTATGGAAGACAGGAGACCATATTAAATTTTTATTCATTTTAGTTTGAGATAGATATGTTCTTAGAATATATTTCAGTATATATTGTTATGCTTGTTTTTTTTTTTAAAGGGACAGCACCAAAAGTTCACAAAAATTAAAAATGTATATTGGAAAATTATATAGTAAATCCTGACTTATCAAAATGGGAAATAAATCCACATATTTCTCATTTAGATATAAAAAAAGTCTTAGGTGCATTAGCTCATGAAGCTGTTCAACATGGCTCCCACCAAAATGACCCCCATTTTATGAAACACAAGAAATGCATGACACTTCATGTCTAATATTTTCTTTCACATTTCTTTCCTATTCTTTTTCTAACAGACTGTAATCATATATGCCATGCTCTCTGTCTTCAGATTTATTGTACCAAGTCTAAATGTGTTGCCAAATCTACAATACATAGATTGTTTTTTGTTTTGTTTTTCTTCCTGCAAACATTATTTCTTTTATTGTAGCTTAAAATGCTTTGCTTCTGCACTGTTAATGAGTGATGTGTTCTTCTAAACTCATTGCATGCTAGCTGCTCCCCACGTGGTGCCCACATGGCTGACATTCAGTTTGCTGCAAGCCATGAGGCATTTGATTTGACAGGCTAGAAAACATAGCATGGTCACTGAACAGCAAGGGGAGAGAAGTGGAAATTCCTCTTTCTCTAAAAAAGATATTGTATGTGATTTAAAAAAAAAAACACGGTTTAAATTTTTCATTTGTTATTTAATAATTGTAATTCATGCTCTGCTTAACATGAAACTTAAATCGACATATACCCCGAAGATTCAGAGAATACATTTGTTTTAAAGTTTCCAATTTACTACTTCTTTTAAATTTGCTTCATTCTCATGTTGTTTTTTGTTGGAGAGATATCTGGAAAGATAAAATTGTGGCAAAACTGCTGCCATATAGGGCTGCAGACACGTGCACACTCCTGAACTTAACTTCCTGCTTTTTAACTAAGCAGAACAAGAAAACAATGAAAATTTGATAATAGAAATACATTGGAAAGTTGTTTTAAATGTTCTGTTCTATCTGAATCACGAATGAAACATTTTGGGCCAGAATGAGTAGAGCGCAAATTAACGCTCCCGCTTAAGTGTTAATTGCGCTAGACGTACAAATTTTGCGCTCGTATTATGAAAGTAAACTGTTTTCGCTCTCACGGTAATCCGAAAAGTGCAAAAATACAAATTTAAATTATCGCGTGCACGCTTACGTATTCCTCCATAGAAGTGTGACTTACTAGACACCATTCAAAGCTACTGAATGGTACGTGGTCTAGGAAATAACTTCTAATACTTTTTGAAGTTAATGCTTATAACTTAGAGGCGAAAAAAAGAAATTGTAGCTGGCCATCCCCAGCTGCTGCAGCCCACCGGAAAATCTCGTGGTAGGCCAATCCGGCTTTGGTCCCAGTTAACAAAAAATTCTATATCTACATTCTATCATAGAAATTTAGTTTATTGTTTAACAGCAGTGTACAATACTACATAGGAAACAAGCTTTTATTTTGCTCTTCTGATACAAAGTATCAGAAGAGCAATCAAATGTTTCAGAAAAGAAATCTTGTCATAAGTAAATTGAAATTAAATATCCTATTTTTGCAAATTAAATATATTGGATTGTGTGTATTATGTCTCCCCAAAGGAAAAAATGGGTAATCAGACATGGGCTCCTTGCTCAGTGTGCTTAGAGGAATATGGCTGCACCTCACTGTCGAGGCCCAATGAAGGCCCAAACTTTACTGACTTTAATGGGTGGGATCAAACTGATATACTAAAGGAAAGTTCTACTCTATGAAAAGCATTACTGGGCTAAAAAGAAGCTGCACGTCCTATCCTGCACTGGTTCGGAGTTCTTCTTTTGAAGAAGGTCCTGTGCCGTTTCATAGCTGGGGGGGGGTGATCTGTGGTCGCTAAGTCCTTATATTGTAGCAGGACGCCTATGGCTTTGAGGAGCATATTCAGATATCTGCTGGGATGGTTTGTCTTTCGGTTGTTCTATTCTGGGTGCGAGTGAGCGCTCTGTGTAGGCAAGGGATTTTTCTTTCCTCCTTTTAGGTTCTCAGGACATTCTGGTTCCTTTGAGGTAGAGGGGGCTTTACAAGTCTTCCCTTTGCTTTGCGGGGTCGGCAGGGTCTTTTCATAGGTGCCCGGTTTCATCCTGGTTCACTCTCTTGGAGTTCCTTTTCTTTGTCCTAGTCCCTTTGGGTTCTGAGGGTCCTTTCAGACTTATTTAGCTGAGTCTCTGTTCTTCCCCACAGGGGGAATGTGGATGTTTCCCCTTTCGTTTGATCGGGGGTGAGTTTAATTTTGCAGTCTGCGTGTCTGCGGGCTTTCGTCTCCTCAGGGGCTTTTGGCTCGGTCGAGTCTAATAATCCTGTGCGGTCTCTAGCAAGGGCTTTGCTGGTTTTAACTGTTGGGCAGTTATCTCAGCATTTTTCCTTTTTGCCTTTTGGCTTCTAGTGAATTTTAGGTTTTAGGCTGTGGTACCCTCAGAAGGGGCCCCCTTTTTTACCCGCATGTTTTGCATTCATTGTCCTCTATAGCTTGGGTATTGTTTCCCAAAAGTATTGAATGCAACTTTGGACTCTTCCCGTTTAAGAAGAAAACCTTAAATTATGCTTACCTGATAATTTTCTTTTCTTCTGACTGGAAGAGTCCAAAGCTCCCCGCCCGTGTTAACATAAGGGGCGGACGTATTTTTTGTTCTGGCACCTTTTTTTCACACTGATATTTCTCCTACTGTTCCTTGTTCCCTCGGCAGAATGACTGGGGGATGAGGGAAGTGGGGGAGATATTTAAGCCTTTGGCTGGGGTGTCTTTGCCTCCTCCTGGTAGCCAGGTTCTGAATTCCCAAAAGTAATGAATGCAGCTGTGGACTCTTCCCAGAAGAAGAAAAGAAAATTATCAGGTAAGCATAATTTTAAGTTTTTGTGGCACTCTCTACCTCGCTCTCTATGACACTCCCCTTGTTTTCAAACGTTCAAGCGCTCCTTAAAGACTCTACTGTTCAGGGATGCATATAATAAAATGAATATGCTCTAACAATTTATAGATTGATTTATTTTTTTGGTAATCATTCCTCTACATTCTTAAACTTATTTTTATTACTTTTATTGTTGTTGTGACCTATTTTTAGTAATTTTGAATTTCTTGTTCAAATTTCACAGGTTATAAATGAAATTTCCTGGGCTAGCTTTCTTCTGCTCATGATTGCATTGCATTTAATGAGTGTTCTTTTCATTTGATTTATCAGCCATCTGTGTTATTAAGTTGTTCAATAAATTATACACCACTTACTCATTAGGTTTTATGTAATTAAATAAACATATTAGGTTACGTTAGGGCACAGGGGCAGACTATAAACAAAAGGTAAGTATTGTATTAGGGAGTTAAATTAAAATGCTGTTCATTATTATTTATTTTTAATGTGCCAGAGATACTGCAGTTCTGTTTAATGTACAGTTTAAGGTACTACTACTAGAGCCCCATATGGTAATCCCACTACCCCCCAGGGGACAGTACTGCCGACTTTGTGAACCACTGATATAGACGTTACTGTTGGGTTTTAAAGGAAAACACACAAATTTGTACATTTAAACTTATGTATGTAGCTACCAAGAGGGGAGAGGGGGTTCCTATAGTTGAAAGTGGGGTAGAGGGTGGGAAAGCGATCTGGGAGGGGGTATGGTGGTAAGGAGGGGGGCAGCTACACTATTTATTATGTGAAATAAATAAAAACTATAGCAAAACCTAAGATGGCGGCTAACAGGTAGAGGGGGAAGGTTTAGAGAGCTGTTTGGCGGGGATCAGGGAGATTTGGGGAACCTACACTGCAGTACATATTTCTATCTAAAGGGGCTTCCTTCATTACTCTTTGGAATTAAGAACCTGGCCACCAGGTTGAGGCAAATACACCTCAGCTAAAGACTTAAATACCGCCTTCATCCCCCAGTCATTCTTTGCCTTTCGTCACAGGAGGACGGCAGAGAAATGCCGAAGATCGGAGTAGTCTCTTATGGAGGGTAGTACTCTTCAGAATGGGACTGGAGTTTTAAGTAGTCCTGTCAGCCTTTCAGTGAGAGCCTGGGTGAAAGTTAGAGTTTGGAGATGCAGGGAGAGTCTTTCTGCAAACCCATCAAAAATCATTTTAACAACTCCACAAGCAATCAGCGTTAACGAGTTTCGCTGCCTGCTTTTTACACTCAAGTTCATGTCAGGAGCGAGGCTACTAACCTGTCGCACTTGAAGGGCCGTGTTTCTGTTCCACGGGCATAGATTCTGGTAAGATCGTTTCATTTTTATTATATAATGATAACGCGGAAAACAGGGTCACAGTGTGACGCCTTTTATCTTTTAAAATAATCAAGGGTTAATATTCCTGCAAAGGGGATTATTGAACAAGGGGGGTTTACATGATACTGTTTGTGTCATTGCTGCGTTATGTGCGAGATGAGGCTCTGGCAATGTGTGGAACTTTCAGGTGACTTATTGGAGTATGGTGCAGCTCTTTTCTCCAACATAGGTGTGTCCGGTCCACGGCGTCATCCTTACTTGTGGGATATTCTCTTCCCCAACAGGAAATGGCAAAGAGCCCAGCAAAGCTGGTCACATGATCCCTCCTAGGCTCCGCCTTCCCCAGTCATTCTCTTTGCCGTTGTACAGGCAACATCTCCACGGAGATGGCTTAGAGTTTTTTGGTGTTTAAATGTAGTTTTTATTCTTCAATCAAGAGTTTGTTATTTTAAAATAGTGCTGGTATGTACTATTTACTCTGAAACAGAAAAGAGATGAAGATTTCTGTTTGTAAGAGGAAAATGATTTTAGCAACCGTTACTAAAATCGATGGCTGTTTCCACACAGGACTGTTGAGAGGAATTAACTTCAGTTGGGGGAAACAGTGAGCAGACTTTTGCTGCTTGAGGTATGACACATTTCTAACAAGACTTGGTAATGCTGGAAGCTGTCATTTTCCCTATGGGATCCGGTAAGCCATTTTTATTAAATAAGAATAAAGGGGCTTCACAAGGGCTTTAAAGACTGGTAGACATTTTTCTGGGCTAAAACGATTGATATATAAGCATTTTTAATACTTCATAGTTTTGAGGAGTTATTTTATTCTTGGGAATTATGTAAAAAAACCGGCAGGCACTGTATTGGACACCTTTTTCACTGGGGGCCTTCTCTAATCATAGGCAGAGCCTCATTTTCGCGCCTCTATTGCGCAGTTGTTTTTGGGAAGCAAGACATGCAGATGCATGTGTGAGGAGCTCAGATACATAGAAAAAGCTTACCGAAGGCGTCATTTGGTATCGTATTCCCCTTTGGGCTTGGTTGGGTCTCAGCAAAGCAGATACCAGGGACTGTATAGGGGTTAAATATAAAAACGGCTCCGGTTCCGTTATTTTAAGAGTTAAAGCTTTCAAATTTGGTGTGCAATACTTTTAAGGCTTTAAGACACTGTGGTGAAATTTTGGTGAATTTTGAACAATTCCTTCATACTTTTTCACATTTTCAGTAATAAAGTGTGTTCAGTTTAAAATTTAAAGTGACAGTAACGGTTTTATTTTAAAACGTTTTTTGTACTTTGTTATCAAGTTTATGCCTGTTTAACATGTCTGAACTATCAGATAGGCTATGTTCTGTATGTGGGGAAGCCAAGGTTCCTTCTCATTTAAATAGATGTGATTTATGTGACACAAAATTTAGAGAAAATGATGCCCAAGATGATTCCTCAAGTGAGGGGAGTAAGCATGGTACTGCATCATCCCCTCCTTCGTCTACGCCAGTCTTGCCCACACAGGAGGCCCCTAGTACATCTAGTGCGCCAATACTCCTTACTATGCAACAATTAACGGCTGTAATGGATAATTCTATCAAAAACATTTTAGCCAAAATGCCCACTTATCAGCGAAAGCGCGACTGCTCTGTTTTAGAAAATACTGAAGAGCATGAGGACGCTGATGATATTGGTTCTGAAGTGCCCCTACACCAGTCTGAGGGGGCCAGGGAGGTTTTGTCTGAGGGAGAAATTTCAGATTCAGGGAAAATTTCTCAACAAGCTGAACCTGATGTGATTACATTCAAATTTAAATTGGAACATCTCCGCGCTCTGCTTAAGGAGGTGTTATCTACTCTGGATGATTGTGAGAATTTGGTCATTCCAGAGAAATTATGTAAGATGGACAAGTTCCTAGAGGTCCCGGGGCCCCCCAAAGCTTTTCCTATACCCAAGCGGGTGGCGGACATTGTAAACAAAGAATGGGAAAGGCCCGGCATACCTTTTGTCCCTCCCCCTATATTTAAGAAATTGTTTCCTATGGTCGACCCCAGAAAGGACTTATGGCAGACAGTCCCCAAGGTCGAGGGGGCGGTTTCTACTCTAAACAAACGCACTACTATCCCTATAGAAGATAGTTGTGCTTTCAAAGATCCTATGGATAAAAAATTAGAGGGTTTGCTTAAAAAGATGTTTGTTCAGCAAGGTTACCTTCTACAACCAATTTCATGCATGGTTCCTGTTCTAGTTCGATGAACTAGAAAAGTCGCTCAATAAAGATTCTTCTTATGAGGAGATTATGGACAGAATTCATGCTCTCAAATTGGCTAACTCTTTTACTTTAGACGCCACTTTGCAATTGGCTAGATTAGCGGCGAAAAATTCAGGGTTTGCTATTGTGGCGCGCAGAGCGCTTTGGCTAAAATCTTGGTCAGCGGATGCGTCTTCCAAGAACAAATTGCTTAACATACCTTTCAAGGGGAAAACGCTGTTTGGCCCTGACTTGAAAGAGATTATTTCTGATATCACTGGGGGTAAGGGCCACGCCCTTCCTCAGGATAGGTCTTTCAAGGCTAAAAATAAACCAAATTTTCGTCCCTTTCGCAGAAACGGACCAGCCCCAAGTGCTACATCCTCTAAGCAAGAGGGTAATACTTCTCAAACCAAGCCAGCCTGGAGGCCAATGCAAGGCTGGAACAAAGGTAAGCAGGCCAAGAAACCTGCCACTGCTACCAAGACAGCATGAGATGTTGGCCCCCGATCCGGGACCGGATCTGGTGGGGGGCAGACTTTCTCTCTTCGCTCAGGCTTGGGCAAGAGATGTTCTGGATCCTTGGGCGCTAGAAATAGTCTCCCAAGGTTATCTTCTGGAATTCAAGGAGCTTCCCCCAAGGGGGAGGTTCCACAGGTCTCAATTGTCTTCAGACCACATAAAAAGACAGGCATTCTTACATTGTGTAGAAGACCTGTTAAAAATGGGAGTGATTCATCCTGTTCCATTAGGAGAACAAGGGATGGGATTCTACTCCAATCTGTTCATAGTTCCCAAAAAAGAGGGAACATTCAGACCAATCTTAGATCTCAAGATCCTAAACAAGTTTCTCAAGGTTCCATCGTTCAAAATGGAAACCATTCGGACAATTCTTCCTTCCATCCAGGAAGGTCAATTCATGACCACGGTGGATTTAAAGGATGCGTATCTACATATTCCTATCCACAAGGAACATCATCGGTTCCTAAGGTTCGCCTTTCTGGACAAGCATTACCAGTTTGTGGCACTTCCATTCGGATTAGCCACTGCTCCAAGAATTTTCACAAAGGTACTAGGGTCCCTTCTAGCGGTGCTACGACCAAGGGGCATTGCAGTAGTACCTTACTTGGACGACATACTGATTCAAGCGTCGTCCCTACCACAAGCAAAGGCTCATACGGACATTGTCCTGGCCTTTCTCAGATCTCACGGGTGGAAAGTGAACGTAGAAAAAAGTTCTCTATCTCCGTCAACAAGAGTTCCCTTCTTGGGAACAATAATAGACTCCTTAGAAATGAGGATTTTTCTGACAGAGGCCAGAAAATCAAAACTTCTAAGCTCTTGTCAAGTACTTCATTCTGTTCCTCTTCCTTCCATAGCGCAGTGCATGGAAGTAATAGGTTTGATGGTCGCGGCAATGGACATAGTTCCTTTTGCGCGAATTCATCTGAGACCATTACAACTGTGCATGCTCAGTCAGTGGAATGGGGATTATACAGACTTGTCTCCGACGATACAAGTAGATCAGAGGACCAGAGATTCACTCCGTTGGTGGCTGACCCTGGACAACCTGTCACAGGGGATGAGCTTCCGCAGACCAGAGTGGGTCATTGTCACGACCGACGCCAGTCTGGTGGGCTGGGGCGCGGTCTGGGAACTCCTGAAAGCTCAGGGTCTTTGGTCTCGGGAAGAATCTCTTCTCCCGATAAACATTCTGGAACTGAGAGCGATATTCAATGCTCTCAAGGCTTGGCCTCAGCTAGCAAAGGCCAAATTCATACGGTTTCAATCAGACAACATGACGACTGTTGCTTATATCAACCATCAGGGGGGAACAAGGAGTTCCCTGGCGATGGAAGAAGTGACCAAAATCATTCAATGGGCGGAGACTCACTCCTGCCACTTGTCTGCAATCCACATCCCAGGAGTGGAAAATTGGGAAGCGGATTTTCTGAGTCGTCAGACATTTCATCCGGGGGAGTGGGAACTCCATCCGGAAATCTTTGCCCAAATTACTCAATTGTGGGGCATTCCAGACATGGATCTGATGGCCTCTCGTCAGAACTTCAAGGTTCCTTGCTACGGGTCCAGATCCAGGGATCCCAAGGCGACTCTAGTAGATGCACTAGTAGCACCTTGGACCTTCAACCTAGCTTATGTATTCCCACCGTTTCCTCTCATCCCCAGGCTGGTAGCCAGGATCAATCAGGAGAGGGCATCGGTGATCTTGATAGCTCCTGCGTGGCCACGCAGGACTTGGTATGCAGACCTGGTGAATATGTCATCGGCTCCACCATGGAAGCTACCTTTGAGACAGGACCTTCTTGTTCAAGGTCCGTTCGAACATCCGAATCTGGCCTCACTCCAACTGACTGCTTGGAGATTGAACGCTTGATTTTATCAAAGCGAGGGTTCTCAGATTCTGTCATTGATACTCTTGTTCAGGCCAGAAAGCCTGTAACTAGAAAAATCTACCATAAAATATGGAAAAAATATATCTGTTGGTGTGAATCTAAAGGATTCCCATGGAACAAGATAAAAATTCCTAAGATTCTATCCTTTCTTCAAGAAGGTTTGGAGAAAGGATTATCTGCAAGTTCTTTGAAGGGACAGATTTCTGCTTTATCTGTTTTACTTCACAAAAAGCTGGCGGCTGTGCCAGATGTTCAAGCTTTTGTTCAGGCTCTGGTTAGAATCAAGCCTGTTTACAAACCTTTGACTCCTCCTTGGAGTCTCAATTTAGTTCTTTCAGTTCTTCAGGGGGTTCCGTTTGAACCCTTACATTCCGTAGATATTAAGTTATTATCTTGGAAAGTTTTGTTTTTGGTTGCAATTTCTTCTGCTAGAAGAGTTTCAGAGTTATCTGCTCTGCAGTGTTCTCCTCCTTATCTGGTGTTCCATGCAGATAAGGTGGTTTTGCGTACTAAACCTGGTTTTCTTCCGAAAGTTGTTTCTAACAAAAACATTAACCAGGAGATAGTCGTGCCTTCTTTGTGTCCGAATCCAGTTTCAAAGAAGGAACGTTTGTTGCACAATTTGGATGTAGTTCGTGCTCTAAAATTCTATTTAGATGCTACAAAGGATTTCAGACAAACATCTTCCTTGTTTGTTGTTTATTCTGGTAAAAGGAGAGGTCAAAAAGCAACTTCTACCTCTCTCTCTTTTTGGCTTAAAAGCATCATCAGATTGGCTTATGAGACTGCCGGACGGCAGCCTCCTGAAAGAATCACAGCTCATTCCACTAGGGCCGTGGCTTCCACATGGGCCTTCAAGAACGAGGCTTCTGTTGATCAGATATGTAAGGCAGCGACTTGGTCTTCACTGCACACTTTTACTAAATTTTACAAATTTGATACTTTTGCTTCTTCTGAGGCTATTTTTGGGAGAAAGGTTTTGCAAGCCGTGGTGCCTTCCATCTAGGTGACCTGATTTGCTCCCTCCCATCATCCGTGTCCTAAAGCTTTGGTATTGGTTCCCACAAGTAAGGATGACGCCGTGGACCGGACACACCTATGTTGGAGAAAACAGAATTTATGTTTACCTGATAAATTACTTTCTCCAACGGTGTGTCCGGTCCACGGCCCGCCCTGGTTTTTTAATCAGGTCTGATAATTTATTTTCTTTAACTACAGTCACCACGGTATCATATGATTTCTCCTATGCAAAATTCCTCCTTTACGTCGGTCGAATGACTGGGGAAGGCGGAGCCTAGGAGGGATCATGTGACCAGCTTTGCTGGGCTCTTTGCCATTTCCTGTTGGGGAAGAGAATATCCCACAAGTAAGGATGACGCCGTGGACCGGACACACCGTTGGAGAAAGTAATTTATCAGGTAAACATAAATTATGTTTTTTAGGCGCGTTTTCTCCTTACATTCTCCTCACATTCCATGTGACTGGGTGTGTCTATCTACTTCTTCTGTTGATTAGCGGCGCAGGAGACGAAACGGTTTCTGTTCCGGGTCATAGGAGGTGGTGAGTGCCCCGGCTATTGGAGGTATAAGGGTGCCTCTTTATTAAGTTAATCTAGTCCTTAATATCAGCGCAAGCTATGGAGGACTCTGTCTCGTTAGAGGACTTGCCCTCTTTAACTAGGTCTCATTCCTGTGTTTATTGTGAGGAGGTTCTGGTAGAACAGCCTTCTCTACTATGTTCCACATGCCTTAATAAAGTTACAACATCTAAAAGTAAATGGATGTCTACTACTACTCTGCCATCCACCTCCCCGTCCCGTGAGGTGCGTTCCCTGCATCCATCTCCTATTGCACATGCAGCGCCCCAGGGTCCAACCATTACTCCTGCGGGAGAGATTTGTTGGCCGTCATATTTTGCGGATCAACTGCAAATGGCCGTATCGAAAGTGATCCATGCCTGACGACGTTCTGCTAAGCACAAGCGTAGGGCGTACCATGGTGGCTCAGCCCAGGGGTTGTCTACGCCTGAGGATAATTCTGAGGCGTTATACGATAACGAGGCCCACTACGACTCTTCGGAGGAGGCTCCTTCTAGGTCATAGTCCATGTCATCTAAACCTCCGACTGCGGAGGAGCCTGACTTTAGGTTTAGGATGGAAAATTTGTGCTTTTTGCTAAAACAAGTGCTTGCAACTCTAGAGGTTCTGGAACCGAAACTTCCAGAAGAACCTGCGATTCCTAAGCTTGATAAAGTATATGAGGAAAGGGTGGTGCCTCGGGCCTTCCCAGTTCCTGTTAAGATGGCAAATATTATTAAGAATGAATGGGAGCAATTAGGTTCTTCCTTTTCCCCTTCTTCCTTTAAGAAACTGTTCCCCGTCCCGGACTCTCAGTTGGAGCTGTGGGGTACTGTCCCTAAGGTGGATGGTGCTATCTCCATGCTCGCAAAGCGGACTACTATTCCCCTGGAGGATAGTTTGTTGTTTAAAGAGCCCATGAATTAAAGTTGGAAAACATGTTAAGGAAAATGTTTCATCATATGGGGTTTGTTTTTCAGCCGGCTGCGGCTGTAGCCGCGGTCGCTGGAGCTGCGACATATTGGTGTGAATCCCTGTGTGAAATGGTCGAGGGGGAGACTTCCATCTACGAGATATTGATGCCAATATGCAAATTATTCGCCTGAACGCTAAGGTGTCAGGTTTTTCCGTTTTAGCTCGCAGGGCTCTGTGACTAAAGTCTTGGTCTGCGGACATGACCTCTAAGTCGAGGCTGTTGTCACTGCCTTTTCAAGGAAAGGTTCTGTTCGGTCCAGGATCGAATTCGATCATATCCACAGTTACGGGAGGCAAGGGAGCATTCCTACCGCAGGATAAGAGGGCTAAGCCTAAAGGATCAACTTTCCGTCCCTTTCATGCGGACAAGGCCCAGCGCCAGCAGCCCGACGCGAAAGCAGACCAGTCCAAGGGTACTTGGAAACCGGCTCATTCTTGGAACAAGTCTAAGCAGATCAAGAAGCCAGCTGAGACAAAATCGGCATGAAGGGGCGGCCCCCGACCGGTCTCTGGACCAAGTAGGGGGCAGGTTATCTCTCTTCTCAGAAGCATGGTTACAGGATCCTTGGGTTCTGGACGTTGTTGCCCAGGGATACAGGATAGGGTTCAGATCCCATCCGCCCAGGGCAGATTCCTCCTATCAAACCTGTCTTCAAGACTGGAAAAGAGAAAATGTGTGGGAGATCTCTCCTCTCTGGGTGTCGTCGTACCAGTACCCCAAGCAGAAAAGGGTCTAGGGTACTATTTAAATCTTTTTGTGGTTCCAAAGAAGGAAGGCACATTCCGCCCGATTCTGGACCTAAAGTGTTTGAACAAGTTTCTGAGTGTTCCATTGTTCAAGATGGAAACGATCAGATCTATTCTGCCATTAGTTCAAGAGGAACAGTTCATGACAACCATAGACTTAAAGAACGCTTACCTTCATGTGCCAATCCACAGGGACCACTTCAAGTTCCTGAGATTTGCGTTTCTGGACCAACACTTCCAGTTTGTGGCCCTTGCTTTTGGTTGGGCGATGGCCCAGAGAGTCTTCACAAAGGTTCTGGGGGCGCTATTTGCGGTGGCCAGAGCGAGGAGCATTGATGTGGGCCCTATCTGGACAACATCCTAGTCCAGGCGCCGTCGCTCAGGATCATTGCAGAGGATCATTCGAGGGCTCTTCTCCTTTTGCTCCAATCTCATGGTTGGAAGATCAACTCAGGAAAGGGTTCCCTGATTCCCAGCAACAAGGTGGAGTTCCTGGGTACGATAATTGACTCTAAATATGTCCATATTTTTTTTTCTCACAGACAGTCGACGCAGGAGGCGAGTCTGGCAGGATGGGGAGCTGTTTGGGGTGCCAGGATAGCACAAGGATAATGGTCCTGGGAGGGGTCTCTCCTTCTGATAAATATTCTGGAACTCCACGCAATCTACAATGCTCTGAAGGCATGGCCTCTTCTGGGGTCGTTCAGCTTCATCAGATTCCAGACCGACAACATCACCTTGGTGGCTTACATCAACCATCAGGGGGGTACAAGGAGCTCCCTAGCTATGAGGCAGGTGTCTCAGATCTTGGAGTGGGCGGAGTCCCACAACTGCTTGCTCTCAGTGATTCACATTCCAGGTGTGGACAACTGGGAAGCAGACTTTCTCAGCAGGCAATCCTCCCATCCGGGGGAATGGTCTCTTCACCCCGAAGTGTTTGTGGAGTTTTTTCTCAGGTGGGGATCGCCAGAGATAGACCTCATGGCATCCAGACTCAATTGCAAGCTACCCCGACACAGGTTGAGGTGCAGGGATCCCCAGGCAGAGCTGATAGATACCTTTGCGGTGCTTTGGGGGTTCAACCTATTTTACATTTTTCCACTGTTACCACTTCTACCTCGTGTAGTGGCACCCATCAAACAGGAGGGAGCTTCGGCCATTCTGATTGCTCCATCGTGGCAGGGGAGGACGTGGTTTGCGGATCTGGTGGGGATGTCATCTTCTTCTCCATGGAGGTTACCCTGGTGCAGGGATCTGCTGGAACAGGGACCATTTCAATATCAAAATCTCGATTCTCTGAGGCTGACTGCATGGAGATTGAACGCCTAGTCTTGGCCAAGAGAAGCTTTTTGGAAATTGTGATTGATACTCTAATTCAGACAAGGAAGCCAGTCACTCGTTGCATCTACCATAAGGTGTGGAGGACTTGTCCTGGTGTGAGAAGTATGGATATCCTTGGCATAAGATGAAGGTATCCAGGATTCTGTCCTTTCTTCAAGATGGTTTAGAGAAGGGTCTTGCCACTAGTTCCTTAAAGGGACAGATTTTGGCATTGTCTGTCTTGTTGCATAGGAGACTCTCTGAGCTCCCTGACTTTCAATTCTTTGTTCAGGCTCTGTCTAGAATCAGGCCTGTTTTTAGACAGTCTGCTCCCCAATGGAGCTTAAATTTGGTCCTTAAGGTATTGCAGAGGGTTCCGTTTGAGCCTATGCATTCCATTGACATTAAGATTCTGTCCTGGAAGGTTCTCTTCCTGTTGGCCATTGTGTCGGCAAGCAGAGTATCTGAGCTGGCGGCCTTGCAATGTGAGCCGCCTTATCTGATTTTTCATGCGGATAAGGCTGTGCTTCGCACTAGTTTAGGGTTTCTTCCCAAGGTGGTTTCTAACTGTAACATCAATTATGAAAAAGGGGTTTCTTCTTTGTGTCCTAACTCTTCTTCCTCTAAGGAGAGGTTACTTCATAATCTGGATGTGGTTTGTGCTCTGAAGTTTTATCTTCAGGCTACGAAGGATTTCGGACAGTCTACATCTCTTTTTGTGGCATATTCAGGGAAGCGCAAGGGGCAGAGAGCCTCTTCTACTTCTTTGTCCTTTTGGTTGAGGAGCTTGATTCGCTTGGCCTATGAGACAGCGGGACATAAGCCTCCTCAAAGGATCACGGCTCATTCAACCAGAGCTGTGGCTTCTTCTTGGGCCTTCAACAATCAGGCCTCTATGGAGCAAATTTGTAAGTCGGCTACTTGGTCCTCCTTACACACTTTTACAAAGTTTTACAAGTTTTAAGTTTTTGCTTCTGCAGAAACTTTTTTTGGGAGAAAGGTTTTGCAGGCTGTGGTGCCCTCAGATTAGGGTCCGCCTTCTACCCTCCCGGTTTCATTCAGTGTCTCCTCCTAAAGCTTGGGTATATGTTCCAAACAGTAATGAATGAAGCCGTGGACTCTCCTCCCCTTTAGATGGAAAACATGAATTATGCTTACCTGATAATTTCGTTTCCATCGAGGGGATGAGAGTCCACGGCTCCTGCCCGTATCTCCGATGGGCGGACCTAAATTTTATTGTCTTCTGGCACCATTTATACCCTGATATTTCTCCTACTGTTCCTTGTTTCCTCGGCAGAATGACGAGGGAGGTGGGGGAGGTATTTAAGCCTTTGGCTGGGGTGTCTTTGCCTCCTCCTGGTGGCCAGGTTACTAATTCCCAACAGTAATGAATGTAGCCGTGGACTCTCCTCCCCTCGATGGAAACAAAATTATCAGGTAAGCATAATTTATGTTGTTTAAAAAAATATTTTATAAAACAAACATAAAACAAACAAACCTTATTTTCATACTGACAGATTTTCTGCCAGTACTTAAGATGGGGCTGACAATTGTGGGGTGGGGGAGGGAAGAGAGCTATTTGAGAGGAATCAATTAGGGATCAGGGGGGAGGGTAATCTCTACACTAAAGCTAAAATTAACCTTACAAATTGCAATTAACCCCTTTACTGCTGGGAATAAGTGTGGTGCACAGCTGCAATTAGCGGCCTTCTAATTACCACAAAGCAATGGCCAAGCCATATATGTCTGCTATTTCTGAACAAAGGGATCCCAGAGAAGCTTTTACAACCATTTGTGCCATGATTGCCGAAGCGGTATGTAAATAATTTCAGTAAGAAACCTAAAGTTTGTGAATCGCATTTGGCGGAGAAATGGTATCATGAAATATGCCAAAATGAGCCTAGATCAATACTTTGGGTTGAATGATGGTAAATTTCAGACTATAAGAATGTGACAAATGAAAAATGTATTAGTTTGCAAGGAAAACCACATTATTATTATTTTTTTTTTTTTTAAAAAGTGTATATATATTTTATAATATTTAAAATCCTAATTGGTATTGTCTTTTTTTCCGGCCCCCTTCATTTTCTCTTTTGGCTGGGCTGTAAGTATAGAGCAGTTCCACCCACTATCTACATAGGCTTTCTAATGGCTTTAAAGGGGCTAGACTTCATGATTGTCAAATGACACACATGCTGATTGGATGTTCATTAGAATTGTCAATAAAAAAAAAAAAATAAAACTTCATCCAAATGGGCCGGCATAATTTTGCAATAGAATCATTAATATATGCACTAATTTAAACCTTTAACAGATGGATTACAAACACACAAGGTACATATATACTTTTTTTAATGGCAAAAATTAAATATATGGCATTTGATTAGTTAAAATGAATGCAAATTTTGATACTAAAGTTCCCGGCTTTTAAAAATTTGATTAAAAACAGGAGCACTTTAATTCATCAAAATTTACATTTCACTCGTGTTGTGAAAAAATACTTACCTTTTAATCTTGACAGCCGCTCCAGCTTCTGTCGCTAGTCGCAAAGCCTCTTCCTTGGTCTAAAATGAGTAATCCGGCTTCCTCCAATCATGGCATTGAATCAGACACTGATTCCCCCGGGCGGGAAGCCGTGATTGGAGGATGACCGATCCATAATTTCTGACATCAGAAATGGCTTGCGACGACCGGAGGAAGCTGGAGCGGCTGTCAAGTTTAAAAGGTAAGTATTTTTTCACGAGTAAAATGTAAATTTCAATAAATTAAAATGCCCCTGTTTTTAATCGAATTTTTAAAAACCAAGCACTTTAGCATCACAATTTACATTCACTTTAAGGTTTACCATCACTTTAACCTCAATAGACAAGTCATCTTTTTTTTTTTTTTTTCTTTTACACCTTTTAGTGTTCCTTATAGCATTAGTTTCTTTGTGTTATCACTCGTTCCCCTTCAACATCAAAATAAACCATTTGTGTTTCATGTCCCTTCAATTAATATTACAGTGGTACACTTCTGTTGGGATACATATACCTATTTTCCCTGACTCAGAAACATCCTTTTTTTTTATTTCAGATAGATAAAGGTCTACATTCCATCTCCTGTTCATACATTGGAGTTCCTTAGTACACATATAGAATATCTAATGGATATTCATTCGACCCCCTACTCTATGCAATAATGGTGGTAAATATATAGCCATAACCTCTAACTTTAGCCAAAGTGTATAGCAACTTTGCATATATTTTCTCTATAGATCATTAATGTTCTGTAATATAGGGACACTAAACACAACATACATTTGATGCACCTCCCTCAAATCATGGTACCTAGGTTACACCGTAGGTATCTGAAGGAGTGTTACTGCACATGTGCAAACAGGTCAGCACTGGAATGTAGTGAAAGATAGATTTCAGTACCCATGACTAGAGAGAGGTGGGTAATAAACTCAATACTATGCTTTTAGAATGTATTTAAGGTCGTTATTTAAAGGGACAGTCTAGGCCAAAATAAACTTTCATGATTCAGATAGAGCATGTAATTTTAAACAATTTTCCAATTTGCTTTTATCACCAATTTTGCTTTGTTCCTTTGGTATTCTTAGTTGAAAGCTTAACCTAGGAGGTTCATATGCTAATTTCTTAGACCTTGAAGGCCACCTCTTTTCAGAATGCATTTTAACAGTTTTTCACCACTAGAGGGTGTTAATTCATGTATTTCATATAGATAACACTGTGCTCGTGCACGTGAAGTTATCTGGGAATAGCCACTGATTGGCTAAACTGCAAGTCTGTCAAAAGAACTGAAATAAAGGGGCAGTTTGCAGAGGCTTAGATACAAGATAATCACAGAGCTTAAAAGTATATTAATATAACTGTGTTGGTTATGCAAAACTGGGGAATGGGTAATAAAGGGATTATCTATCTTTTAAAACAAAAAATCTGGTGTAGACTGTCCCTTTAAGTACTACATTGGTGTGTGGGGACATTTGTTGTGCTTGAGAATAAAGTGTAATTTTACTATATTATAACAATACTTTTTTTTTTTTTAAATAGATCTGCCCCACTGTTTTATAAACAGGGTGGATAAAAATCAATGATTTAAAAAAATAAATAAAAAAAAAATCTTTTTTATTTAAATTGGATTTTTTTATTCCAAGTTCTTTTTATTAAGAAAAAATTTATTTTTTTCAGAAAAATCACAATGTCAGCAAAAATTGAAAAGTATAAACCACGAACATCAAAAAGTAATATAAACGATTAAGGACAAACAACTGTTCTTTGCTTTGTACACAAAAAAATAACATGAATGAAAAGAAAAAGAGAGGAAAGCAAAAACAAAAAAAACCCCTCTAAGTATACTACAGGCCTTCAAGCGTCTAGGTTGTAAAAGTTGAGGGAATGTTATATTTAGTTTTGGTCAAATTTCAAATATTGATCCCACATGTCTTGAGCTATGATAAAAAGGTCTCTAGTGTCTGTCTTGTGAGATCTATATTCCTCGAGTTCTAAGAGGTCCGTGACTCTCTGCCTCCATAATAAGATATTCGGGGGGTCGGGAGATTTCCAATTTTTGGCAATAAGCGACTTTGCGCTGTTGGTAAATATACTAAATAATATGTTGTGAGCCTTGGAAGGGAGCTTGATATGTTTGTTAAGTAGGAATACTAGCGGGTCCAAGGGTAACATAGTCTGGAATATCATCTCTATTTCAAATATTAAAGCCCTCCAAAATTGGTTTATACTTTTACACCACCACCACATGTGTCCCATTCCGCTACCGAAAATTTAAATAGGATTTTTTTTAAAGGTTATTCATCCTGAAATATAGATTGATTTTTAATTACATAGCAAGATGCTGTATATTCATGGCGGTAATGTTTAATTCCATTAATACATTCACACTGCTTTGAATGTCAGATTATTTTGGGAATTTTTTCTATCTTTAAAACATTATCACACATTATTGGTTTTGTAGTTCTCAAAACTGTGAATTTGTGTCTGCAGAAATAACGTGCCCCCTTCTTCACAATAGACCTTAAAGGTACATAATCATGAAAAAAAATATTTGGATTTCAGATAGAGCATACAATTTTCAGATTTACTTATATTGTCACATTTGATTCATTCTGTTGGTATCCTTTGTTGAAGGAAAGCAATGCTCTACTGGGGCCTAGCTAAACACACTGGGTGAGACGGTGACAAGCAGCTAGATCACAGTAATGCATTGCTTCTAAGCCTACCTATGTATGTTTTTCAACAATGGATACCAAGAGAACTAAGCAAATTAGATGAGAAGTAAATTGGAAAATTATTTCATGTTCTTTTTGAATCATTAAAGTTTAATTTTGGCTTTACTGTCCCTCTAATTCCAGTGCTTCCTTGCAAATATATGTACACAGAATCAACCCATACTAAATTTCTAGAAGTTCACTGAATAGAAGATTGTTTGGAGTGGAATAAAACTATTTAAATTGGTATTATTTGGATAATGATTGTTTTTTTGTTTTTTTGTTAAATACAACTATTTAAATAATTGGAAGCAGAAAAATAAAGATTATCTTAACAACAAAGTACAGCTGATCAAATATGAATGATTGACCTATTAAACCGGAGATGCTTCATTCCCAATAATTTTGATGCATTTAAAGGGACAGTCAAGTACAAAAAAAAACTTTCATGTTTTAAATAGGGCATGCAATTTTAAACAACTTTCCAATTTACATATATCATCAAATTTGCTTTGTTCTCTTGTAAACCTATGTAGGCTCATATGTTAGTTTCCAAGCTCTTGAGTCCGTCTTTTATATCAGTGCATTTTGACAGTTTTGACAGCTAGACAGCGCTAGTTCATGTGTGCCATATAGATAACACTATGCTCACTCCCGTGGAGTTATTTATAAAACAGCACTGATTGGCTAAAATGCGGGTCTGTCAAAAGAACTGAGATAAGGGGGCAGTCTGCAGAGGCTTAGATACAAGGTAATCACAGAGGTAAGAAGTGTATTGATATAACAGTGTTGGTTATGCAAAACTGGGAAATGAGTAATAAAGGGATTATCTTTTTAAACAATAAACATTTTCAAGCAGACTGTTCCTTTAACTATAGACATCACACATTTTAAAGGTAATTTTCTTCATTTGTTTAGCATGTTTTGGTTAAAAGAGACATTGCAGTGCACAAACAGCATTACATAAGTTACCGTTATTCATTAGAACATGTCATTTTCTTCTTAAATGGAAAGAGTCCACAGCTGCATTCATTACTTTTGGGAATTAAGAACCTGGCCACCAGGAGGAGGCAAAGACACCCCAGCCAAAGGCTTAAATACTCCTCCCACACCCCTCATCCCCCAGTCATTATTTGCCTTTCGTCCCAGGAGGTTGGCAGAGACGTGTCAGAATTTTTCATTTTTGTTTTTTGTCTCTTATGGAGGGTAGTTTTCGTCGGCATCAGACAGGAGTTTTAATTAGTCCTGTCAGCCTCATGTATGAATGTTAGAGTCCGGAGATGCAGGGAGAGTCTTTCTGCGAAACCATCCCAACTCATATTAACAGCTCCTCAAGCAATCGGCATTGTCGAACTTCCCTCCACTGCCTGCTTTGTTCTTTCAAGTCCATGGCGGAGGCGATGCCACTATTCATCACACTTGAAGAACCGTGTTCCTGTTCCACGGCATAGATTCCAGTAAGATCGTTTCATTTTACTTTATCGTCAATGTAATGTGAATGTTTTCCCGAGAGGCTACCACACCTTTCTGTTTCCAGTGATAACTCCGGATTGGCCTCGTTGACACATGTCGACCAGTTGTGTTCCGTATGCCATATAAGAGCGTCTGGTTCCTCGTGCTCAGAAAATCAGGGGACAGCTGAGCCATCCGCCTCTGGGGGCCCCGTCCTCCAAGAGGCGAGTTGCCTTCCAATTCATACTTCTACACATGCGGGTAACCCAGTTTATGGTTCCTCCAAGCGGGGTGGCGTGTTCCCCCCCGGAGGTTGCAGCACGTTTTCGCTTCCAGATAATGTTAGCGAGATTGTGCTTGTGCCCTTTTGTCCCGGGTCTTCCGTCTTGGGGTGGGCCTCTACAGTTCCCCGTGGGTGTAACTGTTGCGGAGAGTTGTGCCTTTCGTTACAGGATTGCGCACCTTAGCGTGTTGCTTAGACATCTTTTTCAGTTATTGAATGACCCTATCGTAAACAGATATGGGGAATTTCAGTCTGATTCGAATGGTGCACCTCATTAGACATGTGGGGATGGGGTTATCTCCTGTTTGTCATTTGCTTGAGATCTTTCCCAGTGTTTTGAAAGATAGGGCTCCATTTGGCTGGTCCTGCGGGTAGGCCTGTGTCTTTTGGGCGTTAACCTTCGGGTTGCCTTATATTTTATTTTGTATCCGATGGGATGTCTTTTATTTGTGTTTGTTTCCTTCGGGAACCATCTGGGATCGATACTCTTTGTTCTTCTTCGGAAGTTGTTTGGACATGTTAGTCCTATGTTTAATAATGTCTTTTCTTTTTTTCTCCTATGTGGGAGAATTTATGCAGCTTGCCGGTTAGGACCCTTAGTATAGCCTGGTCCTGTCGGGTTCGTTTGGTTTTGTGACTGTTCAGACACTTGGCGCTGTTTCTGCTTGACTGGTTCGGTAGTGGCGCTGAGTGCTCAAGTTATCATTGTTTGTTTTTTATGTTCAACTAAGCATTCAAGAGGACCTGTGGGTTCGTAAGGTGGGAGAGGATTGTTTCAGTCCTTATAGCCTTCAGTCATAGATGACCAGGCAGGGGAGTGTTCCACTGCGTCACTCTATCTGACATCTTATTTCATCAGAACCTAGAGTTCCCTCCTTCATGTGGGGGAGGGCTGGCGGGAGTAGCACCCCGTTACCACTGGTTGAGTGGTTTGGCCTTCAGTTTTAGGCTTCTGGATGGGACTATTGGGGCTTGATCCAACAGCTTGTATGGATAGCTGTCCAGCATGCAGAAGGTTTTGTATTTTGAAACCTGTTGCTGCTTTTGGCACCTTAAAGGGGTGAGTGTCTAGATACGACTCTTACTCTGGGCCATGTAAGGTATGTCTGAGTTATGTCTCTGGGTGAGTTATATCTTCTTTTGGGGATTTGTGTTCCGGACGTTGGTTGACCCCTGTAGGGACTTGCTTATCTCGGGGTTTCCCAGAGCTGGGAAGGCTTGGCACCTTTCTCTCCCCTGTGTGGTGATGGGGAGACTAGCCCTGCTAGTAGGGTTTTGGGAACTTCAAGGTATCCCTTCTGTTGTCCTGTGGCCTTGTGAAGTCTCTTCATTTGACTTGCTCCTTGGAGAGTCAGACTTTACCTAGGGGTGGTTCCTTCCTTTGGTCGGGGCTTTCGAGTTCTCTTCACTGTCCAGATTATCTAGATATGCTTCTTTCCCTTTGTCTGGCTTTTTGGCCAGTCCGGGTATAGTTGCCTAAACTATTAGCTACCCGGACCTGTTTTGCTTCCTGAGTCTTCCTCTTTCTGGGCCTTCGCTCCTGTCCCAGATTTGGGTTGTTTTGGATCTCAGGGCTGGTCAGGAAATTTTCCACGATGGTGGGAACTGGGGCTATATCATTGCTCCATCTACCTAACCGGGTCAGGGTTGGACTGGTTTATCGGAGTATTTATTACTCCTTGCCACAGAGTAACCCATGTCATCTGGGGTTAGCTGGGTGGCTTGCGCCTCAAGATTGGTGGGTTTCTACCCAGCTGCTGGCGCTGGATTCCAGTTTCTGGTGCACTTTAGGGTTGCATTTCCCTGTTAGTTTGCCAATGTACCCGTGGATTCTCTGCTTTGCAGGCGAATGGGTTGGCTGTGCCTCTGTTGGGCGAACTACTTGTGAGGGGGTCCTTTCTAGGACATTTGCGGGGATTTTTTTTCTTCCCGTTTAGCCGGTGGCTTTGGGCCATGAGGACGGTTATTGCCCTTCCGACCTCTTCCCTTTTTCTTTAGGGGATATTCTCTTCTTAGGGAGACGGAGTCCTTACTAAGTGCTTCTCCTGGTCAGGAAGTGGAAGGTGGACTGGGTTCAACCTGGAATCTTGCTGGTTCCATGTCAGACTGTGGGGCCTTGTTTTGATAGATCCTTAGGTCTATGGCCTTGTCTGTTTTCAGAGTTAGATTGTACTTATACTCTGGGGGGATGGCTCTTCCATCTTTACGCTTGTTCCTGTACCAGTTTCGGGATTCTTTGTTGCCTTGTATTGGTGGCCCAGCTGGGTCTGCAAGTCAGGATGCCAGAGCGGTCTATGGGTCACAGTATCCTTTGGGATGTGTGAGCTTGCTGAGTCTATTCTGATAGCTCAGTCTGCTAGGAGATGGTTTTTCCTTGCTCCTTGGACAGGAGACGGTTTCCTCTTCCTTTGGGTTCTCCTCTTTTCTGGTGGGGCCTCAATGGAGTCTTTGTGTTCCCCTTTTTAGGGACCTGTGAGTAGGTCTGGCAGGTGTACTCTGTGTTCCCGAACTTGGGAGTTCGCCTGGGTCTATTACACGCTCTTTCACGGTCGAATACTTGGGTATTCTATGGACAGGCGCTGGTAGGACTTTGCTTCTTTAGTTGCGTTCAATGCTTGCAGGTTGTTGGGGAGACGTCTTTTCGGTCTCCATGCCCGGCATTATCCCGGGTTTCGCCTGGTATAGGCGTGGCCTCTTTCCCTGTTTGGGTTCATTTGGGTCTCTGTGTGTTGGGCCCGCTCCTTGGAGGTGTTGTTCTTTGTACCTCTTGAGGAAGTTTATTCCATAAATCAATCACTTCTTTACAGAAAGAGTGATTGATTTATGGAATAAACTTCCTCAAGAGGTAGTAGCAACAAACACTGTGGGGGACTTTAAAAATGCATGGGACAAGCATAGGGCTATCCTACGAACTAGATAAGTTTATACTGTTAGGTAAGGTGGGGCAGACTTGCTGGGCCTATGGCTCTTATCTGCCGTCAATATCTATGTTTCTATGTATTAAGGAACTTTTTGGTTTCCTCTGTCCTCCTTTGCCTTGTTCTCCTTAGGGATTTCGGCTGGTTCACCCTTCATTTGTGAGGTGTTGGTGGTGGGGGACCGTCTGGTGGGCGACGGTGTCTCTTGGTGGACAGTTAACTCAGTCGAGTCTATTTTGCGATCTCTAGTTTGGCTCTGGACTGGCTGCGAGTCAGTGTCACTCGAGTTTTTCCTTGAAATTTTTTCTCGGCTTCGGACAAAGTGGGATTTTTTTTATGGGTAGAGGTTCAGGCCTGGAACTCTCAGTATGGGCCGCCTATTGTACCCTCCCATCTTGGCATTCAGTATCCTCTATGGCTTGGGTTATTGTTTCCCAAAAGTAATGAATGCAGCTGTTTCCATTTAAGAAGAAAAACATAACTTATGCTTACCTGATCATTTCCTTTTCTTCTGATGGAAAGAGTCCACAGCTCCCCACCCGTAATTTTATGTGGGGCGTCCTTATATTCTTCTGGCGCCTTTAACCCTGATATTTCTTCTACTGTTCCTTGTTTCTCGGAAGAATGACTGGGGGATGAACGGAGTGGGAGGAGTATTTAAAGAGACACTGAACCCAAATTTTTTCTTTCGTGATTCAGATAGAGCATGAAATTTTAAGCAACTTTCTAATTTACTCCTATTTTCAATTTTTCTTTGTTCTCTTGCTATCTTTATTTGAAATGAAAGACTGTAAGTTTAGATGCCGGCCCATTTTTGGTGAACAACCTGGGTTGTTCTTGCTGATTGGTGGATAATATTCACCCGCCAATAAAAAAGTGCTCTCCAGAGTACTGAACCAAAAAAGAAGCTTTGATGCCTTCTTTTTCAAATAAAGAAAGCAAGTGAACGAAGAAAAAATTATAATAGGAGTAAAAGTTGTCTAAATTTGCATGCTCTATCTGAATAAAAAAAGAAAAAAAATTGGGTTCAGTCTCCCTTTAAGGCTTTGGCTGATTTGTCTTTGCCTCTTCCTGGTGGCCAGGTTCTTAATTCCCGAAAATAATGAATGCAAATGTGGACTCTTTCCATCAGAAGAAAAGGAAATTATCAGGAAAGCATAATTTGTTTTTTTTCCACTGTTCACTTTGTAACACTGTTGTTAACTCTCTCAAAGGGTTAAACACATAGGTGAAATCTCACTTGGGAGCTGCAAGTGAGTAATGCAGAAGTGACATGCTCTACTGAATTGAAACATGTATTTTTTTGCACTAAAACGTCCTTTTATTAAACAAGGAAACTTTGCTGTATTTGCTGCAGCGGAACAATAACATTTTAATCCCAGAGCAAGATGGGATCAGGTGCAATGTTGTGTTTAAATAAATAAATATTAGGATGTTCATTGCTTGGTACCAGCTACAATGATGCATAGAATTCCTAGTGGATCATTTCACAGTGATGGCAAACAGAGCCTTTGGGAAGGTAAAATTGCAAACATGGGAAAGCTAATGATATGAACAATATAAAGTATATTGGAAAAGCTCCATCTCAAAAAAAAATTCTGTTTGAAGCATTTTTAGGTGTTTTTGTTTAATTTCACTGATCTTTTTTGTTGTACTGATTTACTGTGACCCTAGTCCAATTTGATTTTCATTTAATTTGGTACCATGTTTTAAGCAGTAACTAATGGATTGTTATCCAAAACTGAATAACCTCATTCAGATTTGTTATGTTTGGTTAAAGGGACACTGAACCCAATTTTTTTCGTTCATGATTCAGATAGAGCATGTCATTTTAAGAAACCTTTTAATTTACTCCTATTGTCAATTTTTCTTTATTTGAAAAAGAAGGCATCTAAGCTAAGGAGCCAGCCAATTTTTAGTTTCAGCAGTTGTTTATTGGTGGGTGAATTTATCCACCAATCAGCAAGAACAACCCAGGTTGTTCACCAAAAATGGACCGGCTTCTAAACATACATTCTCGCTTTTCAAATAAAGATACCAAGAGAATGAAGAAAATTTGATAAAAGGAGTAAATTAGACAGTTGCTTAAAATTGCATGCTCTATCTGAATTACTAAAGAAAAAATTTGGGTTCAGTGTCCCTTTAACTGCAGGGGGCACACACAGTGATTGCACTCCTAATAATTAGAATAATCTAGTTTATTTTTTACACTTTTACGCTCCAATTGCCCCTCCAGTAAAATTTCTATAGACCTCTATTTCCAATCAAATTCACATACCTCTCTCCATCTGTAGTTTTGATTATATATATATACTATGCAAAAAAGGCAGCACTCACTGGTCATTTGTAAATAAAATTTAGCTTTTAATAATACAAAAAGTTAAAATCTTGGGAAAAACATGTTTTTCCCAAGATTTTAACTGTTTGTATTATTAAAAGCTAAATTTTACTTACAAATGACCAGTGAGTGCTGCCTTTTTTGCATAGTACATACTGTTTTGACATTGCACCCTGGCAGCTGCTACTAAATATATGGTGTGCATTCCTACACAGGACTTTGCTTTTTATATATATATATATATATATATATATATATATATATATATATATATATATATATATATGTGTGTGTGTGTGTATAGAAATTGTACTGGAGGGGCAATTGGAGCGTAAAAGTGTAAAAAATAAACTAGATTATTCTAATTAATAGGAGTGCAATCACTGTGTGTGCCCCCTGCAGTTAAAGCTACACTGAACCCAAATTTTTTCTTTAGTAATTCAGATAGAGCATGCAATTTTAAGCAACTTTCTAATCTACTCCTATTACACACCCCTGTTAAAATGTCAAGTTGTTGTGATGTAAAAAAATGAGACAAAGATAAATAATTTCAGAACTTTTTCCACCTTTTAATGTGACCTATAAACTCAATTGAAAAACAAACTGAAATCTTTTAGGTGGAGGGAAATACAAAAATAATGTGGTTGCATAATTGCGCAAACCCTCTTATAACTGGCGATGTAGCTGTGTTCAGAATTAAGCAATCACATTCAAAATCATGTTAAATAGGAGTCAGTACACACCTGCCATCATTTGAAGTGCCTCTGATTAAACCCAAATAAAGTTCAGCTGTTCTAGTTGGTCTTTCCTGACATTCTCTTAGTCGCATCCTACAGCAAAAGCCATGGTCCACAAACAGCTTACAAAGCATCAGAAGGATCTCATTGTTAAAAGGTATCAGTCATGAGAAGGGTACAAAAGAATTTCCAAGGCATTAGATATACCATTGAACTAGGGTTGCCACCCGCCCCGGTTTCACCGGGACAGTCCCGGTCTGAGGCTCTGTGTCCCGTGTCCCGGAACTAGCCTCAAATGCCCCGGGCTAAGCGCTCCCCTGGCGCATTGAGCACAAACTTTAAAAAATATTAGATGGCCAGAGGAGCGCTTAGCCTGGGTTTACTAACCGCGTAGTCTGCAGACTTCAGGAGAGCTGGAGAGACGGAGTACGATGGTTAGTTTGACACCAGTGGGAGGGGGGAAGAGGGTCAGAGCGGGGGAGTCGTCACATCCTGCAGGCAGCAGAGAGAGAGGCAGGACATTGTGATCGTGCGTGTCCCCCGGCCCCACCTCCACCAATTACCCCGAGTCCTGTCAGTCAGGTTCATGACATGAAGCCTAGAAGCAAGGTAATGCGCCAAACACTGCTCCAATAATTTTGATAGTTTGTGAATAAACCTAACGGCATAACAGTTATGTTTGTTAATATGGCTATATAATACAACACTATTTTACTTGGTATTGGGGTTTCAACTTAGTGTGTGTATATATATATATATATATATATATATATATATATATATATATATATTATATATACAGTATATATTTTATATATATACAGGTGGCCCTTGTTTTACAAAAGTTCAATTTACACCGTTTCAGAATAACAACCTTTTTTTCCATTCATGTGACTGCTATTGAAAAGCATTGAGAAGCAGTGCATTTATTAAAATAGCCAGTAGGTGGAGCTGTCTGCTTGTGTTGCAGGAAAGCCAAGTAAACTGAAATTAATCAGTTTAACCAGACCTGAGCTATCAAGCAGATTTCAAAGGAACAAGATCTTCCTGTCTATAAATCAGTCCAGATTGGAATGCATAGAAAGAACTGTTTGCAGAAAAATGCAAGTGAAGTCTGTGTTGTGTGATTATTTTAAAAGGTTTATAATGCTGTTTAGCAAATGTTTTTGTTCATTTAACTTAGTTTAATTATATATTCTGTGTTGTGTGATTATTTTATTGGGTTTATAATGCTGTTTAGCATTTAAAGTCTTAATTTCAAAGCTATAAAATAATGTATTAGGTGTTACTTATGACAATTTTCAGAGGGGCCTGGAACCTAACTCCCTCACTTCCCATTGACTTACATTATAAACTGGGTTTCGATTTACAACCATTCCTTCTGGAACCTAACCCCGGCGTAAATGGAGGGCTACATGTATATATATTATATATAAAATAAATATATATATATATATATATATAATATATAAAAATTGATTTCATAATAAATTTGATGCCGCCAGAAGCCACACCCCCAAATCACGCCCTGAGACACACACACCCTCCACGCCCACTTAAAAAGTGTCCAGGAATTTCCTGGGCAAATGGTGGCAACCCTACATTGAACACAGAGAAGATAGTCATCATCAAGTGGAGAAAATATGGCGCAACAGTGATATTACCAAGAACTGGACGTCCCTCCAAAATTGATGAAAAGACTAAAAGAAAAATGGTCTGGGAGGCTGCCAAGAGTCCTACAGCAACATTAAAGGAGCTGCAGGAATATCTAGCAAGTACTGGCTGTGGGGTACATGTGACAACAATCTCCCATTTTCTTCATATGTCTGGGCTATGGGCTAGAGTGTCAAGACGGAAGCCTTTTCTTATGAAGAAAAACATCTAAGCCCGGCTAAATTTTGCAAAAACACATCTGAAGTCTCCCAAAAGCATGTAGGAAAAGGTGTTATGGTCTGATGAAACCAAGGTTAAACTTTTTGGCCATAATTCCAAAAGATTTGTTTGGTGCAAAAACAACACTGCACATCACCAAAAGAACACCATACCCACAGTGAATCATGGTGGTGGCAGCATCATGCTTTGGGGCTGTTTTTCTTCAGCTGAAACTGGGGCCTTAGTCTAGGTAGAGGGAATTGCGATCGGTTCAAAATAGCAGTCAATGTTGGAACAAAACCTTCAGGCTTCTGCTAGAAAGCTGAACATGCAGAGGAACTTCATCTTTCAGCAGGACAATGACCCAAATCATACATCCAAATCAAGAAAGGAATGGCTTCACCAGAATAAGATTAAAGTTTTGGAATGGCCCAGCCAGAGTCCAGACCTGAATCCAATCGAAATTTTGTGGGGTGGTCTGAAGAGGATGGTGCACAGGAGTTGCCCTCACAGTCTGACAGATTTGGAGTGTTTTGCAAAGAAGAGTGAGCAAATCTTGTGAAGTCAAGATGTGCCATGCTGATAGACTCATACCCAAAAAGACTGAGTGCTGTAATCAAATTAAAAGGTGCTTCAAAAAGTATTGGTTTAAGGGTGTGCACACTTATGCAACCATATTATTTTATTTTTTTATTTCCCTCCACCTAAAAAATTTCAGTTTGTTTTTAAATTGAGTTGTACAGTTTATAAGTCACATTAAGGGTAGAAAAAGTTCTGAAATTATTTATCTTTGTCTCATTTTTTTACATCACAGAAACCTGACAATTTTAACAGGGGTGTGTAGACTTTTTATATCCACTGTGTATGTGTGTGTATGTATACAGGGAGTGCAGAATTATTAGGCAAATGAGTATTTTGACCACATCATCCTCTTTATGCATGTTGTCTTACTCCAAGCTGTATAGGCTCAAAAGCCAACTACCAATTAAGCATATTAGGTGATGTGCATCTCTGTAATGAGAAGGGGTGTGGTCTAATGACATCAACACCCTATATCAGGTGTGCATAATTATTAGGCAACTTCCTTTCCTTTGGCAAAATGGGTCAAAAAAAGGACTTGACAGGCTCAGAAAAGTCAAAAATAGTGAGATATCTTGCAGAGGGAGGCAGCACTCTTAAAATTGCAAAGCTTCTGAAGCGTGATCATCGAACAATCAAGCGTTTCATTCAAAATAGTCAACAGGGTCGCAAGAAGCGTGTGGAAAAACCAAGGCGCAAAATAACTGCCCATGAACTGAGAAAAGTCAAGCGTGCAGCTGCCAAGATGCCACTTGCCACCAGTTTGGCCATATTTCAGAGCTGCAACATCACTGGAGTGCCCAAAAGCACAAGGTGTGCAATACTCAGAGACATGGCCAAGGTAAGAAAGGCTGAAAGACGACCACCACTGAACAAGACACACAAGCTGAAACGTCAAGACTGGGCCAAGAAATATCTCAAGACTGATTTTTCTAAGGTTTTATGGACTGATGAAATGAGAGTGAGTCTTGATGGGCCAGATGGATGGGCCCGTGGCTGGATTGGTAAAGGGCAGAGAGCTCCAGTCCGACTCGGACGCCAGCAAGGTGGAGGTGGAGTACTGGTTTGGGCTGGTATCATCAAAGATGAGCTTGTGGGGCCTTTTCGGGTTGAGGATGGAGTCAAGCTCAACTCCCAGTCCTACTGCCAGTTTCTGGAAGACACCTTCTTCAAGCAGTGGTACAGGAAGAAGTCTGCATCCTTCAAGAAAAACATGATTTTCATGCAGGACAATGCTCCATCACACGCGTCCAAGTACTCCACAGTGTGGCTGGCAAGAAAGGGTATAAAAGAAGAAAATCTAATGACATGGCCTCCTTGTTCACCTGATCTGAACCCCATTGAGAACCTGTGGTCCATCATCAAATGTGAGATTTACAAGGAGGGAAAACAGTACACTCTCTGAACAGTGTCTGGGAGGCTGTGGTTGCTGCTGCACGCAATGTTGATGGTGAACAGATCAAAACACTGACAGAATCCATGGATGGCAGGCTTTTGAGTGTCCTTGCAAAGAAAGGTGGCTATATTGGTCACTGATTTGTTTTTGTTTTGTTTTTGAATGTCAGAAATGTATATTTGTGAATGTTGAGATGTTATATTGGTTTCACTGGTAAAAATAAATAATTGAAATGGGTATATATTTGTTTTTTGTTAAGTTGCCTAATAATTATGCACAGTAATAGTCACCTGCACACAGATATCCCCCTAAAATAGCTATAACTTAAAACAAACTAAAAACTACTTCCAAAACTATTCAGCTTTGATATTAATGAGTTTTTTGGGTTCATTGAGAACATGGTTGTTCAATAATAAAATTAATCCTCAAAAATACAACTTGCCTAATAATTCTGCACTCCCTGTATGTATATATATATATATATATATATATATATATATATATATATATATATATATATATATATATATATATATATATATAATTTTATTAATGTAGAAATATGTATATAAATATATATATGTATGTGTATATATATATATATATATATATATATATATATATATATATATATATAATTTTATTAATGTAGAAATATGTGTATAAATATAATCTCTGCACTCTCACAAACTTCAGGGATACGTTACCAGGGTGCAGTAATCCAATAAATACTTCAAAATAATAGTTGCACTCGCCTGGATTTAAGTTTCAATGATATTCAATGAACACCCCAAAAACGTTTACACATTGAAATATCATTGAAACTTAAATCCAGAGTGCAACTATTATTTGGAAATATATATATTTATTTTAAATGTTTGATAATAGACTAATGGATATGTAAATATGCTCTATGATATCTTCTGTGATGCTTTCATTATCAACAGCAGATAATGATCTCACGCATTGATGGCACAATCAGCATATGTGTTTTTTTCTTCTTTTCTAAAACTGGCACACACTGTTATTTCTTTTGCTTCAATTACTTTAATCTGCACCAGTTTAGCAAACCTAATATGCTCCATTATGTCTGCTTCCAATAAATATATTAAATTGCTTTTAAAACAGATGTCTAATTGATATCAGTGTTTGACTTTTTATTTTATTCTTCAGTTCAATTTGTAAATATATGAAATGTTGTTTACTAAAATAAATATATATTTTTTGTGATGTTAGTTTTGGTTATTATTTGCCAGGTTTTAAACTGAAAATTCATGATTCACTAAATAACAGGATGCCGTTCAGTATTTGGATACAATTATGGATTACTATAAAACAGTTTTCCAAAGGTAAAAGTCTGTTATCTACACTATCCTTTCAAGAATAGATGAGACCAGCCTAAGTGACTGGCTGTTTGAGGGTAGAAATCAGCTTTGCTAGCTTATAAGGCCAGTAATTATTGGGTTTAATTAGACTACAGGAAGCCTAGAATATGGTTTCATTTTATTATCAAATATTTTGTATTAAAATAGGGGCTATAGAAGGCTGATAATTAGAACTTACATATTTATGTTTTGTTTGTGAAAAACAACAATTATTTTCCTTTTTGTGTATATATCATCATCATTGGCATCCACCCTGGCTTAAATGAAATTAATTTTATAGTATAAATAAATTCTTGCCCTGGCAGCAAAAGCTCCCCATACTTACCGATGCAACATCTTCTGCAGCTCCCGGTGAAGCAGAGAACCCTGATGACGTCCTCAGTGATGCAGCTACTGACGTCATCGTCGGCTCTTGACAGGGACATAGGGAGCTGCAGAAGTTGTCAAATGGGTAAGTACAAGTCGCTTGCACTTCAACTCTACCAGTCTGCATTCTAAATCATAATGATAATAATAAAAAAGGGACAATAGCAGAGCAAAAAAAAAAAAAAGCATGTTAGTGCTTCTTTCATTTGTTTATGGTGGCTGTGATGGTTGTATTTTGTACACTTCCTACACATGCTCTGACCCATTTTGTCATAAACAGCTCAGATCTCCTAAAGATAATCCTACTTTAGACCTTCTTGATGTATTCATGTCAACACTGTCCTTAAATGACGCATTAAATACAGTAGTACATTTCCCGAGCCCCATATGATGTGTAGCCATTAGCCAATCACAAACTCTTGTAGAAGCTGGTGCCTCAGAAAGTGTGCATATAAAAATATTGTATATACTTTGATAATGGAAGTAATTTTTTTTTATTTATTTTTTTATTACATGCTCTATCTAAATCATTAAAGGGACACTAAACCCAAATGTTTTCTTTCATGATTCAGATAGAGCATGCAATTTTAAGCAACTTTCTAATTTACTCCTATGATCAATTTTTCTTTATTCTCTTACTATCTTTATTTGAAAAAGAAGGCATCTAAGCTAAGGAGCCAGACAAATTTTTGGTTCAGACTACTGGAGAGCACTTGTTTATTGGTGCTGTTCATTCAGCAAGGACAACCCAGTTTGTGAACCAAAAATGGGGCGGCTTCTAAACCTACATTCTTGCTTTTCAAATAAAGATAGCAAGATAATTAAGAAAAATTAATAGGATTAAATTAGAAAGTTGCTTGCTCTTTTTTAACCATGAAAGAAAAAATGTGGGTTCAGTGTCCCTTTAACATTTAATTTTGACTTCAATATCCCCTTAACTGGTTATGTTTAGGAATGTTATTAATGTGTTGTATAAAGCTTTAAGTTTATGAGTTTTACAACAATTCCTCTTGCATGTTGTTTCATATTCTACATGTATAGTCTAGATATAATAAAAAAAAAGGAGCTATTTAAATGGACTTAGTGATAACAGGACAAAATGTGTTTCCTCATTGAATAGTTCAGCAGATAAACTAATTTTGGGATCACAAAGGACGTTACAGGGCTATTATAGTGAAAAATCACATGCTTATTCATTATCTCATGTAGCTCATCCAACCCTGTAACTATGTAACTGACACATGCAAAGAGGTAAAACACATGGTGAAAATACTGCTTGGGAGCTACAGAAAACGTCCAGTGACTCATCAGCCGTAGTGGCACTACACAGCTGTGCAACTCTCCCTGCTGACAGGCTGGGGACCAGCAGTTCTCTGTGTCTCTCAAGTGGTACTTTAAATATGTGTTTAAATCCTTTGGGGGGGGGGGGGGTAAAAACACAGAGTTTCAGGGTTGCTAGTGCTAAACTTACATGCTCTTAATTCATTATAGCTTCTAGTTTTTTTGACTAATAGCCAAGTCAAGTCAGACCAATAATACCTGTATGTATGTTTTAAAAAAATTATTTGGAACGTCACTAAATCGCGTGTGACTATTTATTTTACATAATTTTTATAGTAATCAGGGTGTGAAATGGATTGTATAAATTGTCTATATTTTATACATAGTCTTCTGAACTATATAATTGGTATGCAGGTTACAGGATCAACATTTCCAGCTTTAAAGAAAGTCTACTGGATTTTTTATTGTTTAAAAAGATAGAGAACACCTCAACTACCCATTCCCCTGCTTTACATAACCAACATTTTTTTTAATATACTTTATAACCTACAACCTACCTACTACAACTATACAGTGCTAGTTCATGTGTGCCACATAGATAACATTGTGCTCACTCCAATGGAGAGTTAAGGACCAGAAGGTCTATACAGCTTCCTAGCTGTACTTTTAACTATGTGTAGCCCACAGATTTGCCGGGTCAGCAGTGCTAAAATTCTAATGAATAAGAACATATATTTATTGTTGTACAATGTCCCTTTTAATATAAAACGTACACCTTTTTTTAAGTAGCCTCAATTTCTCAAGTTTTATCTGATTTATTTTTTTTACCTCCCCAAAATCTTTGAGAGTTAGTCAGTGACCTATTAGTTCTATTGCTCCTTCAGTAAAGCTAAAATTTTAGTCCACATTGATTAGATTTTCATCCCCTGTTGAGCTGTGTCTATGGGGAATCACAGTAGCATAATTACCTATCTATTCTTTGTAATGACTCTCGGAGGAATGAGGTGCGAGAATGTGTGCGTAACGAATGCACTCACCTAAAGGTCATTCACATATTACTTGTTGTACATTATCTGTTTGTTGCTTGTAGTTTTCTTTAGTCATAGGAATATTTTTTTTTAAATCTGGAAAAGCTGCAAGTCTTTAAATAGAACACATCAAATGTTCTTCAACAATGATCCAAGATTCAGTCTCATACCAGCTTAAGGTTTTTGTTTAATAATTGAGAACCTGCAGAATAGACATTGCTCTCTCTCTGCTTTTGTAATTAGACTATGGAAAGTTTTGGCATGGTAATCTGCTTCATAGACCATTTCCTTTTTAATATGGGAAGAGTCTACAGCTGCATTCCTTACTTGTGGGAAATACTGAACCTGGCCACCAGGAGAAGGCAAAGACACCCAGCCAAAGGCTCAAATACCTCCCCCACTTCCTCATAGCCCCAGTCATTCTTTACCTTTCATCACAGGAGGTTGGCAGAGAAGTGTTAGAAGATTTCGGAGTAGTCTCTTATGGAGGGTAGTACTCTTCAAGATGGGACTGGAGGTTTAAGTAGTCCTGTCAGCCTCTCAGTGAGAGCATGGATGAAAGTTAGAGTCCGGAGATGCAGGTAGAGTCTTTCTGCGAAACCATCCTGACTCATATTAACAGCTCCATAAGCAATCAGGGTTGACGAGTTTCGTTGCCTGCTTTCTTCCCCCAAGTCTGTCAGAAGCAGCGCTACTATCTGTCAAACTTGAAGAACCGTGTTACTGTTCCACGGCATAGATTCTGGTAAGATTGTTTAATTTTTTATACATGTATGATAACGCAAGAAGACAGGGTCACAGTGTGACTCCTTTTATCTGTATAGAATCAAGGGTTAATAACTCCTGAGGGGGGGGGGGGTTATTGAACAGTGGGGAATTATCTTATATGTTTATTTGATTTTATGCTGCTTTTATGTGTGAGATGTTATGGGCTCATAGGCTGTTCTGGAATATACAGGTTTCACTTTGAGAGCTGTGCAGCTTACAAGCTTGGTGCACTTTTTCTCTTAGCAGGGACGGTCCTGCATTGTGCACTATGTGATTTATTCCCTCTTTCCTGACCAGGTGTCTATCAGAGAGGAGTGCCCCAGCCATTGGGGTTTAAGGGCAATTTATTTTTTAATAAAATAAGATTGTTTTATTTCTATAGTTCTCCGGTTATTGCACTAGCGATGGAGAATTCTGTTACTTTAGAGGGTACTCCCTCTATTCCTAAAGAGTAATTTCTGTTTATATTGTGAGGAGGCCTTAGATCCGCACTCTCAATTATGTTCCATATGCCTTGATAATGTGATAATATCAAACATGTTTGATACCACTGAGCTGTCTACCTCTGAGGAGTTGTCGTCCAGGGAGGTGCAAACCCTACATTCTTATCTCTCTAAACATGCAATTTCCCGTAGCATTGCTGATCCTCGATCTGGAGGGGGCCTTTTTTTCCCCAGACGTTACTGCGCAGTTTAGACAGCGGTGTCTGCGGCCTTTAATGCTTTGCCTCACCCTTCTAAGCGCAAGCAAAAGGTTACATATTACACTCCTTCCCAGAGTACATCAGATAATTTATTAGATTTAACTGATAGGGTTATCCAAGGATGAAGTTCTTTCTGAGAGAGTATGAACATTCTGGTTTGGAGTCTGCTGCCTCTAAACCTCTGGCTGCGGAGGAACCAGACTTTAGTTTTAGGAATTTACGCTTTCTTCTAAAGGAAGTTTTTGACGCATTCACATGTTCCAGAGGCCAAATTGCCTGATGAACCTTTGATTCTTAAATTGGATAGAGTTTAAGGACAGGGTGGTACCTTATCCTTCCCTGGTCCTGTTAGATGGCAAACATTATTAAGAATAAATGGGACAGGATTGGATTCCTTTTTCCCCCTCTTCTCCCTTTAACAAATTGTTCTAGGTCCTGGACTCTCAATGGAGTTGTGAGATTCTGTCCCTAAAAGGGATGGCGCTATCTTCACCCTTGCTAAATGTACTACTAACCTGCTTGATGATAGCTCTTTGTTTAAAGAGCCCATGGATAAAAGATGGAAACTCTGTTAAGAAAGATGTTTTAGCATACGGGATATTTGTTTAAAACGGCGGTGGGTTGCTGGAGCAGCTACCTACTGGTGTGACTCCTTTACTGGATTTGATCGAGGGGTAGGGTTCCCTCGACGTTATTCAGCAAAGAATTAAGTCCTTGAGGGTTGCTAATTCTTTTATCTGTGATGCTAATAAGCAGATTATTTGCCTGAATGCTATGGCTTCAGCTTTTTCTGTTCAGGCCCATCGGGCTCTGGCTGAAGTCATGGTCTGCGGATATGACTTCTAACTCTAGACTTCTTTCCTTTCCCTTCCCTTTAAGGGAATGATTTTGTTTTGGCCAGGCCTGGACTCAATATATCCACAGTCACAGGGGGAAAGGGTGCCCTCCTACCAGTCTAAGGAACAATTGTCATTCTTATGAAGCCCATGTCATCAGTCCCCCGCTAAGCCAGACAAAACAAGAGCTCTTGGAAGCCGACTCAGTCCTGGAATAAATCCAAGCAGAGCAAGAAGCCCGCTGAGTCTAAGTCGGCATGAATGGGGGGTCCCCGGTCCTCTTCTGGATCGGGTATGGGCAGACTGTTGCTCTTTTCAGACGCTTGGTTCAGGGACGTGCAGGATCTATGGGTCCTTGAGGTCATAGTTTAGGGTTACAAGCTAGGTTTCAAGTCTCAGCCACCCAAGGGCAGACTCCATCTTTCTCTCCTGACCAGAAAGGAGGGAAGCCTTTCTGGGGTGCATGCAGGATCTGTCCTCTTAGGAGTTATTGTCCCGGTGCCTAAAGCAGTGAGAGGTTTGGAATACTATTCAAACCTTTTTGTGGTCCTAAAGAAGGAAGGGAACTTTCCGTCCGATTCTGCACTTAAAGTGCTCAAACTGGTTTTTAAATGTCCCCTCGTTCAAGATGGAGACAATAAGGTCCATTCTTCCCTTCGTTCGAGAAGGGCAGTTCATGACCACTATAGATCTGAAGGATGCTCCCTTCACGTACCAATTCTCAAGGATCACTTCCAGTTCCTAGGGTTTGCATTCCTGGACCATCACTTCCAGTTTATTGCACTTCCTTTTGGTCTAGCTATGACTCTAAGAAATGTTTTCGAAGAGTGGACCATTCGGAATCTCTCCTCTGTCTTCTTTGATCCCATGGATGGAAGATAAATATACATAGAGTTCTCTTGTATAAGTACCAGGGTAGAATTCACGGATACTATAATAGAATGAGAATATTTCTAACAGACCAGAGACGTTGCAAGCTAGCTTCAATATGTCTTGCCCTTCAGACCTCCTTAAGGCCATCTGTGGCTCGGTGTGTGGAGGTGATTGGTCTCATGGTGTCCAGCATGGACATAATTTCCTTTGCCAGGTTTCACCTCAGACTGTTGCAACTGCGCATGCTGAAGCAGTGGAACGGCAGTCATTCAGATCTGTCTCAACAGATTTCTTTGGACAACCGATCGAGAGAATCGCTCTCTTGGTGTTTTTGTCCGAATCGCTTGTCCCGAGAGACGTCCGTCTTAAAACCATCTTGGGGGATTGTGACTATGGTTGCGAGCCTGTCCAGGATAGGGAGCTGTTTGGGGTGCCAGGAAGGCACAGGGCTTATGGACTCAGAAGTAAAGCTCCCTCCCAATCTCATTTTGGCTCTTTGGGGAATTTACAATGCTCTGAAGGCTTGGCCTCTGCTGGGTTTGTAAGTTTATCAGATTCCAATCAGACAATATAACCTCGGTGGCTTACATCATCCATCAGGGGGGGAACGAGAAGCCCCTTAGCTATTTGGGAAGTATCTCGGATTCTGGAGTGGACGGAGACCCACATTTGTTGGCTGTCGGCGATCCACATTCCGGGTGTGGACAACTGTAAAGCGGATTTCCTCAGCAGACAATCTTTTCATTCAGGGGAATGGTCTCTCCATCCCGTATGTTCGCGGAGATTTGCAAGAGGAAGATCTTATGACCAAGCGAGGTACAGGGATCCTCAGGCGCAGCTAACAGATGCATTGGCAGGGCCTTGGAGGTTCAATCTAATTTATCTTTTCTGGCCATTACCACTACTTCCTAGTGTAGTGGCTCGAATCAAGCAGGCGTCAGTGATGCTGATTGCTCCGGCCTCAAAGGATATGGTTTGCGGATCTAGTGGGGATGTCATCATCTCCTCGGTGGAAGCTACCTTGTCGCAGGGATCTGCTGACCAAGGTCTCTTTGTTCATCAATATCTAGATTCTCTTAGGCTGACTGTGTGGAGATTGAACGTTTAGTCCTAGCCAAGAGAGGGTTTTCTGAGAGAGTTACTTTTATTCTCATTCAAGCTCGTAAGCTGGTTGCTCGTCGCATCTATCATAAGGTGTGGAGGACCTACTTATTCTATTCTCCAGGACGAACTGGAGAAGGGCTTTTCTGCATGTCCCCTGAAGGGACAGATTTTGGCCCTGTCTGTGTTACTGCTTGCTTGTCTCTTCAAGGAGTTAAGTCTCCGTCAGTGGGGTCCGTGCTTAGAAATTGTGGGACTGATGGTGGTGGCATCGGATGCTGTTCCATTCACCAGTTTCACCTTTTTCCACTTCAGCTTTAAATTCTTTGCCAATTTAATGAAGATCATTCAGACCTATCACAGCGCATTCAGTTAGCCAAAGCTACAAGGACATCCCAGTCTTGGGGGACACTCCCAGATTCAGTGTCGTGAGGAATGAGTTTCAGCGGCCCGGGTGCTAGTTCATGTGTGCCATATAGATAACGTTGTGGTCACTCCCGTGGAGTTATTTGTAAGCTAGCACTGAAATTCAAGTCTGTCAAAAGAACTGAAATAAGAGGGCCGTCTGCAGAGGCTTTGATATAAGGTAATCAGAGGTAAAAAGTATTCTAATATAACCGTGTTGGTTTTGCAAAACTGGGGAACGGGTAGTAAAGGGATTATCTATCATTTTAAACAATACAAAGTCTGGAGTAGACTGTCCCTTTAAAGGGACACTGTACCCAAAATTATTCTTTCGTGATTCAGATTGAGCATGATATTTTAAGCAACTTTCTAATTTACTCCTATCATCAAATTTTCTTCATTCTCTTGGTATCATTTATTTGAAATGCAAGAATGTAAGTTTAGATGCCGGCCCATTTTTGGTGAACAACCTGGGTTGTCCTTGCTGATTGGTGGATAAATTCACCCACCAATAAAAAAGTGCTGTCCAGATTACTGAAACAAAAAAAAAGCTTAGATGCCTTCTTTTTCAAATAATGATAGCAAGAGAACGAAGAAAACTTGATAATAGGAGTAAATTAGAAAGTTGCTTAAAATTGCATGCTCTTTCTGAATTACAAAAGAAAAAATTTGGGTACAGTGTCCCTTTAAGTGTATGCATCTGAGTATTTAGCTGCTCAGGCCATACAAGAAAGCCAAGAGTGAGCATGTAGACATTCAGCTGTACAGTTCCTCACTATAACTGATATTTATATAACAAAAACTATATTGAGTTTTTCCATTTTCCCATAGAGAATATATGCTCCTTACATTCTATTCTAATTTTCTTTATTCCATGTTTTATACATTATCTGCATTTAGTTGGCTGAATATTAAATGTAGATGTTGCTCTCTCACTTGTTAAATATGTCCTTAATATTAAGCTAATAATTCCTTTGCATATTTGTTCATTATTTGGCTTAGCACTTTAAATGAGAACGGTTTATGTATCTCATATATCATATATTCTAGTGAGAGATACTTATTTCAAAAAGTCTTGAGAACGATGAAATCAAAGCTCTTCAGCTTGTGTAGAGATAAAGCATATAGCAGATAGATTCACCCTTTTATATTAAAGTTAAATTAGCTACAGCCAGATCAAAGTTCCAGGTGGGGCTTAAAGCGATTTGAAACCCAATTTTTTTTTCAGGATTTAGATAGAGCATGCAATTTTATACAACTTTATAACTGACTTCTATGATCAAGTTTGCTTCATTCTCTTGATATGCTTTGTAGGATACTCTGAGATAGCTGAACACACATGGCAAGAGGGAAATATGTTTTGCTGCTCCTGAGCCTACAGAATAATGTTTTTCAACAAAAGATACCAAGAGAATGAAGCAAATTAAATAATAGAAGTAAAAGTTGATTAAAATTGCATGCTCCATTACTGTCTCTTTCTTTCTAATGACACAGTGAGCCCACGGATCATCTCTAATTACTATTGGGAATATCACTCCTGACCAGCAGGAAGAGGCAAAGAGCACCACAGCAAAGCTGTTAATTATCATCTCCCTTCCCTCCAACCCCAGTCATTCTCTTTGCCTACGTTAAGAACAAGGAGGTGGTAAAGTTTAGGTGTCTGAAAGAAGATTCTTCAATCAAGATTTTATTTTGAAGTAGAGCAAGTTTGCTATACTTCTTTCTGGGGTTCAGCCATAGTCCATGTCAGTCTCTTCAGTAGAGCAGAGGTGGCTTTTAAGCAATTGGAAACTTGTGGGGTATAATTCTCACTGCGCCTCCCAAACAGTTTTTTGCTTCCCTGTCTTGAAAGCCTGAGTAGAATTATTCATTCTTTCTTTGCTTTTCACACGTCTATGTGAGGAGGTGTGCCTCTCAAACGAAGTTAGCTGCCCTGCTTCTGGGCCGTGTTGAATTAAGGTAAGTGCCTAATTTTTATTTTCTTGAAGAATATGGCACTTTTACAGTTAAACCTGTATGGGACTTGTATACTATCAATCCTATTTTATCTTAATGGGATTATGACAGTTATGCAGGCACTGGGGGCTTGAGGAGCAGTGGCATATTTGTTGATATTGCTGCTGGTACGTGTAACTCATTATAGGTGGCTCAGCTCCGGGTTAATTCTGGATTTGGTGGTTTATGTTTTTTGTGCACTTTATTTTTGTGTCAGCTACAGGGAGGCTAATGGCGACCGGGAGTTCAGTTTAGTTACGCCCACTATTAGCAGGGCTGGCTTTCTCTTGCGGCAAGTTAGTGTTGCACACTTCTGATTTCTCCTTCTGTGCGATCCGGTATAGAGGGTTTCTTTGCGGCTCTGCTAGCAAGGAATGTTGTCGGCCGGTAGCCTGTGTGAGCAGCTCTGAGTCCGGATCGTTATAATCTCTTATTTACTCTCCAGCAGGACAGGTAGGCACCTCAGCAAAGAGTGCTGAGGTGAAGAAGCTGTCTGAGGTTGTGTGAGAGCAGCTGCTTTGTGGTTGCGTTTTTTTGAATATAAACTTTCCTTTTATTATTTAAAGAGACAGTAGCTTTTTTTTTGTTTATTGCTTTAAAATTAAATAAGGACATTTTTATTTAATTTGGGGTAAAGATGGATCAAGAGACCCTGCAAAACGTTAAATGTAGCTTTTGATTCCAATGTTGAACCACCAATCCCTTTCCTGTTCTTCATGCATGGAGAGAACATTACAGTACAGGGATAGACTTTTTGATTGTGAGCCATCATTATCTAAGCAAGATGCTGTTCAGGGGTCTCCTGTTCAAGATATGCCACAGCTTTCTCCTCAAGTGTCCCAAACATTATCATCCCCACATGCAGTGCCCTGCACTTCCTCTAACACTCCGGTTGGAGTTACTTTGCAAGACATTGCTACTCACATATCCTCTGCGGTAACTGATGCGCTGTCTGCTTTTCCCATGCTGCAGTGAAAGCGCAAGAGGAAATGTAAAGAGTCAGGGAGTAAGGTTTCTGACATAGTCGTGGCTTTTCCGAATGTTCCCTCCCAGAAGTCTAAGGAGGAAGATACTTCGGTGCTTCTGAGGGTGAATTCTCAGACTCGGACAGTGTAACTCGTTCTTCTGATGCTGAAGTTGTATCTTTCAGGTTTAAGCTAGAACACCTCCCTTTGTTACTTAAGAAGGTTTTGGCCACCTTGGACAACTCCGACATTACTGTCATAGTCAAGCCTAAGAAGTCTAGTAAGCTAAATAAATACTTTGATGTACCTTCCACGGTGGAGGTTTTTCCTGTACCAGACCGGACTACAGAGATTATTGCTCGGGAATGGGAGAGACCTGGTATTCCCTTTTCTCCATCCCCAATTTTTAAGAAGATGTTTCCAATAGCTGAATCTATCAAGGAGTCTTGGCAGACGGTCCCTAAGGTGGAGGGGGCAATTTCCACTTTGGCTAATAGAACCACTATCCCCATAGAGGATAGCTGATCTTTTAAGGATCCTATGGATTAGAAGTTGGAAGGGTTACTTAAAAAGATGTATTTACTCCAGGGTTTACAATGGCAACCTGCAGTATGTATTGCTACCGTCACCAGTGCGGCAGCATATTGGTTTGATGCATTGTCTGATTCTATTCAGACAGACACCACCCTTGAAGAGATCCAGGATAGGATCAAGGTCTTAAAGTAGGCCAATTCCTTTATTACGGGTGCTTCCCTTCAAGTTATTAAGTTGGAAGCAAAGATCTCTGGGTTTGCCGTACTGGCTCGCAGAGCTTTATTGTTGAAATCCTGGTCTACTGATGTGTCGTCTAAGCTTTTGGCGATTCCCTACAAGGGTAAGACCTTGTTTGGTTTGGGCTTGGCTGAAATTATTTCAGACATTACGGAAAGAAAGGGTAATTAAGCAGAAGGGATTAAGCAGAAGAGATGTCAGAGTAATTTTCGTTCCTTTCGGAACTTCAAGGTTAAAAATTCCTCTCCCTCTGCCAAGCAGAAATAGTCCAAGCCTTCCTGTAGGTCCAACCAGTCTTGAAACAAGGGGAAGCAATCTAAGAAGCCCGTTATTGACTCAAAGTCAGCATGAAGAATCTGCCCCCGATCCGGAACTAGATCTGTTGGGGGGCAGACTTTCTTTCTTTGTTCAGGCCAGGATTCGGGATGTGCCGGATCCCTGGACGTGTGGACATCATGTCCCAGGGATACAAACTAGAGTTCAAGACCTTTCCTCCCAGGGGCAGGTTTCTGCTCTCAAGGTTATCTGTAGACCAGATAAAGAGAGGCATTCTTGCAATGTGTCCGGGACCTTTCTGACCTTGGAGTGATAGTTCCTGCTCCAATGCAGGAACAGGGTCTGGGATTCTACTCCAATCTGTTTGTGGTTCCCAAAAAAAGAGGGAACCTTCAGACCAATTTTAGATCTCAAAAGTCTAAACAAGTTCCTCAGAGTACTGTCCTTCAAGATGGAAACTATTCATTCCATTCTTCCCTTGGTTCAAGAGGGTCAATTCACAACAACTGTAGATTTAAAGGATGCATACCTACATGTTCCCATCCACAGGGATCATCACAAGTTTCTGAGGTTTGCCTTTCTAGACAAACACTTCCAGTTTGTGGCTCTTCCATTCGGCCTTGCCACAGCTCAGATTTCTGCCTTATTTATATTGTTGCATAAGCGTCTGGCAGATGTTCCAGATGTACAATCCTTCTGTAAGGCCTTGGTCAGAATCAGGCCTGTGTTCAAATCTGTTGCTCCTCCCTGGAGTCTTAACTTGGTTCTTAAAGTTCTTCAGCAGGCTCCATTTAAACCTATGCATTCCTTAGTTATTAAGATGTTATCTTGGAAAGTTTTGTTTCTTGTTGCAATTTCTTCTGCTCGTAGAGATTCAGAGCTCTCGGCCTTGCCGTGTGAATCCCCTTACCTTATTTTTCATTTGGATAAGGTAGTTCTGCATACTATGTTAGGTTTCCTCCCTAAAGTGGTTTCGGATAGGAACATTAATCAAGAAATTGTTGTTCCTTCTTTGTGTCGTAACCCGTCTTCTCATAAAGAGCGTCTGCTGCACAACCTGGATGTGGTGCGTGCGTTAAAATACTATTTACAGACGACTAAGGTTTTTCGCCAGTCTTCTGCTTTGTTTGTTGTTTTCTCTGGGAAACGCAAGGGTCAGAAAGCTACGGCTACTTTTCTTTCTTTGTGGCTGAAGAGTATAATTTGTTTGGCCTATGAAACTGTTGGACAGCAGCCTCCTGAGAGAATCACGGCTCATTCCACGAGGGCTGTTTCCTCTTCCTGGGCATTCAAAAATGAAGCTTCTGTGGAACAGATTTGCAAGGCTGCAACTTGGTCCTCTCTACACACTTTTACTAAATTCTATATGTTTGATACTTTTGCCTCGGCTGAGGCTTCTTTTGGGGGAAAGGTTCTTCAAGCAGTGGTGCCTTCCGTTTAGGCTCCCTGTCTTGTCCCTCCCTTATCTGTGTCCTCTAGCTTGGGTATTGATTCCCAATAGTAATTAGAGATGATCCGTGGACTCACCGTGTCATTAAAAAGAAAACAAAATGTATGCTTACCTGATAAATTTCTTTCTTTCTTGACACAGTGAGTCCACGGCCTGCCCTATTTTATTTAGACAGTTTTTGTGTTATAAACCTCAGGCACCTCTACACCTTTAGGTTACTTCCTTTCTCTCTTTTACTTCGGTCGAATGACTGGGGTTGGAGGGAAGGGAGTTGATACTTAACAGCTTTGCTGTGGTGCTCTTTGCCTCCTCCTGCTGGTCAGTGATATTCCCAATAGTAATTAGAGATGATCCGTGGACTCACCGTGTCAAGAAATACATTTATCAGGTAAGCATAAATTTAGTTTTTTAAAGGGCAATTATAGAGGTAAAAAATACATGCTTTCATTTGTTAGAAAATGTAAATTTTTATCAGTATCAACCCTGCAGATCTATTTGTTTAATCCCTGCAAAATTGAGTTAAACACATAGGTAAAGTTTAGGAGTTGTAGAGAACTTCTGGCCCAGAGCAGCAACTTCCACAAATGTGTAATTGCATTGTCTTGCATATTTCTCTTGTAAGATGTATCGAGTCCACAGATTCATCCTTTACTTGTGGGATATTCTCCTTCCCAACAGGAAGTGGCAAAGAGAGCACACAGCAGAGCTGTCCATATAGCTCCCCCTCCAGCTCCACCCCCCAGTCATTCTCTTTGCCGGCTCTAAGCAATCGGAATGGTAAAGTGAATGTGGTAAAAAAAATGTAGTTTTTATTTTCTACAAGCAAGATTTTGTTATTTTAAATGGTACCGGTGTGTACTATTTACTCTCTAGCAGAAAGGAGACGAAGATTTCTGCAGGGAGGAAGATGATTTTAGCATGTTGTAACTAAAATCCACTGCTGTTCCAACAAAGGACTGAGGAGTGCAAGAAAACTTCAGTTGGGGGGAACGGTTTGCAGGTTAGGCTGCAATAAGTATGTTCAGCCTTTTTTTTTTTTCTAGACAAGACTGTGATAATGCTAGAGAAGACTGATAATATCCCCATGAGGGAAGGGTAAGCTGTATTCAGAGACTCAGTATGGAATTTCAAGCTTACATAACAGGGCTAGTTTATGCTGGTTGACACTACTTTCAAGGCAAACGGTTTTTATTGAAAACATCGTTTTTTTTTAGACACTTTGAAGGATTCTTTCAGGGATTGTTACCCACATGGCTAATATTAAAACACTTTGGAGTGTTTCTTTAGGCCTCACAAGCACCGTAGTGAGGTGGGAGGGGCCTAATTTCGCACCTCAGATGCGCAGTTATATTTGACTAGAAGTTCAGGCTGTTTCACATGGAGGGTCCTGCTGCAGTTTGAGGGCCTATAATAAGCTTTTTCCCCACAAATCTGGTTCCTAAGGGCAGGTAGGGCCACAGCAGAGCTGTGGCAAGGTGCTGAACGTTTTTTAACCGTTTTTTTGGCTTACTGTCGATCCTGTTTGGGCATTAAGGGGTTAAACGTTTTTATTGCTAGTGGTGCAATCTTACTAATGCTTTAGGTACATACTGTAAACATTTCGGAAAGTTTTCTGCATTTTTTCACTGTTTTGCAAAATTGTGTGCCTTTTTTATCTCTTAAAGGCACAGTAACGTTTTTTTCAAAGTGTGTTTTTACTTGATTAAAGTGATTTCCAAGCCTGCTTGTTTTACTACTAACCTGTTAAACATGTCTGACACCAAGGAAAATCCTTGTTCAATGTGTTTAGAAGCCATGGTGGAACCCCCTCTCAGAATGTGTCCCACTTGTACTGATATGTCTATACACTTTAAAGAACATATTGTTACACTTAAAAATGTGGCCCAAGTTGATTCTCAGACAGAAGGTAACGAGGTTAGCCCGTCAACCTCTCCCCAAGTGTCACAACCAGTTACGCCCGCTCAAACAACGCCTAGCACCTCTAGTGCATCTAACTCTTTTACCTTGCAAGACTTGGCGGCAGTTATGAATAATACCCTCTCAGAGTTCTTATCTAAACTGCCCGTGTTACCTGCAAAGCGTGATAGCTCTGTTTTAAGAACAGATAATGAGCATTCTGACACTTTATTAGCCGTATCCGATATACCCTCACAACGCTCTGAAGTTGGGGTGAGGGATGTGCTGTTTGAGGGAGAAATTTCCGATTCAGGAAAGGTTTCTCCTCAGACAGATTCAGATATATTGGCTTTTAAATTTAAACTAGAACACCTCCGCTTATTGCTCAGGGAGGTATTAGTTACTCTGGATGACTGCGACCCTATGGTGGTTCCAGAGAAATTGTGTAAAATGGACAAGTACCTGGAAGTTCCTGTTTACACTGATGTGTTCCCGGTCCCTAAGAGGATTGCGGATATCGTTACTAGGGAGTGGGATAGACCAGGTATTCCCTTCGTTCCCCCTCCTGTTTTTAAGAAAATGTTCCCCATATCTGACCCCATGCGGGACTCGTGGCAGACGGTCCCTAAGGTGGAGAGGGCTATTTCTTCACTTGCTAAACGCACAACCATACCAATTGAAGACAGTTGTGCTTTCAAAGACCCTATGGATAAAAAATTAGAGGGATTACTTAAGAAAATTTTTGTTTAACAAGGTTTTCTTCTCCAACCTATTGCGTTCATTGTTCCTGTAACTACTGCAGCTGCTTTCTGGTTCGAGGCGTTGAAAGATGTGCTCCAGACGGAGACCTCATATGAGGACATTATGGACAGAATTAAGGCTCTTAAGCTGGCTAATTCTTTTATCACAGATGCCGCTTTCCAACTAGCTAAGTTAGCGGCAAAGAATTCAGGTTTCGCCTGAGCAAGGCGCTATGGCTAAAGTCCTGGTCGGCCGATGTGTCGTCAAAATCAAAACTCTTGAACATCCCTTTCAAAGGAAAGACCCTCTTCGGGCCTGAATTGAAAGAGATTATTTCAGAAATCACTGGGGAAAAGGCCATGCTCTTCCTCAGGACAAGTCCTTCAAGATAAAGAACAAACAAAATAATTTGCGTTCCTTTCGGAATTTCAGGAGCGGTCTTGCTTCATCCTCCCCTGCTGCAAAGCAAGAGGGTAACGCTTCCCAACCCAGGTCAGCCTGGAAACCTTACCAGGGCTGGAACAAGGGTAAACAGGCCAAGAAGCCTGCAGCTGCCTCCAAGACAGCATGAAGGGGTAGCGCCAGATCCGGGACCGGATCTAGTAGGGGGCAGACTCTCTCTCTTCGCTCAGGCCTGGGCAAGAGATGTACTCGATCCCTGGGCCTTAGAGATTGTATCCCAGGGATATCTTTTAGAATTCAAGGACTCCCCTCCAAGGGGAAGGTTCCACATTTCTCGTCTGTCTACAGACCAGACAAAGAAAGAGGCGTTCTTACGCTTTGTAGAAGACCTACATACAATGGGAGTGATCCACCCAGTTCCAATTGCGGAACAAGGGCTGGGTTTTTACTCAAACCTGTTTGTGGTTCCCAAAAAAAGAAGGAACTTTCAGACCAATCCTGGATCTCAAAATTCTAAACAAATTCCTCAGAGTCCCATCATTCAAGATGGAGACCATTCGGACAATCTTACCAATGATCCTTCGGGTTGGCCACTGCTCCCAGAATTTTCACAAAGGTGCTAGGGTCCCTCCTGGCGGTTCTAAGACCGCGGGGCATAGCAGTGGCGCCTTTATCTAGACGGCATCTTAATTCAGGTGTCAACTTTCCAAAGAGCCAAGTCTCACACAGAAATTGTATTGGCCTTTCTGAGGTCTCACGGGTGGAAGGTGAACATCAAAAAGAGTTCTCTCTCCCCCCTCACAAGAGTTTCCTTCCTAGGAACTCTGATAGACTCGGTAGATATGAAAATATTTCTGACGGAGGTCAGAAAGTTAAAACTCTTAACCACTTGCCGAGCCCTTCATTCCATTCCTCGGCCATCTGTAGCTCAGTGGATGGAGACAATAGGATTAATGGTAGCGGCAATGGACATAGTCCCTTTTGCATGGATACACCTCAGACCACTGCAACTATGCATGCTCAAACAGTGGAATGGGGATTATGCAGATTTGTCTCCTCAAATACAGCTGGACCAGGGGACCAGAGATTCTCTTCTCTGGTGGTTGTCTCAGGATCACCTGTCTCAGGGAATGTGTTTCCGCAGACCAGAGTGGATCATCGTAACGACCAATGCCAGTCTGTTGGGCTGGGGTGCAGTCTGGGACTCCCTGAAAGCTCAGGGCTTATGGTCACGGGAAGAAGCTCTTCTCCCGATAAACATTCTGGAACTGAGGGCGATATTCAACGCGCTTCAGGCATGGCCTCAGCTAGCCGCGGCCAAATTCCTCAGATTTCAGTCGGACAACATCACGACGGTAGCTTACGTCAATCATCAAGGAGGAACAAGGAGTTCCCTAGCAATGATGGAAGTAACCAAAATAATCAGGTGGGTGGAGGATCACTCCTGCCATCTCTCAGCAATTCACATCCCAGGAGTAGACAACTGGGAGGCGGATTTTCTAAGTCGTCAGACTTTTCACCCGGGGGAATGGGAACTCCACCCGGAGGTATTTGCCCAGCTGACTCAGCTATGGGGCACTCCAGAATTGGATCTGATGGCGTCCCGTCAGAACACCAAACTTCCTCTTTATGGGTCCAGGTCCCGGGATCCCCAGGCGGTGCTGATAGATGCTCTAGCAGCTCCTTGGTCCTTCAATCTGGCCTATGTTTTTCCACCGTTTCCTCTCCTCCCTCGTCTGGTTGCCAGAATCAAGCAGGAGAGGGCTTCGGTGATTCTGATAGCGCCTGCGTGGCCACGCAGGACCTGGTATGCAGACCTAGTGGACATTTCATATGTCCCACCATGGACACTACCAATGAGGCAAGACCTTCTAATACAAGGTCCTTTCAAGCATCCAAATCTAATTTCTCTGCGTCTGACTGCTTGGAGATTGAACGCCTAATTCTATCAAAGCGTGGTTTCTCTGAGTCGGTTATTGATACCCTGATTCAGGCTAGAAAGCCTGTCACCAGGAAAATCTACCATAAGATTTGGCGAAAATATCTTTTTTGGTGTGAATCCAAGGGTTACTCATGGAGTAAGATTAGCATTCCCAGGATATTGTCCTTTCTCCAAGAAGGATTGGAGAAAGGATTATCAGCTAGTTCCTTAAAAGGACATATATCTGCGTTGTCTATTCTTTTACACAAACGTCTGGCAGAGGTACCAGACGTTCAAGAGTTTAGTCAGGCTTTAGTCAGAATCAAGCCTGTTTATAGACCTGTGGCTCCGCCATGGAGTCTGAATTTAGTTCTTTCAGTTATGCAAGGGGTTCCGTTTGAACCTTTACATTCCATAGATATTAAGCTTTTATCTTGGAAAGTTTTGTTTTTGGTAGCTATCTCTTCTGCTCGAAGAGTTTCAGAGTTATCTGCTTTACAGTGTGATTCACCTTACCTGGTTTTCCATGAAGATAAGGTAGTTTTGCGTACCAAACCCGGTTTTCTTTCTAAGGTTGTGTCTAATAAGAATATTAACCAGGAAATTGTTGTTCCTTCTCTGTGTCCTAATCCTTCTTCGAAGAAGGAACGTCTGTTACACAATCTTGATGTGGTTCGTGCTTTAAAGTTCTATTTACAAGCAACTAAGGATTTCAGACAAACACCTTTATTGTTTGTTATCTATTCTGGTAAGAGGAGACGTCAGAAGGCGACTGCTACCTCTCTTTCCTTTTGGCTAAAAAGCATCATCCGTTTGGCCTATGAGACTGCTGGCCAGCAGCCTCCCGAAACAATTACTGCTCATTCTACCAGAGCAGTGGCTTCCACATGGGCTTTTAAAAAATGAGGCTTCTGTTGAACAGATTTGTAAGGCAGCGACTTGGTCTTCGCTGCATACTTTTTCCAAATTTTACAAATTCGATACTTTTGCTTCTTCGGAGGCTATTTTTGGGAGAAAGGTTTTACAAGCAGTGGTGCCTTCAGTTTAAGGTACCTGTCTTGTTCCCTCCCTTCATCCGTGTCCTAAAGCTTTGGTATTGGTATCCCACAAGTAAAGGATGAATCCGTGGACTCGATACATCTTACAAGAGAAAACAGAATTTATGCTTACCTGATAAATTACTTTGTCTTGTGATGTATCGAGTCCACGGCCCGCCCTGGCTATTAAGTCAGGTAGCTTTTTTGTTTAAACTACAGTCACCACTGCACCCTATGGTTTCTCCTTTTTCTTCCTAACCTTCGGTCGAATGACTGGGGGGTGGAGCTGGAGGGGGAGCTATATGGACAGCTCTGCTGTGTGCTCTCTTTGCCACTTCCTGTTGGGAAGGAGAATATCCCACAAGTAAAGGATGAATCCGTGGACTCAATACATCACAAGAGAAAGTAATTTATCAGGTAAGCATAAATTCTGTTTTTTCTGTCACATGGAATCTAAATTTGAATATGGTACATTTAATCAAACTAGGATAAACTGTTAGAAATTATGGATATATTATTATTATTATTTATTTATTTATTTATGTATTTATTTATTTTGGCCAATTTTGTTTGAACATTTTATAACAGTAGTTAATTTAATGGGTTTGGTTTCCATGTCTGCAAAATCTATTATTGAAACTGTATGTTTAGTTTTATACATTTTTATCCCTAGTTTGTTTGCAGTGTCATTTGTGTACAAAAAAAGCATCTTTTTCAAGAGCTACAATATTGATGTTTGCTTTAAAATAGGGACCTCTAACAATCAATGCAAGATTACATTTCACTTAAAAGCTTGCATGCTTTCAAGCTTTTCATATGAATTCTTTCAAACTCCATTGCTTTCAAAAAGGCGCAGATAATATTACAACTAAAAGTTGCTGTGGCTTTGTAATGTGTTCCATATTCCCTAGAGAACTCTGCTTTCCTAATGCTCTAGATTTTTTTAATTATTATTATTGAGCAATTTTTCCCGTCATCTAGAATGTCCTTTTAGGGCGGCAGCACTAGATTTGTCATTTTATATGAAATAACATATTTTACAGGTGACTGAAAAAGAATATTATGTTGAGATGAAGCTTGCCATTAAATGCAGAATTGCATCATTCTCAAGACTAGCAATGCTACACTTCTTTTCCTTATTGGCTTTAACTGATAAGAACGGCAAAACAATACTCTTCATACTAACATTATAAATGCCCTATACTTGGCAGCTGCAGACTCAAGCCCAGATTGGCTTCTCCAAATAAAGTATGTGGTGGGTGGAGTTTAGCTATTGAAAAACAATTACAGCAAACAAGATGTTCTGTTTTAAAAATGTTTAGACTTGCCTTTCCTTACTGCCCCTAAATAGTGAAACTTTTGACCTATATTTAAAAATACCTTCCAAAAGCTCACAGCCCTCCGAAGACCGGACTCCATGAGCTTCCCCTCCCAGTACCAGACGCCAGTGTATGCCTTATTTATTATTACTTATTTGTATAGCTCCACAAAATAACGTAGAGCTGGATACAAAAACTTGTAATAAAATTAAAAAAATACATAACAGAATAAACAAATCTAGTACGAGAGGAAGAGGGCCCTGCTCCGAAGAGCTTACATTCTTCAGGTTGAGTGTGTAGAGACATAAGATTTGACCTAGCTTGTTACGTGAATTGTAGTAGCAGCAGCGAGTCAAGGCAGTTCAAGATTTATTTTGGGTAGGATGAAAAGCAGAGGAGAGCTGGTAAGGCTCTCTCAATATGTAGGGTTTTTAAGGGCATTTGAAGCTATACAAGGTTGTAGACAGTCTGATGGAGCAGAGTAGAGAATTCTAAAGGAAAGGTTCAGTCTTGGAAGGCGGGAGAGGGGCGTAGAGTTAATAAAATTGAAGAGACATAGATCAGAGGTTGATCAGCTTATTAAGATTGGCAACCTTCCATTCATTAACAACTCCTTCCCCCTCTCTCTGCTTCTCTAACCCCTGCCCTAAATCAACTCTTTCACCAGTCTCTCGCCTCTGGTGCATTTTCTAATCCAAACTGGAGGGTGCAGCTTTGTCGAGTGTTGATTTTAGTGCCAAATTAAACTGTAAGGCCACAAGGTCTGGGCAAGAGAGGGATAAAATGTTGAAGAGTAGAGGTTTGAGTTGAGCATAAAAGTCTGTAAGATCCAAGTCATTTAAATTCCTGTAAGGTAGTAGTTTTTTGGGGAGCTTGTTATAATACTGCAGTTAGACTATGAGAGAAAGTTAGTAGATGGTGGTCAGAGAGAGGAAAGGGGAAGTTAGAGAACTTTACTAGTATTTTTGTCCCCTGTGGCAAAGCAGAACCACAAATGTGTGCCAGTTTTTGTGGTACATAGAGAAAAAGCAAAACTACAAATTTGTGCTTTGGGGTGGACAAAACTCAAAAGATCCATCTGGGATAATAGCAGATAGAGGCTACCCTACAACCTTAAAGGAGCAGTATACACCAATTTTCATATAACTGCATGTAATAGACACTACTATAAAGAATAAGATGCACAGATACTGATATAAAAAATCTGGTATAAAACAGTTTAAAAACTTACTTAGTAGCTCTCAGTTTGGCTTGGTTAAAAAGGTAGTTGGAAAGCCCACTGCAAGTGGGAAAAAAGGCACTCCCCCCCCCCCTTCTTTTGCATATGAAAAGTCCCTTTACACGAACAGGAGCAAGCTGGAGAAGGTAGCTGACGGTATTCTCATAAAACTTTGGAGCTTGGTTAGGAGTCTGAAAATCAGAGCAATGTTATTTAAAAATAAGCAAAATTATACATTTTTTTTAACAAAAAAAACAAAACAACTTAATGGGCTATATAAAAAGATCATCTACAAAACATTTATGCAGAAGAAAAAATGAGTGTCCCGTGAACTATATCCCCTGTACCACCTGGGTATTTTTAGGAAGTATATTATTTTTTTGGCTGTTTATATACTGCCCATAAGGCTTTAAAAATATTGACCTGTGGACCCCAGGTGTTAGAAAGTTGTCCATCACTGATTTTGGGACCTTACTGGACAGTGGTTCTGACTAGTCCAATGAAGCTATGGTTAGTGAAGCACAAATCCTGTGCTGTCACTAAAAACAAATAGTAATGGGATTCTATTATCCCAGCCTAGTTCCAACTGGCAATAGTGATTCCAAGCAGTTAATCATTATGCCGTATCCAATAGTTTAATGGCAATAGTACACAAAAAGATGATCTGGCTGTTGGAATGGAACAAGTGCTGTCACAAGAATTGAGCTGCTATTAAAGATCTTCTTTCAGAGTTTTTGTTTTTAAATAAATTTTCTCTGTTTTTGCAGCCCAGTTGTGACCTGGAACACAGTTGGAAGACTTATATGATAGATGGTAAACACGTCAAAATTAAACATTCATGATTCATGCAATTTTAAACTTTACAAATTACTTATTATTTAAATTGCTGTCTTCTCTTTGTATCCTTTGTTTGAAAGCATACCTAGGTAGGCTTATGAATATAGCTGGGTGCTAGCTGCTGATAAAGGATACCAAGAGAATAAAGAGAACTTGATTAAAAAAAAGTAAATTGTAAGCTATAAAATGATAATGCACATGTATGTACACTAGAGGCATTTTATAAACGTGCTTGACCTACTTAAACAAAAATATTTGTGTTTTATATAAATTCTAGGACTTTTTTTCTGGCAGTTAGTGAGTGTGAAAATCTTAAAAATATACTTTTTTCATAGTGTTGTGAAATGCCTCAGACTGTATATGTTAATTGTTTTAAGTACATATCTTGTGTACACATCCACTCTATTTTTAAATATTTAGTCCCCTGGTATATACATTTTCCATATTGAATATAATTGAGGAATATAGTAATGAACCAAAATTGCTAAATGTATGTACATCCCAAACAGCAACAAGCCATCTGTTTTGTCTGGGGAAAGAACATTAACTGATGTCCTGTTTATCAAAGGTGCTAAATCTAAGTGTGATTTCTATTACCAATTTAAATTAACGGAGAACATTAATTAGAGCATCTAGCTTCGGTGTTGAGTTATATTTAGCAATTGGGGCTGTTAGATGAAAAACTGTTTTTCTGCAAAATTTATTCTAATTATTGGCATATTTATTTTATCTCATTACTATTGTGAAGAAGATTTTTACTTTTGTTTGAAGTATTTTCTTTTTTTAAAGTTGAAATGCATTTAACTTTGTTTTATATCCCTTTAAATCTTTGTTCTGTAAATTGTATTGGTGTGATACAAAGATAAAAAAAAAGTGGAATTTTTAAAGGGACAGTAAACATAGATATGAATACTTTAGTTCAGTAGCACGATTGGGCGCTCTTTGATTAGACAGACAACCCATGATGCAATTTAAAAACAAACAGCAGAGCAGAAGAGGACGGCAATGAAGATAAGTAAACTTTTTGGGGGGGTTAAATCTAGGGCTGCAGCAACTAATCGGTAAGATTAGTCATAAAAATAGTTGCCAATGAATCTAGTTATCAATTAGGTGGTCTGCGATTAATTAGTTGCATGGCACCAGGTTTTTCACTACAATAAGTCCTGCACATGGTATTCATTAATTTTTTTAAATATTTTTTTTTCCATCTGATTAATCTGATAAAAATTAGTCGATTAATCGGATAGAATATTTTTTTTTATAAATACCATTTTCTTTCCATAAGGCAGGGAGAGTTAATGAATTTGTTACTTACTGTTGGGAAATACAAGACATGGTCACCAGGAGGAGGCAAAGACACCCCAGCCAAAGGCTTAAATATCACTCCCACTTCCCCTATCCAATCATTATTTGCCTTTCGTCACTAGAAGGTGATGGCCCGCTTCAAGCAGGAGCAAGCATTGGTGATTCTAATTGCTCCATCCTGGCTTGGTGGGGATGTCCTCATCTCCTCCATGGAGGTTACCCTGTCACAGGGACCTGCTGCTACGGGGTCCATTTCTACATCAAAGTCTAGATTATCTGCGGTTGACTGCGTGGAGATTGAACGCTTAGTCTTAGCCAAGAGAGGTTTCTCTGAGAGTGTAATCAACACTTTGATTCAACCTCGTAAGCCAGTGACTCAACGCACCTACCATAAGGTGTGGCAGACTTACCTGCACTGGTGTGAAGTGTGAGGTTAAAGTCGGCAGAATGTTATTGTTTTTCCAGGAGTTACTGGAGAATGGTCTATCTGCTAGTTCCCTGAAGGGACAGATATTGACCCTGTTGGTGTTGCTGCACAAGAGCTTTGTTAAGGCCCTGAGTAGGATCAGACCTGTGTTTTGAAAGGTGGCTCCTCCTTGGAGCTTCAATCTTGTTCTTCGTGTGTTGCAGCAGGCTCCGTTTGAGCCCATACATACTGTTGACATTAAACTGTTATCTTGGAAGGTTCTATTTCTATTGGCTATTGCCTCGGCTTGCAGAGTCTCTGAGATTTCTGCTTTGCAATGGGACCCACCTTACCTTGTTTTTCATGCTGATAAGGCGGTTTTACGTACTAAGTTAGGTTTCCTTCCTAAGGTGGTGTCAGATCATAACATTAATCAAGAGATTCTTGTTCCTTCCTTGTGCCCCAATCCTGTAAGATTCAGTGTAGGGAATTTGTTTGATAACCACTCAGTCTCACAAAATGTCGGGGCTGTTAATTCACAATCCCCTGTTCTGATCCTAGACTGAGGGCCCAGTATGGGTTAGAAAAAGGAGTCTCAACTCTGCAAGAAGGATAGCTCAAAAGTGGGAGCGCAAACCTATACTTGCTAATAGAGGAGAAATGAAAATTAGCACTTGTGAACACAGTATCAGGTATCAGACTCTTATGTATAAATATGTCTTGCGTATAGCAAAAAGCACAGGAAGTCTATAAATACTTCAGCTATATGAGTTATTCCTAGTTAAGTGAAGGTTGCTCTGTAGAAAATTAGGATATGCAGCCTCCGTAGCAACGGATATATAGAAGTGCTGTGGTTTCCAAAAACAATTCACCTCTAAGCTTAGCTGTATTACATTCGTAAGAAAAGACAACAAAGTCCAGTTTAAATATACCTTAATGTTAGGCAAGGCAAATGCAAAGTTCAGTACCTGTAGTCTGGAGGTCCCCCAGAGGTAAGAGTTAGTGGAGAGGCGGAGGTTACCTGAAGTCCGGTATCGCCAAACCGGAAGTGCAGGATGGAAGCATAGGAGACGCAGTGCTGACAGCCTAGTCAGAGAGGAGCTGCAGACTGGAATCCGTGAAGCGGTAAACTTGAGAGGGTAAGGGCTTGCACAGGAGACAAGCGGATATGCAGCAACCATAAGAGGTATCAAATATAGCTGAAATAAGAGTTGAAATACTCCTGAGTGATGGCTCACATAGAGGTCTGGTGAGCGGCCAGATAGCAACTGCAACAGCCTGAAATCAACAGAGTGATCAAATTACAGAGCACAGGATCTAGTTAGGAGGAGCCTTATAAAGGGTTGAAATGAAATTTAAAGAAACAGTCAGATTGACAAGATCAGACATGACAAATCCTTCCTCGATGTGGTTCGTGCCTTAAAGTTTTACCTTCAGGCTACTAAGGAGTTCAGACAATCTTCATCATCTATGCGGGTAAGTGTAGTGGTCAGAAAGCCACTATATCTTCCCTGTCTTTTTGGCTGAGGAGTATCACCCGCTTAGCTTAAGAGACAGTGGGACAACAGCCTCCTGAGAGGATTACGGCTCATTCCACTAGAGCAGTAGCTTCTTCCTGGGCTTTTAAGAACGAGGCCTCTATGGATCAGATTTGTAAGGCGGCTACCTGGTCCTCCTTACATACTTTTTCTAAATTTTACAAGTGTGTTTGCTTTGGCTGAAGCAGCTTTTAGAAGAAAGGTTTTGCAGGCTGTGGTGCCCTCAGATTAGGGACCGCCTCTTTCTTGCTCCCTCCCGTTATTTTTTCAATGTCCTCTGGAGCTTGGGTATTGTTTTCCTAACAGTAAGGAATAAAGTCGTGGACTATCCCTGCCTTATGGTAAGAAAACAAAATGTATGCTTTCCTGGCAGGGAGAGTCCACGACCCCGACCATATGATATTTTGATTTGGGCGGCTCCCCGTTTATATTTTTCTTCTGGCACCTTTATACCCTGATGTTTCTCCTACTTTTCCTTGTTCCCTCGGCGAATGACTGGGAGGATAGGGGAAGTGGGAGGGATATTTAAGCCTTTGGCTGGGGTGTTTATGCCTCCTCCTGGTGGTCAGGTGTTGTATTTCCCAACAGTAAAGAATGAAGTTGTGGACTTTCCCTTCCAGGAAAGAAAGGAATTTATCTGGTAAGCATACATTTAGATTTTTGCACAATACCATTTACAGAATTTCATTGGAGTGAAGCAGCTGGTAACTATTGGCAACAGTAGTTCATTGGCAACTATTTTTATGATAAATCTTACTGATTAGTTGTTGCAGTCCTTGTTAAATCTTTTTAATTCTCTTTATTTTTTTCACAGGTGCCACTAGCCTAATGTTACATAGTGCTAAATTATGTAACATTAATATCTACATTTACTGTCCCTTTAAATAAGTAACTAGAGCTCATCCAGGGAATTATAAATTGTTAACCTTGACATTAATATTGGGGAAGTACTAATAGAGACGCAAAGGGATTATTTTGCTCAGTATATCCATAAAAAACAAAACTCTAAGCAGAAGGAATTGTATTGTAAGTGAAATGCTTTGGCACAGTTTATCACTTAAAATAAAAGGAACCTTTAGATAGAAAATGTAGGCAATGTGGTCTTTAGATTTTGAGAATAAAAAAATTATATTTATTTACTTAAAGGGACACTCAAGTCAAAATTAAACTTTCATTATTCAAATAGAGCATGTAATTTTAAACAAATTTCAAATTTACTTCCATTAACAAAATGGGCACAGTCTTTTTATATTTAAACTTTTTGAGTCACCAGCTCCTACTGAGCATGTGCAATAATTCACAGCATATACGTATTTGCATTTGTGATCGGCTGAAGACTGTCACATGGTACATGTATGCAATTGTGATTGGCTGATGGCTGTCACATGGTACAGGGGGAGTGGAAATAGACATAACTTTTAAAATTGACAAAAAAACGAACTGCTACTCATTTGAAGTTCAGACTATGTGCTATTGCATTGTCTTGTTATCTTGCATTTGATGATTATGCAAATCTGCTGTGTTGACTGGTCCTTTAAGAAATGTAACACTACAAAATAAAGGAACTTTATAATTGTTTTAAATATAAAACACCACATCAATTTGTAAACAAACTGTAATGTTGCCATGGTCCCTAAAAAGTAAAAAAATGCCCAAAGGACCTTGGCATATTGCATGAGAGATGTGCCATGCTCTAATAAAGTCTTTAAAAAAAAGAAAGTTGACAACCCTACTCCCAGTAGCGCTGAATCAAATTTATAGTAATAGAAGTAAATTGGATTTTTTTTATGCCCTAACTAAATGATAAAGAAAAACATTTTGGTGTTTTATCTCCCTGTATCCGTAGAACGCTCACTTAGCAGTGACACAGTAAATATTCATTTATTGAAATATTTAGTTGGTGTTTTTTCAAGGACAATAATTAAACCACAATAACAAAGAAAAAAGAAAAAGAAACCTATAAACACCTTCACCATTATTGCCCCGTTACTTTTGGTTTGGCTATAGTCACCATAGTAACCCTAAATAAAAACAAAAGCAGTTGGAAGACTCTCTATGCAGTGTTCCATACCATGCAGCATGTCTGTACAAAATGAGTTTGAGGAGCTTACAGCAGGGGTAACTTGCCATAACTTTGAACTTTTAAAGAAAAAAATAGAAATCTCCATACTTGTTATCTTATTTTCTGATTAAGTGTCCATCTTTTGTTTACCATTACAACTCTGTTGTAGGTGTTGTCCCAAAATGACATCAATATATTTCAGGCTCTAGCCCTTAGTCATACTGATCTCAGTAACACACGGCTAGATGCGTTAGCGTTAGCTAGGGGTGCGTTAGCTCGTGCACGAATCCCCCCTAGAAAACAATGGGGCTGTTTGAGCTGAAAAAAAACTAACACCTGCAAAAAAGCAGCGTTCAGCTCTTAACGCAGCCCCATTGTTTTCTATGGGGAAACACTTCCTACGTCTGCACCTAACACTCTAACATGTACCCCGAGTCTAAACACCCCTAACCTTACACTTATTAACCCCTAATCTGCCGCCCCTGCTATCGCTGACCCCTGCATATTATTATTAACCCCTAATCTGCCGCTCAGTATACCGCCGCTACCTACATTATCCCTATGTACCCCTAATCTGCTGCCCCTAACACTGCCGACCCCTATATTATATTTATTAACCCCTAATCTGCCCCCCACAATGTCGCCGCCAGCTACCTACAATAATTAACCCCTAATCTGCCGATCGGAGCTCACCGCTACTATAATAAATGTATTAACCCCTAAAGCTAAGTCTAACACTAACACCCCCCTAAGTTAAATATAATTTTTATCTAACTAAATAAATTAACTCTTATTAAATAAATTATTCCTATTTAAATCTAAATACTTACCTGTAAAATAAACCCTAATATAGCTACAATATAAATTATAATTATATTGTAGCTATTTTAGGATTAATATTTATTTTACAGGCAACTTTGTATTTATTTTAACCGGGTACAATAGCTATTAAATAGTTAAGAACTATTTAATAGCTACCTAGTTAAAATAATTACAAAATTACCTGTAAAATAAATCCTAACCTAAGTTACAATTAAACCTAACACTACACTATCAATAAATATATTAAATAAACTACCTACAATTACCTACAATTAAACCTAACACTACACTATCAATAAATAAATTAAATACAATTCCTACAAATAAATACAATGAAATAAACTAACTAAAGTACAAAAAATAAAAAAGAACTAAGTTACAAAAAATAAAAAAATATTTACAAACATTAGAAAAAAAATTACAACAATTTTAAACTAATTCACCTACTCTAAGCCCCCTAATAAAATAACAAAGACCCCCAAAATAAAAAAATGCCCTACCCTATTCTAAATTACAAAAGTTCAAAGCTCTTTTACCTTACCAGCCCTTAAAAGGGCCCTTTGCGGGGCATGCCCCAAAGAATTCAGCTCTTTTGCCTGTAAAAAAAAACATGCAATACCCCCCAACATTACAACCCACCACCCACATACCCCTAATCTAACCCAAACCCCCCTTAAATAAACCTAACGCTAAGCCCCTGAAGATCTTCCTACCTTGTCTTCACCATGCCAGGTATCACCGATCGTTCCAGGCTCTGAAATCTTCATCCAAGCCCAAGCGGGGGCTGGTGATCCATAATCCGGCGGCTGAAGAGGTCCAGAAGAGGCTCCAAAGTCTTCATCCTATCCGGGAAGAAGAGGCGATCCGGACCGGCAACCATCTTGATCCAAGCGGCATCTTCTATCTTCATCCGATGACGACCGGCTCCATCTTGAAGACCTCCACCGCGGACCCATCTTCTTCTTCCGACGACTTCCCGACGAATGACGGTTCCTTTAAGGGACGTCATCCAAGATGGCGTCCCTCAAATTCCGATTGGCTGATAGGATTCTACCAGCCAATCGGAATTAAGGTAGGAAAATTCTGATTGGCTGATGGAATCAGCCAATCAGAATCAAGTTCAATCCGATTGGCTGATTCAATCAGCCAATCAGATTGAGCTCGCATTCTTTTGGCTGTTCCGATCAGCCAATAGAATGCGAGCTCAATCTGATTGGCTGATCGGATCAGCCAATCGGATTGATCTTGATTCTGATTGGCTGATTCCATCAGCCAATCAGAATTTTCCTACCTTAATTCCGATTGGCTGATAGAATCCTATCAGCCAATCGGAATTCGAGGGACCCCATCTTGGATGACGTCCCTTAAAGGAACCGTCATTCATCTGGAAGTCGTCCGAAGAAGAAGATGGGTCTTCAAGATGGAGCCGGTCGTCATCGGATGAAGATAGAAGATGCCGCTTGGATCAAGATGGTTGCCGGTCCGGATCGCCTCTTCTTCCCGGATAGGATGAAGACTTTGGAGCCTCTTCTGGACCTCTTCAGCCGCCGGATTATGGATCGCCAGCCCCCGCTTGGGCTTGGATGAAGATTTTGGAGCCTGGAACGATCGGTGATACCTGGCATGGTGAAGACAAGGTAGGAAGATCTTCAGGGGCTTAGTGTTAGGTTTATTTAAGGGGGGTTTGGGTTAGATTAGGGGTATGTGGGTGGTGGGTTTTAATGTTGGGGGGGGTATTGTATGCTTTTTTTACAGGCAAAAGAGCTGAATTCTTTGGGGCATGCCCCACAAAGGGCCCTTTTAAGGGCTGGTAAGGTAAAAGAGCTTTGAACTTTTTTAATTTAGAATAGGGTAGGGCATTTTTTTATTTTGGGGGGCTTTGTTATTTTATTAGGGGGCTTAGAGTAGGTGTAATTAGTTTAAAATTGTTGTAATATTTTTCTTATGTTTGTAAATATTTTTTTATTTTTTGTAACTTAGTTCTTTTTTATTTTTTGTACTTTAGTTAGTTTATTTAAATGTATTTATTTGTAGGTATTGTATTTAATTAATTTATTGATAGTGTAGTGTTAGGTTTAATTGTAGGTAATTGGAGGTATTTTATTTAATTAATTTATTGATAGTGTAGTGTTAGGTTTAATTGTAACTTAGGTTAGGATTTATTTTACAGGTAATTTTGTAATTATTTTAACTAGGTAACTATTAAATAGTTATTAACTATTTAATAGCTATTATACCTGGTTAAAATAATTACAAAGTTGCCTGTAAAATAAATATTAATCCTAAAATAGCTACAATATAATTATAATTTATATTGTAGCTATATTAGGATTTATTTTACAGGTAAGTATTTAGCTTTAAATAGGATTAATTTATATAATAAGAGTTAATTTATTTCGTTAGATAAAAATTATATTTAACTTAGGGGAGTGTTAGGGTTAGACTTAGCTTTAGGGGTTAAAAAATTTATTAGAATAGCGGTGAGCTCCGGTCGGCAGATTAGGGGTTAATGTTTGAAGTTAGATGTCGGCGATGTTAGGGAGGGCAGATTAGGGCTTAATACTATTTATTATAGGGTTATTGAGGCGGGAGTGAGGCGGATTAGGGGTTAATAACTTTATTATAATAGCGGCGCGGTCCGGTCGGCAGATTAGGGGTTAATAAGTGTAGGCAGGTGGAGGCGACGTTGAGGGGGGCAGATTAGGGGTTAATAAATATAATATAGGGGTCGGCGGTGTTAGGGGCAGCAGATTAGGGGTTCATAGGGATAACGTAGGTGGCAGCGGCGTGCGGTCGGCTGATTAGGGGTTAAAAAATTTTAATAGAGTGGCGGCAATGTGGGGGGACCTCGGTATAGGGGTACATAGGTAGTTTATGGGTGTTAGTGTACTTTAGAGCACAGTAGTTAATTGCTTTAAAAACCGGCGTTAGCCCAGAAAGCTCTTAACTACTGTTTTTTTTCTGCGGCTGGAGTTTTGTCGTTAGATTTCTAACGCTCACTTCAGCCACGACTCTAAATACCGGCGTTAGAAAGATCCCATTGAAAAGATAGGATACGCAATTGACGTAAGGGGATCTGCGGTATGGAAAAGTCGCGGCTGGAAAGTGAGCGTTAGACCCTTTAATGACTGGCTCCAAATACCAGAGGGCGGTAAAAACCAGCGTTAGGAGCCTCTAACGCTGGTTTTGACGGCTACCGCCCAACCCTAAATCTAGGCCACAGTTTCTTATTTAAATATATTTATACAGCTTATTAGCCTTTCACATCCTAAACTGCACCTTTTGTCTACACAATTAAAGAGTCATTTAAATAAAGTAGAACATACATACTGTGATCTCTTGCACATGCTCAGTAGTTGCTGGAGTCTCAAAGTGTGAATATAAAAAGACTGTGCACAATTTGACAATGAATGTAAATTGGAAAGTCACACTATCTAAATTATGAAAGTTTAATTTTGACTTTAGTGGTCCTTTAATTTTTATGCTGACCTCTAATAAAATTACATATTTGTTTTTATTAATAAGGCTTGTCTCCGTAATACTCAAACATAATAAACTAATACTGCTGCAAACAATGTACTGAACCATCCTCTTAAAGGGACAGTGTACTGTAAAATGTTTTCTCTTGTTAAGTGCATCCAGTCCATGGATCATCCATTACTTGTGGGATATTCTCCTTCCCAACAGGAAGTTGCAAGAGGATCACCCACAGCAGAGCTGCTATATAGCTCCTCCCCTCACTGCCATATCCAGTCATTCTCTTGCAACTCTCAACAAAGAAGGAGGTCGTAAGAGGAGAGTGGTGTTTTATACTTAGTTTATTTCTTCAATCAAAAGTTTGTTATTTTAAAATGGTACCGGAGCGTACTGTTTATCTCAGGCAGTATTTAGAAGAAGAATCTGCCTGCGTTTTCTATGATCTTAGCAGAAGTAACTAAGATCCATTGCTGTTCTCACTTATTCTGAGGAGTGAGGTAACTTCAGAGGGGGAATGGCGTGCAGGTTTTTCTGCATTAAGGTATGTGCAGTTAATATTTTTCTAGGGAATGGAATTTGCTAGAAAATGCTGCTGATACCGAAGTAATGTAAGTAAAGCCTTAAATGCAGTGATAGCGACTGGTATCAGGCTTATTAACAGAGATACATACTCTTATAAAAGTGTAATATAAAACGTTTGCTAGCATGTTTAATCGTTTTTTATAAATGTTTGGTGATAAAATTTATTGGGGCCTAGTTTTTTCCACATGGCTGGCTTGATTTTTGCCTAGAAAAAGTTTCCTGAGGTTTTCCACTGTTGTAATATGAGTGGGAGGGGCCTATTTTAGCGCTTTTTTGAGCAGCAAAAATTACAGACACAGACATCCAGCTTCTTCCTACATGTTCCAGGACATCTCTGGAGGGCTCAAAGGGCTTCAAAGTCGTTTTTGAGGGAGGTAAAAAGCCACAGTAAAACTGTGGCAGTTGTTGTGACTGTTTGAAAAACGTTTTTGTCATTTATTATTCCGTTTTTGGTATTAAGGGGTTAATCATCCATTTGCAAGTGGGTGCAATGCTCTGCTAACTTATTACATACACTGTAAAAATTTCGTTAGTGTAACTGCCTTTTTTCACTGTTATTTCAAATTTTGACAAAATTTGTGTTTCTTAAAGGCACAGTAACGTTTTTTATATTGCTTGTAAACTTGTTTTAAAGTGTTTTCCAAGCTTGCTAGTCTCATTGCTAGTCTGTATAAACATGTCTGACACAGAGGAAACTTGTTCATTATGTTTGAAAGCCATGGTGGAGCCCCATAGGAGAATGTGTACTAAATGTATTGATTTCACCTTAAATAGTAAAGATCAGTCTTTATCTATAAAAGAATTGTCACCAGAGGGTTCTATCGAGGGGGAAGTTATGCCGACTAACTCTCCCCACGTGTCAGACCCTTCGCCTCCCGCTCAGGGGACGCACGCTAGTATGGCGCCAATTACATCAGGGACGCCCATAGTGATTACCTTGCAGGACATGGCTGCAATCATGAATAATACCCTGTCAAAGGTATTATCCAGATTGCCTGAATTAAGAGGCAAGCGCGATAGCTCTGGGATTAGAAGAGATACAGAGCGCGCAGATGCTGTAAGAGCCATGTCTGATACTGCGTCACAATATGCAGAACATGAGGACGGAGATCTTCAGTCTGTGGGTGACATCTCTGACTCAGGGAAACCTGATTCAGAGATTTCTAATTTTAAATTTAAGCTTGAGAACCTCCGTGTATTGCTTGGGGAGGTATTAGCTGCTTTGAATGACTGTAACACAGTTGCAGTACCAGAGAAATTGTGTAGGCTGGATAAATACTATGCGGTGCCGGTGTGTACTGATGTTTTTCCTATACCTAAAAGGCTTACAGAAATTATTAGCAAGGAGTGGGATAGACCGGGTGTGCCTTTTTCCTCACCTCCTATTTTTAGAAAAATGTTTCCAATAGACGCCACTACACGGGACTTATGGCAGACGGTCCCTAAGGTGGAGGGAGCAGTTTCTACTTTAGCAAAGCGTACCACTATCCCGGTTGAGGATAGTTGTGCTTTTTCAGATCCAATGGATAAAAAATTGGAGGGTTACCTTAAGAAAATGTTTATTCCACAAGGTTTTATTTTACAGCCCCTTGCATGCATTGCGCCTGTCACTGCTGCGGCGGCATTCTGGTTTGAGGCCCTGGAAGAGGCCATCCATACAGCTCCATTGACTGAAATTATTGACAAGCTTAGAACGCTTATGCTAGCTAACTCATTTGTTTCTGATGCCATTGTTCATTTGACTAAACTAACGGCTAAGAATTCCGGATTCGCCATCCAGGCGCGTAGGGCGTTATGGCTTAAATCCTGGTCAGCTGACGTGACTTCAAAGTCTAAATTACTCAACATTCCTTTCAAGGGGCAGACCTTATTCGGGCCTGGCTTGAAGGAAATTATTGCTGACATTACTGGAGGCAAGGGTCATACCCTTCCTCAGGACAGGGCCAAATCAAAGGCCAAACAGTCTAATTTTCGTGTCTTTCGAAATTTCAAGGCAGGAGCAGCATCAACTTTCTCCGCTTCAAGACAAGAGGGAACTGTTGCTCATTCCAGACAGGCCTGGAAACCTAACCAGTCCTGGAACAAGGGCAAGCAGGCCAGAAAGCCTGCTGCTGCCCCCAAGACAGCATGAAGGAATGGCCCCCTATCCAGAAACGGATCTAGTGGGGGGCAGACTTTCTCTCTTCGCCCAGGCATGGGCAAGAGATGTTCAGTATCCCTGGGCGTTGGAGATCATATCTCAGGGATATCTTCTGGACTTCAAAGCTTCTCCTCCACAAGGGAGATTTCATCTTTCAAGGTTATCAGCAAACCAGATAAAGAAAGAGGCATTCCTAAGCTGTGTGCAAGACCTCCTAGTAATGGGAGTGATCCATCCAGTTCCGCGGACGGAACAAGGACAGGGGTTTTATTCAAATCTGTTTGTGGTTCCCAAGAAAGAGGGAACCTTCAGACCAATTTTGGATCTAAAGATTTTAAACAAATTCCTCAGAGTTCCATCATTCAAAATGGAAACTATTCGGACCATCCTACCCATGATCCAAGAGGGTCAGTACATGACCACAGTGGACTTAAAGGATGCCTACCTTCACATTCCGATTCACAAAGATCATCATCGGTTCCTAAGGTTTGCCTTTCTGGACAGGCATTACCAATTTGTAGCTCTTCCCTTCGGGTTGGCTACAGCCCGAGAATTTTTACAAAGGTTCTGGGCTCACTTCTGGCGGTTCTAAGACCGCAGGGCATAGCGGTGGCTCCTTATCTAGACGACATCCTGATACAGGCGTCAAGCTTTCAAATTGCCAAGTCTCATACAGAGATAGTTCTGGCATTTCTGAGGTCGCATGGGTGGAAAGTGAACGTGGAAAAGAGTTCTCTATCCCCACTCACAAGAGTCTCCTTCCTATGGACTCTTATAGATTCGGTAGAGATGAAAATTTACCTGACGGAGTCCAGGTTATCAAAACTTCTAAATGCTTGCCGTGTCCTTCATTCCATTCCACGCCTGTCAGTGGCTCAGTGCATGGAAGTAATCGGCTTAATGGTAGCGGCAATGGACATAGTGCCATTTGCGCGCCTGCATCTCAGACCGCTGCAATTATGCATGCTCAGTCAGTGGAATGGGGATTACTCAGATTTGTCCCCTCTACTAAATCTGGATCAAGAGACCAGAGATTCTCTCCTCTGGTGGCTATCTCGGGTCCATCTGTCCAAGGGTATGTCTTTTCGCAGGCCAGATTGGACGATTGTAACAACAGATGCCAGCCTTCTAGGTTGGGGTGCAGTCTGGAACTCCCTGAAGGCTCAGGGATCGTGGACTCAGGAGGAGAAACTCCTCCCAATAAATATTCTGGAGTTGAGAGCAATATTCAATGCTCTTCTAGCTTGGCCTCAGTTAGCAACCCTGAGGTTCATCAGATTTCAGTCGGACAACATCACGACTGTGGCTTACATCAACCATCAAGGGGGAACCAGAAGTTCCCTAGCGATGTTAGAAGTCTCAAAGATAATTCGCTGGGCAGAGTCTCACTCTTGCCACCTGTCAGCGATCCCCATCCTAGGCGTAGAGAACTGGGAGGCGGATTTTCTAAGTCGTCAGACTTTTCATCCGGGGGAGTGGGAACTCCATCCGGAGGTGTTTGCTCAACTGGTGCATCGTTGGGGCAAACCAGAATTGGATCTCATGGCATCTCGCCAGAACGCTAAGCTTCCTTGTTACGGATCCAGGTCCAGGGACCCAGAAGCGACGCTGATGGATGCTCTAGCAGCGCATTGGTTCTTCAACCTGGCTTATGTGTTTCCACCATTTCCTCTGCTCCCTCGACTGATTGCCAAAATCAAACAGGAGAGAGCATCGGTGATTCTGAAAGCGCCTGCGTGGCCACGCAGGACCTGGTATGCAGACACCTAGTGGACATGTCATCCTTTCCACCATGGACTCTGCCTCTGAGACAGGACCTTCTAATACAAGGTCCTTTCAATCATCCAAATCTAATTTCTCTGAGACTGACTGCATGGAGATTGAACGCTTGATTCTATCAAAGCGTGGCTTCTCCGAGCCATCAATGATACCTTAATACAGGCACGAAAGCCTGTCACCAGGAAAATCTACCACAAGATATGGCGTAAATATCTTTATTGGTGTGAATCCAAGAATTACTCATGGAGTAAGGTTAGGATTCCTAGGATATTGTCCTTTCTCCAAGAGGGTTTGGACAAAGGTTTATCAGCTAGTTCCTTAAAAGGACAGATTTCTGCTCTGTCTATTCTTTTGCACAAGCGTCTGGCAGAGGTTCCAGACGTCCAGGCATTTTGTCAGGCTTTGGTTAGAATTAAGCCTGTGTTTAAACCTGTTGCTCCCCCGTGGAGCTTAAACTTGGTTCTTAAAGTTCTTCAAGGAGTTTCGTTTGAACCCCTTCATTCCATTGATATTAAACTTTTATCTTGGAAAGTTCTGTTTTTGATGGCTATTTCCTCGGCTCGGAGAGTCTCTGAGCTATCTGCCTTACAATGTGATTCTCCTTATCTGATTTTTCATGCAGATAAGGTAGTTCTGCGTACCAAACCTGGGTTTTTACCTAAGGTGGTTTCTAACAAGAATATCAATCAAGAGATTGTTGTTCCATCATTGTGTCCTAATCCTTCTTCAAAGAAGGAACGTCTTTTACATAATCTGGACGTAGTCCGTGCCTTGAAGTTTTACTTACAAGCTACTAAAGATTTTTGTCAAACATCTTCCCTGTTTGTCGTTTACTCTGGACAGAGGAGAGGTCAAAAAGCTTCGGCAACCTCTCTTTCCTTTTGGCTTCGGAGCATAATACGCCTAGCCTATGAGACTGCTGGTCAGCAGCCCCCTGAAAGGATTACAGCTCATTCTACTAGAGCTCTGGCTTCCACCTGAGCCTTTAAAAATGAGGCCTCTGTTGAACAGATTTGCAAGGCTGCGACTTGGTCTTCGCTTCACACCTTTTCAAAATTTTACAAATTTGATACTTTTGCTTCTTCGGAGGCTGTTTTTGGGAGAAAGGTTCTTCAGGCAGTGGTTCCTTCCGTTTAAGTTCCTGCCTTGTCCCTCCCATCATCCGTGTACTTTAGCTTTGGTATTGGTATCCCACAAGTAATGGATGATCCGTGGACTGGATACACTTAACAAGAGAAAACATAATTTATGCTTACCTGATAAATTTATTTCTCTTGTAGTGTATCCAGTCCACGGCCCGCCCTGTCCTTTTAAGGCAGGTCTAAATTTTATTAAAACTACAGTCACCACTGCACCCTATGGTTTTCTCCTTTCTCGGCTTGTTTCGGTCGAATGACTGGATATGGCAGTGAGGGGAGGAGCTATATAGCAGCTCTGCTGTGGGTGATCCTCTTGCAACTTCCTGTTGGGAAGGAGAATATCCCACAAGTAATGGATGATCCGTGGACTGGATACACTACAAGAGAAATTTATCAGGTAAGCATAATTTATGTTTTCCCTTAAAGGGATACTAAACCCATTTTTTTTTTCTTTCATGATCCAGTTAGAGTATGCAGTTTTAATCAACTTTCTAATTTACTCCTATTTTCACATTTCCTTTGTTTTCCTTGCTATTTTTATTTGAAAAAGCAGGAATGAAAGCTTAGAAGCCTGCCCATTTTTGGTTCAGCACCCTGGATAGCGCTTGCTGAGTGATGGCTACATTTAGCCAACAATCAGCAAGCACTACCCAGGTGCTGAACCTAAAATGGGCCAGCTCCTCTTAGTATCTTTATTTGAAAAGATAGAATCTAAGCTTAGAACGAAGAAAAATTGATAATAGGAGTAAATTAGAAAGTTGATTAAAATGACATGCTCTATCTGAAACATGAAAAAAAATGTGGGTTTAGTATCCCTTTTAATGTGTTTCAAGTGACTTGTTGTTATACCAGTTGAAGAGTATAAAATGTATGCAAATTGTGTATTTAGGTTTATTTTTTTTGTATAGTAAATGGCTGGTTTTGTACTTTGAAACCGCAGCCCATTAAAATGAGCTGAATTTGCAAGGAAACAGATCTTATGTTATCATTCTTACTGAACACAAACTCTTCCCTATTTTATCTCTATCTGTTATAGGTACTAAAATATTAATGTTCACTTATTCTCTCTCCCACCCACCCCACAATGGAATGTGATTTTTCCTCTTCTGGATCTTGTTTACATAAATTTCTGTATCATTTATTAAAGTATTGAAATGTTCAGTGTAGCTGGCGGTTTAAGCAGGCAAAAACATCTATTTGACAAAATAAAGGTACATTAGTTACTTTGTAAACCATTTAATACAGGATAAAAACCTAACCAGATCCTTCATTGGCCCCATTCCAGCCCACTGAAAGTGAAGAGCAAAAACATTTTCATGCATTTGTATGACTTTGATGGCCAACTTCCAAAAACATGGGGGCTACAGATCAATATTTTAGAAGTTCTAAGGACTGCATATTCATTTATGTCTGTAAAACAAACAATACATTTCCTAAAAATGTTAAGTTGCACATGGCCAGGTTTAGCTAAGTTTGCAGGGTACCCTCTGTATGCTGATCTTGCCTCCAGAGAGCTTTTTTGAAATGTGGTCACCGAAAAACTCTTTTAGTTCCAATTTTTCATGGGGAACAGATAGTGTTGCTTTTTCCCAGGGGCCACAAAAACCAGTGCTGAGGGCTGCGTGTTAGCCTTCCCTGTTCTATGCTCTTCTGTTTCATTTGACTACCATCCAATTCAATTAATGTGACTAATTTAATCTATTTACCCGAGATACTGGTTGTTTTTTTGTTTTTTGCACTGGGCATCAACATTTTTTTGTGATTAGAAACTGTGTGCATTAAATTAGTTTAAGTGGGGTTTATCCTGACCGTTATGGTCGTTTGATTTTTTTTTCACAGACCTTTACAAAATAAGTTTTATAACTAGTAAATTAAAAAAATAACTGGATCATCAAAAGTGATTCATATATGCTATATAAACATGTTAATCAGGCTCCAAAATGCTTTTTTTTTTAATTTCGTGTGTTTTTTTAATTTGTCTAACATGTATGTTACACATATATACTACGCTTGAGCGTTAATTGGGCTAGAAGTAAGATTTTTGCACTTGTCAGGTTGCGCTAGTGTAATGATTTGAAAGCAACCTGCTTTATTCTCTCTCTCTTTCTTTCTTTCTTTCTTTCTTTCTTTCTCTCTTTTTCTCTTTCTTTTCTTTTCTCTCTCACACACTCTCTCTCACTCTCTTTCTTTTTTTCTTTCTTTTCTTTCTCTCTCTCTCTCTCTCTTTCTTTCTTTTTCTCTCTCTCTCTCTCTCTTTCTTTCTCTCTCTCTTTCTTTCTTTCTTTTTCTCTTTCTTTCTCTTTCTCTCTCTCTATCTCTCTCTCTCTTTTTCCCTCTTTCTCTTACTCTCTTTCTCTTTATTTCTCTTTCTCTCTCTCTCTCGTTCTTTCTTTCTCTCTTTTTCTCTTTCTCTCTTTCCCTCTATCTTTCTTTCTTTTTCTCTTTCTCTCTTTCCCTCTATCTTTCTTTCTTTTTCTCTTTCTCTCTTTCTTTATCTTTCTTTCTCTCTTTCGCTCTCGCTCTCTCTCATATTCTGCTATGTGCAGAACATTGAAATGTGAAATATTTACAGTAAATACATAGTTAAAACCTTTATTAAATATAAATTTTGAATAAATATAAATATTGCATAGATATGTTTTTATTTACTTAAAGGCAGAGGACTCCAGTGCACTTATATATATGTATTTATGTGTTTATATGTGTACAGTTCACACATAAATACATATGTACACATATATAGAAATATATATATATATAGACATGTATATGTATGTATGTCTATGTTAAAGCCCTTTGCAGCCTTTTTTTTTTCTTCTAACACCTTAGATCTCATATCTATTAAACCTTTATAACTTTCGTGTGCAATATTGTTTTGAATAATTTTAGTTAGATAGTGTTATGAGTTTAACTATACTTTTGTAATGTATTTTTGATGTGTTTAGTGCAACCTTTATGTTTGCGAAACAGTTAACCAGAACTCTGAAGTCTTAGTTATCAATCGTGTTTACTTTCAACTCGCAATACGAGTAGTAAGCCCGATGAGCGCAAATATACGCAATATACCTCTTATCGTTAGGGCACAAATGTTTGTGCTCCATTTGTAATCTAGCAATAAATGTTTTACTTTTTCAGGAGTCTCAGTAATCTTAACAGGTATGTTTTTTTACTTGTTACTATATTTACCTTCCCATGTAACCATAATAGAAATCTTGAAAGATAAATGGTAAAACTAAAAATAAACGTTTGGGCTGAATCTTGTTGGAAACCCACTAACTGAAATTATCTTCATTCTTCTTTGATTTGGAGCTAAAGTGGTAAGTAATTGATTTCTCAGGACTGTCACTAACCACTAATGTGCAGTCACGCTCAGCAAGAAAACAATGAAAATCATTGTTTGAAATATGAGATTCGTATCACTGTTTTTAGAATCCTACCCCATTATCATTATCTAGTGAAGCTCACTATCAGACGTCTGCAATATCCATATTAGCTTTCAGTGGGCGACGCTATATGCAGCTAAGTACCTTATTAGAAGCATTATTGTTTAGGGCTTATTTCTCACATTTCCATTGACCTTAGAGTATTTTATAAGACTGTAGTACACCATTTTTGAGTCCCTTATTTATTGTGGTTATGAAATTTGCCCCCTTCATTTATGTTTGTTTGGTGATAAAGAACATTAATGCATTACATTTATCTATACTTAAAGGAACATACAGTTCCAAGATTTTTCTTTCGGGATTCAGATAAAGCATGCAATTTTAAACAAATTTCCAATTTACTTCTTAAACCAAATTTGCTTCACTCTCCTAATATTCTTTTGTTAAAGGAGCAGCAATGCACTACTTGATACTGACTGAACACATCAAGGCCTAGATTTAGAGTTCGGCGGTAGCCGTCAAAACCAGCATTAGAGGCTCCTAACGCTGGTTTTGGGCGCCCGCTGGTATTTGGAGTCAGTGATTAAAGGGTCTAACGCTCACTTTACAGCCGCGACTTTTCCATACCGCAGATCCCCCTACGCCATTTGCGTAGCCTATCTTTTCAATGGGATCTTTCTAACGCTGGTATTTAGAGTCGTTTCTGCAGTGAGCGTTAGAGCTCTAACGACAAGATTCCAGCCGCCTGAAAATAGCAGGAGTTAAGAGCTTTCTGGCTAACGCCGGTTTATAAAGCTCTTAACTACTGTACCCTAAAGTACACTAACACCTATAAACTACCTATGTACCCCTAAACCGAGGTCCCCCCACATCGCCGCAACTCGATTAAAAATTTTAACCCCTAATCTTCCGACCGCCACCTACGTTATACTTATGTACCCCTAATCTGCTGCCCCTAACACCGCCGACCCCTATATTACATTTATTAACCCCTAATCTGCCCCCCACAACATCGCCGCCAGCTACTTAAAATAATTAACCCCTAATCTTCCGACCGCAAAGCGCCGCCACCTACGTTATCCCTATGTACCCCTAATCTGCTGCCCTAACATCGCCGACCCCTATATTATATTTATTAACCCCTAATCTGCCCCCCACAACGTCGCCGACACCTGCCTACACTTATTAACCCCTAATCTGCCGAGCGGACCGCACCGCTACTATAATAAAGTTATTAACCCCTAATCCGTCTCACTAACCCTATCATAAATAGTATTAACCCCTAATCTGCCCTCCCTAACATCGCCGACACCTACCTTCAATTATTAACCCCTAATCTTCCGATCGGAGCTCACCGCTATTCTAATAAATGTATTAACCCCTAAAGCTAAGTCTAACCCTAACACTAACACCCCCCTAACTTAAATATAATTTACATATAACGAAATAAATTAACTCTTATTAAATAAATGATTCCTATTTAAAGCTAAATACTTACCTGTAAAATAAATCCTAATATAGCTACAATATAAATTATAATTATATTATAGCTATTTTAGGATTAATATTTATTTTACAGGCAACTTGGTATTTATTTTAACCAGGTACAATAGCTATTAAATAGTTAAGAACTATTTAATAGCTACCTAGTTAAAATAATAACAAAATTACCTGTAAAATAAATCCTAACCTAAGATATAATTAAACCTAACACTACCCTATCAATAAAATAATTAAATAAACTACCTACAATTACCTACAATTAACCTAACACTACACTATCAATAAATTAAATAAACACAATTGCTACAAATAAGTACAATTAAATAAACTAGCTAAAGTACAAAAAATAAAAAAGAACTAAGTTACAGAAAATAAAAAAATATTTACAAACATAAGAAAAATATTACAACAATTTTAAACTAATTACACCTACTCTAAGCCCCCTAATAAAATAACAAAGCCCCCCAAAATAATAAATTCCCTACCCTATTCTAAATTTAAAAAGTTACAAGCTCTTTTACCTTACCAGCCCTGAACAGGGCCCTTTGCGGGGCATGCCCCAAGAAGTTCAGCTCTTTTGCCTGTAAAAGAAAACATACAATACCCCCCCCCCAACATTACAACCCACCACCCACATACCCCTAATCTATCCCAAACCACCCTTAAATAAACCTAACACTAAGCCCCTGATGATCTTCCTACCTTGTCTTCACCATGCCAGGTTCACCGATCCGTCCTGGCTCCAAGATCTTCATCCAACCCAAGCGGGGGCTAGACATCCACTGAAGAAGTCCAGAAGAGGGTCCAAAGTCTTCCTCCTATCCGGCAAGAAGAGGACATCCGGACCGGCAAACATCTTCTCCAAGCGGCATCTTCGATCTTCTTCCATCCGGTGCGGAGCGGGTCCATCTTGAAGCAGGCGACGCGGATCCATCCTCTTCTTCCGATGTCTCCCGACGAATGACGGTTCCTTTAAGGGACGTCATCCAAGATGGCGTCCCTCGAATTCCGATTGGCTGATAGGATTCTATCAGCCAATCGGAATTAAGGTAGGAATTTTCTGATTGGCTGATGGAATCAGCCAATCAGAATCTAGTTCAATCTGATTGGCCGATCCAATCAGCCAATCAGATTGAGCTCGCATTCTATTGGCTGATCGGAACATGTTGGGGGGGGGGGTATTGTATGTTTTCTTTTACAGGCAAAAGAGCTGAACTTCTTGGGGCATGCCCCGCAAAGGGCCCTGTTCAGGGCTGGTAAGGTAAAAGAGCTTGTAACTTTTTAAATTTAGAATAGGGTAGGGAATTTATTATTTTGGGGGGCTTTGTTATTTTATTAGGGGGCTTAGAGTAGGTGTAATTAGTTTAAAATTGTTGTAATATTTTTCTTATGTTTGTAAATATTTTTTTATTTTCTGTAACTTAGTTCTTTTTTATTTTTTGTACTTTAGCTAGTTTATTTAATTGTACTTATTTGTAGCAATTGTGTTTATTTAATTTATTGATAGTGTAGTGTTAGGTTAATTGTAGGTAATTGTAGGTAGTTTATTTAATTATTTTATTGATAGGGTAGTGTTAGGTTTAATTATATCTTAGGTTAGGATTTATTTTACAGGTAATTTTGTTATTATTTTAACTAGGTAGCTATTAAATAGTTCTTAACTATTTAATAGCTATTGTACCTGGTTAAAATAAATACCAAGTTGCCTGTAAAATAAATATTAATCCTAAAATAGCTATAATATAATTATAATTTATAGTGTAGCTATATTAGGATTTATTTTACAGGTAAGTATTTAGCTTTAAATAGGAATCATTTATTTAATAAGAGTTAATTTATTTCGTTATATGTAAATTATATTTAAGTTAGGGGGGTGTTAGTGTTAGGGTTAGACTTAGCTTTAGGGGTTAATACATTTATTAGAATAGCGGTGAGCTCCGATCGGAAGATTAGGGGTTAATAATTGAAGGTAGGTGTCGGCGATGTTAGGGAGGGCAGATTAGGGGTTAATACTATTTATGATAGGGTTAGTGAGATGGATTAGGGGTTAATAACTTTATTATAGTAGCGGTGCGGTCCGCTCGGCAGATTAGGGGTTAATAAGTGTAGGCAGGTGTCGGCGACGTTGTGGGGGGCAGATTAGGGGTTAATAAATATAACATAGGGGTCGGCGATGTTAGGGCAGCAGATTAGGGGTACATAGGGATAACGTAGGTTGCGGCGGTTTACGGAGCGGAAGATTAGGGGTTAAAACTGTAATGCAGGGGTCAGCGATAGCGGGGGCGGAAGATTAGGGGTTAATAAGTGTAAGGTTAGGGGTGTTTAGACTTGGGGTTCATGTTAGGGTGTTAGGTGCAGACGTAGGAAGTGTTTCCCCATAGGAAACAATGGGGCTGCGTTAGGAGCTGAACGCTGCTTTTTTGCAGGTGTTAGGTTTTTTTTCAGCTCAAACAGTCCCATTGTTTCCTATGGGAGAATCGTGCACGAGCACGTTTTTGAGGCTGGCCGCGTCCGTAAGCAACTCTGGTATCGAGAGTTGCATTTGCGGTAAAAATGCACTACGCTCCTTTTTTGGAGCCTAACGCAGCATTTGTTTTAACTCTCGATACCAGAGTTAAATTTATGGTGCGGCCAGAAAAAAGCCCGCGGAGCGTTAACAGCCCTTTTACCGCCGAACTCTAAATCTAGGCCCAGGTGAGCCAATATGTGCAGCCACCAATCAGCAGCTGGCTATGAAGTGCATTGCTGCTCCTGAGCATATTTAGGTATGCTGTTTAACAAATGATACCAAGAGAATAAAGCAAATTAAATTATTAGAAAAGTGTAAATTAGAAGCATATTGGGGAGTGGTTTAAAAATGTATTTTGTATCCGAATCATGACAGCCTCGTTGTTTGCATATTTTTCATGAATTCTATGTAAACCATTTATTGAATTGTTTGTTTGCAATCATACACTTAGTAGTATATCCATCATATTTGACTTGATTATAAGAGCAAATAATTTGTTCTGGTTAGCAGGAAGCATAACATTAATAGAGTGATTGCTTCCATTCACACTGCTTGTGTTGCTAATCTTTTTGTAGAATACTGTTTAACTTTCAACTACAATGGTCTGCATTTATCATCCACAGGCGGACATATTCACCCCTGTCCGCGCACAGCCAATCACGCATGGGTAGGAGCTGTCAATCTTCCCAGTTGGACGAGATTAGGGAGATTGAAATTCTCCACCTAGAACAGGGTGGAGATCAGGAGAAGAGGGTAGGGAAACAGCAATGTGATGACCGCTGCTTGATAAATCCTTACTGAAGGTTCTCTTGTGGGAACCTTTAGTCAAAGGGAGGAAAAGATCTTGATAAATCGAGCCCTATGCATTTGCTTAAAAGGACATACAACTCAAATGTTTTCTCTTGTTAAGTGTATCCAGTCTACGGATCATCCATTACTTGTGGGATATTCTCCTTCCCAACAGGAAGTTGCAAGAGGATCACCCACAGCAGAGCTGCTATATAGCTCCTCCCCTCACTGCCATATCCAGTCATTCTCTTGCAACTCTCAACAAAGACGGAGGTAGTAAGAGGAGAGTGGTGTATTATAGTTAGTTTTTTAACTTCAATCAAAAGTTTGTTATTTTTAAATGGTACCGGAGTGTACTGTTTCTCTTGTTAAGTGTATCCAGTCCACGGATCATCCATTACTTGTGGGATATTCTCCTTCCCAACAGGAAGTTGCAAGAGGATCACCCACAGCAGAGCTGCTATATAGCTCCTCCCCTCACTGCCATATCCAGTCATTCTCTTGCAACTCTCAACTAAGATGGAGGTCGTAAGAGGACTGTGGTGTTTTATACTTAGTTTATTTCTTCAATCAAAAGTTTGTTATTTTTAAATGGTACCGGAGTGTACTGTTTATCTCAGGCAGTATTTAGAAGAAGAATCTGCCAGCGTTTTCTATGATCTTAGCAGAAGTAACTAAGATCCTTTGCTGTTCTCACATATTCTGAGGAGTGAGGTAACTTCAGAGGGGGAATAGCGTGCAGGTTTTCCTGTAATAAGGTATGTGCAGTTAAAATATTTTTCTAGGGATGGAATTTGCTAGAAAATGCTGCTGATACCGAAGTAATGTAAGTAAAGCCTTAAATGCAGTGATAGCGACTGGTATCAGGCTTATTAATAGAGATACATACTCTTATAAAAGTGTATTTTAAAACGTTTGCTGGCATGTTTAATCGTTTTTTACATATGTTTGGTGATAAAACATATTGGGGCCTAGTTTTTTTCCACATGGCTGGCTTGAATTTTGCCTAGAAACAGTTCCCTGAGGCTTCCCACTGTTGTAATATGAGTGGGAGGGGCCTATTTTGGCGTTTTTTTGCACAGCAAAAATTACAGACACAGACATCCAGCTTCTTCCTGCATGATCCAGGACTTCTCTGAAGGGCTCAAAAGGCTTCAAAAGTCGTATTGAGGGAGGTAAAAAGCCACAGTAGAGCTGTGGCAGTTGTTGTGACTGTTTAAAAAACGTTTTTGTCATTTGTTATTCCGTTTTTGGTATTAAGGGGTTAATCATCCATTTGCAAGTGGGTGCAATGCTCTGCTAACTTATTACAAACACTGTAAAAATTTTGTTAGTGTAACTGAATTTTTTCACTGTTATTTAAAAATTTGGGAAAATTTGTGTTTCTTAAAGGCACAGTAAGGTTTTTTATATTGCTTGTAAACTTGTTTTAAAGTGTTTTCCAAGCTTGCTAGTCTCATTGCTTGTCTGTTTAAACATGTCTGACACAGAGGAACCTACTTGTTCATTATGTTTGAAAGCCATGGTGGAGCCCCATAGGAGAATGTGTACTAAATGTATTGATTTCACCTTAAACCGTAAAGATCAGTCTTTATCTATAAAAGAATTATCACCAGAGGGTTCTGTCGAGGGGGAAGTTATGCCGACTAACTCTCCCCACGTGTCAGACCCTTCGCCTCCCGCTCAGGGGACGCACGCTAATATGGCGCCAATTACATCAGGGACGCCCATAGCGATTACCTTGCAGGACATGCTGCAATCATGAATAATACCCTGTCAGAGGTATTATCTAGATTGCCTGAATTAAGAGGCAAGCGCAATAGCTCTGGGGTTAGGAGAGATACAGAGCGCGCAAATGCTGTTAGAGCCATGTCTGATACTGCGTCACAGTATGCAGAACATGATGACGGAGAGCTTCAGTCTGTGGGTGACACTTCTGACTCGGGGAAACCTGATTCAGAGATTTCTAATTTTAAATTTAAGCTTGAGAACCTCCGTGTATTGCTTGGGGAGGTATTAGCTGCTCTGAATGACTGTAACACAGTTGCAATTCCAGAGAAATTGTGTAGGCTGGATAGATACTATGCGGTGCCGGTGTGTACTGACGTTTTTCCTATACCTAAAAGGCTTACAGAAATTATTAGCAAGGAGTGGGATAGACCCGGTGTGCCCTTTTCCCCACCTCCTATATTTAGAAAAATGTTTCCAATAGACGCCACTACACGGGACTTATGGCAGACGGTCCCTAAGTTGGAGGGAGCAGTTTCTACTTTAGCAAAGCGTACCACTATCCCGGTTGAGGACAGTTGTGCTTTTTCAGATCCAATGGATAAAAAATTGGAGGGTTACCTTAAGAAAATGTTTATTCAACAAGGTTTTATTTTACAGCCCCTTGCATGCATTGTGCCTGTCACTGCTGCGGCGGCGGCATTCTGGTTTGAGGCCCTGGAAGAGGCCATCCAGACAGCTCCATTGAATGAAATTATTGACAAGCTTAGAACGCTTAAGCTAGCTAACTCATTTGTTTCTGATGCCATTGTTCATTTGACTAAACTAACGGCTAAGAATTCCGGATTCGCCATCCAGGCGCGTAGGGCGCTATGGCTTAAATCCTGGTCAGCTGACGTGACTTCAAAGTCTAAATTACTCAACATTCCTTTCAAGGGGCAGACCTTATTCGGGCCTGGCTTGAAGGAAATTATTGCTGACATTACTGGAGGCAAGGGTCATACCCTTCCTCAGGACAGGGCCAAATCAAAGGCCAAACAGTCTAATTTTCGTGCCTTTCAAATTTCAAGGCAGGAGCAGCATCAACTTCCTCCGCTTCAAAACAAGAGGGAACTGTTGCTCATTCCCGACAGGCCTGGAAACCTAACCAGTCCTGGAACAAGGGCAAGCAGGCCAGAAAGCCTGCTGCTGCCCCCAAGACAGCATGAAGGAACGGCCCCCTATCCGGAAACGGATCTAGTGGGGGGCAGACTTTCTCTCTTCGCCCAGGCATGGGCAAGAGATGTTCAGGATCCCTGGGCGTTGGAGATCATATCTCAGGGATATCTTCTGGACTTCAAAACTTCTCCTCCACAAGGGAGATTTCATCTTTCAAGGTTATCAGCAAACCAGATAAAGAAAGAGGCATTCCTAAGCTGTGTGCAAGACCTCCTAGTAATGGGAGTGATCCATCCAGTTCCGCGGACGGAACAAGGACAGGGGTTTTATTCAAATCTGTTTGTGGTTCCCAAGAAAGAGGGAACCTTCAGACCAATCTTGGATCTAAAGATCTTAAACAAATTCCTAAGAGATCCATTGTTCAAAATGGAAACTATTCGGACCATCCTACCCATGATCCAAGAGGGTCAGTACATGACCACAGTGGACTTAAAGGATGCCTACCTTCACATACCGATTCACAAAGATCATCATCGGTTCCTAAGGTTTGCCTTTCTAGACAGGCATTACCAATTTGTAGCTCTTCCCTTCGGGTTGGCCACTGCCCCGAGAATTTTTACAAAGGTTCTGGGCTCACTTCTGGCAGTTCTAAGACCGCGAGGCATATCGGTGGCTCCGTATCTAGACGACATCCTGATACAGGCGTCAAGCTTTCAAATTGCCAAGTCTCATACGGAGATAGTTCTGGCATTTCTGAGGTCGCATGGGTGGAAAGTGAACGTGGAAAAGAGTTCTCTATCACCACTCACAAGAGTCTCCTTCCTAGGGACTCTTATAGATTCTGTAGAGATGAAAATTTACCTGACGGAGTCCAGGTTATCAAAACTTCTAAATGCTTGCCGTGTCCTTCATTCCATTCGACGCCCATCAGTGGCTCAGTGCATGGAAGTAATCGGCTTAATGGTAGCGGCAATGGACATAGTGCCATTTGCGCGCCTGCATCTCAGACCGCTGCAATTATGCATGCTAAGTCAGTGGAATGGGGATTACTCAGATTTGTACCCTCTACTAAATCTGGATCAAGAGACCAGAGATTCTCTTCTCTGGTGGCTTTCTCGGGTCCATCTGTCCAAGGGTATGACCTTTCGCAGGCCAGATTGGACGATTGTAACAACAGATGCCAGCCTTCTAGGTTGGGGCGCAGTCTGGAACTCCCTGAAGGCTCAGGGATCGTGGACTCAGGAGGAGAAACTCCTCCCAATAAATATTCTGGAGTTAAGAGCAATATTCAAGGCTCTTCTAGCTTGGCCTCAGTTACTGAGGTTCATCAGATTTCAGTCGGACAACATCACGACTGTGGCTTACATCAACCATCAAGGGGGAACCAGGAGTTCCCTAGCGATGTTAGAAGTCTCAAAGATAATTCGCTGGGCAGAGTCTCACTCTTGCCACCTGTCAGCGATCCACATCCCAGGCGTAGAGAACTGGGAGGCGGATTTTCTAAGTCGTCAGACTTTTCATCTTGGAGAGTGGGAACTCCATCCGGAGGTGTTTGCTCAACTGGTCCATCGTTGGGGCAAACCAGAATTGGATCTCATGGCATCTCGCCAGAACGCTAAGCTTCCTTGTTACGGATCCAGGTCCAGGGACCCGGGAGCAACGCTGATAGATGCTCTAGCAGCTCCTTGGTTCTTCAACCTGGCCTATGTGTTTCCACCGTTTCCTCTGCTCCCTCGACTGTTTGCCAAAATCAAACAGGAGAGAGCATCAGTGATTCTGATAGCGCCTGCGTGGCCACGCAGGACCTGGTATGCAGACCTAGTGGACATGTCATCTCTTCCACCATGGACTCTGGCTCTGAGGCAGGACCTTCTAATACAAGGTCATTTCAATCATCCAAATCTAATTTCTCTGAGACTGACTGCATGGAGATTGAACGCTTGATTCTATCAAGGCGTGGCTTCTCCGAGTCAGTCATTGATACCTTAATACAGGCTCGGAAGCCTGTCACCAGGAAAATCTACCATGAGATATGGCGTAAATATCTTTATTGGTGTGAATCCAAGAGTTACTCATGGAGTAAGGTTAGGATTCCTAGGATATTGTCCTTTCTCCAAGAGGGTTTGGACAAAGGCTTATCAGCTAGTTCTTTAAAAGGACAGATCTCTGCTCTGTCTATTATTTTGCACAAGCGTCTGGCAGAAGTTCCAGACGTCCAGGCATTTTGTCAGGCTTTGGTTAGGATTAAGCCTGTGTTTAAAACTGTTGCTCCCCCGTGGAGCTTAAACTTGGTTCTTAAAGTTCTTCAGGGAGTTCCGTTTGAACCCCTTCATTCCATTGATATTAAACTTTTATCTTGGAAAGTTCTGTTTTTGATGGCTATTTCCTCGGCTCGAAGAGTCTCTGAGTTATCTGCCTTACATTGTGATTCTCCTTATCTGATTTTTCATTCAGACAAGGTAGTTCTGCGTACCAAACCTGGGTTTTTACCTAAGGTGGTTTCTAACAGGAATATCAATCAAGAGATTGTTGTTCCATCATTGTGTCCTAATCCTTCTTCAAAGAAGGAACGTCTTTTGCATAATCTGGACGTAGTCAGTGCCTTGAAGTTTTACTTACAGGCTACTAAAGATTTTCGTCAAACATCTGCCCTTTTTGTCGTTTACTCTGGACAGAGGAGAGGTCAAAAAGCTTCGGCAACCTCTCTCTCCTTTTGGCTTCGGAGCATAATACGCTTAGCCTATGAGACTGCTGGACAGCAGCCCCCTGAAAGGATTACAGCTCATTCTACTAGAGGAGCTGTGGCTTCCACCTGGGCCTTTAAAAATGAGGCCTCTGTTGAACAGATTTGCAAGGCTGCGACTTGGTCTTCGCTTCACACCTTTTCAAAATTTTACAAATTTTACACTTTTGCTTCTTCGGAGGCTGTTTTTGGGAGAAAGGTTCTACAGGCAGTGGTTCCTTCCGTTTAAGTTCCTGCCTTGTCCCTCCCATCATCCGTGTACTTTAGCTTTGGTATTGGTATCCCACAAGTAATGGATGATCCGTGGACTGGATACACTTAACAAGAGAAAACATAATTTATGCTTACCTGATAAATTTATTTCTCTTGTAGTGTATCCAGTCCACGGCCCGCCCTGTCCTTTTAAGGCAGGTCTAAATTTTAATTAAACTACAGTCACCACTGCACCCTATGGTTTCTCCTTTCTCGTCTTGTTTCGGTCGAATGACTGGATATGGCAGTGAGGGGAGGAGCTATATAGCAGCTCTGCTGTGGGTGATCCTCTTGCAACTTCCTGTTGGGAAGGAGAATATCCCACAAGTAATTGATGATCCGTGGACTGGATACACTTAACAAGAGAAATAAATTTATCAGGTAAGCATAAATTATGTTTTTATCACAGGCAGCATTAGAAGAAGAATCTGCCTGTGATTTCTATGATCTTAGCAGAAGTAACTAAGATCCACTGCCGTTCTCACATATTCTGAGGAGTGAGGTAACGTCAGAGGGGGAATGGCGTGCAAATTTTCCTGCAATAAGGTATGTGCAGTTAACATATTTCTAGGGATGGAATTTGCTACAAAAATGCTGCTGATACCGGATCAGTGTAAGTTAAGCCTAAATGCAGTGATTTAATAGCGACTGGTATCAGGCTTATTAACAGAGATACATACTCTTATAAAAGTGTAATATAAAACGTTTGCTGGCATGTTAATCGTTTTTATATATGTTTGGTGACAAAACTTATTGGGGCCTAGTTTTTTTCCACATGGCTGGCTTGATTTTTTTGCCTAGAAACAGTTTCCTGAGGCTTTCCACTGTTGTAATATGAGTGGGAGGGGCCTATTTTAGCGTTTTTCTGCACAGCTAAAATTACAGACAGAGACACTCAGCTTCCTTCTGCATGATACAGGACATCTCTGAAGAGCTCAAAAGGCTTCAAAAGTCGTGTTTGAGGAGGGTAACAACCACAGTAGACCTGTGGCAGTTGTTGTGACTGTGTTTAAAAACGTTTTTGTCATTTATTATTCCGTTTTTGGTATGAAGGGGTTAATCATCCATTTGCAAGTGGGTGCAATGCTCTGCTAACTTGTTACATACACTGTAAAAATTTCGTTAGTGTAACTGCCTTTATTCACTGTTATTTCAAATTTTGTAAAAATTTGTTTTTCTTAAAGGCACAGTAACGTTTTTTATATTGCTTGTTAACTTGGTTTAAGTGTTTTCCAAGCTTGCTAGTCTCATTGCTAGTCTGTATAAACATGTCTGACACAGAGGAAACTACTTGTTCATTATGTTTGAAAGCCATGGTGGAGCCCCATAGGAGAATGTGTACTAAATGTATTGATTTCACCTTAAACAGTAAAGATCAGTCTTTATCTATAAAAGAATTATCACCAGAGGGGTCTGTCGAGGGGGAAGTTATGCTGACTAACTCTCCCCACGTGTCGGACCCTTCGCCTCCCGCTCAAGGGACGCACGCTAATATGGCGCCAAGTACATCAGGGACGCCCATAGCGATTACTTTGCAGGACATGGCTGCAATCATGAATAATACCCTGTCAGATTTATTAGCCAGATTGCCTGAATTGAGAGGCAAGCGCGATAGCTCTGGGGTTAGACGAGATACAGAGCGCATAGATGCTGTAAGAGCCATGTCTGATACTGCGTCACAATATGCAGAACCTGAGGACGGAGAGCTTCAGTCTGTGGGTGACGTCTCTGAATCGGGGAGACCTGATTCAGAGATTTCTAATTTTAAATTTAAGCTTGAGAACCTCCGTGTATTGCTTGGGGAGGTATTAGCTGCTCTGAATGACTGTGACACAATTGCAGTGCCAGAGAAATTGTGTAGACTGGATAAATACTATGCAGTGCCGGTGAGTACTAATGTTTTTCCAATACCTAAAAGGCTTACAGAAATTATTAGTAAGGAGTGGGATAGACCCGGTGTGCCCTTTTCCCTACCTCCTATATTTAGAAAAATGTTTCCAATAGATGCCGCTACACGGGACTTATGGCAGACAGTCCCTAAGGTGGAGGGAGCAGTTTCTATTTTAGCAAAGCGTACCACTATCCCGGTTGAGGACAGTTGTGCTTTTTCAGATCCAATGGATAAAAAATTGGAGGGTTACCTTAAGAAAATGTTTATTCAACAAGGTTTTATTTTACAGCCCCTTGCATGCATTGCGCCTGTCACTGCTGCGGCGGCGTTCTGGTTTGAGGCCCTGGAAGAGGCCATCCATACAGCTCCATTGACTGAAATTATTGACAAGCTTAGAACACTTAAGCTAGCTAACTCATTTGTTTCTGATGCCATTGTTCATTTGACTAAACTAACGGCTAAGAATTCCGGATTCGCCATCCAGGCGCGTAGGGCGCTATGGCTTATATCCTGGTCAGCTGATGTGACTTCAAAGTCTAAATTACTCAACATTCCTTTCAAGGGACAGACCTTATTCGGGCCTGGTTTGAAAGAAATTATTGCTGACATTACTGGAGGTAATCGTCATACCCTTCCTCAGGACAGGGCCAAATCAAGGGCCAAACAGTCTAATTTTCGTGCCTTTCGAAATTTCAAGGCAGGTGCAGCATCAACTCCCTCTGCTTCAAAACAAGAGGGAACTTTTGCTCGCTCCAAGCAGGCCTGGAAACCTAACCAGTCCTGGAACAAGGGCCAGCAGGCCAGAAAGCCTGCTGCTGCCTCCAAGACAGCATGAAGGAGCGGCCCCCTATCCGACAACGGATCTAGTAGGGGGCAGACTCTCTCTTCGCCCAGGCGTGGGCAAGAGATGTTCAGTATCCCTGGGCGTTGGAGATCATATCTCAGGGATATCTTCTGGACTTCAAAGCTTCTCCTCCACAAGGGAGATATCACCTTTCAAGATTATCTGCAAACCAGATAAAGAAAGAGGCATTCCTAAGCTGCGTGCAAGACCTCCTTGTAATGGGAGTGATCCATCCAGTTCCGCGGACGGAACAAGGACAGGGGTTTTGTTCAAATCTGTTTGTGGTTCCCAAAAAAGAGGGAACCTTCAGACCAATTTTGGATCTAAAGATCCTAAACAAATTCCTCAGAGTTCCATCATTCAAGATGGAAACTATTCGAACCATTTTACCCATGATCCAAGAGGGTCAGTACATGACCACAGTGGACTTAAAGGATGCCTACCTTCACATTCCGATTCACAAGAATCATCATCGGTTCCTGAGGTTTGCCTTTCTAGACAGGCATTACCAGTTTGTAGCTCTTGCATTCGGGTTGGCTACAGCCCCAAGAATTTTTACAAAGGTTCTGGGCTCACTTCTGGCGGTTCTAAGACCGCGAGGCATAGCGGTGGCTCCTTACCTAGACGACATCCTGATACAGGCGTCAAGCTTTCAAATTGCCAAGTCTCATACAGAGATAGTTCTGGCATTTCTGAAGTCGCATGGGTGGAAAGTGAACGAAGAAAAGAGTTCTCTATCTCCTCTCACAAGGGTTTCCTTCCTAGGGACTCTAATAGATTCTATAGAAATGAAAATTTACCTGACAGAGTCCAGGTTATCAAAACTTCTAAATGCTTGCCGTGTTCTTCACTCCATTCCGCGCCCCACGGTGGCTCAGTGCATGGAAGTAATCGGCTTAATGGTAGCGGCGATGGACATAGTGCCATTTGCGCGCCTGCATCTCAGACCGCTGCAATTATGCATGCTCAGTCAGTGGAATGGGGATTACACAGATTTGTCCCCTCTACTAAATCTGGATCAGGAAACCAGAGATTCTCTTCTCTGGTGGTTATCTCGGGTCCATCTGTCCAAGGGTATGACCTTTCGCAGACCAGATTGGACCATTGTAACAACAGATGCCAGCCTTCTAGGTTGGGGTGCAGTCTGGAACTCCCTGAAGGCTCAGGGTTCATGGACTCAGGAGGAGAAACTCCTCCCAATAAATATTCTGGAGTTAAGAGCAATATTCAATGCTCTTCTAGCTTGGCCTCATTTAGCAACACTGAGGTTCATCAGATTTCAGTCGGACAACATCACGACTATGGCTTACATCAACCATCAAGGGGGAACCAGGAGTTCCCTAGCGATGTCAGAAGTCTCCAAGATAATTTGCTGGGCAGAGACTCACTCTTGCCACCTGTCAGCGATCCATATCCCAGGGGTAGAGAACTGGGAGGCGGATTTTCTAAGTCGTCAGACTTTTAATCCGGGGGAGTGGGAACTCCATCCGGAGGTATTTGCTCAATTGGTTCTCTGTTGGGGCAAACCAGAACTGGATCTCATGGCGTCTCACCAGAACGCCAAGCTTCCTTGTTACGGATCCAGGTCCAGGGACCCAGAAGCGGCACTGATAGATGCTCTAGCAGCTCCTTGGTTCTTCAACCTGGCTTATGTGTTTCCACCGTTTCCTCTGCTCCCTCGTCTATTGCCAAAATCAAACAGGAGAGAGCATCGGTGATATTGATAGCGCCTGCGTGGCCACGCAGGACCTGGTATGCAGACCTAGTGGACATGTCATCCTTTCCACCATGGACTCTGCCTCTGAGACAAGACCTTCTAATACAAGGTCCTTTCAATCATCCGAATCTACTTTCTCTGAGACTGACTGCATGGAGATTGAACGCTTGATCCTATCAAAGCGTGGCTTCTCAGAGTCAGCAATTGATACCTTAATACAGGCACGAAAGCCTGTCACCAGGAAAATTTACCACAAGATATGGCGTAAATATCTTCATTGTTGTGAATCCAAGAATTACTCATAGAGTATGGTTAGGATTCCTAGGAAATTGTCCTTCCTCCAAGAGGGTTTGGACAAAGGATTATCAGCTAGTTCTTTAAAGGGACAGATTTCTGCTCTGTCCTTTTACACAAGCGTCTGGCAGAAGTTCCAGACGTTCAGGCATTTTGTCAGGCTTTAGTTAGAATTAAAAGAGGCTGCTTCCGGGTGGTAAATCGCCATAGAACAAGCCACTGAGCTGTTGTTCGTTCCTGGTAGAGCGCTTCTCTCTTTGTATGCATATTTAGTTAGAATTAAGCCTGTGTTTAAACCTGTTGCTCCTCCATGGAGCTTAAACTTGGTTCTTAAAGTTCTTCAAGGGGTTCCGTTTGAACCCCTTCATTCTATTGATATCATGTCCTAATCCTTCTTCAAAGAAGGAACGTCTTTTGCATAATCTAGACATAGTCCGTGCCTTGAAGTTTTACTTACAGGCTACTAAAGATTTTCGGCAAACATCTAACCTGTTTGTTTTTTACTCTGGACAGAGGAGAGGTCAAAAGGCCTCGGCAACCTCTCTTTCGTTTTGGCTTCGGAGTATAATCCGTTTAGCCTATGAGACTGCTGGACAGCAGCCCCCTGAAAA